>NC_134643.1:89994945-90594945 GCF_030463565.1 Pelecanus crispus | reverse complement strand
AGAGTGAGCTTGAGAATGTGTCTTGGGAGTGGTGGGAGGCAAGGCAAGGGGAGATTCTTAGTGTATGTTTGGCTGTGAAAGCACTGGCAAGGGAAGGTCAGAAACAGCAAGAGCTCTAAGCCCTTAGAGCTCTGGTGTGGGAGAAATGGCTGTATGTTTTAACTTTGTGAGCTGGTGTGTGCCGAGAGTGAGAGTGAGCTTGAGAATGTGTCTTGGGAGTGGTGGGAGGCAAGGCAAGGGGAGATGCCAGGGGGGTGTCTGGCTGTGAGTGCGGTGGGAAGGGCAGTTGAATACAGCACCAGCTCTTAGGCCTTCGAGCTATGGTGTGGGAGAAATGGCTGCATGTTTGCACTTTGTGAGCTGGTCTGTGCGAAGAGTGAGAGTGAGCTTGCGAATGTGTATTGAGAGTGCTGGGAGGCAAGGCAAAAGTACATCCGCAGTGTCTGTCTGGGTGTGAAAGTGCTGGCAAGGGAAGGTGAGGACCAGCAAGAGCATTAAGCCCTTAGAAATATTAAGAGGGAAACATGGCTGTATGTTTTAACTTTGTGAGCTGGTGTGTGCCGAGAGTGAGAGTGAGCTTGCGAATGTGTCTTGGCAGTGGTAGGAGGCAAGGCAAGGGGAGATTCTTAGTGTATGTTTGGCTGTGAAAGCACTGGCAAGGGAAGGTCAGAAACAGCAAGAGCTCTAAGCCCTTAGAGCTCTGGTGTGGGAGAAATGGCTGTATGTTGTAACTTTGTGAGCTGGTCTGTGCCGAGAGTGATAGTGAGCTTGAGAATGTGTCTTGGCAGGGCTAGGAGGCAAGGCAAGGGGAGATTCTTAGTGTATGTTTGGCTGTGAAAGCACTGGCAAGGGAAGGTCAGAATCAGCAAGAGCTCTAAGCGCTTAGAGCTCTGGTGTGGGAGAAGTGGCTGTATGTTTTAACTTTGTGAGCTGGTGTGTGCCGAGAGTGAGAGTGAGCTTGCGAATGTGTCTTGGGAGTGGTGGGAGGCAAGGCAAGGGGAGATGCCAGGGGGGTGTCTGGCTGTGAGTGCGGTGGGAAGGGCAGTTGAATACAGCACCAGCTCTTAGGCCTTAGAGCTATGGTGTGGGAGAAATGGCTGTATGTTTGCACTTTGTGAGCTGGTCTGTGCGAAGAGTGAGAGTGATCTTGCGAATGTGTATTGAGAGTGCTGGGAGGCAAGGCAAAAGTACATCCGCAGTGTCTGTCTGGGTGTGAAAGTGCTGGCAAGGGAAGGTGAGGACCAGCAAGAGCATTAAGCCCTTAGAAATATTAAGAGGGAAACATGGCTGTATGTTTTAAGTTTGTGAGCTGGTGTGTGCCGAGAGGGAGAGTGAGCTTGAGAATGTGTCTTGGCAGTGGTGGGAGGCAAGGCAAGGGGAGATGCCAGGGGGGTGTCTGGCTGTGAGTGCGGTGGGAAGGGCAGTTGAATACAGCACCAGCTCTTAGGCCTTAGAGCTCTGGTGTGGGAGAAATGGCTGTATGTTTTAACTTTGTGAGCTGGTGTGTGCCGAGAGTGAGAGTGAGCTTGCGAATGTGTGTTGGCAGTGGTAGGAGGCAAGGCAAGGGGAGATTCTTAGTGTATGTTTGGCTGTGAAAGCACTGGCAAGGGAAGGTCAGAATCAGCAAGAGCTCTAAGCGCTTAGAGCTCTGGTTTGGGAGAAATGGCTGTATGTTTTAACTTTGTGAGCTGGTCTGTGCCGAGAGTGAGAGTGAGCTTGAGAATGTGTCTTGGGAGTGGTGGGAGGCAAGGCAAGGGGAGATGCCAGGGGGGTGTCTGGCTGTGAGTGCGGTGGGAAGGGCAGTTGAATACAGCACCAGCTCTTAGGCCTTCGAGCTATGGTGTGGGAGAAATGGCTGCATGTTTGCACTTTGTGAGCTGGTCTGTGCGAAGAGTGAGAGTGAGCTTGCGAATGTGTATTGAGAGTGCTGGGAGGCAAGGCAAAAGTACATCCGCAGTGTCTGTCTGGGTGTGAAAGTGCTGGCAAGGGAAGGTGAGGACCAGCAAGAGCATTAAGCCCTTAGAAATATTGAGGGAAACATGGCTGTATGTTTTAAGTTTGTGAGCTGGTGTGTGCCGAGAGTGAGAGTGAGCTTGAGAATGTGTCTTGGCAGTGGTAGGAGGCAAGGCAAGGGGAGATTCTTAGTGTATGTTTTTCTGTGAAAGCACTGGCAAGGGAAGGTCAGAATCAGCAAGAGCTCTAAGCGCTTAGAGCTCTGGTGTGGGAGAAATGGCTGTATGTTTTAACTTTGTGAGCTGGTGTGTGCCGAGAGTGAGAGTGAGCTTGCGAATGTGTCTTGGGAGTGGTAGGAGGCAAGGCAAGGGGAGATTCTTAGTGTATGTTTGGCTGTGAAAGCACTGGCAAGGGAAGGTCAGAATCAGCAAGAGCTCTAAGCGCTTAGAGCTCTGGTGTGGGAGAAATGGCTGTATGTTTTAACTTCGTGAGCTGGTCTGTGCCGAGAGTCAGAGTGAGCTTGAGAATGTGTCTTGGGAGTGGTGGGAGGCAAGGCAAGGGGAGATGCCAGGGGGGTGTCTGGCTG
The DNA here is from genome assembly GCF_030463565.1 of Pelecanus crispus. Lineage (NCBI taxonomy): Eukaryota > Metazoa > Chordata > Aves > Pelecaniformes > Pelecanidae > Pelecanus > Pelecanus crispus. The sequence continues at coordinate 90,592,406 of NC_134643.1, read as the reverse complement.
TGAGTGCGGTGGGAAGGGCAGTTGAATACAGCACCAGCTCTTAGGCCTTAGAGCTATGGTGTGGGAGAAATGGCTGTATGTTTTAACTTTGTGAGCTGGTGTGTGCCGAGAGTGAGAGTGAGCTTGCGAATGTGTGTTGGCAGTGGTAGGAGGCAAGGCAAGGGGAGATTCTTAGTGTATGTTTGGCTGTGAAAGCACTGGCAAGGGAAGGTCAGAATCAGCAAGAGCTCTAAGCGCTTAGAGCTCTGGTGTGGGAGAAATGGCTGGATGTTTTAACTTTGTGAGCTGGTCTGTGCCGAGAGTCAGAGTGAGCTTGAGAATGTGTCTTGGGAGTGGTGGGAGGCAAGGCAAGGGGAGATTCTTAGTGTATGTTTAGCTGTGAAAGCACTGGCAAGGGAAGGTCAGAAACAGCAAGAGCTCTAAGCCCTTAGAGCTCTGGTGTGGGAGAAATGGCTGTATGTTTTAACACTGGGAGCTGGTCTGTGCCGAGAGTGAGAGTGAGTTTGCGAATGTGTCTTGGCAGTGGTAGGAGGCAAGGCAAGGGGAGATTCTTAGTGTATGTTTGGCTGTGAAAGCACTGGCAAGGGAAGGTCAGAAACAGCAAGAGCTCTAAGCGCTTAGAGCTCTGGTGTGGGAGAAGTGGCTGTATGTTTTAACTTTGTGAGCTGGTGTGTGCCGAGAGTGAGAGTGAGCTTGAGAATGTGTCTTGGGAGTGGTGGGAGGCAAGGCAAGGGGAGATTCCAGGGGGGTGTCTGCCTGTGAGTGTGGTGGTAAGGGCAGTTGAATACAGCACCAGCTCTTAGGCCTTCGAGCTATGGTGTGGGAGAAATGGCTGCATGTTTGCACTTTGTGAGCTGGTCTGTGCGAAGAGTGAGAGTGAGCTTGCGAATGTGTATTGAGAGTGCTGGGAGGCAAGGCAAAAGTACATCCGCAGTGTCTGTCTGGGTGTGAAAGTGCTGGCAAGGGAAGGTGAGGACCAGCAAGAGCATTAAGCCCTTAGAAATATTAAGAGGGAAACATGGCTGTATGTTTTAACTTTGTGAGCTGGTGTGTGCCGAGAGTGAGAGTGAGCTTGAGAATGTGTCTTGGGAGTGGTGGGAGGCAAGGCAAGGGGAGATGCCAGGGGGGTGTCTGGCTGTGAGTGCGGTGGGAAGGGCAGTTGAATACAGCACCAGCTCTTAGGCCTTAGAGCTCTGGTGTGGGAGAAATGGCTGTATGTTTTAACTTTGTGAGCTGGTGTGTGCCGAGAGTGAGAGTGAGCTTGCGAATGTGTGTTGGCAGTGGTAGGAGGCAAGGCAAGGGGAGATTCTTAGTGTATGTTTGGCTGTGAAAGCACTGGCAAGGGAAGGTCAGAAACAGCAAGAGCTCTAAGCCCTTAGAGCTGTGGTGTGGGAGAAATGGCTGTATGTTTTAACACTGGGAGCTGGTCTGTGCCGAGAGTGAGAGTGAGTTTGCGAATGTGTCTTGGCAGTGGTAGGAGGCAAGGCAAGGGGAGATTCTTAGTGTATGTTTTTCTGTGAAAGCACTGGCAAGGGAAGGTCAGAAACAGCAAGAGCTCTAAGCGCTTAGAGCTCTGGTGTGGGAGAAATGAGTGTATGTTTTAACTTTGTGAGCTGGTGTGTGCCGAGAGTGAGAGTGAGCTTGCGAATGTGTCTTGGGAGTGGTAGGAGGCAAGGCAAGGGGAGATTCTTAGTGTATGTTTGGCTGTGAAAGCACTGGCAAGGGAAGGTCAGAAACAGCAAGAGCTCTAAGCCCTTAGAGCTCTGGTGTGGGAGAAATGGCTGTATGTTTTAACTTTGTGAGCTGGTGTGTGCCGAGAGTGAGAGTGAGCTTGAGAATGTGTCTTGGGAGTGGTGGGAGGCAAGGCAAGGGGAGATGCCAGGGGGGTGTCTGGCTGTGAGTGTGGTGGGAAGGGCAGTTGAATACAGCACCAGCTCTTAGGCCTTCGAGCTATGGTGTGGGAGAAATGGCTGCATGTTTGCACTTTGTGAGGTGGTCTGTGCGAAGAGTGAGAGTGAGCTTGCGAATGTGTATTGAGAGTGCTGGGAGGCAAGGCAAAAGTACATCCGCAGTGTCTGTCTGGGTGTGAAAGTGCTGGCAAGGGAAGGTGAGGACCAGCAAGAGCATTAAGCCCTTAGAAATATTAAGAGGGAAACATGGCTGTATGTTTTAACTTTGTGAGCTGGTGTGTGCCGAGAGTCAGAGTGAGCTTGCGAATGTGTCTTGGGAGTGGTGGGAGACAAGGCAAGGGGAGATTCTTAGTGTATGTTTTTCTGAGAAAGCACTGGCAAGGGAAGGTCAGAAACAGCAAGAGCTCTAAGCCCTTAGAGCTCTGGTGTGGGAGAAATGGCTGTATGTTTTAACACTGGGAGCTGGTCTGTGCCGAGAGTGAGAGTGAGTTTGCGAATGTGTCTTGGCAGTGGTAGGAGGCAAGGCAAGGGGAGATTCTTAGTGTATGTTTGGCTGTGAAAGCACTGGCAAGGGAAGGTCAGAAACAGCAAGAGCTCTAAGCGCTTAGAGCTCTGGTGTGGGAGAAGTGGCTGTATGTTTTAACTTTGTGAGCTGGTGTGTGCCGAGAGTGAGAGTGAGCTTGAGAATGTGTCTTGGGAGTGGTGGGAGGCAAGGCAAGGGGAGATGCCAGGGGGGTGTCTGGCTGTGAGTGTGGTGGGAAGGGCAGTTGAATACAGCACCAGCTCTTAGGCCTTCGAGCTATGGTGTGGGAGAAATGGCTTCATGTTTGCACTTTGTGAGCTGGTCTGTGCGAAGAGTGAGAGTGATCTTGCGAATGTGTATTGAGAGTGCTGGGAGGCAAGGCAAAAGTACATCCGCAGTGTCTGTCTGGGTGTGAAAGTGCTGGCAAGGGAAGGTGAGGACCAGCAAGAGCATTAAGCCCTTAGAAATATTAAGAGGGAAACATGGCTGTATGTTTTAAGTTTGTGAGCTGGTGTGTGCCGAGAGTGAGAGTGAGCTTGAGAATGTGTCTTGGGAGTGGTGGGAGGCAAGGCAAGGGGAGATGCCAGGGGGGTGTCTGGCTGTGAGTGCGGTGGGAAGGGCAGTTGAATACAGCACCAGCTCTTAGGCCTTCGAGCTCTGGTGTGGGAGAAATGGCTGTATGTTTTAACTTTGTGAGCTGGTGTGTGCCGAGAGTGAGAGTGAGCTTGCGAATGTCTGTTGGCAGTGGTAGGAGGCAAGGCAAGGGGAGATTCTTAGTGTATGTTTGGCTGTGAAAGCACTGGCAAGGGAAGGTCAGAAACAGCAAGAGCTCTAAGCCCTTAGAGCTCTGGTGAGAGAGAAATGGCTGTATGTTTTAACTTTGTGAGCTGGTGTGTGCCGAGAGTGAGAGTGAGCTTGAGAATGTGTCTTGGCAGGGCTAGGAGGCAAGGCAAAGGGAGATTCTTAGTGTATGTTTGGCTGTGAAAGCACTGGCAAGGGAAGGTCAGAATCAGCAAGAGCTCTAAGCGCTTAGAGCTCTGGTGTGGGAGAAATGGCTGTATGTTTTAACTTCGTGAGCTGGTCTGTGCCGAGAGTCAGAGTGAGCTTGAGAATGTGTCTTGGGAGTGGTGGGAGGCAAGGCAAGGGGAGATGCCCGGGGGGTGTCTGGCTGTGAGTGCGGTGGGAAGGGCAGTTGAATACAGCACCAGCTCTTAGGCCTTCGAGCTATGGTGTGGGAGAAATGGCTGCATGTTTGCACTTTGTGAGCTGGTCTGTGCGAAGAGTGAGAGTGAGCTTGCGAATGTGTATTGAGAGTGCTGGGAGGCAAGGCAAAAGTACATCCGCAGTGTCTGTCTGGGTGTGAAAGTGCTGGCAAGGGAAGGTGAGGACCAGCAAGAGCATTAAGCCCTTAGAAATATTAAGAGGGAAACATGGCTGTATGTTTTAAGTTTGTGAGCTGGTGTGTGCCGAGAGTGAGAGTGAGCTTGCGAATGTGTGTTGGCAGTGGTAGGAGGCAAGGCAAGGGGAGATTCTTAGTGTATATTTGGCTGTGAAAGCACTGGCAAGGGAAGGTCAGAAACAGCAAGAGCTCTAAGCCCTTAGAGCTCTGGTGTGGGAGAAATGGCTGTATGTTTTAACTTTGTGAGCTGGTCTGTGCCGAGAGTGATAGTGAGCTTGAGAATGTGTCTTGGCAGTGGTAGGAGGCAAGGCAAGGGGAGATTCTTAGTGTATGTTTGGCTGTGAAAGCACTGGCAAGGGAAGGTCAGAATCAGCAAGAGCTCTAAGCGCTTAGAGCTCTGGTGTGGGAGAAGTGGCTGTATGTTTTAACTTTGTGAGCTGGTGTGTGCCGAGAGTGAGAGTGAGCTTGAGAATGTGTCTTGGGAGTGGTGGGAGGCAAGGCAAGGGGAGATGCCAGGGGGGTCTCTGGCTGTGAGTGCGGTGGGAAGGGCAGTTGAATACAGCACCAGCTCTTAGGCCTTAGAGCTCTGGTGTGGGAGAAATGGCTGTATGTTTTAACTTTGTGAGCTGGTGTGTGCCGAGAGTGAGAGTGAGCTTGCGAATGTGTGTTGGCAGTGGTAGGAGGCAAGGCAAGGGGAGATTCTTAGTGTATGTTTGGCTGTGAAAGCACTGGCAAGGGAAGGTCAGAAACAGCAAGAGCTCTAAGCCCTTAGAGCTCTGGTGTGGGAGAAATGGCTGTATGTTTTAACACTGGGAGCTGGTCTGTGCCGAGAGTGAGAGTGAGTTTGCGAATGTGTCTTGGCAGTGGTAGGAGGCAAGGCAAGGGGAGATTCTTAGTGTATGTTTGGCTGTGAAAGCACTGGCAAGGGAAGGTCAGAAACAGCAAGAGCTCTAAGCGCTTAGAGCTCTGGTGTGGGAGAAGTGGCTGTATGTTTTAACTTTGTGAGCTGGTGTGTGCCGAGAGTGAGAGTGAGCTTGAGAATGTGTCTTGGGAGTGGTGGGAGGCAAGGCAAGGGGAGATGCCAGGGGGGTGTCTGGCTGTGAGTGCGGTGGGAAGGGCAGTTGAATACAGCACCAGCTCTTAGGCCTTAGAGCTATGGTGTGGGAGAAATGGCTGCATGTTTGCACTTTGTGAGCTGGTCTGTGCGAAGAGTGAGAGTGAGCTTGCGAATGTGTATTGAGAGTGCTGGGAGGCAAGGCAAAAGTACATCCGCAGTGTCTGTCTGGGTGTGAAAGTGCTGGCAAGGGAAGGTGAGGACCAGCAAGAGCATTAAGCCCTTAGAAATATTAAGAGGGAAACATGGCTGTATGTTTTAAGTTTGTGAGCTGGTGTGTGCCGAGAGTGAGAGTGAGCTTGAGAATGTGTCTTGGCAGTGGTGGGAGGCAAGGCAAGGGGAGATGCCAGGGGGGTGTCTGGCTGTGAGTGCGGTGGGAAGGGCAGTTGAATACAGCACCAGCTCTTAGGCCTTCGAGCTATGGTGTGGGAGAAATGGCTGTATGTTTTAACTTTGTGAGCTGGTGTGTGCCGAGAGTGAGAGTGAGCTTGCGAATGTGTGTTGGCAGTGGTAGGAGGCAAGGCAAGGGGAGATTCTTAGTGTATGTTTGGCTGTGAAAGCACTGGCAAGGGAAGGTCAGAATCAGCAAGAGCTCTAAGCGCTTAGAGCTCTGGTGTGGGAGAAATGGCTGGATGTTTTAACTTTGTGAGCTGGTGTGTGCCGAGAGTGAGAGTGAGCTTGAGAATGTGTCTTGGGAGTGGTGGGAGGCAAGGCAAGGGGAGATTCTTAGTGTATGTTTGGCTGTGAAAGCACTGGCAAGGGAAGGTCAGAAACAGCAAGAGCTCTAAGCCCTTAGAGCTCTGGTGTGGGAGAAATGGCTGTATGTTTTAACTTTGTGAGCTGGTGTGTGCCGAGAGTGAGAGTGAGCTTGAGAATGTGTCTTGGGAGTGGTGGGAGGCAAGGCAAGGGGAGATGCCAGGGGGGTGTCTGGCTGTGAGTGCGGTGGGAAGGGCAGTTGAATACAGCACCAGCTCTTAGGCCTTCGAGCTATGGTGTGGGAGAAATGGCTGCATGTTTGCACTTTGTGAGCTGGTCTGTGCGAAGAGTGAGAGTGAGCTTGCGAATGTGTATTGAGAGTGCTGGGAGGCAAGGCAAAAGTACATCCGCAGTGTCTGTCTGGGTGTGAAAGTGCTGGCAAGGGAAGGTGAGGACCAGCAAGAGCATTAAGCCCTTAGAAATATTAAGAGGGAAACATGGCTGTATGTTTTAACTTTGTGAGCTGGTGTGTGCCGAGAGTGAGAGTGAGCTTGCGAATGTGTCTTGGCAGTGGTAGGAGGCAAGGCAAGGGGAGATTCTTAGTGTATGTTTGGCTGTGAAAGCACTGGCAAGGGAAGGTCAGAAACAGCAAGAGCTCTAAGCCCTTAGAGCTCTGGTGTGGGAGAAATGGCTGTATGTTGTAACTTTGTGAGCTGGTCTGTGCCGAGAGTGATAGTGAGCTTGAGAATGTGTCTTGGCAGGGCTAGGAGGCAAGGCAAGGGGAGATTCTTAGTGTATGTTTGGCTGTGAAAGCACTGGCAAGGGAAGGTCAGAATCAGCAAGAGCTCTAAGCGCTTAGAGCTCTGGTGTGGGAGAAGTGGCTGTATGTTTTAACTTTGTGAGCTGGTGTGTGCCGAGAGTGAGAGTGAGCTTGCGAATGTGTCTTGGGAGTGGTGGGAGGCAAGGCAAGGGGAGATGCCAGGGGGGTGTCTGGCTGTGAGTGCGGTGGGAAGGGCAGTTGAATACAGCACCAGCTCTTAGGCCTTAGAGCTATGGTGTGGGAGAAATGGCTGTATGTTTGCACTTTGTGAGCTGGTCTGTGCGAAGAGTGAGAGTGATCTTGCGAATGTGTATTGAGAGTGCTGGGAGGCAAGGCAAAAGTACATCCGCAGTGTCTGTCTGGGTGTGAAAGTGCTGGCAAGGGAAGGTGAGGACCAGCAAGAGCATTAAGCCCTTAGAAATATTAAGAGGGAAACATGGCTGTATGTTTTAAGTTTGTGAGCTGGTGTGTGCCGAGAGTGAGAGTGAGCTTGAGAATGTGTCTTGGCAGTGGTGGGAGGCAAGGCAAGGGGAGATGCCAGGGGGGTGTCTGGCTGTGAGTGCGGTGGGAAGGGCAGTTGAATACAGCACCAGCTCTTAGGCCTTAGAGCTCTGGTGTGGGAGAAATGGCTGTATGTTTTAACTTTGTGAGCTGGTGTGTGCCGAGAGTGAGAGTGAGCTTGCGAATGTGTGTTGGCAGTGGTAGGAGGCAAGGCAAGGGGAGATTCTTAGTGTATGTTTGGCTGTGAAAGCACTGGCAAGGGAAGGTCAGAATCAGCAAGAGCTCTAAGCGCTTAGAGCTCTGGTTTGGGAGAAATGGCTGTATGTTTTAACTTTGTGAGCTGGTCTGTGCCGAGAGTGAGAGTGAGCTTGAGAATGTGTCTTGGGAGTGGTGGGAGGCAAGGCAAGGGGAGATGCCAGGGGGGTGTCTGGCTGTGAGTGCGGTGGGAAGGGCAGTTGAATACAGCACCAGCTCTTAGGCCTTCGAGCTATGGTGTGGGAGAAATGGCTGCATGTTTGCACTTTGTGAGCTGGTCTGTGCGAAGAGTGAGAGTGAGCTTGCGAATGTGTATTGAGAGTGCTGGGAGGCAAGGCAAAAGTACATCCGCAGTGTCTGTCTGGGTGTGAAAGTGCTGGCAAGGGAAGGTGAGGACCAGCAAGAGCATTAAGCCCTTAGAAATATTGAGGGAAACATGGCTGTATGTTTTAAGTTTGTGAGCTGGTGTGTGCCGAGAGTGAGAGTGAGCTTGAGAATGTGTCTTGGCAGTGGTAGGAGGCAAGGCAAGGGGAGATTCTTAGTGTATGTTTTTCTGTGAAAGCACTGGCAAGGGAAGGTCAGAATCAGCAAGAGCTCTAAGCGCTTAGAGCTCTGGTGTGGGAGAAATGGCTGTATGTTTTAACTTTGTGAGCTGGTGTGTGCCGAGAGTGAGAGTGAGCTTGCGAATGTGTCTTGGGAGTGGTAGGAGGCAAGGCAAGGGGAGATTCTTAGTGTATGTTTGGCTGTGAAAGCACTGGCAAGGGAAGGTCAGAATCAGCAAGAGCTCTAAGCGCTTAGAGCTGTGGTGTGGGAGAAATGGCTGTATGTTTTAACTTCGTGAGCTGGTCTGTGCCGAGAGTCAGAGTGAGCTTGAGAATGTGTCTTGGGAGTGGTGGGAGGCAAGGCAAGGGGAGATGCCAGGGGGGTGTCTGGCTGTGAGTGCGGTGGGAAGGGCAGTTGAATACAGCACCAGCTCTTAGGCCTTCGAGCTATGGTGTGGGAGAAATGGCTGCATGTTTGCACTTTGTGAGCTGGTCTGTGCGAAGAGTGAGAGTGAGCTTGCGAATGTGTATTGAGAGTGCTGGGAGGCAAGGCAAAAGTACATCCGCAGTGTCTGTCTGGGTGTGAAAGTGCTGGCAAGGGAAGGTGAGGACCAGCAAGAGCATTAAGCCCTTAGAAATATTAAGAGGGAAACATGGCTGTATGTTTTAACTTTGTGAGCTGGTCTGTGCCGAGAGTGAGAGTGAGCTTGCGAATGTGTCTTGGCAGTGGTAGGAGGCAAGGCAAGGGGAGATTCTTAGTGTATGTTTGGCTGTGAAAGCACTGGCAAGGGAAGGTCAGAAACAGCAAGAGCTCTAAGCCCTTAGAGCTCTGGTGTGGGAGAAATGGCTGTATGTTTTAACTTTGTGAGCTGGTGTGTGCCGAGAGTGAGAGTGAGCTTGAGAATGTGTCTTGGGAGTGGTGGGAGGCAAGGCAAGGGGAGATGCCAGGGGGGTCTCTGGCTGTGAGTGCGGTGGGAAGGGCAGTTGAATACAGCACCAGCTCTTAGGCCTTCGAGCTATGGTGTGGGAGAAATGGCTGCATGTTTGCACTTTGTGAGCTGGTCTGTGCGAAGAGTGAGAGTGAGCTTGCGAATGTGTATTGAGAGTGCTGGGAGGCAAGGCAAAAGTACATCCGCAGTGTCTGTCTGGGTGTGAAAGTGCTGGCAAGGGAAGGTGAGGACCAGCAAGAGCATTAAGCCCTTAGAAATATTAAGAGGGAAAGATGGCTGTATGTTTTAACTTTGTGAGCTGGTGTGTGCCGAGAGTGAGAGTGAGCTTGCGAATGTGTCTTGGCAGTGGTAGGAGGCAAGGCAAGGGGAGATTCTTAGTGTATGTTTGGCTGTGAAAGCACTGGCAAGGGAAGGTCAGAAACAGCAAGAGCTCTAAGCCCTTAGAGCTGTGGTGTGGGAGAAATGGCTGTATGTTTTAACTTTGTGAGCTGGTCTGTGCCGAGAGTGATAGTGAGCTTGCGAATGTGTCTTGGCAGGGCTAGGAGGCAAGGCAAGGGGAGATTCTTAGTGTATGTTTGGCTGTGAAAGCACTGGCAAGGGAAGGTCAGAATCAGCAAGAGCTCTAAGCGCTTAGAGCTCTGGTGTGGGAGAAGTGGCTGTATGTTTTAACTTTGTGAGCTGGTGTGTGCCGAGAGTGAGAGTGAGCTTGAGAATGTGTCTTGGGAGTGGTGGGAGGCAAGGCAAGGGGAGATGCCAGGGGGGTGTCTGGCTGTGAGTGCGGTGGGAAGGGCAGTTGAATACAGCACCAGCTCTTAGGCCTTAGAGCTATGGTGTGGGAGAAATGGCTGTATGTTTTAACTTTGTGAGCTGGTGTGTGCCGAGAGTGAGAGTGAGCTTGCGAATGTGTGTTGGCAGTGGTAGGAGGCAAGGCAAGGGGAGATTCTTAGTGTATGTTTGGCTGTGAAAGCACTGGCAAGGGAAGGTCAGAATCAGCAAGAGCTCTAAGCGCTTAGAGCTCTGGTGTGGGAGAAATGGCTGGATGTTTTAACTTTGTGAGCTGGTGTGTGCCGAGAGTGAGAGTGAGCTTGAGAATGTGTCTTGGGAGTGGTGGGAGGCAAGGCAAGGGGAGATTCTTAGTGTATGTTTGGCTGTGAAAGCACTGGCAAGGGAAGGTCAGAAACAGCAAGAGCTCTAAGCCCTTAGAGCTCTGGTGTGGGAGAAATGGCTGTATGTTTTAACACTGGGAGCTGGTCTGTGCCGAGAGTGAGAGTGAGTTTGCGAATGTGTCTTGGCAGTGGTAGGAGGCAAGGCAAGGGGAGATTCTTAGTGTATGTTTGGCTGTGAAAGCACTGGCAAGGGAAGGTCAGAAACAGCAAGAGCTCTAAGCGCTTAGAGCTCTGGTGTGGGAGAAGTGGCTGTATGTTTTAACTTTGTGAGCTGGTGTGTGCCGAGAGTGAGAGTGAGCTTGAGAATGTGTCTTGGGAGTGGTGGGAGGCAAGGCAAGGGGAGATGCCAGGGGGGTGTCTGGCTGTGAGTGTGGTGGGAAGGGCAGTTGAATACAGCACCAGCTCTTAGGCCTTCGAGCTATGGTGTGGGAGAAATGGCTGCATGTTTGCACTTTGTGAGCTGGTCTGTGCGAAGAGTGAGAGTGAGCTTGCGAATGTGTATTGAGAGTGCTGGGAGGCAAGGCAAAAGTACATCCGCAGTGTCTGTCTGGGTGTGAAAGTGCTGGCAAGGGAAGGTGAGGACCAGCAAGAGCATTAAGCCCTTAGAAATATTAAGAGGGAAACATGGCTGTATGTTTTAACTTTGTGAGCTGGTGTGTGCCGAGAGTGAGAGTGAGCTTGAGAATGTGTCTTGGGAGTGGTGGGAGGCAAGGCAAGGGGAGATGCCAGGGGGGTGTCTGGCTGTGAGTGCGGTGGGAAGGGCAGTTGAATACAGCACCAGCTCTTAGGCCTTAGAGCTATGGTGTGGGAGAAATGGCTGTATGTTTTAACTTTGTGAGCTGGTGTGTGCCGAGAGTGAGAGTGAGCTTGCGAATGTCTGTTGGCAGTGGTAGGAGGCAAGGCAAGGGGAGATTCTTAGTGTATGTTTGGCTGTGAAAGCACTGGCAAGGGAAGGTCAGAATCAGCAAGAGCTCTAAGCGCTTAGAGCTCTGGTTTGGGAGAAATGGCTGTATGTTTTAACTTTGTGAGCTGGTGTGTGCCGAGAGTGAGAGTGAGCTTGAGAATGTGTCTTGGCAGGGCTAGGAGGCAAGGCAAAGGGAGATTCTTAGTGTATGTTTGGCTGTGAAAGCACTGGCAAGGGAAGGTCAGAATCAGCAAGAGCTCTAAGCGCTTAGAGCTGTGGTGTGGGAGAAATGGCTGTATGTTTTAACTTCGTGAGCTGGTCTGTGCCGAGAGTCAGAGTGAGCTTGAGAATGTGTCTTGGGAGTGGTGGGAGGCAAGGCAAGGGGAGATGCCAGGGGGGTGTCTGGCTGTGAGTGCGGTGGGAAGGGCAGTTGAATACAGCACCAGCTCTTAGGCCTTCGAGCTATGGTGTGGGAGAAATGGCTGCATGTTTGCACTTTGTGAGCTGGTCTGTGCGAAGAGTGAGAGTGAGCTTGCGAATGTGTATTGAGAGTGCTGGGAGGCAAGGCAAAAGTACATCCGCAGTGTCTGTCTGGGTGTGAAAGTGCTGGCAAGGGAAGGTGAGGACCAGCAAGAGCATTAAGCCCTTAGAAATATTAAGAGGGAAACATGGCTGTATGTTTTAAGTTTGTGAGCTGGTCTGTGCCGAGAGTGAGAGTGAGCTTGCGAATGTGTGTTGGCAGTGGTAGGAGGCAAGGCAAGGGGAGATTCTTAGTGTATATTTGGCTGTGAAAGCACTGGCAAGGGAAGGTCAGAAACAGCAAGAGCTCTAAGCCCTTAGAGCTGTGGTGTGGGAGAAATGGCTGTATGTTTTAACTTTGTGAGCTGGTCTGTGCCGAGAGTGATAGTGAGCTTGAGAATGTGTCTTGGCAGGGCTAGGAGGCAAGGCAAGGGGAGATTCTTAGTGTATGTTTGGCTGTGAAAGCACTGGCAAGGGAAGGTCAGAATCAGCAAGAGCTCTAAGCGCTTAGAGCTCTGGTGTGGGAGAAATGGCTGTATGTTTTAACTTTGTGAGCTGGTGTGTGCCGAGAGTGAGAGTGAGCTTGAGAATGTGTCTTGGGAGTGGTGGGAGGCAAGGCAAGGGGAGATGCCAGGGGGGTGTCTGGCTGTGAGTGCGGTGGGAAGGGCAGTTGAATACAGCACCAGCTCTTAGGCCTTAGAGCTCTGGTGTGGGAGAAATGGCTGTATGTTTTAACTTTGTGAGCTGGTGTGTGCCGAGAGTGAGAGTGAGCTTGCGAATGTGTGTTGGCAGTGGTAGGAGGCAAGGCAAGGGGAGATTCTTAGTGTATGTTTGGCTGTGAAAGCACTGGCAAGGGAAGGTCAGAAACAGCAAGAGCTCTAAGCCCTTAGAGCTCTGGTGTGGGAGAAATGGCTGTATGTTTTAACACTGGGAGCTGGTCTGTGCCGAGAGTGAGAGTGAGTTTGCGAATGTGTCTTGGCAGTGGTAGGAGGCAAGGCAAGGGGAGATTCTTAGTGTATGTTTTTCTGTGAAAGCACTGGCAAGGGAAGGTCAGAAACAGCAAGAGCTCTAAGCGCTTAGAGCTCTGGTGTGGGAGAAATGAGTGTATGTTTTAACTTTGTGAGCTGGTGTGTGCCGAGAGTGAGAGTGAGCTTGCGAATGTGTCTTGGGAGTGGTAGGAGGCAAGGCAAGGGGAGATTCTTAGTGTATGTTTGGCTGTGAAAGCACTGGCAAGGGAAGGTCAGAAACAGCAAGAGCTCTAAGCCCTTAGAGCTCTGGTGTGGGAGAAATGGCTGTATGTTTTAACTTTGTGAGCTGGTGTGTGCCGAGAGTGAGAGTGAGCTTGAGAATGTGTCTTGGGAGTGGTGGGAGGCAAGGCAAGGGGAGATGCCAGGGGGGTGTCTGGCTGTGAGTGTGGTGGGAAGGGCAGTTGAATACAGCACCAGCTCTTAGGCCTTCGAGCTATGGTGTGGGAGAAATGGCTGCATGTTTGCACTTTGTGAGCTGGTCTGTGCGAAGAGTGAGAGTGAGCTTGCGAATGTGTATTGAGAGTGCTGGGAGGCAAGGCAAAAGTACATCCGCAGTGTCTGTCTGGGTGTGAAAGTTCTGGCAAGGGAAGGTGAGGACCAGCAAGAGCATTAAGCCCTTAGAAATATTAAGAGGGAAACATGGCTGTATGTTTTAAGTTTGTGAGCTGGTGTGTGCCGAGAGTGAGAGTGAGCTTGCGAATGTGTCTTGGCAGTGGTAGGAGGCAAGGCAAGGGGAGATTCTTAGTGTATGTTTTTCTGAGAAAGCACTGGCAAGGGAAGGTCAGAAACAGCAGGAGCTCTAAGCCCTTAGAGCTCTGGTGTGGGAGAAATGGCTGTATGTTTTAACTTTGTGAGCTGGTCTGTGCCGAGAGTGAGAGTGAGCTTGCGAATGTGTCTTGGGAGTGGCAGGAGGCAAGGCAAGGGGAGATTCTTAGTGTATGTTTGGCTGTGAAAGCACTGGCAAGGGAAGGTCAGAAACAGCAAGAGCTCTAAGCCCTTAGAGCTGTGGTGTGGGAGAAGTGGCTGTATGTTTTAACTTCGTGAGCTGGTCTGTGCCGAGAGTCAGAGTGAGCTTGAGAATGTGTCTTGGGAGTGGTGGGAGGCAAGGCAAGGGGAGATGCCAGGGGGGTGTCTGGCTGTGAGTGCGGTGGGAAGGGCAGTTGAATACAGCACCAGCTCTTAGGCCTTCGAGCTATGGTGTGGGAGAAATGGCTGCATGTTTGCACTTTGTGAGCTGGTCTGTGCGAAGAGTGAGAGTGAGCTTGCGAATGTGTATTGAGAGTGCTGGGAGGCAAGGCAAAAGTACATCCGCAGTGTCTGTCTGGGTGTGAAAGTGCTGGCAAGGGAAGGTGAGGACCAGCAAGAGCATTAAGCCCTTAGAAATATTAAGAGGGAAAGATGGCTGTATGTTTTAAGTTTGTGAGCTGGTGTGTGCCGAGAGTGAGAGTGAGCTTGCGAATGTGTCTTGGCAGTGGTAGGAGGCAAGGCAAGGGGAGATTCTTAGTGTATGTTTGGCTGTGAAAGCACTGGCAAGGGAAGGTCAGAAACAGCAAGAGCTCTAAGCCCTTAGAGCTCTGGTGTGGGAGAAATGGCTGTATGTTTTAACACTGGGAGCTGGTCTGTGCCGAGAGTGAGAGTGAGCTTGCGAATGTGTCTTGGGAGTGGCAGGAGGCAAGGCAAGGGGAGATTCTTAGTGTATGTTTGGCTGTGAAAGCACTGGCAAGGGAAGGTCAGAATCAGCAAGAGCTCTAAGCGCTTAGAGCTGTGGTGTGGGAGAAATGGCTGTATCTTTTTACTTTGTGAGCTGGTGTGTGCCGAGAGTGAGAGTGAGCTTGAGAATGTGTCTTGGGAGTGGTGGGAGGCAAGGCAAGGGGAGATGCCAGGGGGGTGTCTGGCTGTGAGTGCGGTGGGAAGGGCAGTTGAATACAGCACCAGCTCTTAGGCCTTAGAGCTATGGTGTGGGAGAAATGGCTGTATGTTTTAACTTTGTGAGCTGGTGTGTGCCGAGAGTGAGAGTGAGCTTGCGAATGTCTGTTGGCAGTGGTAGGAGGCAAGGCAAGGGGAGATTCTTAGTGTATGTTTGGCTGTGAAAGCACTGGCAAGGGAAGGTCAGAATCAGCAAGAGCTCTAAGCGCTTAGAGCTCTGGTGTGGGAGAAATGGCTGGATGTTTTAACTTTGTGAGCTGGTCTGTGCCGAGAGTCAGAGTGAGCTTGAGAATGTGTCTTGGCAGTGGTGGGAGACAAGGCAAAGGGAGATTCTTAGTGTATGTTTGGCTGTGAAAGCACTGGCAAGGGAAGGTCAGAAACAGCAAGAGCTCTAAGCCCTTAGAGCTCTGGTGTGGGAGAAATGGCTGTATGTTTTAACACTGGGAGCTGGTCTGTGCCGAGAGTGAGAGTGAGTTTGCGAATGTGTCTTGGCAGTGGTAGGAGGCAAGGCAAAGGGAGATTCTTAGTGTATGTTTGGCTGTGAAAGCACTGGCAAGGGAAGGTCAGAATCAGCAAGAGCTCTAAGCGCTTAGAGCTGTGGTGTGGGAGAAATGGCTGTATGTTTTAACTTCGTGAGCTGGTCTGTGCCGAGAGTCAGAGTGAGCTTGAGAATGTGTCTTGGGAGTGGTGGGAGGCAAGGCAAGGGGAGATGCCAGGGGGGTGTCTGGCTGTGAGTGCGGTGGGAAGGGCAGTTGAATACAGCACCAGCTCTTAGGCCTTCGAGCTATGGTGTGGGAGAAATGGCTGCATGTTTGCACTTTGTGAGCTGGTCTGTGCGAAGAGTGAGAGTGATCTTGCGAATGTGTATTGAGAGTGCTGGGAGGCAAGGCAAAAGTACATCCGCAGTGTCTGTCTGGGTGTGAAAGTGCTGGCAAGGGAAGGTGAGGACCAGCAAGAGCATTAAGCCCTTAGAAATATTAAGAGGGAAACATGGCTGTATGTTTTAAGTTTGTGAGCTGGTCTGTGCCGAGAGTGAGAGTGAGCTTGCGAATGTGTGTTGGCAGTGGTAGGAGGCAAGGCAAGGGGAGATTCTTAGTGTATATTTGGCTGTGAAAGCACTGGCAAGGGAAGGTCAGAAACAGCAAGAGCTCTAAGCCCTTAGAGCTGTGGTGTGGGAGAAATGGCTGTATGTTTTAACTTTGTGAGCTGGTCTGTGCCGAGAGTGATAGTGAGCTTGAGAATGTGTCTTGGCAGGGCTAGGAGGCAAGGCAAGGGGAGATTCTTAGTGTATGTTTGGCTGTGAAAGCACTGGCAAGGGAAGGTCAGAATCAGCAAGAGCTCTAAGCGCTTAGAGCTCTGGTGTGGGAGAAATGGCTGTATGTTTTAACTTTGTGAGCTGGTGTGTGCCGAGAGTGAGAGTGAGCTTGAGAATGTGTCTTGGGAGTGGTGGGAGGCAAGGCAAGGGGAGATGCCAGGGGGGTCTCTGGCTGTGAGTGCGGTGGGAAGGGCAGTTGAATACAGCACCAGCTCTTAGGCCTTAGAGCTCTGGTGTGGGAGAAATGGCTGTATGTTTTAACTTTGTGAGCTGGTGTGTGCCGAGAGTGAGAGTGAGCTTGCGAATGTGTGTTGGCAGTGGTAGGAGGCAAGGCAAGGGGAGATTCTTAGTGTATGTTTGGCTGTGAAAGCACTGGCAAGGGAAGGTCAGAAACAGCAAGAGCTCTAAGCCCTTAGAGCTGTGGTGTGGGAGAAATGGCTGTATGTTTTAACTTTGTGAGCTGGTCTGTGCCGAGAGTGATAGTGAGCTTGCGAATGTGTCTTGGCAGGGCTAGGAGGCAAGGCAAGGGGAGATTCTTAGTGTATGTTTGGCTGTGAAAGCACTGGCAAGGGAAGGTCAGAATCAGCAAGAGCTCTAAGCGCTTAGAGCTCTGGTGTGGGAGAAGTGGCTGTATGTTTTAACTTTGTGAGCTGGTGTGTGCCGAGAGTGAGAGTGAGCTTGAGAATGTGTCTTGGGAGTGGTGGGAGGCAAGGCAAGGGGAGATGCCAGGGGGGTGTCTGGCTGTGAGTGCGGTGGGAAGGGCAGTTGAATACAGCACCAGCTCTTAGGCCTTAGAGCTATGGTGTGGGAGAAATGGCTGTATGTTTTAACTTTGTGAGCTGGTGTGTGCCGAGAGTGAGAGTGAGCTTGCGAATGTCTGTTGGCAGTGGTAGGAGGCAAGGCAAGGGGAGATTCTTAGTGTATGTTTGGCTGTGAAAGCACTGGCAAGGGAAGGTCAGAATCAGCAAGAGCTCTAAGCGCTTAGAGCTCTGGTGTGGGAGAAATGGCTGGATGTTTTAACTTTGTGAGCTGGTGTGTGCCGAGAGTGAGAGTGAGCTTGAGAATGTGTCTTGGGAGTGGTGGGAGGCAAGGCAAGGGGAGATTCTTAGTGTATGTTTGGCTGTGAAAGCACTGGCAAGGGAAGGTCAGAAACAGCAAGAGCTCTAAGCCCTTAGAGCTCTGGTGTGGGAGAAATGGCTGTATGTTTTAACACTGGGAGCTGGTCTGTGCCGAGAGTGAGAGTGAGTTTGCGAATGTGTCTTGGCAGTGGTAGGAGGCAAGGGAAGGGGAGATTCTTAGTGTATGTTTGGCTGTGAAAGCACTGGCAAGGGAAGGTCAGAAACAGCAAGAGCTCTAAGCGCTTAGAGCTCTGGTGTGGGAGAAGTGGCTGTATGTTTTAACTTTGTGAGCTGGTGTGTGCCGAGAGTGAGAGTGAGCTTGAGAATGTGTCTTGGGAGTGGTGGGAGGCAAGGCAAGGGGAGATGCCAGGGGGGTGTCTGGCTGTGAGTGCGGTGGGAAGGGCAGTTGAATACAGCACCAGCTCTTAGGCCTTAGAGCTATGGTGTGGGAGAAATGGCTGCATGTTTGCACTTTGTGAGCTGGTCTGTGCGAAGAGTGAGAGTGATCTTGCGAATGTGTATTGAGAGTGCTGGGAGGCAAGGCAAAAGTACATCCGCAGTGTCTGTCTGGGTGTGAAAGTGCTGGCAAGGGAAGGTGAGGACCAGCAAGAGCATTAAGCCCTTAGAAATATTAAGAGGGAAACATGGCTGTATGTTTTAAGTTTGTGAGCTGGTGTGTGCCGAGAGTGAGAGTGAGCTTGAGAATGTGTCTTGGGAGTGGTGGGAGGCAAGGCAAGGGGAGATGCCAGGGGGGTGTCTGGCTGTGAGTGCGGTGGGAAGGGCAGTTGAATACAGCACCAGCTCTTAGGCCTTAGAGCTATGGTGTGGGAGAAATGGCTGTATGTTTTAACTTTGTGAGCTGGTGTGTGCCGAGAGTGAGAGTGAGCTTGCGAATGTCTGTTGGCAGTGGTAGGAGGCAAGGCAAGGGGAGATTCTTAGTGTATGTTTGGCTGTGAAAGCACTGGCAAGGGAAGGTCAGAATCAGCAAGAGCTCTAAGCGCTTAGAGCTCTGGTGTGGGAGAAATGGCTGGATGTTTTAACTTTGTGAGCTGGTCTGTGCCGAGAGTCAGAGTGAGCTTGAGAATGTGTCTTGGGAGTGGTGGGAGGCAAGGCAAGGGGAGATTCTTAGTGTATGTTTGGCTGTGAAAGCACTGGCAAGGGAAGGTCAGAAACAGCAAGAGCTCTAAGCCCTTAGAGCTCTGGTGTGGGAGAAATGGCTGTATGTTTTAACTTTGTGAGCTGGTGTGTGCCGAGAGTGAGAGTGAGCTTGAGAATGTGTCTTGGGAGTGGTGGGAGGCAAGGCAAGGGGAGATGCCAGGGGGGTGTCTGGCTGTGAGTGCGGTGGGAAGGGCAGTTGAATACAGCACCAGCTCTTAGGCCTTCGAGCTATGGTGTGGGAGAAATGGCTGCATGTTTGCACTTTGTGAGCTGGTCTGTGCGAAGAGTGAGAGTGAGCTTGCGAATGTGTATTGAGAGTGCTGGGAGGCAAGGCAAAAGTACATCCGCAGTGTCTGTCTGGGTGTGAAAGTGCTGGCAAGGGAAGGTGAGGACCAGCAAGAGCATTAAGCCCTTAGAAATATTAAGAGGGAAACATGGCTGTATGTTTTAACTTTGTGAGCTGGTGTGTGCCGAGAGTGAGAGTGAGCTTGCGAATGTGTCTTGGCAGTGGTAGGAGGCAAGGCAAGGGGAGATTCTTAGTGTATGTTTGGCTGTGAAAGCACTGGCAAGGGAAGGTCAGAAACAGCAAGAGCTCTAAGCCCTTAGAGCTGTGGTGTGGGAGAAATGGCTGTATGTTGTAACTTTGTGAGCTGGTCTGTGCCGAGAGTGATAGTGAGCTTGAGAATGTGTCTTGGCAGGGCTAGGAGGCAAGGCAAGGGGAGATTCTTAGTGTATGTTTGGCTGTGAAAGCACTGGCAAGGGAAGGTCAGAATCAGCAAGAGCTCTAAGCGCTTAGAGCTCTGGTGTGGGAGAAGTGGCTGTATGTTTTAACTTTGTGAGCTGGTGTGTGCCGAGAGTGAGAGTGAGCTTGCGAATGTGTCTTGGGAGTGGTGGGAGGCAAGGCAAGGGGAGATGCCAGGGGGGTGTCTGGCTGTGAGTGCGGTGGGAAGGGCAGTTGAATACAGCACCAGCTCTTAGGCCTTAGAGCTATGGTGTGGGAGAAATGGCTGTATGTTTGCACTTTGTGAGCTGGTCTGTGCGAAGAGTGAGAGTGATCTTGCGAATGTGTATTGAGAGTGCTGGGAGGCAAGGCAAAAGTACATCCGCAGTGTCTGTCTGGGTGTGAAAGTGCTGGCAAGGGAAGGTGAGGACCAGCAAGAGCATTAAGCCCTTAGAAATATTAAGAGGGAAACATGGCTGTATGTTTTAAGTTTGTGAGCTGGTGTGTGCCGAGAGTGAGAGTGAGCTTGAGAATGTGTCTTGGCAGTGGTGGGAGGCAAGGCAAGGGGAGATGCCAGGGGGGTGTCTGGCTGTGAGTGCGGTGGGAAGGGCAGTTGAATACAGCACCAGCTCTTAGGCCTTAGAGCTCTGGTGTGGGAGAAATGGCTGTATGTTTTAACTTTGTGAGCTGGTGTGTGCCGAGAGTGAGAGTGAGCTTGCGAATGTGTGTTGGCAGTGGTAGGAGGCAAGGGAAGGGGAGATTCTTAGTGTATGTTTGGCTGTGAAAGCACTGGCAAGGGAAGGTCAGAATCAGCAAGAGCTCTAAGCGCTTAGAGCTCTGGTTTGGGAGAAATGGCTGTATGTTTTAACTTTGTGAGCTGGTCTGTGCCGAGAGTGAGAGTGAGCTTGAGAATGTGTCTTGGGAGTGGTGGGAGGCAAGGCAAGGGGAGATGCCAGGGGGGTGTCTGGCTGTGAGTGCGGTGGGAAGGGCAGTTGAATACAGCACCAGCTCTTAGGCCTTCGAGCTATGGTGTGGGAGAAATGGCTGCATGTTTGCACTTTGTGAGCTGGTCTGTGCGAAGAGTGAGAGTGAGCTTGCGAATGTGTATTGAGAGTGCTGGGAGGCAAGGCAAAAGTACATCCGCAGTGTCTGTCTGGGTGTGAAAGTGCTGGCAAGGGAAGGTGAGGACCAGCAAGAGCATTAAGCCCTTAGAAATATTGAGGGAAACATGGCTGTATGTTTTAAGTTTGTGAGCTGGTGTGTGCCGAGAGTGAGAGTGAGCTTGAGAATGTGTCTTGGCAGTGGTAGGAGGCAAGGCAAGGGGAGATTCTTAGTGTATGTTTTTCTGTGAAAGCACTGGCAAGGGAAGGTCAGAATCAGCAAGAGCTCTAAGCGCTTAGAGCTCTGGTGTGGGAGAAATGGCTGTATGTTTTAACTTTGTGAGCTGGTGTGTGCCGAGAGTGAGAGTGAGCTTGCGAATGTGTCTTGGGAGTGGTAGGAGGCAAGGCAAGGGGAGATTCTTAGTGTATGTTTGGCTGTGAAAGCACTGGCAAGGGAACGTCAGAATCAGCAAGAGCTCTAAGCGCTTAGAGCTCTGGTGTGGGAGAAATGGCTGTATGTTTTAACTTCGTGAGCTGGTCTGTGCCGAGAGTCAGAGTGAGCTTGAGAATGTGTCTTGGGAGTGGTGGGAGGCAAGGCAAGGGGAGATGCCAGGGGGGTGTCTGGCTGTGAGTGCGGTGGGAAGGGCAGTTGAATACAGCACCAGCTCTTAGGCCTTCGAGCTATGGTGTGGGAGAAATGGCTGCATGTTTGCACTTTGTGAGCTGGTCTGTGCGAAGAGTGAGAGTGAGCTTGCGAATGTGTATTGAGAGTGCTGGGAGGCAAGGCAAAAGTACATCCGCAGTGTCTGTCTGGGTGTGAAAGTGCTGGCAAGGGAAGGTGAGGACCAGCAAGAGCATTAAGCCCTTAGAAATATTAAGAGGGAAACATGGCTGTATGTTTTAACTTTGTGAGCTGGTCTGTGCCGAGAGTGAGAGTGAGCTTGCGAATGTGTCTTGGCAGTGGTAGGAGGCAAGGCAAGGGGAGATTCTTAGTGTATGTTTGGCTGTGAAAGCACTGGCAAGGGAAGGTCAGAAACAGCAAGAGCTCTAAGCCCTTAGAGCTCTGGTGTGGGAGAAATGGCTGTATGTTTTAACTTTGTGAGCTGGTGTGTGCCGAGAGTGAGAGTGAGCTTGAGAATGTGTCTTGGGAGTGGTGGGAGGCAAGGCAAGGGGAGATGCCAGGGGGGTGTCTGGCTGTGAGTGCGGTGGGAAGGGCAGTTGAATACAGCACCAGCTCTTAGGCCTTCGAGCTATGGTGTGGGAGAAATGGCTGCATGTTTGCACTTTGTGAGCTGGTCTGTGCGAAGAGTGAGAGTGAGCTTGCGAATGTGTATTGAGAGTGCTGGGAGGCAAGGCAAAAGTACATCCGCAGTGTCTGTCTGGGTGTGAAAGTGCTGGCAAGGGAAGGTGAGGACCAGCAAGAGCATTAAGCCCTTAGAAATATTAAGAGGGAAACATGGCTGTATGTTTTAACTTTGTGAGCTGGTGTGTGCCGAGAGTGAGAGTGAGCTTGCGAATGTGTCTTGGCAGTGGTAGGAGGCAAGGCAAGGGGAGATTCTTAGTGTATGTTTGGCTGTGAAAGCACTGGCAAGGGAAGGTCAGAAACAGCAAGAGCTCTAAGCCCTTAGAGCTGTGGTGTGGGAGAAATGGCTGTATGTTTTAACTTTGTGAGCTGGTCTGTGCCGAGAGTGATAGTGAGCTTGCGAATGTGTCTTGGCAGGGCTAGGAGGCAAGGCAAGGGGAGATTCTTAGTGTATGTTTGGCTGTGAAAGCACTGGCAAGGGAAGGTCAGAATCAGCAAGAGCTCTAAGCGCTTAGAGCTCTGGTGTGGGAGAAGTGGCTGTATGTTTTAACTTTGTGAGCTGGTGTGTGCCGAGAGTGAGAGTGAGCTTGAGAATGTGTCTTGGGAGTGGTGGGAGGCAAGGCAAGGGGAGATGCCAGGGGGGTGTCTGGCTGTGAGTGCGGTGGGAAGGGCAGTTGAATACAGCACCAGCTCTTAGGCCTTAGAGCTATGGTGTGGGAGAAATGGCTGTATGTTTTAACTTTGTGAGCTGGTGTGTGCCGAGAGTGAGAGTGAGCTTGCGAATGTGTGTTGGCAGTGGTAGGAGGCAAGGCAAGGGGAGATTCTTAGTGTATGTTTGGCTGTGAAAGCACTGGCAAGGGAAGGTCAGAATCAGCAAGAGCTCTAAGCGCTTAGAGCTCTGGTGTGGGAGAAATGGCTGGATGTTTTAACTTTGTGAGCTGGTGTGTGCCGAGAGTGAGAGTGAGCTTGAGAATGTGTCTTGGGAGTGGTGGGAGGCAAGGCAAGGGGAGATTCTTAGTGTATGTTTGGCTGTGAAAGCACTGGCAAGGGAAGGTCAGAAACAGCAAGAGCTCTAAGCCCTTAGAGCTCTGGTGTGGGAGAAATGGCTGTATGTTTTAACTTTGTGAGCTGGTCTGTGCCGAGAGTGAGAGTGAGCTTGCGAATGTGTCTTGGCAGTGGTAGGAGGCAAGGCAAGGGGAGATTCTTAGTGTATGTTTGGCTGTGAAAGCACTGGCAAGGGAAGGTCAGAAACAGCAAGAGCTCTAAGCCCTTAGAGCTCTGGTGTGGGAGAAATGGCTGTATGTTTTAACTTTGTGAGCTGGTGTGTGCCGAGAGTGAGAGTGAGCTTGAGAATGTGTCTTGGGAGTGGTGGGAGGCAAGGCAAGGGGAGATGCCAGGGGGGTGTCTGGCTGTGAGTGCGGTGGGAAGGGCAGTTGAATACAGCACCAGCTCTTAGGCCTTCGAGCTATGGTGTGGGAGAAATGGCTGCATGTTTGCACTTTGTGAGCTGGTCTGTGCGAAGAGTGAGAGTGAGCTTGCGAATGTGTATTGAGAGTGCTGGGAGGCAAGGCAAAAGTACATCCGCAGTGTCTGTCTGGGTGTGAAAGTGCTGGCAAGGGAAGGTGAGGACCAGCAAGAGCATTAAGCCCTTAGAAATATTAAGAGGGAAACATGGCTGTATGTTTTAACTTTGTGAGCTGGTGTGTGCCGAGAGTGAGAGTGAGCTTGCGAATGTGTCTTGGCAGTGGTAGGAGGCAAGGCAAGGGGAGATTCTTAGTGTATGTTTGGCTGTGAAAGCACTGGCAAGGGAAGGTCAGAAACAGCAAGAGCTCTAAGCCCTTAGAGCTGTGGTGTGGGAGAAATGGCTGTATGTTTTAACTTTGTGAGCTGGTCTGTGCCGAGAGTGATAGTGAGCTTGCGAATGTGTCTTGGCAGGGCTAGGAGGCAAGGCAAGGGGAGATTCTTAGTGTATGTTTGGCTGTGAAAGCACTGGCAAGGGAAGGTCAGAATCAGCAAGAGCTCTAAGCGCTTAGAGCTCTGGTGTGGGAGAAGTGGCTGTATGTTTTAACTTTGTGAGCTGGTGTGTGCCGAGAGTGAGAGTGAGCTTGAGAATGTGTCTTGGGAGTGGTGGGAGGCAAGGCAAGGGGAGATGCCAGGGGGGTGTCTGGCTGTGAGTGCGGTGGGAAGGGCAGTTGAATACAGCACCAGCTCTTAGGCCTTAGAGCTATGGTGTGGGAGAAATGGCTGTATGTTTTAACTTTGTGAGCTGGTGTGTGCCGAGAGTGAGAGTGAGCTTGCGAATGTCTGTTGGCAGTGGTAGGAGGCAAGGCAAGGGGAGATTCTTAGTGTATGTTTGGCTGTGAAAGCACTGGCAAGGGAAGGTCAGAATCAGCAAGAGCTCTAAGCGCTTAGAGCTCTGGTGTGGGAGAAATGGCTGGATGTTTTAACTTTGTGAGCTGGTGTGTGCCGAGAGTGAGAGTGAGCTTGAGAATGTGTCTTGGGAGTGGTGGGAGGCAAGGCAAGGGGAGATTCTTAGTGTATGTTTGGCTGTGAAAGCACTGGCAAGGGAAGGTCAGAAACAGCAAGAGCTCTAAGCCCTTAGAGCTCTGGTGTGGGAGAAATGGCTGTATGTTTTAACACTGGGAGCTGGTCTGTGCCGAGAGTGAGAGTGAGTTTGCGAATGTGTCTTGGCAGTGGTAGGAGGCAAGGGAAGGGGAGATTCTTAGTGTATGTTTGGCTGTGAAAGCACTGGCAAGGGAAGGTCAGAAACAGCAAGAGCTCTAAGCGCTTAGAGCTCTGGTGTGGGAGAAGTGGCTGTATGTTTTAACTTTGTGAGCTGGTGTGTGCCGAGAGTGAGAGTGAGCTTGAGAATGTGTCTTGGGAGTGGTGGGAGGCAAGGCAAGGGGAGATGCCAGGGGGGGTGTCTGGCTGTGAGTGCGGTGGGAAGGGCAGTTGAATACAGCACCAGCTCTTAGGCCTTAGAGCTATGGTGTGGGAGAAATGGCTGCATGTTTGCACTTTGTGAGCTGGTCTGTGCGAAGAGTGAGAGTGATCTTGCGAATGTGTATTGAGAGTGCTGGGAGGCAAGGCAAAAGTACATCCGCAGTGTCTGTCTGGGTGTGAAAGTGCTGGCAAGGGAAGGTGAGGACCAGCAAGAGCATTAAGCCCTTAGAAATATTAAGAGGGAAACATGGCTGTTATGTTTTAGTTTGTGAGCTGGTGTGTGCCGAGAGTGAGAGTGAGCTTGAGAATGTGTCTTGGGAGTGGTGGGAGGCAAGGCAAGGGGAGATGCCAGGGGGGTGTCTGGCTGTGAGTGCGGTGGGAAGGGCAGTTGAATACAGCACCAGCTCTTAGGCCTTAGAGCTATGGTGTGGGAGAAATGGCTGTATGTTTTAACTTTGTGAGCTGGTGTGTGCCGAGAGTGAGAGTGAGCTTGCGAATGTGTGTTGGCAGTGGTAGGAGGCAAGGCAAGGGGAGATTCTTAGTGTATGTTTGGCTGTGAAAGCACTGGCAAGGGAAGGTCAGAATCAGCAAGAGCTCTAAGCGCTTAGAGCTCTGGTTTGGGAGAAATGGCTGGATGTTTTAACTTTGTGAGCTGGTGTGTGCCGAGAGTGAGAGTGAGCTTGAGAATGTGTCTTGGGAGTGGTGGGAGGCAAGGCAAGGGGAGATGCCAGGGGGGTGTCTGGCTGTGAGTGCGGTGGGAAGGGCAGTTGAATACAGCACCAGCTCTTAGGCCTTCGAGCTATGGTGTGGGAGAAATGGCTGCATGTTTGCACTTTGTGAGCTGGTCTGTGCGAAGAGTGAGAGTGAGCTTGCGAATGTGTATTGAGAGTGCTGGGAGGCAAGGCAAAAGTACATCCGCAGTGTCTGTCTGGGTGTGAAAGTGCTGGCAAGGGAAGGTGAGGACCAGCAAGAGCATTAAGCCCTTAGAAATATTGAGGGAAACATGGCTGTATGTTTTAAGTTTGTGAGCTGGTGTGTGCCGAGAGTGAGAGTGAGCTTGAGAATGTGTCTTGGCAGTGGTAGGAGGCAAGGCAAGGGGAGATTCTTAGTGTATGTTTTTCTGTGAAAGCACTGGCAAGGGAAGGTCAGAATCAGCAAGAGCTCTAAGCGCTTAGAGCTCTGGTGTGGGAGAAATGAGTGTATGTTTTAACTTTGTGAGCTGGTGTGTGCCGAGAGTGAGAGTGAGCTTGCGAATGTGTCTTGGGAGTGTAGGAGGCAAGGCAAGGGGAGATTCTTAGTGTATGTTTTTCTGTGAAAGCACTGGCAAGGGAAGGTCAGAAACAGCAAGAGCTCTAAGCCCTTAGAGCTCTGGTGAGAGAGAAATGGCTGTATGTTTTAACTTTTGTGAGCTGGTGTGTGCCGAGAGTGATAGTGAGCTTGAGAATGTGTCTTGGCAGGGCTAGGAGGCAAGGCAAGGGGAGATTCTTAGTGTATGTTTGGCTGTGAAAGCACTGGCAAGGGAAGGTCAGAATCAGCAAGAGCTCTAAGCGCTTAGAGCTCTGGTGTGGGAGAAATGGCTGTATGTTTTAACTTCGTGAGCTGGTCTGTGCCGAGAGTCAGAGTGAGCTTGAGAATGTGTCTTGGGAGTGGTGGGAGGCAAGGCAAGGGGAGATGCCAGGGGGGTGTCTGGCTGTGAGTGCGGTGGGAAGGGCAGTTGAATACAGCACCAGCTCTTAGGCCTTCGAGCTATGGTGTGGGAGAAATGGCTGCATGTTTGCACTTTGTGAGGTGGTCTGTGCGAAGAGTGAGAGTGAGCTTGCGAATGTGTATTGAGAGTGCTGGGAGGCAAGGCAAAAGTACATCCGCAGTGTCTGTCTGGGTGTGAAAGTGCTGGCAAGGGAAGGTGAGGACCAGCAAGAGCATTAAGCCCTTAGAAATATTAAGAGGGAAAGATGGCTGTATGTTTTAAGTTTGTGAGCTGGTGTGTGCCGAGAGTGAGAGTGAGCTTGCGAATGTGTCTTGGCAGTGGTAGGAGGCAAGGCAAGGGGAGATTCTTAGTGTATATTTGGCTGTGAAAGCACTGGCAAGGGAAGGTCAGAAACAGCAAGAGCTCTAAGCCCTTAGAGCTCTGGTGTGGGAGAAATGGCTGTATGTTTTAACACTGGGAGCTGGTCTGTGCCGAGAGTGAGAGTGAGCTTGCGAATGTGTCTTGGGAGTGGCAGGAGGCAAGGCAAGGGGAGATTCTTAGTGTATGTTTGGCTGTGAAAGCACTGGCAAGGGAAGGTCAGAATCAGCAAGAGCTCTAAGCGCTTAGAGCTGTGGTGTGGGAGAAATGGCTGTATGTTTTTACTTTGTGAGCTGGTGTGTGCCGAGAGTGAGAGTGAGCTTGAGAATGTGTCTTGGGAGTGGTGGGAGGCAAGGCAAGGGGAGATGCCAGGGGGGTGTCTGGCTGTGAGTGCGGTGGGAAGGGCAGTTGAATACAGCACCAGCTCTTAGGCCTTAGAGCTATGGTGTGGGAGAAATGGCTGTATGTTTTAACTTTGTGAGCTGGTGTGTGCCGAGAGTGAGAGTGAGCTTGCGAATGTCTGTTGGCAGTGGTAGGAGGCAAGGCAAGGGGAGATTCTTAGTGTATGTTTGGCTGTGAAAGCACTGGCAAGGGAAGGTCAGAATCAGCAAGAGCTCTAAGCGCTTAGAGCTCTGGTGTGGGAGAAATGGCTGGATGTTTTAACTTTGTGAGCTGGTCTGTGCCGAGAGTCAGAGTGAGCTTGAGAATGTGTCTTGGGAGTGGTGGGAGGCAAGGCAAGGGGAGATTCTTAGTGTATGTTTAGCTGTGAAAGCACTGGCAAGGGAAGGTCAGAAACAGCAAGAGCTCTAAGCCCTTAGAGCTCTGGTGTGGGAGAAATGGCTGTATGTTTTAACACTGGGAGCTGGTCTGTGCCGAGAGTGAGAGTGAGTTTGCGAATGTGTCTTGGCAGTGGTAGGAGGCAAGGCAAGGGGAGATTCTTAGTGTATGTTTGGCTGTGAAAGCACTGGCAAGGGAAGGTCAGAAACAGCAAGAGCTCTAAGCGCTTAGAGCTCTGGTGTGGGAGAAGTGGCTGTATGTTTTAACTTTGTGAGCTGGTGTGTGCCGAGAGTGAGAGTGAGCTTGAGAATGTGTCTTGGGAGTGGTGGGAGGCAAGGCAAGGGGAGATTCCAGGGGGGTGTCTGGCTGTGAGTGTGGTGGGAAGGGCAGTTGAATACAGCACCAGCTCTTAGGCCTTCGAGCTATGGTGTGGGAGAAATGGCTGCATGTTTGCACTTTGTGAGCTGGTCTGTGCGAAGAGTGAGAGTGAGCTTGCGAATGTGTATTGAGAGTGCTGGGAGGCAAGGCAAAAGTACATCCGCAGTGTCTGTCTGGGTGTGAAAGTGCTGGCAAGGGAAGGTGAGGACCAGCAAGAGCATTAAGCCCTTAGAAATATTAAGAGGGAAACATGGCTGTATGTTTTAACTTTGTGAGCTGGTGTGTGCCGAGAGTGAGAGTGAGCTTGAGAATGTGTCTTGGCAGTGGTGGGAGGCAAGGCAAGGGGAGATGCCAGGGGGGTGTCTGGCTGTGAGTGCGGTGGGAAGGGCAGTTGAATACAGCACCAGCTCTTAGGCCTTAGAGCTCTGGTGTGGGAGAAATGGCTGTATGTTTTAACTTTGTGAGCTGGTGTGTGCCGAGAGTGAGAGTGAGCTTGCGAATGTGTGTTGGCAGTGGTAGGAGGCAAGGCAAGGGGAGATTCTTAGTGTATGTTTGGCTGTGAAAGCACTGGCAAGGGAAGGTCAGAAACAGCAAGAGCTCTAAGCCCTTAGAGCTGTGGTGTGGGAGAAATGGCTGTATGTTTTAACACTGGGAGCTGGTCTGTGCCGAGAGTGAGAGTGAGTTTGCGAATGTGTCTTGGCAGTGGTAGGAGGCAAGGCAAGGGGAGATTCTTAGTGTATGTTTTTCTGTGAAAGCACTGGCAAGGGAAGGTCAGAAACAGCAAGAGCTCTAAGCGCTTAGAGCTCTGGTGTGGGAGAAATGAGTGTATGTTTTAACTTTGTGAGCTGGTGTGTGCCGAGAGTGAGAGTGAGCTTGCGAATGTGTCTTGGGAGTGGTAGGAGGCAAGGCAAGGGGAGATTCTTAGTGTATGTTTGGCTGTGAAAGCACTGGCAAGGGAAGGTCAGAAACAGCAAGAGCTCTAAGCCCTTAGAGCTCTGGTGTGGGAGAAATGGCTGTATGTTTTAACTTTGTGAGCTGGTGTGTGCCGAGAGTGAGAGTGAGCTTGAGAATGTGTCTTGGGAGTGGTGGGAGGCAAGGCAAGGGGAGATGCCAGGGGGGTGTCTGGCTGTGAGTGTGGTGGGAAGGGCAGTTGAATACAGCACCAGCTCTTAGGCCTTCGAGCTATGGTGTGGGAGAAATGGCTGCATGTTTGCACTTTGTGAGCTGGTCTGTGCGAAGAGTGAGAGTGAGCTTGCGAATGTGTATTGAGAGTGCTGGGAGGCAAGGCAAAAGTACATCCGCAGTGTCTGTCTGGGTGTGAAAGTGCTGGCAAGGGAAGGTGAGGACCAGCAAGAGCATTAAGCCCTTAGAAATATTAAGAGGGAAACATGGCTGTATGTTTTAACTTTGTGAGCTGGTGTGTGCCGAGAGTCAGAGTGAGCTTGCGAATGTGTCTTGGGAGTGGTGGGAGACAAGGCAAGGGGAGATTCTTAGTGTATGTTTTTCTGAGAAAGCACTGGCAAGGGAAGGTCAGAAACAGCAAGAGCTCTAAGCCCTTAGAGCTCTGGTGTGGGAGAAATGGCTGTATGTTTTAACACTGGGAGCTGGTCTGTGCCGAGAGTGAGAGTGAGTTTGCGAATGTGTCTTGGCAGTGGTAGGAGGCAAGGCAAGGGGAGATTCTTAGTGTATGTTTGGCTGTGAAAGCACTGGCAAGGGAAGGTCAGAAACAGCAAGAGCTCTAAGCGCTTAGAGCTCTGGTGTGGGAGAAGTGGCTGTATGTTTTAACTTTGTGAGCTGGTGTGTGCCGAGAGTGAGAGTGAGCTTGAGAATGTGTCTTGGGAGTGGTGGGAGGCAAGGCAAGGGGAGATGCCAGGGGGGTGTCTGGCTGTGAGTGTGGTGGGAAGGGCAGTTGAATACAGCACCAGCTCTTAGGCCTTCGAGCTATGGTGTGGGAGAAATGGCTTCATGTTTGCACTTTGTGAGCTGGTCTGTGCGAAGAGTGAGAGTGATCTTGCGAATGTGTATTGAGAGTGCTGGGAGGCAAGGCAAAAGTACATCCGCAGTGTCTGTCTGGGTGTGAAAGTGCTGGCAAGGGAAGGTGAGGACCAGCAAGAGCATTAAGCCCTTAGAAATATTAAGAGGGAAACATGGCTGTATGTTTTAAGTTTGTGAGCTGGTGTGTGCCGAGAGTGAGAGTGAGCTTGAGAATGTGTCTTGGCAGTGGTGGGAGGCAAGGCAAGGGGAGATGCCAGGGGGGTGTCTGGCTGTGAGTGCGGTGGGAAGGGCAGTTGAATACAGCACCAGCTCTTAGGCCTTAGAGCTCTGGTGTGGGAGAAATGGCTGTATGTTTTAACTTTGTGAGCTGGTGTGTGCCGAGAGTGAGAGTGAGCTTGCGAATGTCTGTTGGCAGTGGTAGGAGGCAAGGCAAGGGGAGATTCTTAGTGTATGTTTGGCTGTGAAAGCACTGGCAAGGGAAGGTCAGAAACAGCAAGAGCTCTAAGCCCTTAGAGCTCTGGTGAGAGAGAAATGGCTGTATGTTTTAACTTTGTGAGCTGGTGTGTGCCGAGAGTGAGAGTGAGCTTGAGAATGTGTCTTGGCAGGGCTAGGAGGCAAGGCAAAGGGAGATTCTTAGTGTATGTTTGGCTGTGAAAGCACTGGCAAGGGAAGGTCAGAATCAGCAAGAGCTCTAAGCGCTTAGAGCTCTGGTGTGGGAGAAATGGCTGTATGTTTTAACTTCGTGAGCTGGTCTGTGCCGAGAGTCAGAGTGAGCTTGAGAATGTGTCTTGGGAGTGGTGGGAGGCAAGGCAAGGGGAGATGCCCGGGGGGTGTCTGGCTGTGAGTGCGGTGGTAAGGGCAGTTGAATACAGCACCAGCTCTTAGGCCTTAGAGCTCTGGTGTGGGAGAAATGGCTGTATGTTTTAACTTTGTGAGCTGGTGTGTGCCGAGAGTGAGAGTGAGCTTGCGAATGTGTGTTGGCAGTGGTAGGAGGCAAGGCAAGGGGAGATTCTTAGTGTATGTTTGGCTGTGAAAGCACTGGCAAGGGAAGGTCAGAAACAGCAAGAGCTCTAAGCCCTTAGAGCTGTGGTGTGGGAGAAATGGCTGTATGTTTTAACACTGGGAGCTGGTCTGTGCCGAGAGTGAGAGTGAGTTTGCGAATGTGTCTTGGCAGTGGTAGGAGGCAAGGCAAGGGGAGATTCTTAGTGTATGTTTTTCTGTGAAAGCACTGGCAAGGGAAGGTCAGAAACAGCAAGAGCTCTAAGCGCTTAGAGCTCTGGTGTGGGAGAAATGAGTGTATGTTTTAACTTTGTGAGCTGGTGTGTGCCGAGAGTGAGAGTGAGCTTGCGAATGTGTCTTGGGAGTGGTAGGAGGCAAGGCAAGGGGAGATTCTTAGTGTATGTTTGGCTGTGAAAGCACTGGCAAGGGAAGGTCAGAAACAGCAAGAGCTCTAAGCCCTTAGAGCTCTGGTGTGGGAGAAATGGCTGTATGTTTTAACTTTGTGAGCTGGTGTGTGCCGAGAGTGAGAGTGAGCTTGAGAATGTGTCTTGGGAGTGGTGGGAGGCAAGGCAAGGGGAGATGCCAGGGGGGTGTCTGGCTGTGAGTGTGGTGGGAAGGGCAGTTGAATACAGCACCAGCTCTTAGGCCTTCGAGCTATGGTGTGGGAGAAATGGCTGCATGTTTGCACTTTGTGAGGTGGTCTGTGCGAAGAGTGAGAGTGAGCTTGCGAATGTGTATTGAGAGTGCTGGGAGGCAAGGCAAAAGTACATCCGCAGTGTCTGTCTGGGTGTGAAAGTGCTGGCAAGGGAAGGTGAGGACCAGCAAGAGCATTAAGCCCTTAGAAATATTAAGAGGGAAACATGGCTGTATGTTTTAACTTTGTGAGCTGGTGTGTGCCGAGAGTCAGAGTGAGCTTGCGAATGTGTCTTGGGAGTGGTGGGAGACAAGGCAAGGGGAGATTCTTAGTGTATGTTTTTCTGAGAAAGCACTGGCAAGGGAAGGTCAGAAACAGCAAGAGCTCTAAGCCCTTAGAGCTCTGGTGTGGGAGAAATGGCTGTATGTTTTAACACTGGGAGCTGGTCTGTGCCGAGAGTGAGAGTGAGTTTGCGAATGTGTCTTGGCAGTGGTAGGAGGCAAGGCAAGGGGAGATTCTTAGTGTATGTTTGGCTGTGAAAGCACTGGCAAGGGAAGGTCAGAAACAGCAAGAGCTCTAAGCGCTTAGAGCTCTGGTGTGGGAGAAGTGGCTGTATGTTTTAACTTTGTGAGCTGGTGTGTGCCGAGAGTGAGAGTGAGCTTGAGAATGTGTCTTGGGAGTGGTGGGAGGCAAGGCAAGGGGAGATGCCAGGGGGGTGTCTGGCTGTGAGTGTGGTGGGAAGGGCAGTTGAATACAGCACCAGCTCTTAGGCCTTCGAGCTATGGTGTGGGAGAAATGGCTTCATGTTTGCACTTTGTGAGCTGGTCTGTGCGAAGAGTGAGAGTGATCTTGCGAATGTGTATTGAGAGTGCTGGGAGGCAAGGCAAAAGTACATCCGCAGTGTCTGTCTGGGTGTGAAAGTGCTGGCAAG
The DNA here is from genome assembly GCF_030463565.1 of Pelecanus crispus. Lineage (NCBI taxonomy): Eukaryota > Metazoa > Chordata > Aves > Pelecaniformes > Pelecanidae > Pelecanus > Pelecanus crispus. The sequence continues at coordinate 90,560,716 of NC_134643.1, read as the reverse complement.
GGAAGGTGAGGACCAGCAAGAGCATTAAGCCCTTAGAAATATTAAGAGGGAAACATGGCTGTATGTTTTAAGTTTGTGAGCTGGTGTGTGCCGAGAGTGAGAGTGAGCTTGAGAATGTGTCTTGGCAGTGGTGGGAGGCAAGGCAAGGGGAGATGCCAGGGGGGTGTCTGGCTGTGAGTGCGGTGGGAAGGGCAGTTGAATACAGCACCAGCTCTTAGGCCTTAGAGCTCTGGTGTGGGAGAAATGGCTGTATGTTTTAACTTTGTGAGCTGGTGTGTGCCGAGAGTGAGAGTGAGCTTGCGAATGTCTGTTGGCAGTGGTAGGAGGCAAGGCAAGGGGAGATTCTTAGTGTATGTTTGGCTGTGAAAGCACTGGCAAGGGAAGGTCAGAAACAGCAAGAGCTCTAAGCCCTTAGAGCTCTGGTGAGAGAGAAATGGCTGTATGTTTTAACTTTGTGAGCTGGTGTGTGCCGAGAGTGAGAGTGAGCTTGAGAATGTGTCTTGGCAGGGCTAGGAGGCAAGGCAAAGGGAGATTCTTAGTGTATGTTTGGCTGTGAAAGCACTGGCAAGGGAAGGTCAGAATCAGCAAGAGCTCTAAGCGCTTAGAGCTCTGGTGTGGGAGAAATGGCTGTATGTTTTAACTTCGTGAGCTGGTCTGTGCCGAGAGTCAGAGTGAGCTTGAGAATGTGTCTTGGGAGTGGTGGGAGGCAAGGCAAGGGGAGATGCCCGGGGGGGTGTCTGGCTGTGAGTGCGGTGGGAAGGGCAGTTGAATACAGCACCAGCTCTTAGGCCTTCGAGCTATGGTGTGGGAGAAATGGCTGCATGTTTGCACTTTGTGAGCTGGTCTGTGCGAAGAGTGAGAGTGAGCTTGCGAATGTGTATTGAGAGTGCTGGGAGGCAAGGCAAAAGTACATCCGCAGTGTCTGTCTGGGTGTGAAAGTGCTGGCAAGGGAAGGTGAGGACCAGCAAGAGCATTAAGCCCTTAGAAATATTAAGAGGGAAACATGGCTGTATGTTTTAAGTTTGTGAGCTGGTGTGTGCCGAGAGTGAGAGTGAGCTTGCGAATGTGTGTTGGCAGTGGTAGGAGGCAAGGCAAGGGGAGATTCTTAGTGTATATTTGGCTGTGAAAGCACTGGCAAGGGAAGGTCAGAAACAGCAAGAGCTCTAAGCCCTTAGAGCTGTGGTGTGGGAGAAATGGCTGTATGTTTTAACTTTGTGAGCTGGTCTGTGCCGAGAGTGATAGTGAGCTTGAGAATGTGTCTTGGCAGTGGCAGGAGGCAAGGCAAGGGGAGATTCTTAGTGTATGTTTGGCTGTGAAAGCACTGGCAAGGGAAGGTCAGAATCAGCAAGAGCTCTAAGCGCTTAGAGCTCTGGTGTGGGAGAAGTGGCTGTATGTTTTAACTTTGTGAGCTGGTGTGTGCCGAGAGTGAGAGTGAGCTTGAGAATGTGTCTTGGGAGTGGTGGGAGGCAAGGCAAGGGGAGATGCCAGGGGGGTCTCTGGCTGTGAGTGCGGTGGGAAGGGCAGTTGAATACAGCACCAGCTCTTAGGCCTTAGAGCTCTGGTGTGGGAGAAATGGCTGTATGTTTTAACTTTGTGAGCTGGTGTGTGCCGAGAGTGAGAGTGAGCTTGCGAATGTGTGTTGGCAGTGGTAGGAGGCAAGGCAAGGGGAGATTCTTAGTGTATGTTTGGCTGTGAAAGCACTGGCAAGGGAAGGTCAGAAACAGCAAGAGCTCTAAGCCCTTAGAGCTCTGGTGTGGGAGAAATGGCTGTATGTTTTAACACTGGGAGCTGGTCTGTGCCGAGAGTGAGAGTGAGTTTGCGAATGTGTCTTGGCAGTGGTAGGAGGCAAGGCAAGGGGAGATTCTTAGTGTATGTTTGGCTGTGAAAGCACTGGCAAGGGAAGGTCAGAAACAGCAAGAGCTCTAAGCGCTTAGAGCTCTGGTGTGGGAGAAGTGGCTGTATGTTTTAACTTTGTGAGCTGGTGTGTGCCGAGAGTGAGAGTGAGCTTGAGAATGTGTCTTGGGAGTGGTGGGAGGCAAGGCAAGGGGAGATGCCAGGGGGGTGTCTGGCTGTGAGTGCGGTGGGAAGGGCAGTTGAATACAGCACCAGCTCTTAGGCCTTAGAGCTATGGTGTGGGAGAAATGGCTGCATGTTTGCACTTTGTGAGCTGGTCTGTGCGAAGAGTGAGAGTGAGCTTGCGAATGTGTATTGAGAGTGCTGGGAGGCAAGGCAAAAGTACATCCGCAGTGTCTGTCTGGGTGTGAAAGTGCTGGCAAGGGAAGGTGAGGACCAGCAAGAGCATTAAGCCCTTAGAAATATTAAGAGGGAAACATGGCTGTATGTTTTAAGTTTGTGAGCTGGTGTGTGCCGAGAGTGAGAGTGAGCTTGAGAATGTGTCTTGGCAGTGGTGGGAGGCAAGGCAAGGGGAGATGCCAGGGGGGTGTCTGGCTGTGAGTGCGGTGGGAAGGGCAGTTGAATACAGCACCAGCTCTTAGGCCTTCGAGCTATGGTGTGGGAGAAATGGCTGTATGTTTTAACTTTGTGAGCTGGTGTGTGCCGAGAGTGAGAGTGAGCTTGCGAATGTGTGTTGGCAGTGGTAGGAGGCAAGGCAAGGGGAGATTCTTAGTGTATGTTTGGCTGTGAAAGCACTGGCAAGGGAAGGTCAGAATCAGCAAGAGCTCTAAGCGCTTAGAGCTCTGGTGTGGGAGAAATGGCTGGATGTTTTAACTTTGTGAGCTGGTGTGTGCCGAGAGTCAGAGTGAGCTTGAGAATGTGTCTTGGGAGTGGTGGGAGGCAAGGCAAGGGGAGATTCTTAGTGTATGTTTGGCTGTGAAAGCACTGGCAAGGGAAGGTCAGAAACAGCAAGAGCTCTAAGCCCTTAGAGCTCTGGTGTGGGAGAAATGGCTGTATGTTTTAACTTTGTGAGCTGGTGTGTGCCGAGAGTGAGAGTGAGCTTGAGAATGTGTCTTGGGAGTGGTGGGAGGCAAGGCAAGGGGAGATGCCAGGGGGGTGTCTGGCTGTGAGTGCGGTGGGAAGGGCAGTTGAATACAGCACCAGCTCTTAGGCCTTCGAGCTATGGTGTGGGAGAAATGGCTGCATGTTTGCACTTTGTGAGCTGGTCTGTGCGAAGAGTGAGAGTGAGCTTGCGAATGTGTATTGAGAGTGCTGGGAGGCAAGGCAAAAGTACATCCGCAGTGTCTGTCTGGGTGTGAAAGTGCTGGCAAGGGAAGGTGAGGACCAGCAAGAGCATTAAGCCCTTAGAAATATTAAGAGGGAAACATGGCTGTATGTTTTAACTTTGTGAGCTGGTGTGTGCCGAGAGTGAGAGTGAGCTTGCGAATGTGTCTTGGCAGTGGTAGGAGGCAAGGCAAGGGGAGATTCTTAGTGTATGTTTGGCTGTGAAAGCACTGGCAAGGGAAGGTCAGAAACAGCAAGAGCTCTAAGCCCTTAGAGCTGTGGTGTGGGAGAAATGGCTGTATGTTGTAACTTTGTGAGCTGGTCTGTGCCGAGAGTGATAGTGAGCTTGAGAATGTGTCTTGGCAGGGCTAGGAGGCAAGGCAAGGGGAGATTCTTAGTGTATGTTTGGCTGTGAAAGCACTGGCAAGGGAAGGTCAGAATCAGCAAGAGCTCTAAGCGCTTAGAGCTCTGGTGTGGGAGAAGTGGCTGTATGTTTTAACTTTGTGAGCTGGTGTGTGCCGAGAGTGAGAGTGAGCTTGAGAATGTGTCTTGGGAGTGGTGGGAGGCAAGGCAAGGGGAGATGCCAGGGGGGTGTCTGGCTGTGAGTGCGGTGGGAAGGGCAGTTGAATACAGCACCAGCTCTTAGGCCTTAGAGCTATGGTGTGGGAGAAATGGCTGTATGTTTGCACTTTGTGAGCTGGTCTGTGCGAAGAGTGAGAGTGATCTTGCGAATGTGTATTGAGAGTGCTGGGAGGCAAGGCAAAAGTACATCCGCAGTGTCTGTCTGGGTGTGAAAGTGCTGGCAAGGGAAGGTGAGGACCAGCAAGAGCATTAAGCCCTTAGAAATATTAAGAGGGAAACATGGCTGTATGTTTTAAGTTTGTGAGCTGGTGTGTGCCGAGAGTGAGAGTGAGCTTGAGAATGTGTCTTGGCAGTGGTGGGAGGCAAGGCAAGGGGAGATGCCAGGGGGGTGTCTGGCTGTGAGTGCGGTGGGAAGGGCAGTTGAATACAGCACCAGCTCTTAGGCCTTAGAGCTCTGGTGTGGGAGAAATGGCTGTATGTTTTAACTTTGTGAGCTGGTGTGTGCCGAGAGTGAGAGTGAGCTTGCGAATGTGTGTTGGCAGTGGTAGGAGGCAAGGCAAGGGGAGATTCTTAGTGTATGTTTGGCTGTGAAAGCACTGGCAAGGGAAGGTCAGAATCAGCAAGAGCTCTAAGCGCTTAGAGCTCTGGTTTGGGAGAAATGGCTGTATGTTTTAACTTTGTGAGCTGGTCTGTGCCGAGAGTGAGAGTGAGCTTGAGAATGTGTCTTGGGAGTGGTGGGAGGCAAGGCAAGGGGAGATGCCAGGGGGGTGTCTGGCTGTGAGTGCGGTGGGAAGGGCAGTTGAATACAGCACCAGCTCTTAGGCCTTCGAGCTATGGTGTGGGAGAAATGGCTGCATGTTTGCACTTTGTGAGCTGGTCTGTGCGAAGAGTGAGAGTGAGCTTGCGAATGTGTATTGAGAGTGCTGGGAGGCAAGGCAAAAGTACATCCGCAGTGTCTGTCTGGGTGTGAAAGTGCTGGCAAGGGAAGGTGAGGACCAGCAAGAGCATTAAGCCCTTAGAAATATTGAGGGAAACATGGCTGTATGTTTTAAGTTTGTGAGCTGGTGTGTGCCGAGAGTGAGAGTGAGCTTGAGAATGTGTCTTGGCAGTGGTAGGAGGCAAGGCAAGGGGAGATTCTTAGTGTATGTTTTTCTGTGAAAGCACTGGCAAGGGAAGGTCAGAATCAGCAAGAGCTCTAAGCGCTTAGAGCTCTGGTGTGGGAGAAATGGCTGTATGTTTTAACTTTGTGAGCTGGTGTGTGCCGAGAGTGAGAGTGAGCTTGCGAATGTGTCTTGGGAGTGGTAGGAGGCAAGGCAAGGGGAGATTCTTAGTGTATGTTTGGCTGTGAAAGCACTGGCAAGGGAAGGTCAGAATCAGCAAGAGCTCTAAGCGCTTAGAGCTCTGGTGTGGGAGAAATGGCTGTATGTTTTAACTTCGTGAGCTGGTCTGTGCCGAGAGTCAGAGTGAGCTTGAGAATGTGTCTTGGGAGTGGTGGGAGGCAAGGCAAGGGGAGATGCCAGGGGGGTGTCTGGCTGTGAGTGCGGTGGGAAGGGCAGTTGAATACAGCACCAGCTCTTAGGCCTTCGAGCTATGGTGTGGGAGAAATGGCTGCATGTTTGCACTTTGTGAGCTGGTCTGTGCGAAGAGTGAGAGTGAGCTTGCGAATGTGTATTGAGAGTGCTGGGAGGCAAGGCAAAAGTACATCCGCAGTGTCTGTCTGGGTGTGAAAGTGCTGGCAAGGGAAGGTGAGGACCAGCAAGAGCATTAAGCCCTTAGAAATATTAAGAGGGAAACATGGCTGTATGTTTTAACTTTGTGAGCTGGTCTGTGCCGAGAGTGAGAGTGAGCTTGCGAATGTGTCTTGGCAGTGGTAGGAGGCAAGGCAAGGGGAGATTCTTAGTGTATGTTTGGCTGTGAAAGCACTGGCAAGGGAAGGTCAGAAACAGCAAGAGCTCTAAGCCCTTAGAGCTCTGGTGTGGGAGAAATGGCTGTATGTTTTAACTTTGTGAGCTGGTGTGTGCCGAGAGTGAGAGTGAGCTTGAGAATGTGTCTTGGGAGTGGTGGGAGGCAAGGCAAGGGGAGATGCCAGGGGGGTCTCTGGCTGTGAGTGCGGTGGGAAGGGCAGTTGAATACAGCACCAGCTCTTAGGCCTTCGAGCTATGGTGTGGGAGAAATGGCTGCATGTTTGCACTTTGTGAGCTGGTCTGTGCGAAGAGTGAGAGTGAGCTTGCGAATGTGTATTGAGAGTGCTGGGAGGCAAGGCAAAAGTACATCCGCAGTGTCTGTCTGGGTGTGAAAGTGCTGGCAAGGGAAGGTGAGGACCAGCAAGAGCATTAAGCCCTTAGAAATATTAAGAGGGAAACATGGCTGTATGTTTTAACTTTGTGAGCTGGTGTGTGCCGAGAGTGAGAGTGAGCTTGCGAATGTGTCTTGGCAGTGGTAGGAGGCAAGGCAAGGGGAGATTCTTAGTGTATGTTTGGCTGTGAAAGCACTGGCAAGGGAAGGTCAGAAACAGCAAGAGCTCTAAGCCCTTAGAGCTGTGGTGTGGGAGAAATGGCTGTATGTTTTAACTTTGTGAGCTGGTGTGTGCCGAGAGTGATAGTGAGCTTGCGAATGTGTCTTGGCAGGGCTAGGAGGCAAGGCAAGGGGAGATTCTTAGTGTATGTTTGGCTGTGAAAGCACTGGCAAGGGAAGGTCAGAATCAGCAAGAGCTCTAAGCGCTTAGAGCTCTGGTGTGGGAGAAGTGGCTGTATGTTTTAACTTTGTGAGCTGGTGTGTGCCGAGAGTGAGAGTGAGCTTGAGAATGTGTCTTGGGAGTGGTGGGAGGCAAGGCAAGGGGAGATGCCAGGGGGGTGTCTGGCTGTGAGTGCGGTGGGAAGGGCAGTTGAATACAGCACCAGCTCTTAGGCCTTAGAGCTATGGTGTGGGAGAAATGGCTGTATGTTTTAACTTTGTGAGCTGGTGTGTGCCGAGAGTGAGAGTGAGCTTGCGAATGTGTGTTGGCAGTGGTAGGAGGCAAGGCAAGGGGAGATTCTTAGTGTATGTTTGGCTGTGAAAGCACTGGCAAGGGAAGGTCAGAATCAGCAAGAGCTCTAAGCGCTTAGAGCTCTGGTGTGGGAGAAATGGCTGGATGTTTTAACTTTGTGAGCTGGTGTGTGCCGAGAGTGAGAGTGAGCTTGAGAATGTGTCTTGGGAGTGGTGGGAGGCAAGGCAAGGGGAGATTCTTAGTGTATGTTTGGCTGTGAAAGCACTGGCAAGGGAAGGTCAGAAACAGCAAGAGCTCTAAGCCCTTAGAGCTCTGGTGTGGGAGAAATGGCTGTATGTTTTAACACTGGGAGCTGGTCTGTGCCGAGAGTGAGAGTGAGTTTGCGAATGTGTCTTGGCAGTGGTAGGAGGCAAGGGAAGGGGAGATTCTTAGTGTATGTTTGGCTGTGAAAGCACTGGCAAGGGAAGGTCAGAAACAGCAAGAGCTCTAAGCGCTTAGAGCTCTGGTGTGGGAGAAGTGGCTGTATGTTTTAACTTTGTGAGCTGGTGTGTGCCGAGAGTGAGAGTGAGCTTGAGAATGTGTCTTGGGAGTGGTGGGAGGCAAGGCAAGGGGACATGCCAGGGGGGTGTCTGGCTGTGAGTGCGGTGGGAAGGGCAGTTGAATACAGCACCAGCTCTTAGGCCTTCGAGCTATGGTGTGGGAGAAATGGCTGCATGTTTGCACTTTGTGAGCTGGTCTGTGCGAAGAGTGAGAGTGATCTTGCGAATGTGTATTGAGAGTGCTGGGAGGCAAGGCAAAAGTACATCCGCAGTGTCTGTCTGGGTGTGAAAGTGCTGGCAAGGGAAGGTGAGGACCAGCAAGAGCATTAAGCCCTTAGAAATATTAAGAGGGAAACATGGCTGTATGTTTTAAGTTTGTGAGCTGGTGTGTGCCGAGAGTGAGAGTGAGCTTGAGAATGTGTCTTGGGAGTGGTGGGAGGCAAGGCAAGGGGAGATGCCAGGGGGGTGTCTGGCTGTGAGTGCGGTGGGAAGGGCAGTTGAATACAGCACCAGCTCTTAGGCCTTAGAGCTATGGTGTGGGAGAAATGGCTGTATGTTTTAACTTTGTGAGCTGGTGTGTGCCGAGAGTGAGAGTGAGCTTGCGAATGTGTGTTGGCAGTGGTAGGAGGCAAGGCAAGGGGAGATTCTTAGTGTATGTTTGGCTGTGAAAGCACTGGCAAGGGAAGGTCAGAATCAGCAAGAGCTCTAAGCGCTTAGAGCTCTGGTTTGGGAGAAATGGCTGTATGTTTTAACTTTGTGAGCTGGTCTGTGCCGAGAGTGAGAGTGAGCTTGAGAATGTGTCTTGGGAGTGGTGGGAGGCAAGGCAAGGGGAGATGCCAGGGGGGTGTCTGGCTGTGAGTGCGGTGGGAAGGGCAGTTGAATACAGCACCAGCTCTTAGGCCTTCGAGCTATGGTGTGGGAGAAATGGCTGCATGTTTGCACTTTGTGAGCTGGTCTGTGCGAAGAGTGAGAGTGAGCTTGCGAATGTGTATTGAGAGTGCTGGGAGGCAAGGCAAAAGTACATCCGCAGTGTCTGTCTGGGTGTGAAAGTGCTGGCAAGGGAAGGTGAGGACCAGCAAGAGCATTAAGCCCTTAGAAATATTGAGGGAAACATGGCTGTATGTTTTAAGTTTGTGAGCTGGTGTGTGCCGAGAGTGAGAGTGAGCTTGAGAATGTGTCTTGGGAGTGGTAGGAGGCAAGGCAAGGGGAGATTCTTAGTGTATGTTTTTCTGTGAAAGCACTGGCAAGGGAAGGTCAGAATCAGCAAGAGCTCTAAGCGCTTAGAGCTCTGGTGTGGGAGAAATGAGTGTATGTTTTAACTTTGTGAGCTGGTGTGTGCCGAGAGTGAGAGTGAGCTTGCGAATGTGTCTTGGGAGTGGTAGGAGGCAAGGCAAGGGGAGATTCTTAGTGTATGTTTTTCTGTGAAAGCACTGGCAAGGGAAGGTCAGAAACAGCAAGAGCTCTAAGCCCTTAGAGCTCTGGTGAGAGAGAAATGGCTGTATGTTTTAACTTTGTGAGCTGGTGTGTGCCGAGAGTGATAGTGAGCTTGAGAATGTGTCTTGGCAGGGCTAGGAGGCAAGGCAAAGGGAGATTCTTAGTGTATGTTTGGCTGTGAAAGCACTGGCAAGGGAAGGTCAGAATCAGCAAGAGCTCTAAGCGCTTAGAGCTCTGGTGTGGGAGAAATGGCTGTATGTTTTAACTTCGTGAGCTGGTCTGTGCCGAGAGTCAGAGTGAGCTTGAGAATGTGTCTTGGGAGTGGTGGGAGGCAAGGCAAGGGGAGATGCCAGGGGGGTGTCTGGCTGTGAGTGCGGTGGGAAGGGCAGTTGAATACAGCACCAGCTCTTAGGCCTTCGAGCTATGGTGTGGGAGAAATGGCTGCATGTTTGCACTTTGTGAGCTGGTCTGTGCGAAGAGTGAGAGTGAGCTTGCGAATGTGTATTGAGAGTGCTGGGAGGCAAGGCAAAAGTACATCCGCAGTGTCTGTCTGGGTGTGAAAGTGCTGGCAAGGGAAGGTGAGGACCAGCAAGAGCATTAAGCCCTTAGAAATATTAAGAGGGAAAGATGGCTGTATGTTTTAAGTTTGTGAGCTGGTGTGTGCCGAGAGTGAGAGTGAGCTTGCGAATGTGTCTTGGCAGTGGTAGGAGGCAAGGCAAGGGGAGATTCTTAGTGTATGTTTGGCTGTGAAAGCACTGGCAAGGGAAGGTCAGAAACAGCAAGAGCTCTAAGCCCTTAGAGCTCTGGTGTGGGAGAAATGGCTGTATGTTTTAACACTGGGAGCTGGTCTGTGCCGAGAGTGAGAGTGAGCTTGCGAATGTGTCTTGGGAGTGGCAGGAGGCAAGGCAAGGGGAGATTCTTAGTGTATGTTTGGCTGTGAAAGCACTGGCAAGGGAAGGTCAGAAACAGCAAGAGCTCTAAGCGCTTAGAGCTGTGGTGTGGGAGAAATGGCTGTATGTTTTTACTTTGTGAGCTGGTGTGTGCCGAGAGTGAGAGTGAGCTTGAGAATGTGTCTTGGGAGTGGTGGGAGGCAAGGCAAGGGGAGATGCCAGGGGGTGTCTGGCTGTGAGTGCGGTGGGAAGGGCAGTTGAATACAGCACCAGCTCTTAGGCCTTAGAGCTATGGTGTGGGAGAAATGGCTGTATGTTTTAACTTTGTGAGCTGGTGTGTGCCGAGAGTGAGAGTGAGCTTGCGAATGTCTGTTGGCAGTGGTAGGAGGCAAGGCAAGGGGAGATTCTTAGTGTATGTTTGGCTGTGAAAGCACTGGCAAGGGAAGGTCAGAATCAGCAAGAGCTCTAAGCGCTTAGAGCTCTGGTGTGGGAGAAATGGCTGGATGTTTTAACTTTGTGAGCTGGTCTGTGCCGAGAGTCAGAGTGAGCTTGAGAATGTGTCTTGGGAGTGGTGGGAGGCAAGGCAAGGGGAGATTCTTAGTGTATGTTTAGCTGTGAAAGCACTGGCAAGGGAAGGTCAGAAACAGCAAGAGCTCTAAGCCCTTAGAGCTCTGGTGTGGGAGAAATGGCTGTATGTTTTAACACTGGGAGCTGGTCTGTGCCGAGAGTGAGAGTGAGTTTGCGAATGTGTCTTGGCAGTGGTAGGAGGCAAGGCAAGGGGAGATTCTTAGTGTATGTTTGGCTGTGAAAGCACTGGCAAGGGAAGGTCAGAAACAGCAAGAGCTCTAAGCGCTTAGAGCTCTGGTGTGGGAGAAGTGGCTGTATGTTTTAACTTTGTGAGCTGGTGTGTGCCGAGAGTGAGAGTGAGCTTGAGAATGTGTCTTGGGAGTGGTGGGAGGCAAGGCAAGGGGAGATTCCAGGGGGGTGTCTGGCTGTGAGTGTGGTGGTAAGGGCAGTTGAATACAGCACCAGCTCTTAGGCCTTCGAGCTATGGTGTGGGAGAAATGGCTGCATGTTTGCACTTTGTGAGCTGGTCTGTGCGAAGAGTGAGAGTGAGCTTGCGAATGTGTATTGAGAGTGCTGGGAGGCAAGGCAAAAGTACATCCGCAGTGTCTGTCTGGGTGTGAAAGTGCTGGCAAGGGAAGGTGAGGACCAGCAAGAGCATTAAGCCCTTAGAAATATTAAGAGGGAAACATGGCTGTATGTTTTAACTTTGTGAGCTGGTGTGTGCCGAGAGTGAGAGTGAGCTTGAGAATGTGTCTTGGGAGTGGTGGGAGGCAAGGCAAGGGGAGATGCCAGGGGGGTGTCTGGCTGTGAGTGCGGTGGGAAGGGCAGTTGAATACAGCACCAGCTCTTAGGCCTTAGAGCTATGGTGTGGGAGAAATGGCTGTATGTTTTAACTTTGTGAGCTGGTGTGTGCCGAGAGTGAGAGTGAGCTTGCGAATGTCTGTTGGCAGTGGTAGGAGGCAAGGCAAGGGGAGATTCTTAGTGTATGTTTGGCTGTGAAAGCACTGGCAAGGGAAGGTCAGAATCAGCAAGAGCTCTAAGCGCTTAGAGCTCTGGTTTGGGAGAAATGGCTATATGTTTTAACTTTGTGAGCTGGTGTGTGCCGAGAGTGAGAGTGAGCTTGAGAATGTGTCTTGGCAGGGCTAGGAGGCAAGGCAAAGGGAGATTCTTAGTGTATGTTTGGCTGTGAAAGCACTGGCAAGGGAAGGTCAGAATCAGCAAGAGCTCTAAGCGCTTAGAGCTGTGGTGTGGGAGAAATGGCTGTATGTTTTAACTTCGTGAGCTGGTCTGTGCCGAGAGTCAGAGTGAGCTTGAGAATGTGTCTTGGGAGTGGTGGGAGGCAAGGCAAGGGGAGATGCCAGGGGGGTGTCTGGCTGTGAGTGCGGTGGGAAGGGCAGTTGAATACAGCACCAGCTCTTAGGCCTTCGAGCTATGGTGTGGGAGAAATGGCTGCATGTTTGCACTTTGTGAGCTGGTCTGTGCGAAGAGTGAGAGTGAGCTTGCGAATGTGTATTGAGAGTGCTGGGAGGCAAGGCAAAAGTACATCCGCAGTGTCTGTCTGGGTGTGAAAGTGCTGGCAAGGGAAGGTGAGGACCAGCAAGAGCATTAAGCCCTTAGAAATATTAAGAGGGAAACATGGCTGTATGTTTTAAGTTTGTGAGCTGGTCTGTGCCGAGAGTGAGAGTGAGCTTGCGAATGTGTGTTGGCAGTGGTAGGAGGCAAGGCAAGGGGAGATTCTTAGTGTATATTTGGCTGTGAAAGCACTGGCAAGGGAAGGTCAGAAACAGCAAGAGCTCTAAGCCCTTAGAGCTGTGGTGTGGGAGAAATGGCTGTATGTTTTAACTTTGTGAGCTGGTCTGTGCCGAGAGTGATAGTGAGCTTGAGAATGTGTCTTGGCAGGGCTAGGAGGCAAGGCAAGGGGAGATTCTTAGTGTATGTTTGGCTGTGAAAGCACTGGCAAGGGAAGGTCAGAATCAGCAAGAGCTCTAAGCACTTAGAGCTCTGGTGTGGGAGAAATGGCTGTATGTTTTAACTTTGTGAGCTGGTGTGTGCCGAGAGTGAGAGTGAGCTTGAGAATGTGTCTTGGGAGTGGTGGGAGGCAAGGCAAGGGGAGATGCCAGGGGGGTCTCTGGCTGTGAGTGCGGTGGGAAGGGCAGTTGAATACAGCACCAGCTCTTAGGCCTTAGAGCTCTGGTGTGGGAGAAATGGCTGTATGTTTTAACTTTGTGAGCTGGTGTGTGCCGAGAGTGAGAGTGAGCTTGCGAATGTGTGTTGGCAGTGGTAGGAGGCAAGGCAAGGGGAGATTCTTAGTGTATGTTTGGCTGTGAAAGCACTGGCAAGGGAAGGTCAGAAACAGCAAGAGCTCTAAGCCCTTAGAGCTCTGGTGTGGGAGAAATGGCTGTATGTTTTAACACTGGGAGCTGGTCTGTGCCGAGAGTGAGAGTGAGTTTGCGAATGTGTCTTGGCAGTGGTAGGAGGCAAGGCAAGGGGAGATTCTTAGTGTATGTTTTTCTGTGAAAGCACTGGCAAGGGAAGGTCAGAATCAGCAAGAGCTCTAAGCGCTTAGAGCTCTGGTGTGGGAGAAATGGCTGGATGTTTTAACTTTGTGAGCTGGTCTGTGCCGAGAGTCAGAGTGAGCTTGAGAATGTGTCTTGGGAGTGGTGGGAGGCAAGGCAAGGGGAGATTCTTAGTGTATGTTTAGCTGTGAAAGCACTGGCAAGGGAAGGTCAGAAACAGCAAGAGCTCTAAGCCCTTAGAGCTCTGGTGTGGGAGAAATGGCTGTATGTTTTAACACTGGGAGCTGGTCTGTGCCGAGAGTGAGAGTGAGTTTGCGAATGTGTCTTGGCAGTGGTAGGAGGCAAGGCAAGGGGAGATTCTTAGTGTATGTTTGGCTGTGAAAGCACTGGCAAGGGAAGGTCAGAAACAGCAAGAGCTCTAAGCGCTTAGAGCTCTGGTGTGGGAGAAGTGGCTGTATGTTTTAACTTTGTGAGCTGGTGTGTGCCGAGAGTGAGAGTGAGCTTGAGAATGTGTCTTGGGAGTGGTGGGAGGCAAGGCAAGGGGAGATTCCAGGGGGGTGTCTGGCTGTGAGTGTGGTGGTAAGGGCAGTTGAATACAGCACCAGCTCTTAGGCCTTCGAGCTATGGTGTGGGAGAAATGGCTGCATGTTTGCACTTTGTGAGCTGGTCTGTGCGAAGAGTGAGAGTGAGCTTGCGAATGTGTATTGAGAGTGCTGGGAGGCAAGGCAAAAGTACATCCGCAGTGTCTGTCTGGGTGTGAAAGTGCTGGCAAGGGAAGGTGAGGACCAGCAAGAGCATTAAGCCCTTAGAAATATTAAGAGGGAAACATGGCTGTATGTTTTAACTTTGTGAGCTGGTGTGTGCCGAGAGTGAGAGTGAGCTTGAGAATGTGTCTTGGGAGTGGTGGGAGGCAAGGCAAGGGGAGATGCCAGGGGGGTGTCTGGCTGTGAGTGCGGTGGGAAGGGCAGTTGAATACAGCACCAGCTCTTAGGCCTTAGAGCTATGGTGTGGGAGAAATGGCTGTATGTTTTAACTTTGTGAGCTGGTGTGTGCCGAGAGTGAGAGTGAGCTTGCGAATGTCTGTTGGCAGTGGTAGGAGGCAAGGCAAGGGGAGATTCTTAGTGTATGTTTGGCTGTGAAAGCACTGGCAAGGGAAGGTCAGAATCAGCAAGAGCTCTAAGCGCTTAGAGCTCTGGTTTGGGAGAAATGGCTGTATGTTTTAACTTTGTGAGCTGGTGTGTGCCGAGAGTGAGAGTGAGCTTGAGAATGTGTCTTGGCAGGGCTAGGAGGCAAGGCAAAGGGAGATTCTTAGTGTATGTTTGGCTGTGAAAGCACTGGCAAGGGAAGGTCAGAATCAGCAAGAGCTCTAAGCGCTTAGAGCTGTGGTGTGGGAGAAATGGCTGTATGTTTTAACTTCGTGAGCTGGTCTGTGCCGAGAGTCAGAGTGAGCTTGAGAATGTGTCTTGGGAGTGGTGGGAGGCAAGGCAAGGGGAGATGCCAGGGGGGTGTCTGGCTGTGAGTGCGGTGGGAAGGGCAGTTGAATACAGCACCAGCTCTTAGGCCTTCGAGCTATGGTGTGGGAGAAATGGCTGCATGTTTGCACTTTGTGAGCTGGTCTGTGCGAAGAGTGAGAGTGAGCTTGCGAATGTGTATTGAGAGTGCTGGGAGGCAAGGCAAAAGTACATCCGCAGTGTCTGTCTGGGTGTGAAAGTGCTGGCAAGGGAAGGTGAGGACCAGCAAGAGCATTAAGCCCTTAGAAATATTAAGAGGGAAACATGGCTGTATGTTTTAAGTTTGTGAGCTGGTCTGTGCCGAGAGTGAGAGTGAGCTTGCGAATGTGTGTTGGCAGTGGTAGGAGGCAAGGCAAGGGGAGATTCTTAGTGTATATTTGGCTGTGAAAGCACTGGCAAGGGAAGGTCAGAAACAGCAAGAGCTCTAAGCCCTTAGAGCTGTGGTGTGGGAGAAATGGCTGTATGTTTTAACTTTGTGAGCTGGTCTGTGCCGAGAGTGATAGTGAGCTTGAGAATGTGTCTTGGCAGGGCTAGGAGGCAAGGCAAGGGGAGATTCTTAGTGTATGTTTGGCTGTGAAAGCACTGGCAAGGGAAGGTCAGAATCAGCAAGAGCTCTAAGCACTTAGAGCTCTGGTGTGGGAGAAATGGCTGTATGTTTTAACTTTGTGAGCTGGTGTGTGCCGAGAGTGAGAGTGAGCTTGAGAATGTGTCTTGGGAGTGGTGGGAGGCAAGGCAAGGGGAGATGCCAGGGGGGTGTCTGGCTGTGAGTGCGGTGGGAAGGGCAGTTGAATACAGCACCAGCTCTTAGGCCTTAGAGCTCTGGTGTGGGAGAAATGGCTGTATGTTTTAACTTTGTGAGCTGGTGTGTGCCGAGAGTGAGAGTGAGCTTGCGAATGTGTGTTGGCAGTGGTAGGAGGCAAGGCAAGGGGAGATTCTTAGTGTATGTTTGGCTGTGAAAGCACTGGCAAGGGAAGGTCAGAAACAGCAAGAGCTCTAAGCCCTTAGAGCTCTGGTGTGGGAGAAATGGCTGTATGTTTTAACACTGGGAGCTGGTCTGTGCCGAGAGTGAGAGTGAGTTTGCGAATGTGTCTTGGCAGTGGTAGGAGGCAAGGCAAGGGGAGATTCTTAGTGTATGTTTTTCTGTGAAAGCACTGGCAAGGGAAGGTCAGAAACAGCAAGAGCTCTAAGCGCTTAGAGCTCTGGTGTGGGAGAAATGAGTGTATGTTTTAACTTTGTGAGCTGGTGTGTGCCGAGAGTGAGAGTGAGCTTGCGAATGTGTCTTGGGAGTGGTAGGAGGCAAGGCAAGGGGAGATTCTTAGTGTATGTTTGGCTGTGAAAGCACTGGCAAGGGAAGGTCAGAAACAGCAAGAGCTCTAAGCCCTTAGAGCTCTGGTGTGGGAGAAATGGCTGTATGTTTTAACTTTGTGAGCTGGTGTGTGCCGAGAGTGAGAGTGAGCTTGAGAATGTGTCTTGGGAGTGGTGGGAGGCAAGGCAAGGGGAGATGCCAGGGGGGTGTCTGGCTGTGAGTGTGGTGGGAAGGGCAGTTGAATACAGCACCAGCTCTTAGGCCTTCGAGCTATGGTGTGGGAGAAATGGCTGCATGTTTGCACTTTGTGAGCTGGTCTGTGCGAAGAGTGAGAGTGAGCTTGCGAATGTGTATTGAGAGTGCTGGGAGGCAAGGCAAAAGTACATCCGCAGTGTCTGTCTGGGTGTGAAAGTGCTGGCAAGGGAAGGTGAGGACCAGCAAGAGCATTAAGCCCTTAGAAATATTAAGAGGGAAACATGGCTGTATGTTTTAAGTTTGTGAGCTGGTGTGTGCCGAGAGTGAGAGTGAGCTTGCGAATGTGTCTTGGCAGTGGTAGGAGGCAAGGCAAGGGGAGATTCTTAGTGTATGTTTTTCTGAGAAAGCACTGGCAAGGGAAGGTCAGAAACAGCAGGAGCTCTAAGCCCTTAGAGCTCTGGTGTGGGAGAAATGGCTGTATGTTTTAACTTTGTGAGCTGGTCTGTGCCGAGAGTGAGAGTGAGCTTGCGAATGTGTCTTGGGAGTGGCAGGAGGCAAGGCAAGGGGAGATTCTTAGTGTATGTTTGGCTGTGAAAGCACTGGCAAGGGAAGGTCAGAAACAGCAAGAGCTCTAAGCCCTTAGAGCTCTGGTGTGGGAGAAGTGGCTGTATGTTTTAACTTCGTGAGCTGGTCTGTGCCGAGAGTCAGAGTGAGCTTGAGAATGTGTCTTGGGAGTGGTGGGAGGCAAGGCAAGGGGAGATGCCAGGGGGGTGTCTGGCTGTGAGTGCGGTGGGAAGGGCAGTTGAATACAGCACCAGCTCTTAGGCCTTCGAGCTATGGTGTGGGAGAAATGGCTGCATGTTTGCACTTTGTGAGCTGGTCTGTGCGAAGAGTGAGAGTGAGCTTGCGAATGTGTATTGAGAGTGCTGGGAGGCAAGGCAAAAGTACATCCGCAGTGTCTGTCTGGGTGTGAAAGTGCTGGCAAGGGAAGGTGAGGACCAGCAAGAGCATTAAGCCCTTAGAAATATTAAGAGGGAAAGATGGCTGTATGTTTTAAGTTTGTGAGCTGGTGTGTGCCGAGAGTGAGAGTGAGCTTGCGAATGTGTCTTGGCAGTGGTAGGAGGCAAGGCAAGGGGAGATTCTTAGTGTATGTTTGGCTGTGAAAGCACTGGCAAGGGAAGGTCAGAAACAGCAAGAGCTCTAAGCCCTTAGAGCTCTGGTGTGGGAGAAATGGCTGTATGTTTTAACACTGGGAGCTGGTCTGTGCCGAGAGTGAGAGTGAGCTTGCGAATGTGTCTTGGGAGTGGCAGGAGGCAAGGCAAGGGGAGATTCTTAGTGTATGTTTGGCTGTGAAAGCACTGGCAAGGGAAGGTCAGAATCAGCAAGAGCTCTAAGCGCTTAGAGCTGTGGTGTGGGAGAAATGGCTGTATGTTTTTACTTTGTGAGCTGGTGTGTGCCGAGAGTGAGAGTGAGCTTGAGAATGTGTCTTGGGAGTGGTGGGAGGCAAGGCAAGGGGAGATGCCAGGGGGGTGTCTGGCTGTGAGTGCGGTGGGAAGGGCAGTTGAATACAGCACCAGCTCTTAGGCCTTAGAGCTATGGTGTGGGAGAAATGGCTGTATGTTTTAACTTTGTGAGCTGGTGTGTGCCGAGAGTGAGAGTGAGCTTGCGAATGTCTGTTGGCAGTGGTAGGAGGCAAGGCAAGGGGAGATTCTTAGTGTATGTTTGGCTGTGAAAGCACTGGCAAGGGAAGGTCAGAATCAGCAAGAGCTCTAAGCGCTTAGAGCTCTGGTGTGGGAGAAATGGCTGGATGTTTTAACTTTGTGAGCTGGTCTGTGCCGAGAGTCAGAGTGAGCTTGAGAATGTGTCTTGGGAGTGGTGGGAGGCAAGGCAAGGGGAGATTCTTAGTGTATGTTTAGCTGTGAAAGCACTGGCAAGGGAAGGTCAGAAACAGCAAGAGCTCTAAGCCCTTAGAGCTCTGGTGTGGGAGAAATGGCTGTATGTTTTAACACTGGGAGCTGGTCTGTGCCGAGAGTGAGAGTGAGTTTGCGAATGTGTCTTGGCAGTGGTAGGAGGCAAGGCAAGGGGAGATTCTTAGTGTATGTTTGGCTGTGAAAGCACTGGCAAGGGAAGGTCAGAAACAGCAAGAGCTCTAAGCGCTTAGAGCTCTGGTGTGGGAGAAGTGGCTGTATGTTTTAACTTTGTGAGCTGGTGTGTGCCGAGAGTGAGAGTGAGCTTGAGAATGTGTCTTGGGAGTGGTGGGAGGCAAGGCAAGGGGAGATTCCAGGGGGGTGTCTGGCTGTGAGTGTGGTGGGAAGGGCAGTTGAATACAGCACCAGCTCTTAGGCCTTCGAGCTATGGTGTGGGAGAAATGGCTGCATGTTTGCACTTTGTGAGCTGGTCTGTGCGAAGAGTGAGAGTGAGCTTGCGAATGTGTATTGAGAGTGCTGGGAGGCAAGGCAAAAGTACATCCGCAGTGTCTGTCTGGGTGTGAAAGTGCTGGCAAGGGAAGGTGAGGACCAGCAAGAGCATTAAGCCCTTAGAAATATTAAGAGGGAAACATGGCTGTATGTTTTAACTTTGTGAGCTGGTGTGTGCCGAGAGTGAGAGTGAGCTTGAGAATGTGTCTTGGGAGTGGTGGGAGGCAAGGCAAGGGGAGATGCCAGGGGGGTGTCTGGCTGTGAGTGCGGTGGGAAGGGCAGTTGAATACAGCACCAGCTCTTAGGCCTTAGAGCTATGGTGTGGGAGAAATGGCTGTATGTTTTAACTTTGTGAGCTGGTGTGTGCCGAGAGTGAGAGTGAGCTTGCGAATGTCTGTTGGCAGTGGTAGGAGGCAAGGCAAGGGGAGATTCTTAGTGTATGTTTGGCTGTGAAAGCACTGGCAAGGGAAGGTCAGAATCAGCAAGAGCTCTAAGCGCTTAGAGCTCTGGTTTGGGAGAAATGGCTGTATGTTTTAACTTTGTGAGCTGGTGTGTGCCGAGAGTGAGAGTGAGCTTGAGAATGTGTCTTGGCAGGGCTAGGAGGCAAGGCAAAGGGAGATTCTTAGTGTATGTTTGGCTGTGAAAGCACTGGCAAGGGAAGGTCAGAATCAGCAAGAGCTCTAAGCGCTTAGAGCTGTGGTGTGGGAGAAATGGCTGTATGTTTTAACTTCGTGAGCTGGTCTGTGCCGAGAGTCAGAGTGAGCTTGAGAATGTGTCTTGGGAGTGGTGGGAGGCAAGGCAAGGGGAGATGCCAGGGGGGTGTCTGGCTGTGAGTGCGGTGGGAAGGGCAGTTGAATACAGCACCAGCTCTTAGGCCTTCGAGCTATGGTGTGGGAGAAATGGCTGCATGTTTGCACTTTGTGAGCTGGTCTGTGCGAAGAGTGAGAGTGATCTTGCGAATGTGTATTGAGAGTGCTGGGAGGCAAGGCAAAAGTACATCCGCAGTGTCTGTCTGGGTGTGAAAGTGCTGGCAAGGGAAGGTGAGGACCAGCAAGAGCATTAAGCCCTTAGAAATATTAAGAGGGAAACATGGCTGTATGTTTTAAGTTTGTGAGCTGGTCTGTGCCGAGAGTGAGAGTGAGCTTGCGAATGTGTGTTGGCAGTGGTAGGAGGCAAGGCAAGGGGAGATTCTTAGTGTATATTTGGCTGTGAAAGCACTGGCAAGGGAAGGTCAGAAACAGCAAGAGCTCTAAGCCCTTAGAGCTGTGGTGTGGGAGAAATGGCTGTATGTTTTAACTTTGTGAGCTGGTCTGTGCCGAGAGTGATAGTGAGCTTGAGAATGTGTCTTGGCAGGGCTAGGAGGCAAGGCAAGGGGAGATTCTTAGTGTATGTTTGGCTGTGAAAGCACTGGCAAGGGAAGGTCAGAATCAGCAAGAGCTCTAAGCGCTTAGAGCTCTGGTGTGGGAGAAATGGCTGTATGTTTTAACTTTGTGAGCTGGTGTGTGCCGAGAGTGAGAGTGAGCTTGAGAATGTGTCTTGGGAGTGGTGGGAGGCAAGGCAAGGGGAGATGCCAGGGGGGTGTCTGGCTGTGAGTGCGGTGGGAAGGGCAGTTGAATACAGCACCAGCTCTTAGGCCTTAGAGCTCTGGTGTGGGAGAAATGGCTGTATGTTTTAACTTTGTGAGCTGGTGTGTGCCGAGAGTGAGAGTGAGCTTGCGAATGTGTGTTGGCAGTGGTAGGAGGCAAGGCAAGGGGAGATTCTTAGTGTATGTTTGGCTGTGAAAGCACTGGCAAGGGAAGGTCAGAAACAGCAAGAGCTCTAAGCCCTTAGAGCTCTGGTGTGGGAGAAATGGCTGTATGTTTTAACACTGGGAGCTGGTCTGTGCCGAGAGTGAGAGTGAGTTTGCGAATGTGTCTTGGCAGTGGTAGGAGGCAAGGCAAGGGGAGATTCTTAGTGTATGTTTTTCTGTGAAAGCACTGGCAAGGGAAGGTCAGAAACAGCAAGAGCTCTAAGCGCTTAGAGCTCTGGTGTGGGAGAAATGAGTGTATGTTTTAACTTTGTGAGCTGGTGTGTGCCGAGAGTGAGAGTGAGCTTGCGAATGTGTCTTGGGAGTGGTAGGAGGCAAGGCAAGGGGAGATTCTTAGTGTATGTTTGGCTGTGAAAGCACTGGCAAGGGAAGGTCAGAAACAGCAAGAGCTCTAAGCCCTTAGAGCTCTGGTGTGGGAGAAATGGCTGTATGTTTTAACTTTGTGAGCTGGTGTGTGCCGAGAGTGAGAGTGAGCTTGAGAATGTGTCTTGGGAGTGGTGGGAGGCAAGGCAAGGGGAGATGCCAGGGGGGTGTCTGGCTGTGAGTGTGGTGGGAAGGGCAGTTGAATACAGCACCAGCTCTTAGGCCTTCGAGCTATGGTGTGGGAGAAATGGCTGCATGTTTGCACTTTGTGAGCTGGTCTGTGCGAAGAGTGAGAGTGAGCTTGCGAATGTGTATTGAGAGTGCTGGGAGGCAAGGCAAAAGTACATCCGCAGTGTCTGTCTGGGTGTGAAAGTGCTGGCAAGGGAAGGTGAGGACCAGCAAGAGCATTAAGCCCTTAGAAATATTAAGAGGGAAACATGGCTGTATGTTTTAAGTTTGTGAGCTGGTGTGTGCCGAGAGTGAGAGTGAGCTTGCGAATGTGTCTTGGCAGTGGTAGGAGGCAAGGCAAGGGGAGATTCTTAGTGTATGTTTTTCTGAGAAAGCACTGGCAAGGGAAGGTCAGAAACAGCAGGAGCTCTAAGCCCTTAGAGCTCTGGTGTGGGAGAAATGGCTGTATGTTTTAACTTTGTGAGCTGGTCTGTGCCGAGAGTGAGAGTGAGCTTGCGAATGTGTCTTGGGAGTGGCAGGAGGCAAGGCAAGGGGAGATTCTTAGTGTATGTTTGGCTGTGAAAGCACTGGCAAGGGAAGGTCAGAAACAGCAAGAGCTCTAAGCCCTTAGAGCTGTGGTGTGGGAGAAGTGGCTGTATGTTTTAACTTCGTGAGCTGGTCTGTGCCGAGAGTCAGAGTGAGCTTGAGAATGTGTCTTGGGAGTGGTGGGAGGCAAGGCAAGGGGAGATGCCAGGGGGGTGTCTGGCTGTGAGTGTGGTGGGAAGGGCAGTTGAATACAGCACCAGCTCTTAGGCCTTCGAGCTATGGTGTGGGAGAAATGGCTGCATGTTTGCACTTTGTGAGCTGGTCTGTGCGAAGAGTGAGAGTGAGCTTGCGAATGTGTATTGAGAGTGCTGGGAGGCAAGGCAAAAGTACATCCGCAGTGTCTGTCTGGGTGTGAAAGTGCTGGCAAGGGAAGGTGAGGACCAGCAAGAGCATTAAGCCCTTAGAAATATTAAGAGGGAAAGATGGCTGTATGTTTTAAGTTTGTGAGCTGGTGTGTGCCGAGAGTGAGAGTGAGCTTGCGAATGTGTCTTGGCAGTGGTAGGAGGCAAGGCAAGGGGAGATTCTTAGTGTATGTTTGGCTGTGAAAGCACTGGCAAGGGAAGGTCAGAAACAGCAAGAGCTCTAAGCCCTTAGAGCTCTGGTGTGGGAGAAATGGCTGTATGTTTTAACACTGGGAGCTGGTCTGTGCCGAGAGTGAGAGTGAGCTTGCGAATGTGTCTTGGGAGTGGCAGGAGGCAAGGCAAGGGGAGATTCTTAGTGTATGTTTGGCTGTGAAAGCACTGGCAAGGGAAGGTCAGAATCAGCAAGAGCTCTAAGCGCTTAGAGCTGTGGTGTGGGAGAAATGGCTGTATGTTTTTACTTTGTGAGCTGGTGTGTGCCGAGAGTGAGAGTGAGCTTGAGAATGTGTCTTGGGAGTGGTGGGAGGCAAGGCAAGGGGAGATGCCAGGGGGGTGTCTGGCTGTGAGTGCGGTGGGAAGGGCAGTTGAATACAGCACCAGCTCTTAGGCCTTAGAGCTATGGTGTGGGAGAAATGGCTGTATGTTTTAACTTTGTGAGCTGGTGTGTGCCGAGAGTGAGAGTGAGCTTGCGAATGTCTGTTGGCAGTGGTAGGAGGCAAGGCAAGGGGAGATTCTTAGTGTATGTTTGGCTGTGAAAGCACTGGCAAGGGAAGGTCAGAATCAGCAAGAGCTCTAAGCGCTTAGAGCTCTGGTGTGGGAGAAATGGCTGGATGTTTTAACTTTGTGAGCTGGTCTGTGCCGAGAGTCAGAGTGAGCTTGAGAATGTGTCTTGGCAGTGGTGGGAGACAAGGCAAAGGGAGATTCTTAGTGTATGTTTGGCTGTGAAAGCACTGGCAAGGGAAGGTCAGAAACAGCAAGAGCTCTAAGCCCTTAGAGCTCTGGTGTGGGAGAAATGGCTGTATGTTTTAACACTGGGAGCTGGTCTGTGCCGAGAGTGAGAGTGAGTTTGCGAATGTGTCTTGGCAGTGGTAGGAGGCAAGGCAAAGGGAGATTCTTAGTGTATGTTTGGCTGTGAAAGCACTGGCAAGGGAAGGTCAGAATCAGCAAGAGCTCTAAGCGCTTAGAGCTGTGGTGTGGGAGAAATGGCTGTATGTTTTAACTTCGTGAGCTGGTCTGTGCCGAGAGTCAGAGTGAGCTTGAGAATGTGTCTTGGGAGTGGTGGGAGGCAAGGCAAGGGGAGATGCCAGGGGGGTGTCTGGCTGTGAGTGCGGTGGGAAGGGCAGTTGAATACAGCACCAGCTCTTAGGCCTTCGAGCTATGGTGTGGGAGAAATGGCTGCATGTTTGCACTTTGTGAGCTGGTCTGTGCGAAGAGTGAGAGTGATCTTGCGAATGTGTATTGAGAGTGCTGGGAGGCAAGGCAAAAGTACATCCGCAGTGTCTGTCTGGGTGTGAAAGTGCTGGCAAGGGAAGGTGAGGACCAGCAAGAGCATTAAGCCCTTAGAAATATTAAGAGGGAAACATGGCTGTATGTTTTAAGTTTGTGAGCTGGTCTGTGCCGAGAGTGAGAGTGAGCTTGCGAATGTGTGTTGGCAGTGGTAGGAGGCAAGGCAAGGGGAGATTCTTAGTGTATATTTGGCTGTGAAAGCACTGGCAAGGGAAGGTCAGAAACAGCAAGAGCTCTAAGCCCTTAGAGCTGTGGTGTGGGAGAAATGGCTGTATGTTTTAACTTTGTGAGCTGGTCTGTGCCGAGAGTGATAGTGAGCTTGAGAATGTGTCTTGGCAGGGCTAGGAGGCAAGGCAAGGGGAGATTCTTAGTGTATGTTTGGCTGTGAAAGCACTGGCAAGGGAAGGTCAGAATCAGCAAGAGCTCTAAGCGCTTAGAGCTCTGGTGTGGGAGAAATGGCTGTATGTTTTAACTTTGTGAGCTGGTGTGTGCCGAGAGTGAGAGTGAGCTTGAGAATGTGTCTTGGGAGTGGTGGGAGGCAAGGCAAGGGGAGATGCCAGGGGGGTGTCTGGCTGTGAGTGCGGTGGGAAGGGCAGTTGAATACAGCACCAGCTCTTAGGCCTTAGAGCTCTGGTGTGGGAGAAATGGCTGTATGTTTTAACTTTGTGAGCTGGTGTGTGCCGAGAGTGAGAGTGAGCTTGCGAATGTGTGTTGGCAGTGGTAGGAGGCAAGGCAAGGGGAGATTCTTAGTGTATGTTTGGCTGTGAAAGCACTGGCAAGGGAAGGTCAGAAACAGCAAGAGCTCTAAGCCCTTAGAGCTGTGGTGTGGGAGAAATGGCTGTATGTTTTAACACTGGGAGCTGGTCTGTGCCGAGAGTGAGAGTGAGTTTGCGAATGTGTCTTGGCAGTGGTAGGAGGCAAGGCAAGGGGAGATTCTTAGTGTATGTTTTTCTGTGAAAGCACTGGCAAGGGAAGGTCAGAAACAGCAAGAGCTCTAAGCGCTTAGAGCTCTGGTGTGGGAGAAATGAGTGTATGTTTTAACTTTGTGAGCTGGTGTGTGCCGAGAGTGAGAGTGAGCTTGCGAATGTGTCTTGGGAGTGGTAGGAGGCAAGGCAAGGGGAGATTCTTAGTGTATGTTTGGCTGTGAAAGCACTGGCAAGGGAAGGTCAGAAACAGCAAGAGCTCTAAGCCCTTAGAGCTCTGGTGTGGGAGAAATGGCTGTATGTTTTAACTTTGTGAGCTGGTGTGTGCCGAGAGTGAGAGTGAGCTTGAGAATGTGTCTTGGGAGTGGTGGGAGGCAAGGCAAGGGGAGATGCCAGGGGGGTGTCTGGCTGTGAGTGTGGTGGGAAGGGCAGTTGAATACAGCACCAGCTCTTAGGCCTTCGAGCTATGGTGTGGGAGAAATGGCTGCATGTTTGCACTTTGTGAGCTGGTCTGTGCGAAGAGTGAGAGTGAGCTTGCGAATGTGTATTGAGAGTGCTGGGAGGCAAGGCAAAAGTACATCCGCAGTGTCTGTCTGGGTGTGAAAGTGCTGGCAAGGGAAGGTGAGGACCAGCAAGAGCATTAAGCCCTTAGAAATATTAAGAGGGAAACATGGCTGTATGTTTTAAGTTTGTGAGCTGGTGTGTGCCGAGAGTGAGAGTGAGCTTGCGAATGTGTCTTGGCAGTGGTAGGAGGCAAGGCAAGGGGAGATTCTTAGTGTATGTTTTTCTGAGAAAGCACTGGCAAGGGAAGGTCAGAAACAGCAGGAGCTCTAAGCCCTTAGAGCTGTGGTGTGGGAGAAATGGCTGTATGTTTTAACTTTGTGAGCTGGTCTGTGCCGAGAGTGAGAGTGAGCTTGCGAATGTGTCTTGGGAGTGGCAGAAGGCAAGGCAAGGGGAGATTCTTAGTGTATGTTTGGCTGTGAAAGCACTGGCAAGGGAAGGTCAGAAACAGCAAGAGCTCTAAGCCCTTAGAGCTCTGGTGTGGGAGAAGTGGCTGTATGTTTTAACTTTGTGAGCTGGTGTGTGCCGAGAGTGAGAGTGAGCTTGAGAATGTGTCTTGGGAGTGGTGGGAGGCAAGGCAAGGGGAGATGCCAGGGGGGTGTCTGGCTGTGAGTGCGGTGGGAAGGGCAGTTGAATACAGCAAGAGCTCTAAGCGCTTAGAGCTATGGTGTGGGAGAAATGGCTGTATGTTTTAACTTTGTGAGCTGGTGTGTGCCGAGAGTGAGAGTGAGCTTGAGAATGTGTCTTGGGAGTGGTGGGAGGCAAGGCAAGGGGAGATTCTTAGTGTATGTTTGGCTGTGAAAGCACTGGCAAGGGAAGGTCAGAAACAGCAAGAGCTCTAAGCCCTTAGAGCTCTGGTGAGAGAGAAATGGCTGTATGTTTTAACTTTGTGAGCTGGTGTGTGCCGAGAGTGATAGTGAGCTTGAGAATGTGTCTTGGCAGGGCTAGGAGGCAAGGCAAAGGGAGATTCTTAGTGTATGTTTGGCTGTGAAAGCACTGGCAAGGGAAGGTCAGAATCAGCAAGAGCTCTAAGCGCTTAGAGCTCTGGTGTGGGAGAAATGGCTGTATGTTTTAACTTCGTGAGCTGGTCTGTGCCGAGAGTCAGAGTGAGCTTGAGAATGTGTCTTGGGAGTGGTGGGAGGCAAGGCAAGGGGAGATGCCAGGGGGGTGTCTGGCTGTGAGTGCGGTGGGAAGGGCAGTTGAATACAGCACCAGCTCTTAGGCCTTAGAGCTATGGTGTGGGAGAAATGGCTGTATGTTTGCACTTTGTGAGCTGGTGTGTGCCGAGAGTGAGAGTGAGCTTGCGAATGTCTGTTGGCAGTGGTAGGAGGCAAGGCAAGGGGACATTCTTAGTGTATGTTTGGCTGTGAAAGCACTGGCAAGGGAAGGTCAGAATCAGCAAGAGCTCTAAGCGCTTAGAGCTCTGGTGTGGGAGAAATGGCTGGATGTTTTAACTTTGTGAGCTGGTCTGTGCCGAGAGTCAGAGTGAGCTTGAGAATGTGTCTTGGGAGTGGTGGGAGGCAAGGCAAGGGGAGATTCTTAGTGTATGTTTAGCTGTGAAAGCACTGGCAAGGGAAGGTCAGAAACAGCAAGAGCTCTAAGCCCTTAGAGCTCTGGTGTGGGAGAAATGGCTGTATGTTTTAACACTGGGAGCTGGTCTGTGCCGAGAGTGAGAGTGAGTTTGCGAATGTGTCTTGGCAGTGGTAGGAGGCAAGGCAAGGGGAGATTCTTAGTGTATGTTTGGCTGTGAAAGCACTGGCAAGGGAAGGTCAGAAACAGCAAGAGCTCTAAGCGCTTAGAGCTCTGGTGTGGGAGAAGTGGCTGTATGTTTTAACTTTGTGAGCTGGTGTGTGCCGAGAGTGAGAGTGAGCTTGAGAATGTGTCTTGGGAGTGGTGGGAGGCAAGGCAAGGGGAGATTCCAGGGGGGTGTCTGGCTGTGAGTGTGGTGGGAAGGGCAGTTGAATACAGCACCAGCTCTTAGGCCTTCGAGCTATGGTGTGGGAGAAATGGCTGCATGTTTGCACTTTGTGAGCTGGTCTGTGCGAAGAGTGAGAGTGAGCTTGCGAATGTGTATTGAGAGTGCTGGGAGGCAAGGCAAAAGTACATCCGCAGTGTCTGTCTGGGTGTGAAAGTGCTGGCAAGGGAAGGTGAGGACCAGCAAGAGCATTAAGCCCTTAGAAATATTAAGAGGGAAACATGGCTGTATGTTTTAACTTTGTGAGCTGGTGTGTGCCGAGAGTGAGAGTGAGCTTGAGAATGTGTCTTGGGAGTGGTGGGAGGCAAGGCAAGGGGAGATGCCAGGGGGGTGTCTGGCTGTGAGTGCGGTGGGAAGGGCAGTTGAATACAGCACCAGCTCTTAGGCCTTAGAGCTATGGTGTGGGAGAAATGGCTGTATGTTTTAACTTTGTGAGCTGGTGTGTGCCGAGAGTGAGAGTGAGCTTGCGAATGTCTGTTGGCAGTGGTAGGAGGCAAGGCAAGGGGAGATTCTTAGTGTATGTTTGGCTGTGAAAGCACTGGCAAGGGAAGGTCAGAATCAGCAAGAGCTCTAAGCGCTTAGAGCTCTGGTTTGGGAGAAATGGCTGTATGTTTTAAGTTTGTGAGCTGGTGTGTGCCGAGAGTGAGAGTGAGCTTGAGAATGTGTCTTGGCAGGGCTAGGAGGCAAGGCAAGGGGAGATTCTTAGTGTATGTTTGGCTGTGAAAGCACTGGCAAGGGAAGGTCAGAATCAGCAAGAGCTCTAAGCGCTTAGAGCTGTGGTGTGGGAGAAATGGCTGTATGTTTTAACTTCGTGAGCTGGTCTGTGCCGAGAGTCAGAGTGAGCTTGAGAATGTGTCTTGGGAGTGGTGGGAGGCAAGGCAAGGGGAGATGCCAGGCGGGTGTCTGGCTGTGAGTGCGGTGGGAAGGGCAGTTGAATACAGCACCAGCTCTTAGGCCTTCGAGCTATGGTGTGGGAGAAATGGCTGCATGTTTGCACTTTGTGAGCTGGTCTGTGCGAAGAGTGAGAGTGAGCTTGCGAATGTGTATTGAGAGTGCTGGGAGGCAAGGCAAAAGTACATCCGCAGTGTCTGTCTGGGTGTGAAAGTGCTGGCAAGGGAAGGTGAGGACCAGCAAGAGCATTAAGCCCTTAGAAATATTAAGAGGGAAACATGGCTGTATCTTTTAAGTTTGTGAGCTGGTCTGTGCCGAGAGTGAGAGTGAGCTTGCGAATGTGTGTTGGCAGTGGTAGGAGGCAAGGCAAGGGGAGATTCTTAGTGTATATTTGGCTGTGAAAGCACTGGCAAGGGAAGGTCAGAAACAGCAAGAGCTCTAAGCCCTTAGAGCTGTGGTGTGGGAGAAATGGCTGTATGTTTTAACTTTGTGAGCTGGTCTGTGCCGAGAGTGATAGTGAGCTTGAGAATGTGTCTTGGCAGGGCTAGGAGGCAAGGCAAGGGGAGATTCTTAGTGTATGTTTGGCTGTGAAAGCACTGGCAAGGGAAGGTCAGAATCAGCAAGAGCTCTAAGCGCTTAGAGCTCTGGTGTGGGAGAAATGGCTGTATGTTTTAACTTTGTGAGCTGGTGTGTGCCGAGAGTGAGAGTGAGCTTGAGAATGTGTCTTGGGAGTGGTGGGAGGCAAGGCAAGGGGAGATGCCAGGGGGGTCTCTGGCTGTGAGTGCGGTGGGAAGGGCAGTTGAATACAGCAAGAGCTCTAAGCCCTTAGAGCTATGGTGTGGGAGAAATGGCTGTATGTTTTAACTTTGTGAGCTGGTGTGTGCCGAGAGTGAGAGTGAGCTTGCGAATGTGTGTTGGCAGTGGTAGGAGGCAAGGCAAGGGGAGATTCTTAGTGTATGTTTGGCTGTGAAAGCACTGGCAAGGGAAGGTCAGAAACAGCAAGAGCTCTAAGCCCTTAGAGCACTGGTGTGGGAGAAATGGCTGTATGTTTTAACACTGGGAGCTGGTCTGTGCCGAGAGTGAGAGTGAGTTTGCGAATGTGTCTTGGCAGTGGTAGGAGGCAAGGCAAGGGGAGATTCTTAGTGTATGTTTTTCTGTGAAAGCACTGGCAAGGGAAGGTCAGAAACAGCAAGAGCTCTAAGCGCTTAGAGCTCTGGTGTGGGAGAAATGAGTGTATGTTTTAACTTTGTGAGCTGGTGTGTGCCGAGAGTGAGAGTGAGCTTGCGAATGTGTCTTGGGAGTGGTAGGAGGCAAGGCAAGGGGAGATTCTTAGTGTATGTTTGGCTGTGAAAGCACTGGCAAGGGAAGGTCAGAAACAGCAAGAGCTCTAAGCCCTTAGAGCTCTGGTGTGGGAGAAATGGCTGTATGTTTTAACTTTGTGAGCTGGTGTGTGCCGAGAGTGAGAGTGAGCTTGAGAATGTGTCTTGGGAGTGGTGGGAGGCAAGGCAAGGGGAGATGCCAGGGGGGTGTCTGGCTGTGAGTGTGGTGGGAAGGGCAGTTGAATACAGCACCAGCTCTTAGGCCTTCGAGCTATGGTGTGGGAGAAATGGCTGCATGTTTGCACTTTGTGAGCTGGTCTGTGCGAAGAGTGAGAGTGAGCTTGCGAATGTGTATTGAGAGTGCTGGGAGGCAAGGCAAAAGTACATCCGCAGTGTCTGTCTGGGTGTGAAAGTGCTGGCAAGGGAAGGTGAGGACCAGCAAGAGCATTAAGCCCTTAGAAATATTAAGAGGGAAAGATGGCTGTATGTTTTAAGTTTGTGAGCTGGTGTGTGCCGAGAGTGAGAGTGAGCTTGCGAATGTGTCTTGGCAGTGGTAGGAGGCAAGGCAAGGGGAGATTCTTAGTGTATGTTTGGCTGTGAAAGCACTGGCAAGGGAAGGTCAGAAACAGCAAGAGCTCTAAGCCCTTAGAGCTCTGGTGTGGGAGAAATGGCTGTATGTTTTAACACTGGGAGCTGGTCTGTGCCGAGAGTGAGAGTGAGCTTGCGAATGTGTCTTGGGAGTGGCAGGAGGCAAGGCAAGGGGAGATTCTTAGTGTATGTTTGGCTGTGAAAGCACTGGCAAGGGAAGGTCAGAATCAGCAAGAGCTCTAAGCGCTTAGAGCTGTGGTGTGGGAGAAATGGCTGTATGTTTTTACTTTGTGAGCTGGTGTGTGCCGAGAGTGAGAGTGAGCTTGAGAATGTGTCTTGGGAGTGGTGGGAGGCAAGGCAAGGGGAGATGCCAGGGGGGTGTCTGGCTGTGAGTGCGGTGGGAAGGGCAGTTGAATACAGCACCAGCTCTTAGGCCTTAGAGCTATGGTGTGGGAGAAATGGCTGTATGTTTTAACTTTGTGAGCTGGTGTGTGCCGAGAGTGAGAGTGAGCTTGCGAATGTGTGTTGGCAGTGGTAGGAGGCAAGGCAAGGGGAGATTCTTAGTGTATGTTTGGCTGTGAAAGCACTGGCAAGGGAAGGTCAGAAACAGCAAGAGCTCTAAGCCCTTAGAGCTGTGGTGTGGGAGAAATGGCTGTATGTTTTAACACTGGGAGCTGGTCTGTGCCGAGAGTGAGAGTGAGTTTGCGAATGTGTCTTGGCAGTGGTAGGAGGCAAGGCAAGGGGAGATTCTTAGTGTATGTTTTTCTGTGAAAGCACTGGCAAGGGAAGGTCAGAAACAGCAAGAGCTCTAAGCGCTTAGAGCTCTGGTGTGGGAGAAATGGCTGTATGTTTTAACTTTGTGAGCTGGTGTGTGCCGAGAGTGAGAGTGAGCTTGCGAATGTGTCTTGGGAGTGGTAGGAGGCAAGGCAAGGGGAGATTCTTAGTGTATGTTTGGCTGTGAAAGCACTGGCAAGGGAAGGTCAGAAACAGCAAGAGCTCTAAGCCCTTAGAGCTCTGGTGTGGGAGAAATGGCTGTATGTTTTAACTTTGTGAGCTGGTGTGTGCCGAGAGTGAGAGTGAGCTTGAGAATGTGTCTTGGGAGTGGTGGGAGGCAAGGCAAGGGGAGATGCCAGGGGGGTGTCTGGCTGTGAGTGTGGTGGGAAGGGCAGTTGAATACAGCACCAGCTCTTAGGCCTTCGAGCTATGGTGTGGGAGAAATGGCTGCATGTTTGCACTTTGTGAGGTGGTCTGTGCGAAGAGTGAGAGTGAGCTTGCGAATGTGTATTGAGAGTGCTGGGAGGCAAGGCAAAAGTACATCCGCAGTGTCTGTCTGGGTGTGAAAGTGCTGGCAAGGGAAGGTGAGGACCAGCAAGAGCATTAAGCCCTTAGAAATATTAAGAGGGAAACATGGCTGTATGTTTTAACTTTGTGAGCTGGTGTGTGCCGAGAGTCAGAGTGAGCTTGCGAATGTGTCTTGGGAGTGGTGGGAGACAAGGCAAGGGGAGATTCTTAGTGTATGTTTTTCTGAGAAAGCACTGGCAAGGGAAGGTCAGAAACAGCAAGAGCTCTAAGCCCTTAGAGCTCTGGTGTGGGAGAAATGGCTGTATGTTTTAACACTGGGAGCTGGTCTGTGCCGAGAGTGAGAGTGAGTTTGCGAATGTGTCTTGGCAGTGGTAGGAGGCAAGGCAAGGGGAGATTCTTAGTGTATGTTTGGCTGTGAAAGCACTGGCAAGGGAAGGTCAGAAACAGCAAGAGCTCTAAGCGCTTAGAGCTCTGGTGTGGGAGAAGTGGCTGTATGTTTTAACTTTGTGAGCTGGTGTGTGCCGAGAGTGAGAGTGAGCTTGAGAATGTGTCTTGGGAGTGGTGGGAGGCAAGGCAAGGGGAGATGCCAGGGGGGTGTCTGGCTGTGAGTGTGGTGGGAAGGGCAGTTGAATACAGCACCAGCTCTTAGGCCTTAGAGCTATGGTGTGGGAGAAATGGCTGCATGTTTGCACTTTGTGAGCTGGTCTGTGCGAAGAGTGAGAGTGATCTTGCGAATGTGTATTGAGAGTGCTGGGAGGCAAGGCAAAAGTACATCCGCAGTGTCTGTCTGGGTGTGAAAGTGCTGGCAAGGGAAGGTGAGGACCAGCAAGAGCATTAAGCCCTTAGAAATATTAAGAGGGAAACATGGCTGTATGTTTTAAGTTTGTGAGCTGGTGTGTGCCGAGAGTGAGAGTGAGCTTGAGAATGTGTCTTGGGAGTGGTGGGAGGCAAGGCAAGGGGAGATGCCAGGGGGGTGTCTGGCTGTGAGTGCGGTGGGAAGGGCAGTTGAATACAGCACCAGCTCTTAGGCCTTCGAGCTCTGGTGTGGGAGAAATGGCTGTATGTTTTAACTTTGTGAGCTGGTGTGTGCCGAGAGTGAGAGTGAGCTTGCGAATGTCTGTTGGCAGTGGTAGGAGGCAAGGCAAGGGGAGATTCTTAGTGTATGTTTGGCTGTGAAAGCACTGGCAAGGGAAGGTCAGAAACAGCAAGAGCTCTAAGCCCTTAGAGCTCTGGTGAGAGAGAAATGGCTGTATGTTTTAACTTTGTGAGCTGGTGTGTGCCGAGAGTGAGAGTGAGCTTGAGAATGTGTCTTGGCAGGGCTAGGAGGCAAGGCAAAGGGAGATTCTTAGTGTATGTTTGGCTGTGAAAGCACTGGCAAGGGAAGGTCAGAATCAGCAAGAGCTCTAAGCGCTTAGAGCTCTGGTGTGGGAGAAATGGCTGTATGTTTTAACTTCGTGAGCTGGTCTGTGCCGAGAGTCAGAGTGAGCTTGAGAATGTGTCTTGGGAGTGGTGGGAGGCAAGGCAAGGGGAGATGCCCGGGGGGTGTCTGGCTGTGAGTGCGGTGGGAAGGGCAGTTGAATACAGCACCAGCTCTTAGGCCTTCGAGCTATGGTGTGGGAGAAATGGCTGCATGTTTGCACTTTGTGAGCTGGTCTGTGCGAAGAGTGAGAGTGAGCTTGCGAATGTGTATTGAGAGTGCTGGGAGGCAAGGCAAAAGTACATCCGCAGTGTCTGTCTGGGTGTGAAAGTGCTGGCAAGGGAAGGTGAGGACCAGCAAGAGCATTAAGCCCTTAGAAATATTAAGAGGGAAACATGGCTGTATGTTTTAAGTTTGTGAGCTGGTGTGTGCCGAGAGTGAGAGTGAGCTTGCGAATGTGTGTTGGCAGTGGTAGGAGGCAAGGCAAGGGGAGATTCTTAGTGTATATTTGGCTGTGAAAGCACTGGCAAGGGAAGGTCAGAAACAGCAAGAGCTCTAAGCCCTTAGAGCTCTGGTGTGGGAGAAATGGCTGTATGTTTTAACTTTGTGAGCTGGTCTGTGCCGAGAGTGATAGTGAGCTTGAGAATGTGTCTTGGCAGTGGTAGGAGGCAAGGCAAGGGGAGATTCTTAGTGTATGTTTGGCTGTGAAAGCACTGGCAAGGGAAGGTCAGAATCAGCAAGAGCTCTAAGCGCTTAGAGCTCTGGTGTGGGAGAAGTGGCTGTATGTTTTAACTTTGTGAGCTGGTGTGTGCCGAGAGTGAGAGTGAGCTTGAGAATGTGTCTTGGGAGTGGTGGGAGGCAAGGCAAGGGGAGATGCCAGGGGGGTCTCTGGCTGTGAGTGCGGTGGGAAGGGCAGTTGAATACAGCACCAGCTCTTAGGCCTTAGAGCTCTGGTGTGGGAGAAATGGCTGTATGTTTTAACTTTGTGAGCTGGTGTGTGCCGAGAGTGAGAGTGAGCTTGCGAATGTGTGTTGGCAGTGGTAGGAGGCAAGGCAAGGGGAGATTCTTAGTGTATGTTTGGCTGTGAAAGCACTGGCAAGGGAAGGTCAGAAACAGCAAGAGCTCTAAGCCCTTAGAGCTCTGGTGTGGGAGAAATGGCTGTATGTTTTAACACTGGGAGCTGGTCTGTGCCGAGAGTGAGAGTGAGTTTGCGAATGTGTCTTGGCAGTGGTAGGAGGCAAGGCAAGGGGAGATTCTTAGTGTATGTTTGGCTGTGAAAGCACTGGCAAGGGAAGGTCAGAAACAGCAAGAGCTCTAAGCGCTTAGAGCTCTGGTGTGGGAGAAGTGGCTGTATGTTTTAACTTTGTGAGCTGGTGTGTGCCGAGAGTGAGAGTGAGCTTGAGAATGTGTCTTGGGAGTGGTGGGAGGCAAGGCAAGGGGAGATGCCAGGGGGGTGTCTGGCTGTGAGTGCGGTGGGAAGGGCAGTTGAATACAGCACCAGCTCTTAGGCCTTAGAGCTATGGTGTGGGAGAAATGGCTGCATGTTTGCACTTTGTGAGCTGGTCTGTGCGAAGAGTGAGAGTGAGCTTGCGAATGTGTATTGAGAGTGCTGGGAGGCAAGGCAAAAGTACATCCGCAGTGTCTGTCTGGGTGTGAAAGTGCTGGCAAGGGAAGGTGAGGACCAGCAAGAGCATTAAGCCCTTAGAAATATTAAGAGGGAAACATGGCTGTATGTTTTAAGTTTGTGAGCTGGTGTGTGCCGAGAGTGAGAGTGAGCTTGAGAATGTGTCTTGGCAGTGGTGGGAGGCAAGGCAAGGGGAGATGCCAGGGGGGTGTCTGGCTGTGAGTGCGGTGGGAAGGGCAGTTGAATACAGCACCAGCTCTTAGGCCTTCGAGCTATGGTGTGGGAGAAATGGCTGTATGTTTTAACTTTGTGAGCTGGTGTGTGCCGAGAGTGAGAGTGAGCTTGCGAATGTGTGTTGGCAGTGGTAGGAGGCAAGGCAAGGGGAGATTCTTAGTGTATGTTTGGCTGTGAAAGCACTGGCAAGGGAAGGTCAGAATCAGCAAGAGCTCTAAGCGCTTAGAGCTCTGGTGTGGGAGAAATGGCTGGATGTTTTAACTTTGTGAGCTGGTGTGTGCCGAGAGTGAGAGTGAGCTTGAGAATGTGTCTTGGGAGTGGTGGGAGGCAAGGCAAGGGGAGATTCTTAGTGTATGTTTGGCTGTGAAAGCACTGGCAAGGGAAGGTCAGAAACAGCAAGAGCTCTAAGCCCTTAGAGCTCTGGTGTGGGAGAAATGGCTGTATGTTTTAACTTTGTGAGCTGGTGTGTGCCGAGAGTGAGAGTGAGCTTGAGAATGTGTCTTGGGAGTGGTGGGAGGCAAGGCAAGGGGAGATGCCAGGGGGGTGTCTGGCTGTGAGTGCGGTGGGAAGGGCAGTTGAATACAGCACCAGCTCTTAGGCCTTCGAGCTATGGTGTGGGAGAAATGGCTGCATGTTTGCACTTTGTGAGCTGGTCTGTGCGAAGAGTGAGAGTGAGCTTGCGAATGTGTATTGAGAGTGCTGGGAGGCAAGGCAAAAGTACATCCGCAGTGTCTGTCTGGGTGTGAAAGTGCTGGCAAGGGAAGGTGAGGACCAGCAAGAGCATTAAGCCCTTAGAAATATTAAGAGGGAAACATGGCTGTATGTTTTAACTTTGTGAGCTGGTGTGTGCCGAGAGTGAGAGTGAGCTTGCGAATGTGTCTTGGCAGTGGTAGGAGGCAAGGCAAGGGGAGATTCTTAGTGTATGTTTGGCTGTGAAAGCACTGGCAAGGGAAGGTCAGAAACAGCAAGAGCTCTAAGCCCTTAGAGCTCTGGTGTGGGAGAAATGGCTGTATGTTGTAACTTTGTGAGCTGGTCTGTGCCGAGAGTGATAGTGAGCTTGAGAATGTGTCTTGGCAGGGCTAGGAGGCAAGGCAAGGGGAGATTCTTAGTGTATGTTTGGCTGTGAAAGCACTGGCAAGGGAAGGTCAGAATCAGCAAGAGCTCTAAGCGCTTAGAGCTCTGGTGTGGGAGAAGTGGCTGTATGTTTTAACTTTGTGAGCTGGTGTGTGCCGAGAGTGAGAGTGAGCTTGCGAATGTGTCTTGGGAGTGGTGGGAGGCAAGGCAAGGGGAGATGCCAGGGGGGTGTCTGGCTGTGAGTGCGGTGGGAAGGGCAGTTGAATACAGCACCAGCTCTTAGGCCTTAGAGCTATGGTGTGGGAGAAATGGCTGTATGTTTGCACTTTGTGAGCTGGTCTGTGCGAAGAGTGAGAGTGATCTTGCGAATGTGTATTGAGAGTGCTGGGAGGCAAGGCAAAAGTACATCCGCAGTGTCTGTCTGGGTGTGAAAGTGCTGGCAAGGGAAGGTGAGGACCAGCAAGAGCATTAAGCCCTTAGAAATATTAAGAGGGAAACATGGCTGTATGTTTTAAGTTTGTGAGCTGGTGTGTGCCGAGAGTGAGAGTGAGCTTGAGAATGTGTCTTGGCAGTGGTGGGAGGCAAGGCAAGGGGAGATGCCAGGGGGGTGTCTGGCTGTGAGTGCGGTGGGAAGGGCAGTTGAATACAGCACCAGCTCTTAGGCCTTAGAGCTCTGGTGTGGGAGAAATGGCTGTATGTTTTAACTTTGTGAGCTGGTGTGTGCCGAGAGTGAGAGTGAGCTTGCGAATGTGTGTTGGCAGTGGTAGGAGGCAAGGCAAGGGGAGATTCTTAGTGTATGTTTGGCTGTGAAAGCACTGGCAAGGGAAGGTCAGAATCAGCAAGAGCTCTAAGCGCTTAGAGCTCTGGTTTGGGAGAAATGGCTGTATGTTTTAACTTTGTGAGCTGGTCTGTGCCGAGAGTGAGAGTGAGCTTGAGAATGTGTCTTGGGAGTGGTGGGAGGCAAGGCAAGGGGAGATGCCAGGGGGGTGTCTGGCTGTGAGTGCGGTGGGAAGGGCAGTTGAATACAGCACCAGCTCTTAGGCCTTCGAGCTATGGTGTGGGAGAAATGGCTGCATGTTTGCACTTTGTGAGCTGGTCTGTGCGAAGAGTGAGAGTGAGCTTGCGAATGTGTATTGAGAGTGCTGGGAGGCAAGGCAAAAGTACATCCGCAGTGTCTGTCTGGGTGTGAAAGTGCTGGCAAGGGAAGGTGAGGACCAGCAAGAGCATTAAGCCCTTAGAAATATTGAGGGAAACATGGCTGTATGTTTTAAGTTTGTGAGCTGGTGTGTGCCGAGAGTGAGAGTGAGCTTGAGAATGTGTCTTGGCAGTGGTAGGAGGCAAGGCAAGGGGAGATTCTTAGTGTATGTTTTTCTGTGAAAGCACTGGCAAGGGAAGGTCAGAATCAGCAAGAGCTCTAAGCGCTTAGAGCTCTGGTGTGGGAGAAATGGCTGTATGTTTTAACTTTGTGAGCTGGTGTGTGCCGAGAGTGAGAGTGAGCTTGCGAATGTGTCTTGGGAGTGGTAGGAGGCAAGGCAAGGGGAGATTCTTAGTGTATGTTTGGCTGTGAAAGCACTGGCAAGGGAAGGTCAGAATCAGCAAGAGCTCTAAGCGCTTAGAGCTGTGGTGTGGGAGAAATGGCTGTATGTTTTAACTTCGTGAGCTGGTCTGTGCCGAGAGTCAGAGTGAGCTTGAGAATGTGTCTTGGGAGTGGTGGGAGGCAAGGCAAGGGGAGATGCCAGGGGGGTGTCTGGCTGTGAGTGCGGTGGGAAGGGCAGTTGAATACAGCACCAGCTCTTAGGCCTTCGAGCTATGGTGTGGGAGAAATGGCTGCATGTTTGCACTTTGTGAGCTGGTCTGTGCGAAGAGTGAGAGTGAGCTTGCGAATGTGTATTGAGAGTGCTGGGAGGCAAGGCAAAAGTACATCCGCAGTGTCTGTCTGGGTGTGAAAGTGCTGGCAAGGGAAGGTGAGGACCAGCAAGAGCATTAAGCCCTTAGAAATATTAAGAGGGAAACATGGCTGTATGTTTTAACTTTGTGAGCTGGTCTGTGCCGAGAGTGAGAGTGAGCTTGCGAATGTGTCTTGGCAGTGGTAGGAGGCAAGGCAAGGGGAGATTCTTAGTGTATGTTTGGCTGTGAAAGCACTGGCAAGGGAAGGTCAGAAACAGCAAGAGCTCTAAGCCCTTAGAGCTCTGGTGTGGGAGAAATGGCTGTATGTTTTAACTTTGTGAGCTGGTGTGTGCCGAGAGTGAGAGTGAGCTTGAGAATGTGTCTTGGGAGTGGTGGGAGGCAAGGCAAGGGGAGATGCCAGGGGGGTCTCTGGCTGTGAGTGCGGTGGGAAGGGCAGTTGAATACAGCACCAGCTCTTAGGCCTTCGAGCTATGGTGTGGG
This sequence comes from Pelecanus crispus, assembly GCF_030463565.1. NCBI lineage: Eukaryota > Metazoa > Chordata > Aves > Pelecaniformes > Pelecanidae > Pelecanus > Pelecanus crispus. The sequence goes on along the minus strand of NC_134643.1, from coordinate 90,523,491 downwards.
AGAAATGGCTGCATGTTTGCACTTTGTGAGCTGGTCTGTGCGAAGAGTGAGAGTGAGCTTGCGAATGTGTATTGAGAGTGCTGGGAGGCAAGGCAAAAGTACATCCGCAGTGTCTGTCTGGGTGTGAAAGTGCTGGCAAGGGAAGGTGAGGACCAGCAAGAGCATTAAGCCCTTAGAAATATTAAGAGGGAAACATGGCTGTATGTTTTAACTTTGTGAGCTGGTGTGTGCCGAGAGTGAGAGTGAGCTTGCGAATGTGTCTTGGCAGTGGTAGGAGGCAAGGCAAGGGGAGATTCTTAGTGTATGTTTGGCTGTGAAAGCACTGGCAAGGGAAGGTCAGAAACAGCAAGAGCTCTAAGCCCTTAGAGCTGTGGTGTGGGAGAAATGGCTGTATGTTTTAACTTTGTGAGCTGGTCTGTGCCGAGAGTGATAGTGAGCTTGCGAATGTGTCTTGGCAGGGCTAGGAGGCAAGGCAAGGGGAGATTCTTAGTGTATGTTTGGCTGTGAAAGCACTGGCAAGGGAAGGTCAGAATCAGCAAGAGCTCTAAGCGCTTAGAGCTCTGGTGTGGGAGAAGTGGCTGTATGTTTTAACTTTGTGAGCTGGTGTGTGCCGAGAGTGAGAGTGAGCTTGAGAATGTGTCTTGGGAGTGGTGGGAGGCAAGGCAAGGGGAGATGCCAGGGGGGTGTCTGGCTGTGAGTGCGGTGGGAAGGGCAGTTGAATACAGCACCAGCTCTTAGGCCTTAGAGCTATGGTGTGGGAGAAATGGCTGTATGTTTTAACTTTGTGAGCTGGTGTGTGCCGAGAGTGAGAGTGAGCTTGCGAATGTGTGTTGGCAGTGGTAGGAGGCAAGGCAAGGGGAGATTCTTAGTGTATGTTTGGCTGTGAAAGCACTGGCAAGGGAAGGTCAGAATCAGCAAGAGCTCTAAGCGCTTAGAGCTCTGGTGTGGGAGAAATGGCTGGATGTTTTAACTTTGTGAGCTGGTGTGTGCCGAGAGTGAGAGTGAGCTTGAGAATGTGTCTTGGGAGTGGTGGGAGGCAAGGCAAGGGGAGATTCTTAGTGTATGTTTGGCTGTGAAAGCACTGGCAAGGGAAGGTCAGAAACAGCAAGAGCTCTAAGCCCTTAGAGCTCTGGTGTGGGAGAAATGGCTGTATGTTTTAACACTGGGAGCTGGTCTGTGCCGAGAGTGAGAGTGAGTTTGCGAATGTGTCTTGGCAGTGGTAGGAGGCAAGGCAAGGGGAGATTCTTAGTGTATGTTTGGCTGTGAAAGCACTGGCAAGGGAAGGTCAGAAACAGCAAGAGCTCTAAGCGCTTAGAGCTCTGGTGTGGGAGAAGTGGCTGTATGTTTTAACTTTGTGAGCTGGTGTGTGCCGAGAGTGAGAGTGAGCTTGAGAATGTGTCTTGGGAGTGGTGGGAGGCAAGGCAAGGGGAGATGCCAGGGGGGTGTCTGGCTGTGAGTGTGGTGGGAAGGGCAGTTGAATACAGCACCAGCTCTTAGGCCTTCGAGCTATGGTGTGGGAGAAATGGCTGCATGTTTGCACTTTGTGAGCTGGTCTGTGCGAAGAGTGAGAGTGAGCTTGCGAATGTGTATTGAGAGTGCTGGGAGGCAAGGCAAAAGTACATCCGCAGTGTCTGTCTGGGTGTGAAAGTGCTGGCAAGGGAAGGTGAGGACCAGCAAGAGCATTAAGCCCTTAGAAATATTAAGAGGGAAACATGGCTGTATGTTTTAACTTTGTGAGCTGGTGTGTGCCGAGAGTGAGAGTGAGCTTGAGAATGTGTCTTGGGAGTGGTGGGAGGCAAGGCAAGGGGAGATGCCAGGGGGGTGTCTGGCTGTGAGTGCGGTGGGAAGGGCAGTTGAATACAGCACCAGCTCTTAGGCCTTAGAGCTATGGTGTGGGAGAAATGGCTGTATGTTTTAACTTTGTGAGCTGGTGTGTGCCGAGAGTGAGAGTGAGCTTGCGAATGTCTGTTGGCAGTGGTAGGAGGCAAGGCAAGGGGAGATTCTTAGTGTATGTTTGGCTGTGAAAGCACTGGCAAGGGAAGGTCAGAATCAGCAAGAGCTCTAAGCGCTTAGAGCTCTGGTTTGGGAGAAATGGCTGTATGTTTTAACTTTGTGAGCTGGTGTGTGCCGAGAGTGAGAGTGAGCTTGAGAATGTGTCTTGGCAGGGCTAGGAGGCAAGGCAAAGGGAGATTCTTAGTGTATGTTTGGCTGTGAAAGCACTGGCAAGGGAAGGTCAGAATCAGCAAGAGCTCTAAGCGCTTAGAGCTGTGGTGTGGGAGAAATGGCTGTATGTTTTAACTTCGTGAGCTGGTCTGTGCCGAGAGTCAGAGTGAGCTTGAGAATGTGTCTTGGGAGTGGTGGGAGGCAAGGCAAGGGGAGATGCCAGGGGGGTGTCTGGCTGTGAGTGCGGTGGGAAGGGCAGTTGAATACAGCACCAGCTCTTAGGCCTTCGAGCTATGGTGTGGGAGAAATGGCTGCATGTTTGCACTTTGTGAGCTGGTCTGTGCGAAGAGTGAGAGTGAGCTTGCGAATGTGTATTGAGAGTGCTGGGAGGCAAGGCAAAAGTACATCCGCAGTGTCTGTCTGGGTGTGAAAGTGCTGGCAAGGGAAGGTGAGGACCAGCAAGAGCATTAAGCCCTTAGAAATATTAAGAGGGAAACATGGCTGTATGTTTTAAGTTTGTGAGCTGGTCTGTGCCGAGAGTGAGAGTGAGCTTGCGAATGTGTGTTGGCAGTGGTAGGAGGCAAGGCAAGGGGAGATTCTTAGTGTATATTTGGCTGTGAAAGCACTGGCAAGGGAAGGTCAGAAACAGCAAGAGCTCTAAGCCCTTAGAGCTGTGGTGTGGGAGAAATGGCTGTATGTTTTAACTTTGTGAGCTGGTCTGTGCCGAGAGTGATAGTGAGCTTGAGAATGTGTCTTGGCAGGGCTAGGAGGCAAGGCAAGGGGAGATTCTTAGTGTATGTTTGGCTGTGAAAGCACTGGCAAGGGAAGGTCAGAATCAGCAAGAGCTCTAAGCGCTTAGAGCTCTGGTGTGGGAGAAATGGCTGTATGTTTTAACTTTGTGAGCTGGTGTGTGCCGAGAGTGAGAGTGAGCTTGAGAATGTGTCTTGGGAGTGGTGGGAGGCAAGGCAAGGGGAGATGCCAGGGGGGTGTCTGGCTGTGAGTGCGGTGGGAAGGGCAGTTGAATACAGCACCAGCTCTTAGGCCTTAGAGCTCTGGTGTGGGAGAAATGGCTGTATGTTTTAACTTTGTGAGCTGGTGTGTGCCGAGAGTGAGAGTGAGCTTGCGAATGTGTGTTGGCAGTGGTAGGAGGCAAGGCAAGGGGAGATTCTTAGTGTATGTTTGGCTGTGAAAGCACTGGCAAGGGAAGGTCAGAAACAGCAAGAGCTCTAAGCCCTTAGAGCTCTGGTGTGGGAGAAATGGCTGTATGTTTTAACACTGGGAGCTGGTCTGTGCCGAGAGTGAGAGTGAGTTTGCGAATGTGTCTTGGCAGTGGTAGGAGGCAAGGCAAGGGGAGATTCTTAGTGTATGTTTTTCTGTGAAAGCACTGGCAAGGGAAGGTCAGAAACAGCAAGAGCTCTAAGCGCTTAGAGCTCTGGTGTGGGAGAAATGAGTGTATGTTTTAACTTTGTGAGCTGGTGTGTGCCGAGAGTGAGAGTGAGCTTGCGAATGTGTCTTGGGAGTGGTAGGAGGCAAGGCAAGGGGAGATTCTTAGTGTATGTTTGGCTGTGAAAGCACTGGCAAGGGAAGGTCAGAAACAGCAAGAGCTCTAAGCCCTTAGAGCTCTGGTGTGGGAGAAATGGCTGTATGTTTTAACTTTGTGAGCTGGTGTGTGCCGAGAGTGAGAGTGAGCTTGAGAATGTGTCTTGGGAGTGGTGGGAGGCAAGGCAAGGGGAGATGCCAGGGGGGTGTCTGGCTGTGAGTGTGGTGGGAAGGGCAGTTGAATACAGCACCAGCTCTTAGGCCTTCGAGCTATGGTGTGGGAGAAATGGCTGCATGTTTGCACTTTGTGAGCTGGTCTGTGCGAAGAGTGAGAGTGAGCTTGCGAATGTGTATTGAGAGTGCTGGGAGGCAAGGCAAAAGTACATCCGCAGTGTCTGTCTGGGTGTGAAAGTTCTGGCAAGGGAAGGTGAGGACCAGCAAGAGCATTAAGCCCTTAGAAATATTAAGAGGGAAACATGGCTGTATGTTTTAAGTTTGTGAGCTGGTGTGTGCCGAGAGTGAGAGTGAGCTTGCGAATGTGTCTTGGCAGTGGTAGGAGGCAAGGCAAGGGGAGATTCTTAGTGTATGTTTGGCTGTGAAAGCACTGGCAAGGGAAGGTCAGAAACAGCAAGAGCTCTAAGCCCTTAGAGCTCTGGTGTGGGAGAAATGGCTGTATGTTTTAACTTTGTGAGCTGGTCTGTGCCGAGAGTGAGAGTGAGCTTGCGAATGTGTCTTGGGAGTGGCAGGAGGCAAGGCAAGGGGAGATTCTTAGTGTATGTTTGGCTGTGAAAGCACTGGCAAGGGAAGGTCAGAAACAGCAAGAGCTCTAAGCCCTTAGAGCTGTGGTGTGGGAGAAGTGGCTGTATGTTTTAACTTCGTGAGCTGGTCTGTGCCGAGAGTCAGAGTGAGCTTGAGAATGTGTCTTGGGAGTGGTGGGAGGCAAGGCAAGGGGAGATGCCAGGGGGGTGTCTGGCTGTGAGTGCGGTGGGAAGGGCAGTTGAATACAGCACCAGCTCTTAGGCCTTCGAGCTATGGTGTGGGAGAAATGGCTGCATGTTTGCACTTTGTGAGCTGGTCTGTGCGAAGAGTGAGAGTGAGCTTGCGAATGTGTATTGAGAGTGCTGGGAGGCAAGGCAAAAGTACATCCGCAGTGTCTGTCTGGGTGTGAAAGTGCTGGCAAGGGAAGGTGAGGACCAGCAAGAGCATTAAGCCCTTAGAAATATTAAGAGGGAAAGATGGCTGTATGTTTTAAGTTTGTGAGCTGGTGTGTGCCGAGAGTGAGAGTGAGCTTGCGAATGTGTCTTGGCAGTGGTAGGAGGCAAGGCAAGGGGAGATTCTTAGTGTATGTTTGGCTGTGAAAGCACTGGCAAGGGAAGGTCAGAAACAGCAAGAGCTCTAAGCCCTTAGAGCTCTGGTGTGGGAGAAATGGCTGTATGTTTTAACACTGGGAGCTGGTCTGTGCCGAGAGTGAGAGTGAGCTTGCGAATGTGTCTTGGGAGTGGCAGGAGGCAAGGCAAGGGGAGATTCTTAGTGTATGTTTGGCTGTGAAAGCACTGGCAAGGGAAGGTCAGAATCAGCAAGAGCTCTAAGCGCTTAGAGCTGTGGTGTGGGAGAAATGGCTGTATGTTTTTACTTTGTGAGCTGGTGTGTGCCGAGAGTGAGAGTGAGCTTGAGAATGTGTCTTGGGAGTGGTGGGAGGCAAGGCAAGGGGAGATGCCAGGGGGGTGTCTGGCTGTGAGTGCGGTGGGAAGGGCAGTTGAATACAGCACCAGCTCTTAGGCCTTAGAGCTATGGTGTGGGAGAAATGGCTGTATGTTTTAACTTTGTGAGCTGGTGTGTGCCGAGAGTGAGAGTGAGCTTGCGAATGTCTGTTGGCAGTGGTAGGAGGCAAGGCAAGGGGAGATTCTTAGTGTATGTTTGGCTGTGAAAGCACTGGCAAGGGAAGGTCAGAATCAGCAAGAGCTCTAAGCGCTTAGAGCTCTGGTGTGGGAGAAATGGCTGGATGTTTTAACTTTGTGAGCTGGTCTGTGCCGAGAGTCAGAGTGAGCTTGAGAATGTGTCTTGGCAGTGGTGGGAGACAAGGCAAAGGGAGATTCTTAGTGTATGTTTGGCTGTGAAAGCACTGGCAAGGGAAGGTCAGAAACAGCAAGAGCTCTAAGCCCTTAGAGCTCTGGTGTGGGAGAAATGGCTGTATGTTTTAACACTGGGAGCTGGTCTGTGCCGAGAGTGAGAGTGAGTTTGCGAATGTGTCTTGGCAGTGGTAGGAGGCAAGGCAAAGGGAGATTCTTAGTGTATGTTTGGCTGTGAAAGCACTGGCAAGGGAAGGTCAGAATCAGCAAGAGCTCTAAGCGCTTAGAGCTGTGGTGTGGGAGAAATGGCTGTATGTTTTAACTTCGTGAGCTGGTCTGTGCCGAGAGTCAGAGTGAGCTTGAGAATGTGTCTTGGGAGTGGTGGGAGGCAAGGCAAGGGGAGATGCCAGGGGGGTGTCTGGCTGTGAGTGCGGTGGGAAGGGCAGTTGAATACAGCACCAGCTCTTAGGCCTTCGAGCTATGGTGTGGGAGAAATGGCTGCATGTTTGCACTTTGTGAGCTGGTCTGTGCGAAGAGTGAGAGTGATCTTGCGAATGTGTATTGAGAGTGCTGGGAGGCAAGGCAAAAGTACATCCGCAGTGTCTGTCTGGGTGTGAAAGTGCTGGCAAGGGAAGGTGAGGACCAGCAAGAGCATTAAGCCCTTAGAAATATTAAGAGGGAAACATGGCTGTATGTTTTAAGTTTGTGAGCTGGTCTGTGCCGAGAGTGAGAGTGAGCTTGCGAATGTGTGTTGGCAGTGGTAGGAGGCAAGGCAAGGGGAGATTCTTAGTGTATATTTGGCTGTGAAAGCACTGGCAAGGGAAGGTCAGAAACAGCAAGAGCTCTAAGCCCTTAGAGCTGTGGTGTGGGAGAAATGGCTGTATGTTTTAACTTTGTGAGCTGGTCTGTGCCGAGAGTGATAGTGAGCTTGAGAATGTGTCTTGGCAGGGCTAGGAGGCAAGGCAAGGGGAGATTCTTAGTGTATGTTTGGCTGTGAAAGCACTGGCAAGGGAAGGTCAGAATCAGCAAGAGCTCTAAGCGCTTAGAGCTCTGGTGTGGGAGAAATGGCTGTATGTTTTAACTTTGTGAGCTGGTGTGTGCCGAGAGTGAGAGTGAGCTTGAGAATGTGTCTTGGGAGTGGTGGGAGGCAAGGCAAGGGGAGATGCCAGGGGGGTCTCTGGCTGTGAGTGCGGTGGGAAGGGCAGTTGAATACAGCACCAGCTCTTAGGCCTTAGAGCTCTGGTGTGGGAGAAATGGCTGTATGTTTTAACTTTGTGAGCTGGTATGTGCCGAGAGTGAGAGTGAGCTTGCGAATGTGTGTTGGCAGTGGTAGGAGGCAAGGCAAGGGGAGATTCTTAGTGTATGTTTGGCTGTGAAAGCACTGGCAAGGGAAGGTCAGAAACAGCAAGAGCTCTAAGCCCTTAGAGCTGTGGTGTGGGAGAAATGGCTGTATGTTTTAACTTTGTGAGCTGGTCTGTGCCGAGAGTGATAGTGAGCTTGCGAATGTGTCTTGGCAGGGCTAGGAGGCAAGGCAAGGGGAGATTCTTAGTGTATGTTTGGCTGTGAAAGCACTGGCAAGGGAAGGTCAGAATCAGCAAGAGCTCTAAGCGCTTAGAGCTCTGGTGTGGGAGAAGTGGCTGTATGTTTTAACTTTGTGAGCTGGTGTGTGCCGAGAGTGAGAGTGAGCTTGAGAATGTGTCTTGGGAGTGGTGGGAGGCAAGGCAAGGGGAGATGCCAGGGGGGTGTCTGGCTGTGAGTGCGGTGGGAAGGGCAGTTGAATACAGCACCAGCTCTTAGGCCTTAGAGCTATGGTGTGGGAGAAATGGCTGTATGTTTTAACTTTGTGAGCTGGTGTGTGCCGAGAGTGAGAGTGAGCTTGCGAATGTCTGTTGGCAGTGGTAGGAGGCAAGGCAAGGGGAGATTCTTAGTGTATGTTTGGCTGTGAAAGCACTGGCAAGGGAAGGTCAGAATCAGCAAGAGCTCTAAGCGCTTAGAGCTCTGGTGTGGGAGAAATGGCTGGATGTTTTAACTTTGTGAGCTGGTGTGTGCCGAGAGTGAGAGTGAGCTTGAGAATGTGTCTTGGGAGTGGTGGGAGGCAAGGCAAGGGGAGATTCTTAGTGTATGTTTGGCTGTGAAAGCACTGGCAAGGGAAGGTCAGAAACAGCAAGAGCTCTAAGCCCTTAGAGCTCTGGTGTGGGAGAAATGGCTGTATGTTTTAACACTGGGAGCTGGTCTGTGCCGAGAGTGAGAGTGAGTTTGCGAATGTGTCTTGGCAGTGGTAGGAGGCAAGGGAAGGGGAGATTCTTAGTGTATGTTTGGCTGTGAAAGCACTGGCAAGGGAAGGTCAGAAACAGCAAGAGCTCTAAGCGCTTAGAGCTCTGGTGTGGGAGAAGTGGCTGTATGTTTTAACTTTGTGAGCTGGTGTGTGCCGAGAGTGAGAGTGAGCTTGAGAATGTGTCTTGGGAGTGGTGGGAGGCAAGGCAAGGGGAGATGCCAGGGGGGTGTCTGGCTGTGAGTGCGGTGGGAAGGGCAGTTGAATACAGCACCAGCTCTTAGGCCTTAGAGCTATGGTGTGGGAGAAATGGCTGCATGTTTGCACTTTGTGAGCTGGTCTGTGCGAAGAGTGAGAGTGATCTTGCGAATGTGTATTGAGAGTGCTGGGAGGCAAGGCAAAAGTACATCCGCAGTGTCTGTCTGGGTGTGAAAGTGCTGGCAAGGGAAGGTGAGGACCAGCAAGAGCATTAAGCCCTTAGAAATATTAAGAGGGAAACATGGCTGTATGTTTTAAGTTTGTGAGCTGGTGTGTGCCGAGAGTGAGAGTGAGCTTGAGAATGTGTCTTGGGAGTGGTGGGAGGCAAGGCAAGGGGAGATGCCAGGGGGGTGTCTGGCTGTGAGTGCGGTGGGAAGGGCAGTTGAATACAGCACCAGCTCTTAGGCCTTAGAGCTATGGTGTGGGAGAAATGGCTGTATGTTTTAACTTTGTGAGCTGGTGTGTGCCGAGAGTGAGAGTGAGCTTGCGAATGTCTGTTGGCAGTGGTAGGAGGCAAGGCAAGGGGAGATTCTTAGTGTATGTTTGGCTGTGAAAGCACTGGCAAGGGAAGGTCAGAATCAGCAAGAGCTCTAAGCGCTTAGAGCTCTGGTGTGGGAGAAATGGCTGTATGTTTTAACACTGGGAGCTGGTCTGTGCCGAGAGTCAGAGTGAGCTTGAGAATGTGTCTTGGGAGTGGTGGGAGGCAAGGCAAGGGGAGATTCTTAGTGTATGTTTGGCTGTGAAAGCACTGGCAAGGGAAGGTCAGAAACAGCAAGAGCTCTAAGCCCTTAGAGCTCTGGTGTGGGAGAAATGGCTGTATGTTTTAACTTTGTGAGCTGGTGTGTGCCGAGAGTGAGAGTGAGCTTGAGAATGTGTCTTGGGAGTGGTGGGAGGCAAGGCAAGGGGAGATGCCAGGGGGGTGTCTGGCTGTGAGTGCGGTGGGAAGGGCAGTTGAATACAGCACCAGCTCTTAGGCCTTCGAGCTATGGTGTGGGAGAAATGGCTGCATGTTTGCACTTTGTGAGCTGGTCTGTGCGAAGAGTGAGAGTGAGCTTGCGAATGTGTATTGAGAGTGCTGGGAGGCAAGGCAAAAGTACATCCGCAGTGTCTGTCTGGGTGTGAAAGTGCTGGCAAGGGAAGGTGAGGACCAGCAAGAGCATTAAGCCCTTAGAAATATTAAGAGGGAAACATGGCTGTATGTTTTAACTTTGTGAGCTGGTGTGTGCCGAGAGTGAGAGTGAGCTTGCGAATGTGTCTTGGCAGTGGTAGGAGGCAAGGCAAGGGGAGATTCTTAGTGTATGTTTGGCTGTGAAAGCACTGGCAAGGGAAGGTCAGAAACAGCAAGAGCTCTAAGCCCTTAGAGCTGTGGTGTGGGAGAAATGGCTGTATGTTGTAACTTTGTGAGCTGGTCTGTGCCGAGAGTGATAGTGAGCTTGAGAATGTGTCTTGGCAGGGCTAGGAGGCAAGGCAAGGGGAGATTCTTAGTGTATGTTTGGCTGTGAAAGCACTGGCAAGGGAAGGTCAGAATCAGCAAGAGCTCTAAGCGCTTAGAGCTCTGGTGTGGGAGAAGTGGCTGTATGTTTTAACTTTGTGAGCTGGTGTGTGCCGAGAGTGAGAGTGAGCTTGCGAATGTGTCTTGGGAGTGGTGGGAGGCAAGGCAAGGGGAGATGCCAGGGGGGTGTCTGGCTGTGAGTGCGGTGGGAAGGGCAGTTGAATACAGCACCAGCTCTTAGGCCTTAGAGCTATGGTGTGGGAGAAATGGCTGTATGTTTGCACTTTGTGAGCTGGTCTGTGCGAAGAGTGAGAGTGATCTTGCGAATGTGTATTGAGAGTGCTGGGAGGCAAGGCAAAAGTACATCCGCAGTGTCTGTCTGGGTGTGAAAGTGCTGGCAAGGGAAGGTGAGGACCAGCAAGAGCATTAAGCCCTTAGAAATATTAAGAGGGAAACATGGCTGTATGTTTTAAGTTTGTGAGCTGGTGTGTGCCGAGAGTGAGAGTGAGCTTGAGAATGTGTCTTGGCAGTGGTGGGAGGCAAGGCAAGGGGAGATGCCAGGGGGGTGTCTGGCTGTGAGTGCGGTGGGAAGGGCAGTTGAATACAGCACCAGCTCTTAGGCCTTAGAGCTCTGGTGTGGGAGAAATGGCTGTATGTTTTAACTTTGTGAGCTGGTGTGTGCCGAGAGTGAGAGTGAGCTTGCGAATGTGTGTTGGCAGTGGTAGGAGGCAAGGGAAGGGGAGATTCTTAGTGTATGTTTGGCTGTGAAAGCACTGGCAAGGGAAGGTCAGAATCAGCAAGAGCTCTAAGCGCTTAGAGCTCTGGTTTGGGAGAAATGGCTGTATGTTTTAACTTTGTGAGCTGGTCTGTGCCGAGAGTGAGAGTGAGCTTGAGAATGTGTCTTGGGAGTGGTGGGAGGCAAGGCAAGGGGAGATGCCAGGGGGGTGTCTGGCTGTGAGTGCGGTGGGAAGGGCAGTTGAATACAGCACCAGCTCTTAGGCCTTCGAGCTATGGTGTGGGAGAAATGGCTGCATGTTTGCACTTTGTGAGCTGGTCTGTGCGAAGAGTGAGAGTGAGCTTGCGAATGTGTATTGAGAGTGCTGGGAGGCAAGGCAAAAGTACATCCGCAGTGTCTGTCTGGGTGTGAAAGTGCTGGCAAGGGAAGGTGAGGACCAGCAAGAGCATTAAGCCCTTAGAAATATTGAGGGAAACATGGCTGTATGTTTTAAGTTTGTGAGCTGGTGTGTGCCGAGAGTGAGAGTGAGCTTGAGAATGTGTCTTGGCAGTGGTAGGAGGCAAGGCAAGGGGAGATTCTTAGTGTATGTTTTTCTGTGAAAGCACTGGCAAGGGAAGGTCAGAATCAGCAAGAGCTCTAAGCGCTTAGAGCTCTGGTGTGGGAGAAATGGCTGTATGTTTTAACTTTGTGAGCTGGTGTGTGCCGAGAGTGAGAGTGAGCTTGCGAATGTGTCTTGGGAGTGGTAGGAGGCAAGGCAAGGGGAGATTCTTAGTGTATGTTTGGCTGTGAAAGCACTGGCAAGGGAACGTCAGAATCAGCAAGAGCTCTAAGCGCTTAGAGCTCTGGTGTGGGAGAAATGGCTGTATGTTTTAACTTCGTGAGCTGGTCTGTGCCGAGAGTCAGAGTGAGCTTGAGAATGTGTCTTGGGAGTGGTGGGAGGCAAGGCAAGGGGAGATGCCAGGGGGGTGTCTGGCTGTGAGTGCGGTGGGAAGGGCAGTTGAATACAGCACCAGCTCTTAGGCCTTCGAGCTATGGTGTGGGAGAAATGGCTGCATGTTTGCACTTTGTGAGCTGGTCTGTGCGAAGAGTGAGAGTGAGCTTGCGAATGTGTATTGAGAGTGCTGGGAGGCAAGGCAAAAGTACATCCGCAGTGTCTGTCTGGGTGTGAAAGTGCTGGCAAGGGAAGGTGAGGACCAGCAAGAGCATTAAGCCCTTAGAAATATTAAGAGGGAAACATGGCTGTATGTTTTAACTTTGTGAGCTGGTCTGTGCCGAGAGTGAGAGTGAGCTTGCGAATGTGTCTTGGCAGTGGTAGGAGGCAAGGCAAGGGGAGATTCTTAGTGTATGTTTGGCTGTGAAAGCACTGGCAAGGGAAGGTCAGAAACAGCAAGAGCTCTAAGCCCTTAGAGCTCTGGTGTGGGAGAAATGGCTGTATGTTTTAACTTTGTGAGCTGGTGTGTGCCGAGAGTGAGAGTGAGCTTGAGAATGTGTCTTGGGAGTGGTGGGAGGCAAGGCAAGGGGAGATGCCAGGGGGGTGTCTGGCTGTGAGTGCGGTGGGAAGGGCAGTTGAATACAGCACCAGCTCTTAGGCCTTCGAGCTATGGTGTGGGAGAAATGGCTGCATGTTTGCACTTTGTGAGCTGGTCTGTGCGAAGAGTGAGAGTGAGCTTGCGAATGTGTATTGAGAGTGCTGGGAGGCAAGGCAAAAGTACATCCGCAGTGTCTGTCTGGGTGTGAAAGTGCTGGCAAGGGAAGGTGAGGACCAGCAAGAGCATTAAGCCCTTAGAAATATTAAGAGGGAAACATGGCTGTATGTTTTAACTTTGTGAGCTGGTGTGTGCCGAGAGTGAGAGTGAGCTTGCGAATGTGTCTTGGCAGTGGTAGGAGGCAAGGCAAGGGGAGATTCTTAGTGTATGTTTGGCTGTGAAAGCACTGGCAAGGGAAGGTCAGAAACAGCAAGAGCTCTAAGCCCTTAGAGCTGTGGTGTGGGAGAAATGGCTGTATGTTTTAACTTTGTGAGCTGGTCTGTGCCGAGAGTGATAGTGAGCTTGCGAATGTGTCTTGGCAGGGCTAGGAGGCAAGGCAAGGGGAGATTCTTAGTGTATGTTTGGCTGTGAAAGCACTGGCAAGGGAAGGTCAGAATCAGCAAGAGCTCTAAGCGCTTAGAGCTCTGGTGTGGGAGAAGTGGCTGTATGTTTTAACTTTGTGAGCTGGTGTGTGCCGAGAGTGAGAGTGAGCTTGAGAATGTGTCTTGGGAGTGGTGGGAGGCAAGGCAAGGGGAGATGCCAGGGGGGTGTCTGGCTGTGAGTGCGGTGGGAAGGGCAGTTGAATACAGCACCAGCTCTTAGGCCTTAGAGCTATGGTGTGGGAGAAATGGCTGTATGTTTTAACTTTGTGAGCTGGTGTGTGCCGAGAGTGAGAGTGAGCTTGCGAATGTGTGTTGGCAGTGGTAGGAGGCAAGGCAAGGGGAGATTCTTAGTGTATGTTTGGCTGTGAAAGCACTGGCAAGGGAAGGTCAGAATCAGCAAGAGCTCTAAGCGCTTAGAGCTCTGGTGTGGGAGAAATGGCTGGATGTTTTAACTTTGTGAGCTGGTGTGTGCCGAGAGTGAGAGTGAGCTTGAGAATGTGTCTTGGGAGTGGTGGGAGGCAAGGCAAGGGGAGATTCTTAGTGTATGTTTGGCTGTGAAAGCACTGGCAAGGGAAGGTCAGAAACAGCAAGAGCTCTAAGCCCTTAGAGCTCTGGTGTGGGAGAAATGGCTGTATGTTTTAACTTTGTGAGCTGGTCTGTGCCGAGAGTGAGAGTGAGCTTGCGAATGTGTCTTGGCAGTGGTAGGAGGCAAGGCAAGGGGAGATTCTTAGTGTATGTTTGGCTGTGAAAGCACTGGCAAGGGAAGGTCAGAAACAGCAAGAGCTCTAAGCCCTTAGAGCTCTGGTGTGGGAGAAATGGCTGTATGTTTTAACTTTGTGAGCTGGTGTGTGCCGAGAGTGAGAGTGAGCTTGAGAATGTGTCTTGGGAGTGGTGGGAGGCAAGGCAAGGGGAGATGCCAGGGGGGTGTCTGGCTGTGAGTGCGGTGGGAAGGGCAGTTGAATACAGCACCAGCTCTTAGGCCTTCGAGCTATGGTGTGGGAGAAATGGCTGCATGTTTGCACTTTGTGAGCTGGTCTGTGCGAAGAGTGAGAGTGAGCTTGCGAATGTGTATTGAGAGTGCTGGGAGGCAAGGCAAAAGTACATCCGCAGTGTCTGTCTGGGTGTGAAAGTGCTGGCAAGGGAAGGTGAGGACCAGCAAGAGCATTAAGCCCTTAGAAATATTAAGAGGGAAACATGGCTGTATGTTTTAACTTTGTGAGCTGGTGTGTGCCGAGAGTGAGAGTGAGCTTGCGAATGTGTCTTGGCAGTGGTAGGAGGCAAGGCAAGGGGAGATTCTTAGTGTATGTTTGGCTGTGAAAGCACTGGCAAGGGAAGGTCAGAAACAGCAAGAGCTCTAAGCCCTTAGAGCTGTGGTGTGGGAGAAATGGCTGTATGTTTTAACTTTGTGAGCTGGTCTGTGCCGAGAGTGATAGTGAGCTTGCGAATGTGTCTTGGCAGGGCTAGGAGGCAAGGCAAGGGGAGATTCTTAGTGTATGTTTGGCTGTGAAAGCACTGGCAAGGGAAGGTCAGAATCAGCAAGAGCTCTAAGCGCTTAGAGCTCTGGTGTGGGAGAAGTGGCTGTATGTTTTAACTTTGTGAGCTGGTGTGTGCCGAGAGTGAGAGTGAGCTTGAGAATGTGTCTTGGGAGTGGTGGGAGGCAAGGCAAGGGGAGATGCCAGGGGGGTGTCTGGCTGTGAGTGCGGTGGGAAGGGCAGTTGAATACAGCACCAGCTCTTAGGCCTTAGAGCTATGGTGTGGGAGAAATGGCTGTATGTTTTAACTTTGTGAGCTGGTGTGTGCCGAGAGTGAGAGTGAGCTTGCGAATGTCTGTTGGCAGTGGTAGGAGGCAAGGCAAGGGGAGATTCTTAGTGTATGTTTGGCTGTGAAAGCACTGGCAAGGGAAGGTCAGAATCAGCAAGAGCTCTAAGCGCTTAGAGCTCTGGTGTGGGAGAAATGGCTGGATGTTTTAACTTTGTGAGCTGGTGTGTGCCGAGAGTGAGAGTGAGCTTGAGAATGTGTCTTGGGAGTGGTGGGAGGCAAGGCAAGGGGAGATTCTTAGTGTATGTTTGGCTGTGAAAGCACTGGCAAGGGAAGGTCAGAAACAGCAAGAGCTCTAAGCCCTTAGAGCTCTGGTGTGGGAGAAATGGCTGTATGTTTTAACACTGGGAGCTGGTCTGTGCCGAGAGTGAGAGTGAGTTTGCGAATGTGTCTTGGCAGTGGTAGGAGGCAAGGGAAGGGGAGATTCTTAGTGTATGTTTGGCTGTGAAAGCACTGGCAAGGGAAGGTCAGAAACAGCAAGAGCTCTAAGCGCTTAGAGCTCTGGTGTGGGAGAAGTGGCTGTATGTTTTAACTTTGTGAGCTGGTGTGTGCCGAGAGTGAGAGTGAGCTTGAGAATGTGTCTTGGGAGTGGTGGGAGGCAAGGCAAGGGGAGATGCCAGGGGGGTGTCTGGCTGTGAGTGCGGTGGGAAGGGCAGTTGAATACAGCACCAGCTCTTAGGCCTTAGAGCTATGGTGTGGGAGAAATGGCTGCATGTTTGCACTTTGTGAGCTGGTCTGTGCGAAGAGTGAGAGTGATCTTGCGAATGTGTATTGAGAGTGCTGGGAGGCAAGGCAAAAGTACATCCGCAGTGTCTGTCTGGGTGTGAAAGTGCTGGCAAGGGAAGGTGAGGACCAGCAAGAGCATTAAGCCCTTAGAAATATTAAGAGGGAAACATGGCTGTATGTTTTAAGTTTGTGAGCTGGTGTGTGCCGAGAGTGAGAGTGAGCTTGAGAATGTGTCTTGGGAGTGGTGGGAGGCAAGGCAAGGGGAGATGCCAGGGGGGTGTCTGGCTGTGAGTGCGGTGGGAAGGGCAGTTGAATACAGCACCAGCTCTTAGGCCTTAGAGCTATGGTGTGGGAGAAATGGCTGTATGTTTTAACTTTGTGAGCTGGTGTGTGCCGAGAGTGAGAGTGAGCTTGCGAATGTGTGTTGGCAGTGGTAGGAGGCAAGGCAAGGGGAGATTCTTAGTGTATGTTTGGCTGTGAAAGCACTGGCAAGGGAAGGTCAGAATCAGCAAGAGCTCTAAGCGCTTAGAGCTCTGGTTTGGGAGAAATGGCTGTATGTTTTAACTTTGTGAGCTGGTGTGTGCCGAGAGTGAGAGTGAGCTTGAGAATGTGTCTTGGGAGTGGTGGGAGGCAAGGCAAGGGGAGATGCCAGGGGGGTGTCTGGCTGTGAGTGCGGTGGGAAGGGCAGTTGAATACAGCACCAGCTCTTAGGCCTTCGAGCTATGGTGTGGGAGAAATGGCTGCATGTTTGCACTTTGTGAGCTGGTCTGTGCGAAGAGTGAGAGTGAGCTTGCGAATGTGTATTGAGAGTGCTGGGAGGCAAGGCAAAAGTACATCCGCAGTGTCTGTCTGGGTGTGAAAGTGCTGGCAAGGGAAGGTGAGGACCAGCAAGAGCATTAAGCCCTTAGAAATATTGAGGGAAACATGGCTGTATGTTTTAAGTTTGTGAGCTGGTGTGTGCCGAGAGTGAGAGTGAGCTTGAGAATGTGTCTTGGCAGTGGTAGGAGGCAAGGCAAGGGGAGATTCTTAGTGTATGTTTTTCTGTGAAAGCACTGGCAAGGGAAGGTCAGAATCAGCAAGAGCTCTAAGCGCTTAGAGCTCTGGTGTGGGAGAAATGAGTGTATGTTTTAACTTTGTGAGCTGGTGTGTGCCGAGAGTGAGAGTGAGCTTGCGAATGTGTCTTGGGAGTGGTAGGAGGCAAGGCAAGGGGAGATTCTTAGTGTATGTTTTTCTGTGAAAGCACTGGCAAGGGAAGGTCAGAAACAGCAAGAGCTCTAAGCCCTTAGAGCTCTGGTGAGAGAGAAATGGCTGTATGTTTTAACTTTGTGAGCTGGTGTGTGCCGAGAGTGATAGTGAGCTTGAGAATGTGTCTTGGCAGGGCTAGGAGGCAAGGCAAGGGGAGATTCTTAGTGTATGTTTGGCTGTGAAAGCACTGGCAAGGGAAGGTCAGAATCAGCAAGAGCTCTAAGCGCTTAGAGCTCTGGTGTGGGAGAAATGGCTGTATGTTTTAACTTCGTGAGCTGGTCTGTGCCGAGAGTCAGAGTGAGCTTGAGAATGTGTCTTGGGAGTGGTGGGAGGCAAGGCAAGGGGAGATGCCAGGGGGGTGTCTGGCTGTGAGTGCGGTGGGAAGGGCAGTTGAATACAGCACCAGCTCTTAGGCCTTCGAGCTATGGTGTGGGAGAAATGGCTGCATGTTTGCACTTTGTGAGGTGGTCTGTGCGAAGAGTGAGAGTGAGCTTGCGAATGTGTATTGAGAGTGCTGGGAGGCAAGGCAAAAGTACATCCGCAGTGTCTGTCTGGGTGTGAAAGTGCTGGCAAGGGAAGGTGAGGACCAGCAAGAGCATTAAGCCCTTAGAAATATTAAGAGGGAAAGATGGCTGTATGTTTTAAGTTTGTGAGCTGGTGTGTGCCGAGAGTGAGAGTGAGCTTGCGAATGTGTCTTGGCAGTGGTAGGAGGCAAGGCAAGGGGAGATTCTTAGTGTATATTTGGCTGTGAAAGCACTGGCAAGGGAAGGTCAGAAACAGCAAGAGCTCTAAGCCCTTAGAGCTCTGGTGTGGGAGAAATGGCTGTATGTTTTAACACTGGGAGCTGGTCTGTGCCGAGAGTGAGAGTGAGCTTGCGAATGTGTCTTGGGAGTGGCAGGAGGCAAGGCAAGGGGAGATTCTTAGTGTATGTTTGGCTGTGAAAGCACTGGCAAGGGAAGGTCAGAATCAGCAAGAGCTCTAAGCGCTTAGAGCTGTGGTGTGGGAGAAATGGCTGTATGTTTTTACTTTGTGAGCTGGTGTGTGCCGAGAGTGAGAGTGAGCTTGAGAATGTGTCTTGGGAGTGGTGGGAGGCAAGGCAAGGGGAGATGCCAGGGGGGTGTCTGGCTGTGAGTGCGGTGGGAAGGGCAGTTGAATACAGCACCAGCTCTTAGGCCTTAGAGCTATGGTGTGGGAGAAATGGCTGTATGTTTTAACTTTGTGAGCTGGTGTGTGCCGAGAGTGAGAGTGAGCTTGCGAATGTCTGTTGGCAGTGGTAGGAGGCAAGGCAAGGGGAGATTCTTAGTGTATGTTTGGCTGTGAAAGCACTGGCAAGGGAAGGTCAGAATCAGCAAGAGCTCTAAGCGCTTAGAGCTCTGGTGTGGGAGAAATGGCTGGATGTTTTAACTTTGTGAGCTGGTCTGTGCCGAGAGTCAGAGTGAGCTTGAGAATGTGTCTTGGGAGTGGTGGGAGGCAAGGCAAGGGGAGATTCTTAGTGTATGTTTAGCTGTGAAAGCACTGGCAAGGGAAGGTCAGAAACAGCAAGAGCTCTAAGCCCTTAGAGCTCTGGTGTGGGAGAAATGGCTGTATGTTTTAACACTGGGAGCTGGTCTGTGCCGAGAGTGAGAGTGAGTTTGCGAATGTGTCTTGGCAGTGGTAGGAGGCAAGGCAAGGGGAGATTCTTAGTGTATGTTTGGCTGTGAAAGCACTGGCAAGGGAAGGTCAGAAACAGCAAGAGCTCTAAGCGCTTAGAGCTCTGGTGTGGGAGAAGTGGCTGTATGTTTTAACTTTGTGAGCTGGTGTGTGCCGAGAGTGAGAGTGAGCTTGAGAATGTGTCTTGGGAGTGGTGGGAGGCAAGGCAAGGGGAGATTCCAGGGGGGTGTCTGGCTGTGAGTGTGGTGGGAAGGGCAGTTGAATACAGCACCAGCTCTTAGGCCTTCGAGCTATGGTGTGGGAGAAATGGCTGCATGTTTGCACTTTGTGAGCTGGTCTGTGCGAAGAGTGAGAGTGAGCTTGCGAATGTGTATTGAGAGTGCTGGGAGGCAAGGCAAAAGTACATCCGCAGTGTCTGTCTGGGTGTGAAAGTGCTGGCAAGGGAAGGTGAGGACCAGCAAGAGCATTCAGCCCTTAGAAATATTAAGAGGGAAACATGGCTGTATGTTTTAACTTTGTGAGCTGGTGTGTGCCGAGAGTGAGAGTGAGCTTGAGAATGTGTCTTGGCAGTGGTGGGAGGCAAGGCAAGGGGAGATGCCAGGGGGGTGTCTGGCTGTGAGTGCGGTGGGAAGGGCAGTTGAATACAGCACCAGCTCTTAGGCCTTAGAGCTCTGGTGTGGGAGAAATGGCTGTATGTTTTAACTTTGTGAGCTGGTGTGTGCCGAGAGTGAGAGTGAGCTTGCGAATGTGTGTTGGCAGTGGTAGGAGGCAAGGCAAGGGGAGATTCTTAGTGTATGTTTGGCTGTGAAAGCACTGGCAAGGGAAGGTCAGAAACAGCAAGAGCTCTAAGCCCTTAGAGCTGTGGTGTGGGAGAAATGGCTGTATGTTTTAACACTGGGAGCTGGTCTGTGCCGAGAGTGAGAGTGAGTTTGCGAATGTGTCTTGGCAGTGGTAGGAGGCAAGGCAAGGGGAGATTCTTAGTGTATGTTTTTCTGTGAAAGCACTGGCAAGGGAAGGTCAGAAACAGCAAGAGCTCTAAGCGCTTAGAGCTCTGGTGTGGGAGAAATGAGTGTATGTTTTAACTTTGTGAGCTGGTGTGTGCCGAGAGTGAGAGTGAGCTTGCGAATGTGTCTTGGGAGTGGTAGGAGGCAAGGCAAGGGGAGATTCTTAGTGTATGTTTGGCTGTGAAAGCACTGGCAAGGGAAGGTCAGAAACAGCAAGAGCTCTAAGCCCTTAGAGCTCTGGTGTGGGAGAAATGGCTGTATGTTTTAACTTTGTGAGCTGGTGTGTGCCGAGAGTGAGAGTGAGCTTGAGAATGTGTCTTGGGAGTGGTGGGAGGCAAGGCAAGGGGAGATGCCAGGGGGGTGTCTGGCTGTGAGTGTGGTGGGAAGGGCAGTTGAATACAGCACCAGCTCTTAGGCCTTCGAGCTATGGTGTGGGAGAAATGGCTGCATGTTTGCACTTTGTGAGGTGGTCTGTGCGAAGAGTGAGAGTGAGCTTGCGAATGTGTATTGAGAGTGCTGGGAGGCAAGGCAAAAGTACATCCGCAGTGTCTGTCTGGGTGTGAAAGTGCTGGCAAGGGAAGGTGAGGACCAGCAAGAGCATTAAGCCCTTAGAAATATTAAGAGGGAAACATGGCTGTATGTTTTAACTTTGTGAGCTGGTGTGTGCCGAGAGTCAGAGTGAGCTTGCGAATGTGTCTTGGGAGTGGTGGGAGACAAGGCAAGGGGAGATTCTTAGTGTATGTTTTTCTGAGAAAGCACTGGCAAGGGAAGGTCAGAAACAGCAAGAGCTCTAAGCCCTTAGAGCTCTGGTGTGGGAGAAATGGCTGTATGTTTTAACACTGGGAGCTGGTCTGTGCCGAGAGTGAGAGTGAGTTTGCGAATGTGTCTTGGCAGTGGTAGGAGGCAAGGCAAGGGGAGATTCTTAGTGTATGTTTGGCTGTGAAAGCACTGGCAAGGGAAGGTCAGAAACAGCAAGAGCTCTAAGCGCTTAGAGCTCTGGTGTGGGAGAAGTGGCTGTATGTTTTAACTTTGTGAGCTGGTGTGTGCCGAGAGTGAGAGTGAGCTTGAGAATGTGTCTTGGGAGTGGTGGGAGGCAAGGCAAGGGGAGATGCCAGGGGGGTGTCTGGCTGTGAGTGTGGTGGGAAGGGCAGTTGAATACAGCACCAGCTCTTAGGCCTTCGAGCTATGGTGTGGGAGAAATGGCTTCATGTTTGCACTTTGTGAGCTGGTCTGTGCGAAGAGTGAGAGTGATCTTGCGAATGTGTATTGAGAGTGCTGGGAGGCAAGGCAAAAGTACATCCGCAGTGTCTGTCTGGGTGTGAAAGTGCTGGCAAGGGAAGGTGAGGACCAGCAAGAGCATTAAGCCCTTAGAAATATTAAGAGGGAAACATGGCTGTATGTTTTAAGTTTGTGAGCTGGTGTGTGCCGAGAGTGAGAGTGAGCTTGAGAATGTGTCTTGGCAGTGGTGGGAGGCAAGGCAAGGGGAGATGCCAGGGGGGTGTCTGGCTGTGAGTGCGGTGGGAAGGGCAGTTGAATACAGCACCAGCTCTTAGGCCTTAGAGCTCTGGTGTGGGAGAAATGGCTGTATGTTTTAACTTTGTGAGCTGGTGTGTGCCGAGAGTGAGAGTGAGCTTGCGAATGTCTGTTGGCAGTGGTAGGAGGCAAGGCAAGGGGAGATTCTTAGTGTATGTTTGGCTGTGAAAGCACTGGCAAGGGAAGGTCAGAAACAGCAAGAGCTCTAAGCCCTTAGAGCTCTGGTGAGAGAGAAATGGCTGTATGTTTTAACTTTGTGAGCTGGTGTGTGCCGAGAGTGAGAGTGAGCTTGAGAATGTGTCTTGGCAGGGCTAGGAGGCAAGGCAAAGGGAGATTCTTAGTGTATGTTTGGCTGTGAAAGCACTGGCAAGGGAAGGTCAGAATCAGCAAGAGCTCTAAGCGCTTAGAGCTCTGGTGTGGGAGAAATGGCTGTATGTTTTAACTTCGTGAGCTGGTCTGTGCCGAGAGTCAGAGTGAGCTTGAGAATGTGTCTTGGGAGTGGTGGGAGGCAAGGCAAGGGGAGATGCCCGGGGGGTGTCTGGCTGTGAGTGCGGTGGTAAGGGCAGTTGAATACAGCACCAGCTCTTAGGCCTTAGAGCTCTGGTGTGGGAGAAATGGCTGTATGTTTTAACTTTGTGAGCTGGTGTGTGCCGAGAGTGAGAGTGAGCTTGCGAATGTGTGTTGGCAGTGGTAGGAGGCAAGGCAAGGGGAGATTCTTAGTGTATGTTTGGCTGTGAAAGCACTGGCAAGGGAAGGTCAGAAACAGCAAGAGCTCTAAGCCCTTAGAGCTGTGGTGTGGGAGAAATGGCTGTATGTTTTAACACTGGGAGCTGGTCTGTGCCGAGAGTGAGAGTGAGTTTGCGAATGTGTCTTGGCAGTGGTAGGAGGCAAGGCAAGGGGAGATTCTTAGTGTATGTTTTTCTGTGAAAGCACTGGCAAGGGAAGGTCAGAAACAGCAAGAGCTCTAAGCGCTTAGAGCTCTGGTGTGGGAGAAATGAGTGTATGTTTTAACTTTGTGAGCTGGTGTGTGCCGAGAGTGAGAGTGAGCTTGCGAATGTGTCTTGGGAGTGGTAGGAGGCAAGGCAAGGGGAGATTCTTAGTGTATGTTTGGCTGTGAAAGCACTGGCAAGGGAAGGTCAGAAACAGCAAGAGCTCTAAGCCCTTAGAGCTCTGGTGTGGGAGAAATGGCTGTATGTTTTAACTTTGTGAGCTGGTGTGTGCCGAGAGTGAGAGTGAGCTTGAGAATGTGTCTTGGGAGTGGTGGGAGGCAAGGCAAGGGGAGATGCCAGGGGGGTGTCTGGCTGTGAGTGTGGTGGGAAGGGCAGTTGAATACAGCACCAGCTCTTAGGCCTTCGAGCTATGGTGTGGGAGAAATGGCTGCATGTTTGCACTTTGTGAGGTGGTCTGTGCGAAGAGTGAGAGTGAGCTTGCGAATGTGTATTGAGAGT
This sequence comes from Pelecanus crispus, assembly GCF_030463565.1. Classification (NCBI taxonomy): domain Eukaryota; kingdom Metazoa; phylum Chordata; class Aves; order Pelecaniformes; family Pelecanidae; genus Pelecanus; species Pelecanus crispus. Next base: position 90,501,410 of record NC_134643.1, on the reverse strand, counting down.
GCTGGGAGGCAAGGCAAAAGTACATCCGCAGTGTCTGTCTGGGTGTGAAAGTGCTGGCAAGGGAAGGTGAGGACCAGCAAGAGCATTAAGCCCTTAGAAATATTAAGAGGGAAACATGGCTGTATGTTTTAACTTTGTGAGCTGGTGTGTGCCGAGAGTCAGAGTGAGCTTGCGAATGTGTCTTGGGAGTGGTGGGAGACAAGGCAAGGGGAGATTCTTAGTGTATGTTTTTCTGAGAAAGCACTGGCAAGGGAAGGTCAGAAACAGCAAGAGCTCTAAGCCCTTAGAGCTCTGGTGTGGGAGAAATGGCTGTATGTTTTAACACTGGGAGCTGGTCTGTGCCGAGAGTGAGAGTGAGTTTGCGAATGTGTCTTGGCAGTGGTAGGAGGCAAGGCAAGGGGAGATTCTTAGTGTATGTTTGGCTGTGAAAGCACTGGCAAGGGAAGGTCAGAAACAGCAAGAGCTCTAAGCGCTTAGAGCTCTGGTGTGGGAGAAGTGGCTGTATGTTTTAACTTTGTGAGCTGGTGTGTGCCGAGAGTGAGAGTGAGCTTGAGAATGTGTCTTGGGAGTGGTGGGAGGCAAGGCAAGGGGAGATGCCAGGGGGGTGTCTGGCTGTGAGTGTGGTGGGAAGGGCAGTTGAATACAGCACCAGCTCTTAGGCCTTCGAGCTATGGTGTGGGAGAAATGGCTTCATGTTTGCACTTTGTGAGCTGGTCTGTGCGAAGAGTGAGAGTGATCTTGCGAATGTGTATTGAGAGTGCTGGGAGGCAAGGCAAAAGTACATCCGCAGTGTCTGTCTGGGTGTGAAAGTGCTGGCAAGGGAAGGTGAGGACCAGCAAGAGCATTAAGCCCTTAGAAATATTAAGAGGGAAACATGGCTGTATGTTTTAAGTTTGTGAGCTGGTGTGTGCCGAGAGTGAGAGTGAGCTTGAGAATGTGTCTTGGCAGTGGTGGGAGGCAAGGCAAGGGGAGATGCCAGGGGGGTGTCTGGCTGTGAGTGCGGTGGGAAGGGCAGTTGAATACAGCACCAGCTCTTAGGCCTTAGAGCTCTGGTGTGGGAGAAATGGCTGTATGTTTTAACTTTGTGAGCTGGTGTGTGCCGAGAGTGAGAGTGAGCTTGCGAATGTCTGTTGGCAGTGGTAGGAGGCAAGGCAAGGGGAGATTCTTAGTGTATGTTTGGCTGTGAAAGCACTGGCAAGGGAAGGTCAGAAACAGCAAGAGCTCTAAGCCCTTAGAGCTCTGGTGAGAGAGAAATGGCTGTATGTTTTAACTTTGTGAGCTGGTGTGTGCCGAGAGTGAGAGTGAGCTTGAGAATGTGTCTTGGCAGGGCTAGGAGGCAAGGCAAAGGGAGATTCTTAGTGTATGTTTGGCTGTGAAAGCACTGGCAAGGGAAGGTCAGAATCAGCAAGAGCTCTAAGCGCTTAGAGCTCTGGTGTGGGAGAAATGGCTGTATGTTTTAACTTCGTGAGCTGGTCTGTGCCGAGAGTCAGAGTGAGCTTGAGAATGTGTCTTGGGAGTGGTGGGAGGCAAGGCAAGGGGAGATGCCCGGGGGGTGTCTGGCTGTGAGTGCGGTGGGAAGGGCAGTTGAATACAGCACCAGCTCTTAGGCCTTCGAGCTATGGTGTGGGAGAAATGGCTGCATGTTTGCACTTTGTGAGCTGGTCTGTGCGAAGAGTGAGAGTGAGCTTGCGAATGTGTATTGAGAGTGCTGGGAGGCAAGGCAAAAGTACATCCGCAGTGTCTGTCTGGGTGTGAAAGTGCTGGCAAGGGAAGGTGAGGACCAGCAAGAGCATTAAGCCCTTAGAAATATTAAGAGGGAAACATGGCTGTATGTTTTAAGTTTGTGAGCTGGTGTGTGCCGAGAGTGAGAGTGAGCTTGCGAATGTGTGTTGGCAGTGGTAGGAGGCAAGGCAAGGGGAGATTCTTAGTGTATATTTGGCTGTGAAAGCACTGGCAAGGGAAGGTCAGAAACAGCAAGAGCTCTAAGCCCTTAGAGCTGTGGTGTGGGAGAAATGGCTGTATGTTTTAACTTTGTGAGCTGGTCTGTGCCGAGAGTGATAGTGAGCTTGAGAATGTGTCTTGGCAGTGGTAGGAGGCAAGGCAAGGGGAGATTCTTAGTGTATGTTTGGCTGTGAAAGCACTGGCAAGGGAAGGTCAGAATCAGCAAGAGCTCTAAGCGCTTAGAGCTCTGGTGTGGGAGAAGTGGCTGTATGTTTTAACTTTGTGAGCTGGTGTGTGCCGAGAGTGAGAGTGAGCTTGAGAATGTGTCTTGGGAGTGGTGGGAGGCAAGGCAAGGGGAGATGCCAGGGGGGTCTCTGGCTGTGAGTGCGGTGGGAAGGGCAGTTGAATACAGCACCAGCTCTTAGGCCTTAGAGCTCTGGTGTGGGAGAAATGGCTGTATGTTTTAACTTTGTGAGCTGGTGTGTGCCGAGAGTGAGAGTGAGCTTGCGAATGTGTGTTGGCAGTGGTAGGAGGCAAGGCAAGGGGAGATTCTTAGTGTATGTTTGGCTGTGAAAGCACTGGCAAGGGAAGGTCAGAAACAGCAAGAGCTCTAAGCCCTTAGAGCTCTGGTGTGGGAGAAATGGCTGTATGTTTTAACACTGGGAGCTGGTCTGTGCCGAGAGTGAGAGTGAGTTTGCGAATGTGTCTTGGCAGTGGTAGGAGGCAAGGCAAGGGGAGATTCTTAGTGTATGTTTGGCTGTGAAAGCACTGGCAAGGGAAGGTCAGAAACAGCAAGAGCTCTAAGCGCTTAGAGCTCTGGTGTGGGAGAAGTGGCTGTATGTTTTAACTTTGTGAGCTGGTGTGTGCCGAGAGTGAGAGTGAGCTTGAGAATGTGTCTTGGGAGTGGTGGGAGGCAAGGCAAGGGGAGATGCCAGGGGGGTGTCTGGCTGTGAGTGCGGTGGGAAGGGCAGTTGAATACAGCACCAGCTCTTAGGCCTTAGAGCTATGGTGTGGGAGAAATGGCTGCATGTTTGCACTTTGTGAGCTGGTCTGTGCGAAGAGTGAGAGTGAGCTTGCGAATGTGTATTGAGAGTGCTGGGAGGCAAGGCAAAAGTACATCCGCAGTGTCTGTCTGGGTGTGAAAGTGCTGGCAAGGGAAGGTGAGGACCAGCAAGAGCATTAAGCCCTTAGAAATATTAAGAGGGAAACATGGCTGTATGTTTTAAGTTTGTGAGCTGGTGTGTGCCGAGAGTGAGAGTGAGCTTGAGAATGTGTCTTGGCAGTGGTGGGAGGCAAGGCAAGGGGAGATGCCAGGGGGGTGTCTGGCTGTGAGTGCGGTGGGAAGGGCAGTTGAATACAGCACCAGCTCTTAGGCCTTCGAGCTATGGTGTGGGAGAAATGGCTGTATGTTTTAACTTTGTGAGCTGGTGTGTGCCGAGAGTGAGAGTGAGCTTGCGAATGTGTGTTGGCAGTGGTAGGAGGCAAGGCAAGGGGAGATTCTTAGTGTATGTTTGGCTGTGAAAGCACTGGCAAGGGAAGGTCAGAATCAGCAAGAGCTCTAAGCGCTTAGAGCTCTGGTGTGGGAGAAATGGCTGGATGTTTTAACTTTGTGAGCTGGTGTGTGCCGAGAGTCAGAGTGAGCTTGAGAATGTGTCTTGGGAGTGGTGGGAGGCAAGGCAAGGGGAGATTCTTAGTGTATGTTTGGCTGTGAAAGCACTGGCAAGGGAAGGTCAGAAACAGCAAGAGCTCTAAGCCCTTAGAGCTCTGGTGTGGGAGAAATGGCTGTATGTTTTAACTTTGTGAGCTGGTGTGTGCCGAGAGTGAGAGTGAGCTTGAGAATGTGTCTTGGGAGTGGTGGGAGGCAAGGCAAGGGGAGATGCCAGGGGGGTGTCTGGCTGTGAGTGCGGTGGGAAGGGCAGTTGAATACAGCACCAGCTCTTAGGCCTTCGAGCTATGGTGTGGGAGAAATGGCTGCATGTTTGCACTTTGTGAGCTGGTCTGTGCGAAGAGTGAGAGTGAGCTTGCGAATGTGTATTGAGAGTGCTGGGAGGCAAGGCAAAAGTACATCCGCAGTGTCTGTCTGGGTGTGAAAGTGCTGGCAAGGGAAGGTGAGGACCAGCAAGAGCATTAAGCCCTTAGAAATATTAAGAGGGAAACATGGCTGTATGTTTTAACTTTGTGAGCTGGTGTGTGCCGAGAGTGAGAGTGAGCTTGCGAATGTGTCTTGGCAGTGGTAGGAGGCAAGGCAAGGGGAGATTCTTAGTGTATGTTTGGCTGTGAAAGCACTGGCAAGGGAAGGTCAGAAACAGCAAGAGCTCTAAGCCCTTAGAGCTGTGGTGTGGGAGAAATGGCTGTATGTTGTAACTTTGTGAGCTGGTCTGTGCCGAGAGTGATAGTGAGCTTGAGAATGTGTCTTGGCAGGGCTAGGAGGCAAGGCAAGGGGAGATTCTTAGTGTATGTTTGGCTGTGAAAGCACTGGCAAGGGAAGGTCAGAATCAGCAAGAGCTCTAAGCGCTTAGAGCTCTGGTGTGGGAGAAGTGGCTGTATGTTTTAACTTTGTGAGCTGGTGTGTGCCGAGAGTGAGAGTGAGCTTGAGAATGTGTCTTGGGAGTGGTGGGAGGCAAGGCAAGGGGAGATGCCAGGGGGGTGTCTGGCTGTGAGTGCGGTGGGAAGGGCAGTTGAATACAGCACCAGCTCTTAGGCCTTAGAGCTATGGTGTGGGAGAAATGGCTGTATGTTTGCACTTTGTGAGCTGGTCTGTGCGAAGAGTGAGAGTGATCTTGCGAATGTGTATTGAGAGTGCTGGGAGGCAAGGCAAAAGTACATCCGCAGTGTCTGTCTGGGTGTGAAAGTGCTGGCAAGGGAAGGTGAGGACCAGCAAGAGCATTAAGCCCTTAGAAATATTAAGAGGGAAACATGGCTGTATGTTTTAAGTTTGTGAGCTGGTGTGTGCCGAGAGTGAGAGTGAGCTTGAGAATGTGTCTTGGCAGTGGTGGGAGGCAAGGCAAGGGGAGATGCCAGGGGGGTGTCTGGCTGTGAGTGCGGTGGGAAGGGCAGTTGAATACAGCACCAGCTCTTAGGCCTTAGAGCTCTGGTGTGGGAGAAATGGCTGTATGTTTTAACTTTGTGAGCTGGTGTGTGCCGAGAGTGAGAGTGAGCTTGCGAATGTGTGTTGGCAGTGGTAGGAGGCAAGGCAAGGGGAGATTCTTAGTGTATGTTTGGCTGTGAAAGCACTGGCAAGGGAAGGTCAGAATCAGCAAGAGCTCTAAGCGCTTAGAGCTCTGGTGTGGGAGAAATGGCTGTATGTTTTAACTTCGTGAGCTGGTCTGTGCCGAGAGTCAGAGTGAGCTTGAGAATGTGTCTTGGGAGTGGTGGGAGGCAAGGCAAGGGGAGATGCCAGGGGGGTGTCTGGCTGTGAGTGCGGTGGGAAGGGCAGTTGAATACAGCACCAGCTCTTAGGCCTTCGAGCTATGGTGTGGGAGAAATGGCTGCATGTTTGCACTTTGTGAGCTGGTCTGTGCGAAGAGTGAGAGTGAGCTTGCGAATGTGTATTGAGAGTGCTGGGAGGCAAGGCAAAAGTACATCCGCAGTGTCTGTCTGGGTGTGAAAGTGCTGGCAAGGGAAGGTGAGGACCAGCAAGAGCATTAAGCCCTTAGAAATATTAAGAGGGAAACATGGCTGTATGTTTTAACTTTGTGAGCTGGTCTGTGCCGAGAGTGAGAGTGAGCTTGCGAATGTGTCTTGGCAGTGGTAGGAGGCAAGGCAAGGGGAGATTCTTAGTGTATGTTTGGCTGTGAAAGCACTGGCAAGGGAAGGTCAGAAACAGCAAGAGCTCTAAGCCCTTAGAGCTCTGGTGTGGGAGAAATGGCTGTATGTTTTAACTTTGTGAGCTGGTGTGTGCCGAGAGTGAGAGTGAGCTTGAGAATGTGTCTTGGGAGTGGTGGGAGGCAAGGCAAGGGGAGATGCCAGGGGGGTCTCTGGCTGTGAGTGCGGTGGGAAGGGCAGTTGAATACAGCACCAGCTCTTAGGCCTTCGAGCTATGGTGTGGGAGAAATGGCTGCATGTTTGCACTTTGTGAGCTGGTCTGTGCGAAGAGTGAGAGTGAGCTTGCGAATGTGTATTGAGAGTGCTGGGAGGCAAGGCAAAAGTACATCCGCAGTGTCTGTCTGGGTGTGAAAGTGCTGGCAAGGGAAGGTGAGGACCAGCAAGAGCATTAAGCCCTTAGAAATATTAAGAGGGAAACATGGCTGTATGTTTTAAGTTTGTGAGCTGGTGTGTGCCGAGAGTGAGAGTGAGCTTGCGAATGTGTCTTGGCAGTGGTAGGAGGCAAGGCAAGGGGAGATTCTTAGTGTATGTTTGGCTGTGAAAGCACTGGCAAGGGAAGGTCAGAAACAGCAAGAGCTCTAAGCCCTTAGAGCTGTGGTGTGGGAGAAATGGCTGTATGTTTTAACTTTGTGAGCTGGTGTGTGCCGAGAGTGATAGTGAGCTTGCGAATGTGTCTTGGCAGGGCTAGGAGGCAAGGCAAGGGGAGATTCTTAGTGTATGTTTGGCTGTGAAAGCACTGGCAAGGGAAGGTCAGAATCAGCAAGAGCTCTAAGCGCTTAGAGCTCTGGTGTGGGAGAAGTGGCTGTATGTTTTAACTTTGTGAGCTGGTGTGTGCCGAGAGTGAGAGTGAGCTTGAGAATGTGTCTTGGGAGTGGTGGGAGGCAAGGCAAGGGGAGATGCCAGGGGGGTGTCTGGCTGTGAGTGCGGTGGGAAGGGCAGTTGAATACAGCACCAGCTCTTAGGCCTTAGAGCTATGGTGTGGGAGAAATGGCTGTATGTTTTAACTTTGTGAGCTGGTGTGTGCCGAGAGTGAGAGTGAGCTTGCGAATGTGTGTTGGCAGTGGTAGGAGGCAAGGCAAGGGGAGATTCTTAGTGTATGTTTGGCTGTGAAAGCACTGGCAAGGGAAGGTCAGAATCAGCAAGAGCTCTAAGCGCTTAGAGCTCTGGTGTGGGAGAAATGGCTGGATGTTTTAACTTTGTGAGCTGGTGTGTGCCGAGAGTGAGAGTGAGCTTGAGAATGTGTCTTGGGAGTGGTGGGAGGCAAGGCAAGGGGAGATTCTTAGTGTATGTTTGGCTGTGAAAGCACTGGCAAGGGAAGGTCAGAAACAGCAAGAGCTCTAAGCCCTTAGAGCTCTGGTGTGGGAGAAATGGCTGTATGTTTTAACACTGGGAGCTGGTCTGTGCCGAGAGTGAGAGTGAGTTTGCGAATGTGTCTTGGCAGTGGTAGGAGGCAAGGGAAGGGGAGATTCTTAGTGTATGTTTGGCTGTGAAAGCACTGGCAAGGGAAGGTCAGAAACAGCAAGAGCTCTAAGCGCTTAGAGCTCTGGTGTGGGAGAAGTGGCTGTATGTTTTAACTTTGTGAGCTGGTGTGTGCCGAGAGTGAGAGTGAGCTTGAGAATGTGTCTTGGGAGTGGTGGGAGGCAAGGCAAGGGGACATGCCAGGGGGGTGTCTGGCTGTGAGTGCGGTGGGAAGGGCAGTTGAATACAGCACCAGCTCTTAGGCCTTCGAGCTATGGTGTGGGAGAAATGGCTGCATGTTTGCACTTTGTGAGCTGGTCTGTGCGAAGAGTGAGAGTGATCTTGCGAATGTGTATTGAGAGTGCTGGGAGGCAAGGCAAAAGTACATCCGCAGTGTCTGTCTGGGTGTGAAAGTGCTGGCAAGGGAAGGTGAGGACCAGCAAGAGCATTAAGCCCTTAGAAATATTAAGAGGGAAACATGGCTGTATGTTTTAAGTTTGTGAGCTGGTGTGTGCCGAGAGTGAGAGTGAGCTTGAGAATGTGTCTTGGGAGTGGTGGGAGGCAAGGCAAGGGGAGATGCCAGGGGGGTGTCTGGCTGTGAGTGCGGTGGGAAGGGCAGTTGAATACAGCACCAGCTCTTAGGCCTTAGAGCTATGGTGTGGGAGAAATGGCTGTATGTTTTAACTTTGTGAGCTGGTGTGTGCCGAGAGTGAGAGTGAGCTTGCGAATGTGTGTTGGCAGTGGTAGGAGGCAAGGCAAGGGGAGATTCTTAGTGTATGTTTGGCTGTGAAAGCACTGGCAAGGGAAGGTCAGAATCAGCAAGAGCTCTAAGCGCTTAGAGCTCTGGTTTGGGAGAAATGGCTGTATGTTTTAACTTTGTGAGCTGGTCTGTGCCGAGAGTGAGAGTGAGCTTGAGAATGTGTCTTGGGAGTGGTGGGAGGCAAGGCAAGGGGAGATGCCAGGGGGGTGTCTGGCTGTGAGTGCGGTGGGAAGGGCAGTTGAATACAGCACCAGCTCTTAGGCCTTCGAGCTATGGTGTGGGAGAAATGGCTGCATGTTTGCACTTTGTGAGCTGGTCTGTGCGAAGAGTGAGAGTGAGCTTGCGAATGTGTATTGAGAGTGCTGGGAGGCAAGGCAAAAGTACATCCGCAGTGTCTGTCTGGGTGTGAAAGTGCTGGCAAGGGAAGGTGAGGACCAGCAAGAGCATTAAGCCCTTAGAAATATTGAGGGAAACATGGCTGTATGTTTTAAGTTTGTGAGCTGGTGTGTGCCGAGAGTGAGAGTGAGCTTGAGAATGTGTCTTGGGAGTGGTAGGAGGCAAGGCAAGGGGAGATTCTTAGTGTATGTTTTTCTGTGAAAGCACTGGCAAGGGAAGGTCAGAATCAGCAAGAGCTCTAAGCGCTTAGAGCTCTGGTGTGGGAGAAATGAGTGTATGTTTTAACTTTGTGAGCTGGTGTGTGCCGAGAGTGAGAGTGAGCTTGCGAATGTGTCTTGGGAGTGGTAGGAGGCAAGGCAAGGGGAGATTCTTAGTGTATGTTTTTCTGTGAAAGCACTGGCAAGGGAAGGTCAGAAACAGCAAGAGCTCTAAGCCCTTAGAGCTCTGGTGAGAGAGAAATGGCTGTATGTTTTAACTTTGTGAGCTGGTGTGTGCCGAGAGTGATAGTGAGCTTGAGAATGTGTCTTGGCAGGGCTAGGAGGCAAGGCAAAGGGAGATTCTTAGTGTATGTTTGGCTGTGAAAGCACTGGCAAGGGAAGGTCAGAATCAGCAAGAGCTCTAAGCGCTTAGAGCTCTGGTGTGGGAGAAATGGCTGTATGTTTTAACTTCGTGAGCTGGTCTGTGCCGAGAGTCAGAGTGAGCTTGAGAATGTGTCTTGGGAGTGGTGGGAGGCAAGGCAAGGGGAGATGCCAGGGGGGTGTCTGGCTGTGAGTGCGGTGGGAAGGGCAGTTGAATACAGCACCAGCTCTTAGGCCTTCGAGCTATGGTGTGGGAGAAATGGCTGCATGTTTGCACTTTGTGAGCTGGTCTGTGCGAAGAGTGAGAGTGAGCTTGCGAATGTGTATTGAGAGTGCTGGGAGGCAAGGCAAAAGTACATCCGCAGTGTCTGTCTGGGTGTGAAAGTGCTGGCAAGGGAAGGTGAGGACCAGCAAGAGCATTAAGCCCTTAGAAATATTAAGAGGGAAAGATGGCTGTATGTTTTAAGTTTGTGAGCTGGTGTGTGCCGAGAGTGAGAGTGAGCTTGCGAATGTGTCTTGGCAGTGGTAGGAGGCAAGGCAAGGGGAGATTCTTAGTGTATGTTTGGCTGTGAAAGCACTGGCAAGGGAAGGTCAGAAACAGCAAGAGCTCTAAGCCCTTAGAGCTCTGGTGTGGGAGAAATGGCTGTATGTTTTAACACTGGGAGCTGGTCTGTGCCGAGAGTGAGAGTGAGCTTGCGAATGTGTCTTGGGAGTGGCAGGAGGCAAGGCAAGGGGAGATTCTTAGTGTATGTTTGGCTGTGAAAGCACTGGCAAGGGAAGGTCAGAAACAGCAAGAGCTCTAAGCGCTTAGAGCTGTGGTGTGGGAGAAATGGCTGTATGTTTTTACTTTGTGAGCTGGTGTGTGCCGAGAGTGAGAGTGAGCTTGAGAATGTGTCTTGGGAGTGGTGGGAGGCAAGGCAAGGGGAGATGCCAGGGGGTGTCTGGCTGTGAGTGCGGTGGGAAGGGCAGTTGAATACAGCACCAGCTCTTAGGCCTTAGAGCTATGGTGTGGGAGAAATGGCTGTATGTTTTAACTTTGTGAGCTGGTGTGTGCCGAGAGTGAGAGTGAGCTTGCGAATGTCTGTTGGCAGTGGTAGGAGGCAAGGCAAGGGGAGATTCTTAGTGTATGTTTGGCTGTGAAAGCACTGGCAAGGGAAGGTCAGAATCAGCAAGAGCTCTAAGCGCTTAGAGCTCTGGTGTGGGAGAAATGGCTGGATGTTTTAACTTTGTGAGCTGGTCTGTGCCGAGAGTCAGAGTGAGCTTGAGAATGTGTCTTGGGAGTGGTGGGAGGCAAGGCAAGGGGAGATTCTTAGTGTATGTTTAGCTGTGAAAGCACTGGCAAGGGAAGGTCAGAAACAGCAAGAGCTCTAAGCCCTTAGAGCTCTGGTGTGGGAGAAATGGCTGTATGTTTTAACACTGGGAGCTGGTCTGTGCCGAGAGTGAGAGTGAGTTTGCGAATGTGTCTTGGCAGTGGTAGGAGGCAAGGCAAGGGGAGATTCTTAGTGTATGTTTGGCTGTGAAAGCACTGGCAAGGGAAGGTCAGAAACAGCAAGAGCTCTAAGCGCTTAGAGCTCTGGTGTGGGAGAAGTGGCTGTATGTTTTAACTTTGTGAGCTGGTGTGTGCCGAGAGTGAGAGTGAGCTTGAGAATGTGTCTTGGGAGTGGTGGGAGGCAAGGCAAGGGGAGATTCCAGGGGGGTGTCTGGCTGTGAGTGTGGTGGTAAGGGCAGTTGAATACAGCACCAGCTCTTAGGCCTTCGAGCTATGGTGTGGGAGAAATGGCTGCATGTTTGCACTTTGTGAGCTGGTCTGTGCGAAGAGTGAGAGTGAGCTTGCGAATGTGTATTGAGAGTGCTGGGAGGCAAGGCAAAAGTACATCCGCAGTGTCTGTCTGGGTGTGAAAGTGCTGGCAAGGGAAGGTGAGGACCAGCAAGAGCATTAAGCCCTTAGAAATATTAAGAGGGAAACATGGCTGTATGTTTTAACTTTGTGAGCTGGTGTGTGCCGAGAGTGAGAGTGAGCTTGAGAATGTGTCTTGGGAGTGGTGGGAGGCAAGGCAAGGGGAGATGCCAGGGGGGTGTCTGGCTGTGAGTGCGGTGGGAAGGGCAGTTGAATACAGCACCAGCTCTTAGGCCTTAGAGCTATGGTGTGGGAGAAATGGCTGTATGTTTTAACTTTGTGAGCTGGTGTGTGCCGAGAGTGAGAGTGAGCTTGCGAATGTCTGTTGGCAGTGGTAGGAGGCAAGGCAAGGGGAGATTCTTAGTGTATGTTTGGCTGTGAAAGCACTGGCAAGGGAAGGTCAGAATCAGCAAGAGCTCTAAGCGCTTAGAGCTCTGGTTTGGGAGAAATGGCTATATGTTTTAACTTTGTGAGCTGGTGTGTGCCGAGAGTGAGAGTGAGCTTGAGAATGTGTCTTGGCAGGGCTAGGAGGCAAGGCAAAGGGAGATTCTTAGTGTATGTTTGGCTGTGAAAGCACTGGCAAGGGAAGGTCAGAATCAGCAAGAGCTCTAAGCGCTTAGAGCTGTGGTGTGGGAGAAATGGCTGTATGTTTTAACTTCGTGAGCTGGTCTGTGCCGAGAGTCAGAGTGAGCTTGAGAATGTGTCTTGGGAGTGGTGGGAGGCAAGGCAAGGGGAGATGCCAGGGGGGTGTCTGGCTGTGAGTGCGGTGGGAAGGGCAGTTGAATACAGCACCAGCTCTTAGGCCTTCGAGCTATGGTGTGGGAGAAATGGCTGCATGTTTGCACTTTGTGAGCTGGTCTGTGCGAAGAGTGAGAGTGAGCTTGCGAATGTGTATTGAGAGTGCTGGGAGGCAAGGCAAAAGTACATCCGCAGTGTCTGTCTGGGTGTGAAAGTGCTGGCAAGGGAAGGTGAGGACCAGCAAGAGCATTAAGCCCTTAGAAATATTAAGAGGGAAACATGGCTGTATGTTTTAAGTTTGTGAGCTGGTCTGTGCCGAGAGTGAGAGTGAGCTTGCGAATGTGTGTTGGCAGTGGTAGGAGGCAAGGCAAGGGGAGATTCTTAGTGTATATTTGGCTGTGAAAGCACTGGCAAGGGAAGGTCAGAAACAGCAAGAGCTCTAAGCCCTTAGAGCTGTGGTGTGGGAGAAATGGCTGTATGTTTTAACTTTGTGAGCTGGTCTGTGCCGAGAGTGATAGTGAGCTTGAGAATGTGTCTTGGCAGGGCTAGGAGGCAAGGCAAGGGGAGATTCTTAGTGTATGTTTGGCTGTGAAAGCACTGGCAAGGGAAGGTCAGAATCAGCAAGAGCTCTAAGCACTTAGAGCTCTGGTGTGGGAGAAATGGCTGTATGTTTTAACTTTGTGAGCTGGTGTGTGCCGAGAGTGAGAGTGAGCTTGAGAATGTGTCTTGGGAGTGGTGGGAGGCAAGGCAAGGGGAGATGCCAGGGGGGTGTCTGGCTGTGAGTGCGGTGGGAAGGGCAGTTGAATACAGCACCAGCTCTTAGGCCTTAGAGCTCTGGTGTGGGAGAAATGGCTGTATGTTTTAACTTTGTGAGCTGGTGTGTGCCGAGAGTGAGAGTGAGCTTGCGAATGTGTGTTGGCAGTGGTAGGAGGCAAGGCAAGGGGAGATTCTTAGTGTATGTTTGGCTGTGAAAGCACTGGCAAGGGAAGGTCAGAAACAGCAAGAGCTCTAAGCCCTTAGAGCTCTGGTGTGGGAGAAATGGCTGTATGTTTTAACACTGGGAGCTGGTCTGTGCCGAGAGTGAGAGTGAGTTTGCGAATGTGTCTTGGCAGTGGTAGGAGGCAAGGCAAGGGGAGATTCTTAGTGTATGTTTTTCTGTGAAAGCACTGGCAAGGGAAGGTCAGAAACAGCAAGAGCTCTAAGCGCTTAGAGCTCTGGTGTGGGAGAAATGAGTGTATGTTTTAACTTTGTGAGCTGGTGTGTGCCGAGAGTGAGAGTGAGCTTGCGAATGTGTCTTGGGAGTGGTAGGAGGCAAGGCAAGGGGAGATTCTTAGTGTATGTTTGGCTGTGAAAGCACTGGCAAGGGAAGGTCAGAAACAGCAAGAGCTCTAAGCCCTTAGAGCTCTGGTGTGGGAGAAATGGCTGTATGTTTTAACTTTGTGAGCTGGTGTGTGCCGAGAGTGAGAGTGAGCTTGAGAATGTGTCTTGGGAGTGGTGGGAGGCAAGGCAAGGGGAGATGCCAGGGGGGTGTCTGGCTGTGAGTGTGGTGGGAAGGGCAGTTGAATACAGCACCAGCTCTTAGGCCTTCGAGCTATGGTGTGGGAGAAATGGCTGCATGTTTGCACTTTGTGAGCTGGTCTGTGCGAAGAGTGAGAGTGAGCTTGCGAATGTGTATTGAGAGTGCTGGGAGGCAAGGCAAAAGTACATCCGCAGTGTCTGTCTGGGTGTGAAAGTGCTGGCAAGGGAAGGTGAGGACCAGCAAGAGCATTAAGCCCTTAGAAATATTAAGAGGGAAACATGGCTGTATGTTTTAAGTTTGTGAGCTGGTGTGTGCCGAGAGTGAGAGTGAGCTTGCGAATGTGTCTTGGCAGTGGTAGGAGGCAAGGCAAGGGGAGATTCTTAGTGTATGTTTTTCTGAGAAAGCACTGGCAAGGGAAGGTCAGAAACAGCAGGAGCTCTAAGCCCTTAGAGCTCTGGTGTGGGAGAAATGGCTGTATGTTTTAACTTTGTGAGCTGGTCTGTGCCGAGAGTGAGAGTGAGCTTGCGAATGTGTCTTGGGAGTGGCAGGAGGCAAGGCAAGGGGAGATTCTTAGTGTATGTTTGGCTGTGAAAGCACTGGCAAGGGAAGGTCAGAAACAGCAAGAGCTCTAAGCCCTTAGAGCTCTGGTGTGGGAGAAGTGGCTGTATGTTTTAACTTCGTGAGCTGGTCTGTGCCGAGAGTCAGAGTGAGCTTGAGAATGTGTCTTGGGAGTGGTGGGAGGCAAGGCAAGGGGAGATGCCAGGGGGGTGTCTGGCTGTGAGTGCGGTGGGAAGGGCAGTTGAATACAGCACCAGCTCTTAGGCCTTCGAGCTATGGTGTGGGAGAAATGGCTGCATGTTTGCACTTTGTGAGCTGGTCTGTGCGAAGAGTGAGAGTGAGCTTGCGAATGTGTATTGAGAGTGCTGGGAGGCAAGGCAAAAGTACATCCGCAGTGTCTGTCTGGGTGTGAAAGTGCTGGCAAGGGAAGGTGAGGACCAGCAAGAGCATTAAGCCCTTAGAAATATTAAGAGGGAAAGATGGCTGTATGTTTTAAGTTTGTGAGCTGGTGTGTGCCGAGAGTGAGAGTGAGCTTGCGAATGTGTCTTGGCAGTGGTAGGAGGCAAGGCAAGGGGAGATTCTTAGTGTATGTTTGGCTGTGAAAGCACTGGCAAGGGAAGGTCAGAAACAGCAAGAGCTCTAAGCCCTTAGAGCTCTGGTGTGGGAGAAATGGCTGTATGTTTTAACACTGGGAGCTGGTCTGTGCCGAGAGTGAGAGTGAGCTTGCGAATGTGTCTTGGGAGTGGCAGGAGGCAAGGCAAGGGGAGATTCTTAGTGTATGTTTGGCTGTGAAAGCACTGGCAAGGGAAGGTCAGAATCAGCAAGAGCTCTAAGCGCTTAGAGCTGTGGTGTGGGAGAAATGGCTGTATGTTTTTACTTTGTGAGCTGGTGTGTGCCGAGAGTGAGAGTGAGCTTGAGAATGTGTCTTGGGAGTGGTGGGAGGCAAGGCAAGGGGAGATGCCAGGGGGGTGTCTGGCTGTGAGTGCGGTGGGAAGGGCAGTTGAATACAGCACCAGCTCTTAGGCCTTAGAGCTATGGTGTGGGAGAAATGGCTGTATGTTTTAACTTTGTGAGCTGGTGTGTGCCGAGAGTGAGAGTGAGCTTGCGAATGTCTGTTGGCAGTGGTAGGAGGCAAGGCAAGGGGAGATTCTTAGTGTATGTTTGGCTGTGAAAGCACTGGCAAGGGAAGGTCAGAATCAGCAAGAGCTCTAAGCGCTTAGAGCTCTGGTGTGGGAGAAATGGCTGGATGTTTTAACTTTGTGAGCTGGTCTGTGCCGAGAGTCAGAGTGAGCTTGAGAATGTGTCTTGGGAGTGGTGGGAGGCAAGGCAAGGGGAGATTCTTAGTGTATGTTTAGCTGTGAAAGCACTGGCAAGGGAAGGTCAGAAACAGCAAGAGCTCTAAGCCCTTAGAGCTCTGGTGTGGGAGAAATGGCTGTATGTTTTAACACTGGGAGCTGGTCTGTGCCGAGAGTGAGAGTGAGTTTGCGAATGTGTCTTGGCAGTGGTAGGAGGCAAGGCAAGGGGAGATTCTTAGTGTATGTTTGGCTGTGAAAGCACTGGCAAGGGAAGGTCAGAAACAGCAAGAGCTCTAAGCGCTTAGAGCTCTGGTGTGGGAGAAGTGGCTGTATGTTTTAACTTTGTGAGCTGGTGTGTGCCGAGAGTGAGAGTGAGCTTGAGAATGTGTCTTGGGAGTGGTGGGAGGCAAGGCAAGGGGAGATTCCAGGGGGGTGTCTGGCTGTGAGTGTGGTGGGAAGGGCAGTTGAATACAGCACCAGCTCTTAGGCCTTCGAGCTATGGTGTGGGAGAAATGGCTGCATGTTTGCACTTTGTGAGCTGGTCTGTGCGAAGAGTGAGAGTGAGCTTGCGAATGTGTATTGAGAGTGCTGGGAGGCAAGGCAAAAGTACATCCGCAGTGTCTGTCTGGGTGTGAAAGTGCTGGCAAGGGAAGGTGAGGACCAGCAAGAGCATTAAGCCCTTAGAAATATTAAGAGGGAAACATGGCTGTATGTTTTAACTTTGTGAGCTGGTGTGTGCCGAGAGTGAGAGTGAGCTTGAGAATGTGTCTTGGGAGTGGTGGGAGGCAAGGCAAGGGGAGATGCCAGGGGGGTGTCTGGCTGTGAGTGCGGTGGGAAGGGCAGTTGAATACAGCACCAGCTCTTAGGCCTTAGAGCTATGGTGTGGGAGAAATGGCTGTATGTTTTAACTTTGTGAGCTGGTGTGTGCCGAGAGTGAGAGTGAGCTTGCGAATGTCTGTTGGCAGTGGTAGGAGGCAAGGCAAGGGGAGATTCTTAGTGTATGTTTGGCTGTGAAAGCACTGGCAAGGGAAGGTCAGAATCAGCAAGAGCTCTAAGCGCTTAGAGCTCTGGTTTGGGAGAAATGGCTGTATGTTTTAACTTTGTGAGCTGGTGTGTGCCGAGAGTGAGAGTGAGCTTGAGAATGTGTCTTGGCAGGGCTAGGAGGCAAGGCAAAGGGAGATTCTTAGTGTATGTTTGGCTGTGAAAGCACTGGCAAGGGAAGGTCAGAATCAGCAAGAGCTCTAAGCGCTTAGAGCTGTGGTGTGGGAGAAATGGCTGTATGTTTTAACTTCGTGAGCTGGTCTGTGCCGAGAGTCAGAGTGAGCTTGAGAATGTGTCTTGGGAGTGGTGGGAGGCAAGGCAAGGGGAGATGCCAGGGGGGTGTCTGGCTGTGAGTGCGGTGGGAAGGGCAGTTGAATACAGCACCAGCTCTTAGGCCTTCGAGCTATGGTGTGGGAGAAATGGCTGCATGTTTGCACTTTGTGAGCTGGTCTGTGCGAAGAGTGAGAGTGATCTTGCGAATGTGTATTGAGAGTGCTGGGAGGCAAGGCAAAAGTACATCCGCAGTGTCTGTCTGGGTGTGAAAGTGCTGGCAAGGGAAGGTGAGGACCAGCAAGAGCATTAAGCCCTTAGAAATATTAAGAGGGAAACATGGCTGTATGTTTTAAGTTTGTGAGCTGGTCTGTGCCGAGAGTGAGAGTGAGCTTGCGAATGTGTGTTGGCAGTGGTAGGAGGCAAGGCAAGGGGAGATTCTTAGTGTATATTTGGCTGTGAAAGCACTGGCAAGGGAAGGTCAGAAACAGCAAGAGCTCTAAGCCCTTAGAGCTGTGGTGTGGGAGAAATGGCTGTATGTTTTAACTTTGTGAGCTGGTCTGTGCCGAGAGTGATAGTGAGCTTGAGAATGTGTCTTGGCAGGGCTAGGAGGCAAGGCAAGGGGAGATTCTTAGTGTATGTTTGGCTGTGAAAGCACTGGCAAGGGAAGGTCAGAATCAGCAAGAGCTCTAAGCGCTTAGAGCTCTGGTGTGGGAGAAATGGCTGTATGTTTTAACTTTGTGAGCTGGTGTGTGCCGAGAGTGAGAGTGAGCTTGAGAATGTGTCTTGGGAGTGGTGGGAGGCAAGGCAAGGGGAGATGCCAGGGGGGTGTCTGGCTGTGAGTGCGGTGGGAAGGGCAGTTGAATACAGCACCAGCTCTTAGGCCTTAGAGCTCTGGTGTGGGAGAAATGGCTGTATGTTTTAACTTTGTGAGCTGGTGTGTGCCGAGAGTGAGAGTGAGCTTGCGAATGTGTGTTGGCAGTGGTAGGAGGCAAGGCAAGGGGAGATTCTTAGTGTATGTTTGGCTGTGAAAGCACTGGCAAGGGAAGGTCAGAAACAGCAAGAGCTCTAAGCCCTTAGAGCTCTGGTGTGGGAGAAATGGCTGTATGTTTTAACACTGGGAGCTGGTCTGTGCCGAGAGTGAGAGTGAGTTTGCGAATGTGTCTTGGCAGTGGTAGGAGGCAAGGCAAGGGGAGATTCTTAGTGTATGTTTTTCTGTGAAAGCACTGGCAAGGGAAGGTCAGAAACAGCAAGAGCTCTAAGCGCTTAGAGCTCTGGTGTGGGAGAAATGAGTGTATGTTTTAACTTTGTGAGCTGGTGTGTGCCGAGAGTGAGAGTGAGCTTGCGAATGTGTCTTGGGAGTGGTAGGAGGCAAGGCAAGGGGAGATTCTTAGTGTATGTTTGGCTGTGAAAGCACTGGCAAGGGAAGGTCAGAAACAGCAAGAGCTCTAAGCCCTTAGAGCTCTGGTGTGGGAGAAATGGCTGTATGTTTTAACTTTGTGAGCTGGTGTGTGCCGAGAGTGAGAGTGAGCTTGAGAATGTGTCTTGGGAGTGGTGGGAGGCAAGGCAAGGGGAGATGCCAGGGGGGTGTCTGGCTGTGAGTGTGGTGGGAAGGGCAGTTGAATACAGCACCAGCTCTTAGGCCTTCGAGCTATGGTGTGGGAGAAATGGCTGCATGTTTGCACTTTGTGAGCTGGTCTGTGCGAAGAGTGAGAGTGAGCTTGCGAATGTGTATTGAGAGTGCTGGGAGGCAAGGCAAAAGTACATCCGCAGTGTCTGTCTGGGTGTGAAAGTGCTGGCAAGGGAAGGTGAGGACCAGCAAGAGCATTAAGCCCTTAGAAATATTAAGAGGGAAACATGGCTGTATGTTTTAAGTTTGTGAGCTGGTGTGTGCCGAGAGTGAGAGTGAGCTTGCGAATGTGTCTTGGCAGTGGTAGGAGGCAAGGCAAGGGGAGATTCTTAGTGTATGTTTTTCTGAGAAAGCACTGGCAAGGGAAGGTCAGAAACAGCAGGAGCTCTAAGCCCTTAGAGCTCTGGTGTGGGAGAAATGGCTGTATGTTTTAACTTTGTGAGCTGGTCTGTGCCGAGAGTGAGAGTGAGCTTGCGAATGTGTCTTGGGAGTGGCAGGAGGCAAGGCAAGGGGAGATTCTTAGTGTATGTTTGGCTGTGAAAGCACTGGCAAGGGAAGGTCAGAAACAGCAAGAGCTCTAAGCCCTTAGAGCTGTGGTGTGGGAGAAGTGGCTGTATGTTTTAACTTCGTGAGCTGGTCTGTGCCGAGAGTCAGAGTGAGCTTGAGAATGTGTCTTGGGAGTGGTGGGAGGCAAGGCAAGGGGAGATGCCAGGGGGGTGTCTGGCTGTGAGTGTGGTGGGAAGGGCAGTTGAATACAGCACCAGCTCTTAGGCCTTCGAGCTATGGTGTGGGAGAAATGGCTGCATGTTTGCACTTTGTGAGCTGGTCTGTGCGAAGAGTGAGAGTGAGCTTGCGAATGTGTATTGAGAGTGCTGGGAGGCAAGGCAAAAGTACATCCGCAGTGTCTGTCTGGGTGTGAAAGTGCTGGCAAGGGAAGGTGAGGACCAGCAAGAGCATTAAGCCCTTAGAAATATTAAGAGGGAAAGATGGCTGTATGTTTTAAGTTTGTGAGCTGGTGTGTGCCGAGAGTGAGAGTGAGCTTGCGAATGTGTCTTGGCAGTGGTAGGAGGCAAGGCAAGGGGAGATTCTTAGTGTATGTTTGGCTGTGAAAGCACTGGCAAGGGAAGGTCAGAAACAGCAAGAGCTCTAAGCCCTTAGAGCTCTGGTGTGGGAGAAATGGCTGTATGTTTTAACACTGGGAGCTGGTCTGTGCCGAGAGTGAGAGTGAGCTTGCGAATGTGTCTTGGGAGTGGCAGGAGGCAAGGCAAGGGGAGATTCTTAGTGTATGTTTGGCTGTGAAAGCACTGGCAAGGGAAGGTCAGAATCAGCAAGAGCTCTAAGCGCTTAGAGCTGTGGTGTGGGAGAAATGGCTGTATGTTTTTACTTTGTGAGCTGGTGTGTGCCGAGAGTGAGAGTGAGCTTGAGAATGTGTCTTGGGAGTGGTGGGAGGCAAGGCAAGGGGAGATGCCAGGGGGGTGTCTGGCTGTGAGTGCGGTGGGAAGGGCAGTTGAATACAGCACCAGCTCTTAGGCCTTAGAGCTATGGTGTGGGAGAAATGGCTGTATGTTTTAACTTTGTGAGCTGGTGTGTGCCGAGAGTGAGAGTGAGCTTGCGAATGTCTGTTGGCAGTGGTAGGAGGCAAGGCAAGGGGAGATTCTTAGTGTATGTTTGGCTGTGAAAGCACTGGCAAGGGAAGGTCAGAATCAGCAAGAGCTCTAAGCGCTTAGAGCTCTGGTGTGGGAGAAATGGCTGGATGTTTTAACTTTGTGAGCTGGTCTGTGCCGAGAGTCAGAGTGAGCTTGAGAATGTGTCTTGGCAGTGGTGGGAGACAAGGCAAAGGGAGATTCTTAGTGTATGTTTGGCTGTGAAAGCACTGGCAAGGGAAGGTCAGAAACAGCAAGAGCTCTAAGCCCTTAGAGCTCTGGTGTGGGAGAAATGGCTGTATGTTTTAACACTGGGAGCTGGTCTGTGCCGAGAGTGAGAGTGAGTTTGCGAATGTGTCTTGGCAGTGGTAGGAGGCAAGGCAAAGGGAGATTCTTAGTGTATGTTTGGCTGTGAAAGCACTGGCAAGGGAAGGTCAGAATCAGCAAGAGCTCTAAGCGCTTAGAGCTGTGGTGTGGGAGAAATGGCTGTATGTTTTAACTTCGTGAGCTGGTCTGTGCCGAGAGTCAGAGTGAGCTTGAGAATGTGTCTTGGGAGTGGTGGGAGGCAAGGCAAGGGGAGATGCCAGGGGGGTGTCTGGCTGTGAGTGCGGTGGGAAGGGCAGTTGAATACAGCACCAGCTCTTAGGCCTTCGAGCTATGGTGTGGGAGAAATGGCTGCATGTTTGCACTTTGTGAGCTGGTCTGTGCGAAGAGTGAGAGTGATCTTGCGAATGTGTATTGAGAGTGCTGGGAGGCAAGGCAAAAGTACATCCGCAGTGTCTGTCTGGGTGTGAAAGTGCTGGCAAGGGAAGGTGAGGACCAGCAAGAGCATTAAGCCCTTAGAAATATTAAGAGGGAAACATGGCTGTATGTTTTAAGTTTGTGAGCTGGTCTGTGCCGAGAGTGAGAGTGAGCTTGCGAATGTGTGTTGGCAGTGGTAGGAGGCAAGGCAAGGGGAGATTCTTAGTGTATATTTGGCTGTGAAAGCACTGGCAAGGGAAGGTCAGAAACAGCAAGAGCTCTAAGCCCTTAGAGCTGTGGTGTGGGAGAAATGGCTGTATGTTTTAACTTTGTGAGCTGGTCTGTGCCGAGAGTGATAGTGAGCTTGAGAATGTGTCTTGGCAGGGCTAGGAGGCAAGGCAAGGGGAGATTCTTAGTGTATGTTTGGCTGTGAAAGCACTGGCAAGGGAAGGTCAGAATCAGCAAGAGCTCTAAGCGCTTAGAGCTCTGGTGTGGGAGAAATGGCTGTATGTTTTAACTTTGTGAGCTGGTGTGTGCCGAGAGTGAGAGTGAGCTTGAGAATGTGTCTTGGGAGTGGTGGGAGGCAAGGCAAGGGGAGATGCCAGGGGGGTCTCTGGCTGTGAGTGCGGTGGGAAGGGCAGTTGAATACAGCACCAGCTCTTAGGCCTTAGAGCTCTGGTGTGGGAGAAATGGCTGTATGTTTTAACTTTGTGAGCTGGTGTGTGCCGAGAGTGAGAGTGAGCTTGCGAATGTGTGTTGGCAGTGGTAGGAGGCAAGGCAAGGGGAGATTCTTAGTGTATGTTTGGCTGTGAAAGCACTGGCAAGGGAAGGTCAGAAACAGCAAGAGCTCTAAGCCCTTAGAGCTGTGGTGTGGGAGAAATGGCTGTATGTTTTAACACTGGGAGCTGGTCTGTGCCGAGAGTGAGAGTGAGTTTGCGAATGTGTCTTGGCAGTGGTAGGAGGCAAGGCAAGGGGAGATTCTTAGTGTATGTTTTTCTGTGAAAGCACTGGCAAGGGAAGGTCAGAAACAGCAAGAGCTCTAAGCGCTTAGAGCTCTGGTGTGGGAGAAATGAGTGTATGTTTTAACTTTGTGAGCTGGTGTGTGCCGAGAGTGAGAGTGAGCTTGCGAATGTGTCTTGGGAGTGGTAGGAGGCAAGGCAAGGGGAGATTCTTAGTGTATGTTTGGCTGTGAAAGCACTGGCAAGGGAAGGTCAGAAACAGCAAGAGCTCTAAGCCCTTAGAGCTCTGGTGTGGGAGAAATGGCTGTATGTTTTAACTTTGTGAGCTGGTGTGTGCCGAGAGTGAGAGTGAGCTTGAGAATGTGTCTTGGGAGTGGTGGGAGGCAAGGCAAGGGGAGATGCCAGGGGGGTGTCTGGCTGTGAGTGTGGTGGGAAGGGCAGTTGAATACAGCACCAGCTCTTAGGCCTTCGAGCTATGGTGTGGGAGAAATGGCTGCATGTTTGCACTTTGTGAGCTGGTCTGTGCGAAGAGTGAGAGTGAGCTTGCGAATGTGTATTGAGAGTGCTGGGAGGCAAGGCAAAAGTACATCCGCAGTGTCTGTCTGGGTGTGAAAGTGCTGGCAAGGGAAGGTGAGGACCAGCAAGAGCATTAAGCCCTTAGAAATATTAAGAGGGAAACATGGCTGTATGTTTTAAGTTTGTGAGCTGGTGTGTGCCGAGAGTGAGAGTGAGCTTGCGAATGTGTCTTGGCAGTGGTAGGAGGCAAGGCAAGGGGAGATTCTTAGTGTATGTTTTTCTGAGAAAGCACTGGCAAGGGAAGGTCAGAAACAGCAGGAGCTCTAAGCCCTTAGAGCTGTGGTGTGGGAGAAATGGCTGTATGTTTTAACTTTGTGAGCTGGTCTGTGCCGAGAGTGAGAGTGAGCTTGCGAATGTGTCTTGGGAGTGGCAGAAGGCAAGGCAAGGGGAGATTCTTAGTGTATGTTTGGCTGTGAAAGCACTGGCAAGGGAAGGTCAGAAACAGCAAGAGCTCTAAGCCCTTAGAGCTCTGGTGTGGGAGAAGTGGCTGTATGTTTTAACTTTGTGAGCTGGTGTGTGCCGAGAGTGAGAGTGAGCTTGAGAATGTGTCTTGGGAGTGGTGGGAGGCAAGGCAAGGGGAGATGCCAGGGGGGTGTCTGGCTGTGAGTGCGGTGGGAAGGGCAGTTGAATACAGCACCAGCTCTTAGGCCTTAGAGCTATGGTGTGGGAGAAATGGCTGTATGTTTTAACTTTGTGAGCTGGTGTGTGCCGAGAGTGAGAGTGAGCTTGCGAATGTCTGTTGGCAGTGGTAGGAGGCAAGGCAAGGGGACATTCTTAGTGTATGTTTGGCTGTGAAAGCACTGGCAAGGGAAGGTCAGAATCAGCAAGAGCTCTAAGCGCTTAGAGCTCTGGTGTGGGAGAAATGGCTGGATGTTTTAACTTTGTGAGCTGGTCTGTGCCGAGAGTCAGAGTGAGCTTGAGAATGTGTCTTGGCAGTGGTGGGAGACAAGGCAAAGGGAGATTCTTAGTGTATGTTTGGCTGTGAAAGCACTGGCAAGGGAAGGTCAGAAACAGCAAGAGCTCTAAGCCCTTAGAGCTCTGGTGTGGGAGAAATGGCTGTATGTTTTAACTTTGTGAGCTGGTCTGTGCCGAGAGTGAGAGTGAGTTTGCGAATGTGTCTTGGCAGTGGTAGGAGGCAAGGCAAAGGGAGATTCTTAGTGTATGTTTGGCTGTGAAAGCACTGGCAAGGGAAGGTCAGAATCAGCAAGAGCTCTAAGCGCTTAGAGCTGTGGTGTGGGAGAAATGGCTGTATGTTTTAACTTCGTGAGCTGGTCTGTGCCGAGAGTCAGAGTGAGCTTGAGAATGTGTCTTGGGAGTGGTGGGAGGCAAGGCAAGGGGAGATGCCAGGGGGGTGTCTGGCTGTGAGTGCGGTGGGAAGGGCAGTTGAATACAGCACCAGCTCTTAGGCCTTCGAGCTATGGTGTGGGAGAAATGGCTGCATGTTTGCACTTTGTGAGCTGGTCTGTGCGAAGAGTGAGAGTGAGCTTGCGAATGTGTATTGAGAGTGCTGGGAGGCAAGGCAAAAGTACATCCGCAGTGTCTGTCTGGGTGTGAAAGTGCTGGCAAGGGAAGGTGAGGACCAGCAAGAGCATTAAGCCCTTAGAAATATTAAGAGGGAAACATGGCTGTATGTTTTAAGTTTGTGAGCTGGTCTGTGCCGAGAGTGAGAGTGAGCTTGCGAATGTGTGTTGGCAGTGGTAGGAGGCAAGGCAAGGGGAGATTCTTAGTGTATATTTGGCTGTGAAAGCACTGGCAAGGGAAGGTCAGAAACAGCAAGAGCTCTAAGCCCTTAGAGCTGTGGTGTGGGAGAAATGGCTGTATGTTTTAACTTTGTGAGCTGGTCTGTGCCGAGAGTGATAGTGAGCTTGAGAATGTGTCTTGGCAGGGCTAGGAGGCAAGGCAAGGGGAGATTCTTAGTGTATGTTTGGCTGTGAAAGCACTGGCAAGGGAAGGTCAGAATCAGCAAGAGCTCTAAGCGCTTAGAGCTCTGGTGTGGGAGAAATGGCTGTATGTTTTAACTTTGTGAGCTGGTGTGTGCCGAGAGTGAGAGTGAGCTTGAGAATGTGTCTTGGGAGTGGTGGGAGGCAAGGCAAGGGGAGATGCCAGGGGGGTCTCTGGCTGTGAGTGCGGTGGGAAGGGCAGTTGAATACAGCACCAGCTCTTAGGCCTTAGAGCTCTGGTGTGGGAGAAATGGCTGTATGTTTTAACTTTGTGAGCTGGTGTGTGCCGAGAGTGAGAGTGAGCTTGCGAATGTGTGTTGGCAGTGGTAGGAGGCAAGGCAAGGGGAGATTCTTAGTGTATGTTTGGCTGTGAAAGCACTGGCAAGGGAAGGTCAGAAACAGCAAGAGCTCTAAGCCCTTAGAGCTGTGGTGTGGGAGAAATGGCTGTATGTTTTAACACTGGGAGCTGGTCTGTGCCGAGAGTGAGAGTGAGTTTGCGAATGTGTCTTGGCAGTGGTAGGAGGCAAGGCAAGGGGAGATTCTTAGTGTATGTTTTTCTGTGAAAGCACTGGCAAGGGAAGGTCAGAAACAGCAAGAGCTCTAAGCGCTTAGAGCTCTGGTGTGGGAGAAATGAGTGTATGTTTTAACTTTGTGAGCTGGTGTGTGCCGAGAGTGAGAGTGAGCTTGCGAATGTGTCTTGGGAGTGGTAGGAGGCAAGGCAAGGGGAGATTCTTAGTGTATGTTTGGCTGTGAAAGCACTGGCAAGGGAAGGTCAGAAACAGCAAGAGCTCTAAGCCCTTAGAGCTCTGGTGTGGGAGAAATGGCTGTATGTTTTAACTTTGTGAGCTGGTGTGTGCCGAGAGTGAGAGTGAGCTTGAGAATGTGTCTTGGGAGTGGTGGGAGGCAAGGCAAGGGGAGATGCCAGGGGGGTGTCTGGCTGTGAGTGTGGTGGGAAGGGCAGTTGAATACAGCACCAGCTCTTAGGCCTTCGAGCTATGGTGTGGGAGAAATGGCTGCATGTTTGCACTTTGTGAGCTGGTCTGTGCGAAGAGTGAGAGTGAGCTTGCGAATGTGTATTGAGAGTGCTGGGAGGCAAGGCAAAAGTACATCCGCAGTGTCTGTCTGGGTGTGAAAGTGCTGGCAAGGGAAGGTGAGGACCAGCAAGAGCATTAAGCCCTTAGAAATATTAAGAGGGAAACATGGCTGTATGTTTTAAGTTTGTGAGCTGGTGTGTGCCGAGAGTGAGAGTGAGCTTGCGAATGTGTCTTGGCAGTGGTAGGAGGCAAGGCAAGGGGAGATTCTTAGTGTATGTTTTTCTGAGAAAGCACTGGCAAGGGAAGGTCAGAAACAGCAGGAGCTCTAAGCCCTTAGAGCTCTGGTGTGGGAGAAATGGCTGTATGTTTTAACTTTGTGAGCTGGTCTGTGCCGAGAGTGAGAGTGAGCTTGCGAATGTGTCTTGGGAGTGGCAGGAGGCAAGGCAAGGGGAGATTCTTAGTGTATGTTTGGCTGTGAAAGCACTGGCAAGGGAAGGTCAGAATCAGCAAGAGCTCTAAGCGCTTAGAGCTGTGGTGTGGGAGAAGTGGCTGTATGTTTTAACTTCGTGAGCTGGTCTGTGCCGAGAGTGAGAGTGAGCTTGAGAATGTGTCTTGGGAGTGGTGGGAGGCAAGGCAAGGGGAGATGCCAGGGGGGTGTCTGGCTGTGAGTGCGGTGGGAAGGGCAGTTGAATACAGCACCAGCTCTTAGGCCTTAGAGCTATGGTGTGGGAGAAATGGCTGTATGTTTTAACTTTGTGAGCTGGTGTGTGCCGAGAGTGAGAGTGAGCTTGCGAATGTCTGTTGGCAGTGGTAGGAGGCAAGGCAAGGGGAGATTCTTAGTGTATGTTTGGCTGTGAAAGCACTGGCAAGGGAAGGTCAGAATCAGCAAGAGCTCTAAGCGCTTAGAGCTCTGGTGTGGGAGAAATGGCTGGATGTTTTAACTTTGTGAGCTGGTCTGTGCCGAGAGTCAGAGTGAGCTTGAGAATGTGTCTTGGGAGTGGTGGGAGACAAGGCAAAGGGAGATTCTTAGTGTATGTTTGGCTGTGAAAGCACTGGCAAGGGAAGGTCAGAAACAGCAAGAGCTCTAAGCCCTTAGAGCTCTGGTGTGGGAGAAATGGCTGTATGTTTTAACACTGGGAGCTGGTCTGTGCCGAGAGTGAGAGTGAGTTTGCGAATGTGTCTTGGCAGTGGTAGGAGGCAAGGCAAGGGGAGATTCTTAGTGTATGTTTGGCTGTGAAAGCACTGGCAAGGGAAGGTCAGAAACAGCAAGAGCTCTAAGCGCTTAGAGCTCTGGTGTGGGAGAAGTGGCTGTATGTTTTAACTTTGTGAGCTGGTGTGTGCCGAGAGTGAGAGTGAGCTTGAGAATGTGTCTTGGGAGTGGTGGGAGGCAAGGCAAGGGGAGATGCCAGGGGGGTGTCTGGCTGTGAGTGTGGTGGGAAGGGCAGTTGAATACAGCACCAGCTCTTAGGCCTTCGAGCTATGGTGTGGGAGAAATGGCTGCATGTTTGCACTTTGTGAGCTGGTCTGTGCGAAGAGTGAGAGTGATCTTGCGAATGTGTATTGAGAGTGCTGGGAGGCAAGGCAAAAGTACATCCGCAGTGTCTGTCTGGGTGTGAAAGTGCTGGCAAGGGAAGGTGAGGACCAGCAAGAGCATTAAGCCCTTAGAAATATTAAGAGGGAAACATGGCTGTATGTTTTAACTTTGTGAGCTGGTGTGTGCCGAGAGTGAGAGTGAGCTTGAGAATGTGTCTTGGCAGTGGTGGGAGGCAAGGCAAGGGGAGATGCCAGGGGGGTGTCTGGCTGTGAGTGCGGTGGGAAGGGCAGTTGAATACAGCACCAGCTCTTAGGCCTTAGAGCTCTGGTGTGGGAGAAATGGCTGTATGTTTTAACTTTGTGAGCTGGTGTGTGCCGAGAGTGAGAGTGAGCTTGCGAATGTCTGTTGGCAGTGGTAGGAGGCAAGGCAAGGGGAGATTCTTAGTGTATATTTGGCTGTGAAAGCACTGGCAAGGGAAGGTCAGAAACAGCAAGAGCTCTAAGCCCTTAGAGCTCTGGTGAGAGAGAAATGGCTGTATGTTTTAACTTTGTGAGCTGGTGTGTGCCGAGAGTGAGAGTGAGCTTGAGAATGTGTCTTGGCAGGGCTAGGAGGCATGGCAAAGGGAGATTCTTAGTGTATGTTTGGCTGTGAAAGCACTGGCAAGGGAAGGTCAGAATCAGCAAGAGCTCTAAGCGCTTAGAGCTCTGGTGTGGGAGAAATGGCTGTATGTTTTAACTTCGTGAGCTGGTCTGTGCCGAGAGTCAGAGTGAGCTTGAGAATGTGTCTTGGGAGTGGTGGGAGGCAAGGCAAGGGGAGATGCCAGGGGGGTGTCTGGGTGTGAGTGCGGTGGGAAGGGCAGTTGAATACAGCACCAGCTCTTAGGCCTTCGAGCTATGGTGTGGGAGAAATGGCTGCATGTTTGCACTTTGTGAGCTGGTCTGTGCGAAGAGTGAGAGTGAGCTTGCGAATGTGTATTGAGAGTGCTGGGAGGCAAGGCAAAAGTACATCCGCAGTGTCTGTCTGGGTGTGAAAGTGCTGGCAAGGGAAGGTGAGGACCAGCAAGAGCATTAAGCCCTTAGAAATATTAAGAGGGAAACATGGCTGTATGTTTTAAGTTTGTGAGCTGGTGTGTGCCGAGAGTGAGAGTGAGCTTGCGAATGTGTGTTGGCAGTGGTAGGAGGCAAGGCAAGGGGAGATTCTTAGTGTATATTTGGCTGTGAAAGCACTGGCAAGGGAAGGTCAGAAACAGCAAGAGCTCTAAGCCCTTAGAGCTGTGGTGTGGGAGAAATGGCTGTATGTTTTAAGTTTGTGAGCTGGTCTGTGCCGAGAGTGATAGTGAGCTTGAGAATGTGTCTTGGCAGGGCTAGGAGGCAAGGCAAGGGGAGATTCTTAGTGTATGTTTGGCTGTGAAAGCACTGGCAAGGGAAGGTCAGAAACAGCAAGAGCTCTAAGCCCTTAGAGCTCTGGTGTGGGAGAAATGGCTGTATGTTTTAACACTGGGAGCTGGTGTGTGCCGAGAGTGAGAGTGAGCTTGCGAATGTGTCTTGGGAGTGGCAGGAGGCAAGGCAAGGGGAGATTCTTAGTGTATGTTTGGCTGTGAAAGCACTGGCAAGGGAAGGTCAGAATCAGCAAGAGCTCTAAGCGCTTAGAGCTCTGGTGTGGGAGAAATGGCTGTATGTTTTTACTTTGTGAGCTGGTGTGTGCCGAGAGTCAGAGTGAGCTTGAGAATGTGTCTTGGGAGTGGTGGGAGGCAAGGCAAGGGGAGATGCCAGGGGGGTGTCTGGCTGTGAGTGCGGTGGGAAGGGCAGTTGAATACAGCACCAGCTCTTAGGCCTTAGAGCTATGGTGTGGGAGAAATGGCTGTATGTTTTAACTTTGTGAGCTGGTGTGTGCCGAGAGTGAGAGTGAGCTTGCGAATGTCTGTTGGCAGTGGTAGGAGGCAAGGCAAGGGGAGATTCTTAGTGTATGTTTGGCTGTGAAAGCACTGGCAAGGGAAGGTCAGAATCAGCAAGAGCTCTAAGCGCTTAGAGCTCTGGTGTGGGAGAAATGGCTGGATGTTTTAACTTTGTGAGCTGGTCTGTGCCGAGAGTCAGAGTGAGCTTGAGAATGTGTCTTGGGAGTGGTGGGAGACAAGGCAAGGGGAGATTCTTAGTGTATGTTTGGCTGTGAAAGCACTGGCAAGGGAAGGTCACAAACAGCAAGAGCTCTAAGCCCTTAGAGCTCTGGTGTGGGAGAAATGGCTGTATGTTTTAACACTGGGAGCTGGTCTGTGCCGAGAGTGAGAGTGAGTTTGCGAATGTGTCTTGGCAGTGGTAGGAGGCAAGGCAAGGGGAGATTCTTAGTGTATGTTTGGCTGTGAAAGCACTGGCAAGGGAAGGTCAGAAACAGCAAGAGCTCTAAGCGCTTAGAGCTCTGGTGTGGGAGAAGTGGCTGTATGTTTTAACTTTGTGAGCTGGTGTGTGCCGAGAGTGAGAGTGAGCTTGAGAATGTGTCTTGGGAGTGGTGGGAGGCAAGGCAAGGGGAGATGCCAGGGGGGTGTCTGGCTGTGAGTGTGGTGGGAAGGGCAGTTGAATACAGCACCAGCTCTTAGGCCTTCGAGCTATGGTGTGGGAGAAATGGCTGCATGTTTGCACTTTGTGAGCTGGTCTGTGCGAAGAGTGAGAGTGATCTTGCGAATGTGTATTGAGAGTGCTGGGAGGCAAGGCAAAAGTACATCCGCAGTGTCTGTCTGGGTGTGAAAGTGCTGGCAAGGGAAGGTGAGGACCAGCAAGAGCATTAAGCCCTTAGAAATATTAAGAGGGAAACATGGCTGTATGTTTTAAGTTTGTGAGCTGGTGTGTGCCGAGAGTGAGAGTGAGCTTGAGAATGTGTCTTGGCAGTGGTGGGAGGCAAGGCAAGGGGAGATGCCAGGGGGGTGTCTGGCTGTGAGTGCGGTGGGAAGGGCAGTTGAATACAGCACCAGCTCTTAGGCCTTAGAGCTCTGGTGTGGGAGAAATGGCTGTATGTTTTAACTTTGTGAGCTGGTGTGTGCCGAGAGTGAGAGTGAGCTTGCGAATGTCTGTTGGCAGTGGTAGGAGGCAAGGCAAGGGGAGATTCTTAGTGTATGTTTGGCTGTGAAAGCACTGGCAAGGGAAGGTCAGAAACAGCAAGAGCTCTAAGCCCTTAGAGCTCTGGTGAGAGAGAAATGGCTGTATGTTTTAACTTTGTGAGCTGGTGTGTGCCGAGAGTGAGAGTGAGCTTGAGAATGTGTCTTGGCAGGGCTAGGAGGCAAGGCAAAGGGAGATTCTTAGTGTATGTTTGGCTGTGAAAGCACTGGCAAGGGAAGGTCAGAATCAGCAAGAGCTCTAAGCGCTTAGAGCTCTGGTGTGGGAGAAATGGCTGTATGTTTTAACTTCGTGAGCTGGTCTGTGCCGAGAGTCAGAGTGAGCTTGAGAATGTGTCTTGGGAGTGGTGGGAGGCAAGGCAAGGGGAGATGCCCGGGGGGTGTCTGGCTGTGAGTGCGGTGGGAAGGGCAGTTGAATACAGCACCAGCTCTTAGGCCTTCGAGCTATGGTGTGGGAGAAATGGCTGCATGTTTGCACTTTGTGAGCTGGTCTGTGCGAAGAGTGAGAGTGAGCTTGCGAATGTGTATTGAGAGTGCTGGGAGGCAAGGCAAAAGTACATCCGCAGTGTCTGTCTGGGTGTGAAAGTGCTGGCAAGGGAAGGTGAGGACCAGCAAGAGCATTAAGCCCTTAGAAATATTAAGAGGGAAACATGGCTGTATGTTTTAAGTTTGTGAGCTGGTGTGTGCCGAGAGTGAGAGTGAGCTTGCGAATGTGTGTTGGCAGTGGTAGGAGGCAAGGCAAGGGGAGATTCTTAGTGTATATTTGGCTGTGAAAGCACTGGCAAGGGAAGGTCAGAAACAGCAAGAGCTCTAAGCCCTTAGAGCTGTGGTGTGGGAGAAATGGCTGTATGTTTTAACTTTGTGAGCTGGTCTGTGCCGAGAGTGATAGTGAGCTTGAGAATGTGTCTTGGCAGTGGTAGGAGGCAAGGCAAGGGGAGATTCTTAGTGTATGTTTGGCTGTGAAAGCACTGGCAAGGGAAGGTCAGAATCAGCAAGAGCTCTAAGCGCTTAGAGCTCTGGTGTGGGAGAAGTGGCTGTATGTTTTAACTTTGTGAGCTGGTGTGTGCCGAGAGTGAGAGTGAGCTTGAGAATGTGTCTTGGGAGTGGTGGGAGGCAAGGCAAGGGGAGATGCCAGGGGGGTCTCTGGCTGTGAGTGCGGTGGGAAGGGCAGTTGAATACAGCACCAGCTCTTAGGCCTTAGAGCTCTGGTGTGGGAGAAATGGCTGTATGTTTTAACTTTGTGAGCTGGTGTGTGCCGAGAGTGAGAGTGAGCTTGCGAATGTCTGTTGGCAGTGGTAGGAGGCAAGGCAAGGGGACATTCTTAGTGTATGTTTGGCTGTGAAAGCACTGGCAAGGGAAGGTCAGAATCAGCAAGAGCTCTAAGCGCTTAGAGCTCTGGTGTGGGAGAAATGGCTGGATGTTTTAACTTTGTGAGCTGGTCTGTGCCGAGAGTCAGAGTGAGCTTGAGAATGTGTCTTGGCAGTGGTGGGAGACAAGGCAAAGGGAGATTCTTAGTGTATGTTTGGCTGTGAAAGCACTGGCAAGGGAAGGTCAGAAACAGCAAGAGCTCTAAGCCCTTAGAGCTCTGGTGTGGGAGAAATGGCTGTATGTTTTAACACTGGGAGCTGGTCTGTGCCGAGAGTGAGAGTGAGTTTGCGAATGTGTCTTGGCAGTGGTAGGAGGCAAGGCAAAGGGAGATTCTTAGTGTATGTTTGGCTGTGAAAGCACTGGCAAGGGAAGGTCAGAATCAGCAAGAGCTCTAAGCGCTTAGAGCTGTGGTGTGGGAGAAATGGCTGTATGTTTTAACTTCGTGAGCTGGTCTGTGCCGAGAGTCAGAGTGAGCTTGAGAATGTGTCTTGGGAGTGGTGGGAGGCAAGGCAAGGGGAGATGCCAGGGGGGTGTCTGGCTGTGAGTGCGGTGGGAAGGGCAGTTGAATACAGCACCAGCTCTTAGGCCTTCGAGCTATGGTGTGGGAGAAATGGCTGCATGTTTGCACTTTGTGAGCTGGTCTGTGCGAAGAGTGAGAGTGATCTTGCGAATGTGTATTGAGAGTGCTGGGAGGCAAGGCAAAAGTACATCCGCAGTGTCTGTCTGGGTGTGAAAGTGCTGGCAAGGGAAGGTGAGGACCAGCAAGAGCATTAAGCCCTTAGAAATATTAAGAGGGAAACATGGCTGTATGTTTTAAGTTTGTGAGCTGGTCTGTGCCGAGAGTGAGAGTGAGCTTGCGAATGTGTGTTGGCAGTGGTAGGAGGCAAGGCAAGGGGAGATTCTTAGTGTATATTTGGCTGTGAAAGCACTGGCAAGGGAAGGTCAGAAACAGCAAGAGCTCTAAGCCCTTAGAGCTGTGGTGTGGGAGAAATGGCTGTATGTTTTAACTTTGTGAGCTGGTCTGTGCCGAGAGTGATAGTGAGCTTGAGAATGTGTCTTGGCAGGGCTAGGAGGCAAGGCAAGGGGAGATTCTTAGTGTATGTTTGGCTGTGAAAGCACTGGCAAGGGAAGGTCAGAATCAGCAAGAGCTCTAAGCGCTTAGAGCTCTGGTGTGGGAGAAATGGCTGTATGTTTTAACTTTGTGAGCTGGTGTGTGCCGAGAGTGAGAGTGAGCTTGAGAATGTGTCTTGGGAGTGGTGGGAGGCAAGGCAAGGGGAGATGCCAGGGGGGTCTCTGGCTGTGAGTGCGGTGGGAAGGGCAGTTGAATACAGCACCAGCTCTTAGGCCTTAGAGCTCTGGTGTGGGAGAAATGGCTGTATGTTTTAACTTTGTGAGCTGGTGTGTGCCGAGAGTGAGAGTGAGCTTGCGAATGTGTGTTGGCAGTGGTAGGAGGCAAGGCAAGGGGAGATTCTTAGTGTATGTTTGGCTGTGAAAGCACTGGCAAGGGAAGGTCAGAAACAGCAAGAGCTCTAAGCCCTTAGAGCTGTGGTGTGGGAGAAATGGCTGTATGTTTTAACACTGGGAGCTGGTCTGTGCCGAGAGTGAGAGTGAGTTTGCGAATGTGTCTTGGCAGTGGTAGGAGGCAAGGCAAGGGGAGATTCTTAGTGTATGTTTTTCTGTGAAAGCACTGGCAAGGGAAGGTCAGAAACAGCAAGAGCTCTAAGCGCTTAGAGCTCTGGTGTGGGAGAAATGAGTGTATGTTTTAACTTTGTGAGCTGGTGTGTGCCGAGAGTGAGAGTGAGCTTGCGAATGTGTCTTGGGAGTGGTAGGAGGCAAGGCAAGGGGAGATTCTTAGTGTATGTTTGGCTGTGAAAGCACTGGCAAGGGAAGGTCAGAAACAGCAAGAGCTCTAAGCCCTTAGAGCTCTGGTGTGGGAGAAATGGCTGTATGTTTTAACTTTGTGAGCTGGTGTGTGCCGAGAGTGAGAGTGAGCTTGAGAATGTGTCTTGGGAGTGGTGGGAGGCAAGGCAAGGGGAGATGCCAGGGGGGTGTCTGGCTGTGAGTGTGGTGGGAAGGGCAGTTGAATACAGCACCAGCTCTTAGGCCTTCGAGCTATGGTGTGGGAGAAATGGCTGCATGTTTGCACTTTGTGAGCTGGTCTGTGCGAAGAGTGAGAGTGAGCTTGCGAATGTGTATTGAGAGTGCTGGGAGGCAAGGCAAAAGTACATCCGCAGTGTCTGTCTGGGTGTGAAAGTGCTGGCAAGGGAAGGTGAGGACCAGCAAGAGCATTAAGCCCTTAGAAATATTAAGAGGGAAACATGGCTGTATGTTTTAAGTTTGTGAGCTGGTGTGTGCCGAGAGTGAGAGTGAGCTTGCGAATGTGTCTTGGCAGTGGTAGGAGGCAAGGCAAGGGGAGATTCTTAGTGTATGTTTTTCTGAGAAAGCACTGGCAAGGGAAGGTCAGAAACAGCAGGAGCTCTAAGCCCTTAGAGCTGTGGTGTGGGAGAAATGGCTGTATGTTTTAACTTTGTGAGCTGGTCTGTGCCGAGAGTGAGAGTGAGCTTGCGAATGTGTCTTGGGAGTGGCAGAAGGCAAGGCAAGGGGAGATTCTTAGTGTATGTTTGGCTGTGAAAGCACTGGCAAGGGAAGGTCAGAAACAGCAAGAGCTCTAAGCCCTTAGAGCTCTGGTGTGGGAGAAGTGGCTGTATGTTTTAACTTTGTGAGCTGGTGTGTGCCGAGAGTGAGAGTGAGCTTGAGAATGTGTCTTGGGAGTGGTGGGAGGCAAGGCAAGGGGAGATGCCAGGGGGGTGTCTGGCTGTGAGTGCGGTG
Source organism: Pelecanus crispus (assembly GCF_030463565.1). NCBI lineage: Eukaryota > Metazoa > Chordata > Aves > Pelecaniformes > Pelecanidae > Pelecanus > Pelecanus crispus. The sequence continues at coordinate 90,467,777 of NC_134643.1, read as the reverse complement.
GGAAGGGCAGTTGAATACAGCAAGAGCTCTAAGCGCTTAGAGCTATGGTGTGGGAGAAATGGCTGTATGTTTTAACTTTGTGAGCTGGTGTGTGCCGAGAGTGAGAGTGAGCTTGAGAATGTGTCTTGGGAGTGGTGGGAGGCAAGGCAAGGGGAGATTCTTAGTGTATGTTTGGCTGTGAAAGCACTGGCAAGGGAAGGTCAGAAACAGCAAGAGCTCTAAGCCCTTAGAGCTCTGGTGAGAGAGAAATGGCTGTATGTTTTAACTTTGTGAGCTGGTGTGTGCCGAGAGTGATAGTGAGCTTGAGAATGTGTCTTGGCAGGGCTAGGAGGCAAGGCAAAGGGAGATTCTTAGTGTATGTTTGGCTGTGAAAGCACTGGCAAGGGAAGGTCAGAATCAGCAAGAGCTCTAAGCGCTTAGAGCTCTGGTGTGGGAGAAATGGCTGTATGTTTTAACTTCGTGAGCTGGTCTGTGCCGAGAGTCAGAGTGAGCTTGAGAATGTGTCTTGGGAGTGGTGGGAGGCAAGGCAAGGGGAGATGCCAGGGGGGTGTCTGGCTGTGAGTGCGGTGGGAAGGGCAGTTGAATACAGCACCAGCTCTTAGGCCTTAGAGCTATGGTGTGGGAGAAATGGCTGTATGTTTGCACTTTGTGAGCTGGTGTGTGCCGAGAGTGAGAGTGAGCTTGCGAATGTCTGTTGGCAGTGGTAGGAGGCAAGGCAAGGGGACATTCTTAGTGTATGTTTGGCTGTGAAAGCACTGGCAAGGGAAGGTCAGAATCAGCAAGAGCTCTAAGCGCTTAGAGCTCTGGTGTGGGAGAAATGGCTGGATGTTTTAACTTTGTGAGCTGGTCTGTGCCGAGAGTCAGAGTGAGCTTGAGAATGTGTCTTGGGAGTGGTGGGAGGCAAGGCAAGGGGAGATTCTTAGTGTATGTTTAGCTGTGAAAGCACTGGCAAGGGAAGGTCAGAAACAGCAAGAGCTCTAAGCCCTTAGAGCTCTGGTGTGGGAGAAATGGCTGTATGTTTTAACACTGGGAGCTGGTCTGTGCCGAGAGTGAGAGTGAGTTTGCGAATGTGTCTTGGCAGTGGTAGGAGGCAAGGCAAGGGGAGATTCTTAGTGTATGTTTGGCTGTGAAAGCACTGGCAAGGGAAGGTCAGAAACAGCAAGAGCTCTAAGCGCTTAGAGCTCTGGTGTGGGAGAAGTGGCTGTATGTTTTAACTTTGTGAGCTGGTGTGTGCCGAGAGTGAGAGTGAGCTTGAGAATGTGTCTTGGGAGTGGTGGGAGGCAAGGCAAGGGGAGATTCCAGGGGGGTGTCTGGCTGTGAGTGTGGTGGGAAGGGCAGTTGAATACAGCACCAGCTCTTAGGCCTTCGAGCTATGGTGTGGGAGAAATGGCTGCATGTTTGCACTTTGTGAGCTGGTCTGTGCGAAGAGTGAGAGTGAGCTTGCGAATGTGTATTGAGAGTGCTGGGAGGCAAGGCAAAAGTACATCCGCAGTGTCTGTCTGGGTGTGAAAGTGCTGGCAAGGGAAGGTGAGGACCAGCAAGAGCATTAAGCCCTTAGAAATATTAAGAGGGAAACATGGCTGTATGTTTTAACTTTGTGAGCTGGTGTGTGCCGAGAGTGAGAGTGAGCTTGAGAATGTGTCTTGGGAGTGGTGGGAGGCAAGGCAAGGGGAGATGCCAGGGGGGTGTCTGGCTGTGAGTGCGGTGGGAAGGGCAGTTGAATACAGCACCAGCTCTTAGGCCTTAGAGCTATGGTGTGGGAGAAATGGCTGTATGTTTTAACTTTGTGAGCTGGTGTGTGCCGAGAGTGAGAGTGAGCTTGCGAATGTCTGTTGGCAGTGGTAGGAGGCAAGGCAAGGGGAGATTCTTAGTGTATGTTTGGCTGTGAAAGCACTGGCAAGGGAAGGTCAGAATCAGCAAGAGCTCTAAGCGCTTAGAGCTCTGGTTTGGGAGAAATGGCTGTATGTTTTAAGTTTGTGAGCTGGTGTGTGCCGAGAGTGAGAGTGAGCTTGAGAATGTGTCTTGGCAGGGCTAGGAGGCAAGGCAAGGGGAGATTCTTAGTGTATGTTTGGCTGTGAAAGCACTGGCAAGGGAAGGTCAGAATCAGCAAGAGCTCTAAGCGCTTAGAGCTGTGGTGTGGGAGAAATGGCTGTATGTTTTAACTTCGTGAGCTGGTCTGTGCCGAGAGTCAGAGTGAGCTTGAGAATGTGTCTTGGGAGTGGTGGGAGGCAAGGCAAGGGGAGATGCCAGGCGGGTGTCTGGCTGTGAGTGCGGTGGGAAGGGCAGTTGAATACAGCACCAGCTCTTAGGCCTTCGAGCTATGGTGTGGGAGAAATGGCTGCATGTTTGCACTTTGTGAGCTGGTCTGTGCGAAGAGTGAGAGTGAGCTTGCGAATGTGTATTGAGAGTGCTGGGAGGCAAGGCAAAAGTACATCCGCAGTGTCTGTCTGGGTGTGAAAGTGCTGGCAAGGGAAGGTGAGGACCAGCAAGAGCATTAAGCCCTTAGAAATATTAAGAGGGAAACATGGCTGTATCTTTTAAGTTTGTGAGCTGGTCTGTGCCGAGAGTGAGAGTGAGCTTGCGAATGTGTGTTGGCAGTGGTAGGAGGCAAGGCAAGGGGAGATTCTTAGTGTATATTTGGCTGTGAAAGCACTGGCAAGGGAAGGTCAGAAACAGCAAGAGCTCTAAGCCCTTAGAGCTGTGGTGTGGGAGAAATGGCTGTATGTTTTAACTTTGTGAGCTGGTCTGTGCCGAGAGTGATAGTGAGCTTGAGAATGTGTCTTGGCAGGGCTAGGAGGCAAGGCAAGGGGAGATTCTTAGTGTATGTTTGGCTGTGAAAGCACTGGCAAGGGAAGGTCAGAATCAGCAAGAGCTCTAAGCGCTTAGAGCTCTGGTGTGGGAGAAATGGCTGTATGTTTTAACTTTGTGAGCTGGTGTGTGCCGAGAGTGAGAGTGAGCTTGAGAATGTGTCTTGGGAGTGGTGGGAGGCAAGGCAAGGGGAGATGCCAGGGGGGTCTCTGGCTGTGAGTGCGGTGGGAAGGGCAGTTGAATACAGCAAGAGCTCTAAGCCCTTAGAGCTATGGTGTGGGAGAAATGGCTGTATGTTTTAACTTTGTGAGCTGGTGTGTGCCGAGAGTGAGAGTGAGCTTGCGAATGTGTGTTGGCAGTGGTAGGAGGCAAGGCAAGGGGAGATTCTTAGTGTATGTTTGGCTGTGAAAGCACTGGCAAGGGAAGGTCAGAAACAGCAAGAGCTCTAAGCCCTTAGAGCACTGGTGTGGGAGAAATGGCTGTATGTTTTAACACTGGGAGCTGGTCTGTGCCGAGAGTGAGAGTGAGTTTGCGAATGTGTCTTGGCAGTGGTAGGAGGCAAGGCAAGGGGAGATTCTTAGTGTATGTTTTTCTGTGAAAGCACTGGCAAGGGAAGGTCAGAAACAGCAAGAGCTCTAAGCGCTTAGAGCTCTGGTGTGGGAGAAATGAGTGTATGTTTTAACTTTGTGAGCTGGTGTGTGCCGAGAGTGAGAGTGAGCTTGCGAATGTGTCTTGGGAGTGGTAGGAGGCAAGGCAAGGGGAGATTCTTAGTGTATGTTTGGCTGTGAAAGCACTGGCAAGGGAAGGTCAGAAACAGCAAGAGCTCTAAGCCCTTAGAGCTCTGGTGTGGGAGAAATGGCTGTATGTTTTAACTTTGTGAGCTGGTGTGTGCCGAGAGTGAGAGTGAGCTTGAGAATGTGTCTTGGGAGTGGTGGGAGGCAAGGCAAGGGGAGATGCCAGGGGGGTGTCTGGCTGTGAGTGTGGTGGGAAGGGCAGTTGAATACAGCACCAGCTCTTAGGCCTTCGAGCTATGGTGTGGGAGAAATGGCTGCATGTTTGCACTTTGTGAGCTGGTCTGTGCGAAGAGTGAGAGTGAGCTTGCGAATGTGTATTGAGAGTGCTGGGAGGCAAGGCAAAAGTACATCCGCAGTGTCTGTCTGGGTGTGAAAGTGCTGGCAAGGGAAGGTGAGGACCAGCAAGAGCATTAAGCCCTTAGAAATATTAAGAGGGAAAGATGGCTGTATGTTTTAAGTTTGTGAGCTGGTGTGTGCCGAGAGTGAGAGTGAGCTTGCGAATGTGTCTTGGCAGTGGTAGGAGGCAAGGCAAGGGGAGATTCTTAGTGTATGTTTGGCTGTGAAAGCACTGGCAAGGGAAGGTCAGAAACAGCAAGAGCTCTAAGCCCTTAGAGCTCTGGTGTGGGAGAAATGGCTGTATGTTTTAACACTGGGAGCTGGTCTGTGCCGAGAGTGAGAGTGAGCTTGCGAATGTGTCTTGGGAGTGGCAGGAGGCAAGGCAAGGGGAGATTCTTAGTGTATGTTTGGCTGTGAAAGCACTGGCAAGGGAAGGTCAGAATCAGCAAGAGCTCTAAGCGCTTAGAGCTCTGGTGTGGGAGAAATGGCTGTATGTTTTTACTTTGTGAGCTGGTGTGTGCCGAGAGTGAGAGTGAGCTTGAGAATGTGTCTTGGGAGTGGTGGGAGGCAAGGCAAGGGGAGATGCCAGGGGGGTGTCTGGCTGTGAGTGCGGTGGGAAGGGCAGTTGAATACAGCACCAGCTCTTAGGCCTTAGAGCTATGGTGTGGGAGAAATGGCTGTATGTTTTAACTTTGTGAGCTGGTGTGTGCCGAGAGTGAGAGTGAGCTTGCGAATGTCTGTTGGCAGTGGTAGGAGGCAAGGCAAGGGGAGATTCTTAGTGTATGTTTGGCTGTGAAAGCACTGGCAAGGGAAGGTCAGAATCAGCAAGAGCTCTAAGCGCTTAGAGCTCTGGTGTGGGAGAAATGGCTGGATGTTTTAACTTTGTGAGCTGGTCTGTGCCGAGAGTCAGAGTGAGCTTGAGAATGTGTCTTGGCAGTGGTGGGAGACAAGGCAAAGGGAGATTCTTAGTGTATGTTTGGCTGTGAAAGCACTGGCAAGGGAAGGTCAGAAACAGCAAGAGCTCTAAGCCCTTAGAGCTCTGGTGTGGGAGAAATGGCTGTATGTTTTAACACTGGGAGCTGGTCTGTGCCGAGAGTGAGAGTGAGTTTGCGAATGTGTCTTGGCAGTGGTAGGAGGCAAGGCAAAGGGAGATTCTTAGTGTATGTTTGGCTGTGAAAGCACTGGCAAGGGAAGGTCAGAATCAGCAAGAGCTCTAAGCGCTTAGAGCTGTGGTGTGGGAGAAATGGCTGTATGTTTTAACTTCGTGAGCTGGTCTGTGCCGAGAGTCAGAGTGAGCTTGAGAATGTGTCTTGGGAGTGGTGGGAGGCAAGGCAAGGGGAGATGCCAGGGGGGTGTCTGGCTGTGAGTGCGGTGGGAAGGGCAGTTGAATACAGCACCAGCTCTTAGGCCTTCGAGCTATGGTGTGGGAGAAATGGCTGCATGTTTGCACTTTGTGAGCTGGTCTGTGCGAAGAGTGAGAGTGAGCTTGCGAATGTGTATTGAGAGTGCTGGGAGGCAAGGCAAAAGTACATCCGCAGTGTCTGTCTGGGTGTGAAAGTGCTGGCAAGGGAAGGTGAGGACCAGCAAGAGCATTAAGCCCTTAGAAATATTAAGAGGGAAACATGGCTGTATGTTTTAAGTTTGTGAGCTGGTCTGTGCCGAGAGTGAGAGTGAGCTTGCGAATGTGTGTTGGCAGTGGTAGGAGGCAAGGCAAGGGGAGATTCTTAGTGTATATTTGGCTGTGAAAGCACTGGCAAGGGAAGGTCAGAAACAGCAAGAGCTCTAAGCCCTTAGAGCTGTGGTGTGGGAGAAATGGCTGTATGTTTTAACTTTGTGAGCTGGTCTGTGCCGAGAGTGATAGTGAGCTTGAGAATGTGTCTTGGCAGGGCTAGGAGGCAAGGCAAGGGGAGATTCTTAGTGTATGTTTGGCTGTGAAAGCACTGGCAAGGGAAGGTCAGAATCAGCAAGAGCTCTAAGCGCTTAGAGCTCTGGTGTGGGAGAAATGGCTGTATGTTTTAACTTTGTGAGCTGGTGTGTGCCGAGAGTGAGAGTGAGCTTGAGAATGTGTCTTGGGAGTGGTGGGAGGCAAGGCAAGGGGAGATGCCAGGGGGGTCTCTGGCTGTGAGTGCGGTGGGAAGGGCAGTTGAATACAGCACCAGCTCTTAGGCCTTAGAGCTCTGGTGTGGGAGAAATGGCTGTATGTTTTAACTTTGTGAGCTGGTGTGTGCCGAGAGTGAGAGTGAGCTTGCGAATGTGTGTTGGCAGTGGTAGGAGGCAAGGCAAGGGGAGATTCTTAGTGTATGTTTGGCTGTGAAAGCACTGGCAAGGGAAGGTCAGAAACAGCAAGAGCTCTAAGCCCTTAGAGCTGTGGTGTGGGAGAAATGGCTGTATGTTTTAACACTGGGAGCTGGTCTGTGCCGAGAGTGAGAGTGAGTTTGCGAATGTGTCTTGGCAGTGGTAGGAGGCAAGGCAAGGGGAGATTCTTAGTGTATGTTTTTCTGTGAAAGCACTGGCAAGGGAAGGTCAGAAACAGCAAGAGCTCTAAGCGCTTAGAGCTCTGGTGTGGGAGAAATGAGTGTATGTTTTAACTTTGTGAGCTGGTGTGTGCCGAGAGTGAGAGTGAGCTTGCGAATGTGTCTTGGGAGTGGTAGGAGGCAAGGCAAGGGGAGATTCTTAGTGTATGTTTGGCTGTGAAAGCACTGGCAAGGGAAGGTCAGAAACAGCAAGAGCTCTAAGCCCTTAGAGCTCTGGTGTGGGAGAAATGGCTGTATGTTTTAACTTTGTGAGCTGGTGTGTGCCGAGAGTGAGAGTGAGCTTGAGAATGTGTCTTGGGAGTGGTGGGAGGCAAGGCAAGGGGAGATGCCAGGGGGGTGTCTGGCTGTGAGTGTGGTGGGAAGGGCAGTTGAATACAGCACCAGCTCTTAGGCCTTCGAGCTATGGTGTGGGAGAAATGGCTGCATGTTTGCACTTTGTGAGCTGGTCTGTGCGAAGAGTGAGAGTGAGCTTGCGAATGTGTATTGAGAGTGCTGGGAGGCAAGGCAAAAGTACATCCGCAGTGTCTGTCTGGGTGTGAAAGTGCTGGCAAGGGAAGGTGAGGACCAGCAAGAGCATTAAGCCCTTAGAAATATTAAGAGGGAAACATGGCTGTATGTTTTAAGTTTGTGAGCTGGTGTGTGCCGAGAGTGAGAGTGAGCTTGCGAATGTGTCTTGGCAGTGGTAGGAGGCAAGGCAAGGGGAGATTCTTAGTGTATGTTTTTCTGAGAAAGCACTGGCAAGGGAAGGTCAGAAACAGCAGGAGCTCTAAGCCCTTAGAGCTCTGGTGTGGGAGAAATGGCTGTATGTTTTAACTTTGTGAGCTGGTCTGTGCCGAGAGTGAGAGTGAGCTTGCGAATGTGTCTTGGGAGTGGCAGGAGGCAAGGCAAGGGGAGATTCTTAGTGTATGTTTGGCTGTGAAAGCACTGGCAAGGGAAGGTCAGAATCAGCAAGAGCTCTAAGCGCTTAGAGCTGTGGTGTGGGAGAAGTGGCTGTATGTTTTAACTTCGTGAGCTGGTCTGTGCCGAGAGTGAGAGTGAGCTTGAGAATGTGTCTTGGGAGTGGTGGGAGGCAAGGCAAGGGGAGATGCCAGGGGGGTGTCTGGCTGTGAGTGCGGTGGGAAGGGCAGTTGAATACAGCACCAGCTCTTAGGCCTTAGAGCTATGGTGTGGGAGAAATGGCTGTATGTTTTAACTTTGTGAGCTGGTGTGTGCCGAGAGTGAGAGTGAGCTTGCGAATGTCTGTTGGCAGTGGTAGGAGGCAAGGCAAGGGGAGATTCTTAGTGTATGTTTGGCTGTGAAAGCACTGGCAAGGGAAGGTCAGAATCAGCAAGAGCTCTAAGCGCTTAGAGCTCTGGTGTGGGAGAAATGGCTGGATGTTTTAACTTTGTGAGCTGGTCTGTGCCGAGAGTCAGAGTGAGCTTGAGAATGTGTCTTGGGAGTGGTGGGAGACAAGGCAAAGGGAGATTCTTAGTGTATGTTTGGCTGTGAAAGCACTGGCAAGGGAAGGTCAGAAACAGCAAGAGCTCTAAGCCCTTAGAGCTCTGGTGTGGGAGAAATGGCTGTATGTTTTAACACTGGGAGCTGGTCTGTGCCGAGAGTGAGAGTGAGTTTGCGAATGTGTCTTGGCAGTGGTAGGAGGCAAGGCAAGGGGAGATTCTTAGTGTATGTTTGGCTGTGAAAGCACTGGCAAGGGAAGGTCAGAAACAGCAAGAGCTCTAAGCGCTTAGAGCTCTGGTGTGGGAGAAGTGGCTGTATGTTTTAACTTTGTGAGCTGGTGTGTGCCGAGAGTGAGAGTGAGCTTGAGAATGTGTCTTGGGAGTGGTGGGAGGCAAGGCAAGGGGAGATGCCAGGGGGGTGTCTGGCTGTGAGTGTGGTGGGAAGGGCAGTTGAATACAGCACCAGCTCTTAGGCCTTCGAGCTATGGTGTGGGAGAAATGGCTGCATGTTTGCACTTTGTGAGCTGGTCTGTGCGAAGAGTGAGAGTGATCTTGCGAATGTGTATTGAGAGTGCTGGGAGGCAAGGCAAAAGTACATCCGCAGTGTCTGTCTGGGTGTGAAAGTGCTGGCAAGGGAAGGTGAGGACCAGCAAGAGCATTAAGCCCTTAGAAATATTAAGAGGGAAACATGGCTGTATGTTTTAACTTTGTGAGCTGGTGTGTGCCGAGAGTGAGAGTGAGCTTGAGAATGTGTCTTGGCAGTGGTGGGAGGCAAGGCAAGGGGAGATGCCAGGGGGGTGTCTGGCTGTGAGTGCGGTGGGAAGGGCAGTTGAATACAGCACCAGCTCTTAGGCCTTAGAGCTCTGGTGTGGGAGAAATGGCTGTATGTTTTAACTTTGTGAGCTGGTGTGTGCCGAGAGTGAGAGTGAGCTTGCGAATGTCTGTTGGCAGTGGTAGGAGGCAAGGCAAGGGGAGATTCTTAGTGTATATTTGGCTGTGAAAGCACTGGCAAGGGAAGGTCAGAAACAGCAAGAGCTCTAAGCCCTTAGAGCTCTGGTGAGAGAGAAATGGCTGTATGTTTTAACTTTGTGAGCTGGTGTGTGCCGAGAGTGAGAGTGAGCTTGAGAATGTGTCTTGGCAGGGCTAGGAGGCATGGCAAAGGGAGATTCTTAGTGTATGTTTGGCTGTGAAAGCACTGGCAAGGGAAGGTCAGAATCAGCAAGAGCTCTAAGCGCTTAGAGCTCTGGTGTGGGAGAAATGGCTGTATGTTTTAACTTCGTGAGCTGGTCTGTGCCGAGAGTCAGAGTGAGCTTGAGAATGTGTCTTGGGAGTGGTGGGAGGCAAGGCAAGGGGAGATGCCAGGGGGGTGTCTGGGTGTGAGTGCGGTGGGAAGGGCAGTTGAATACAGCACCAGCTCTTAGGCCTTCGAGCTATGGTGTGGGAGAAATGGCTGCATGTTTGCACTTTGTGAGCTGGTCTGTGCGAAGAGTGAGAGTGAGCTTGCGAATGTGTATTGAGAGTGCTGGGAGGCAAGGCAAAAGTACATCCGCAGTGTCTGTCTGGGTGTGAAAGTGCTGGCAAGGGAAGGTGAGGACCAGCAAGAGCATTAAGCCCTTAGAAATATTAAGAGGGAAACATGGCTGTATGTTTTAAGTTTGTGAGCTGGTGTGTGCCGAGAGTGAGAGTGAGCTTGCGAATGTGTGTTGGCAGTGGTAGGAGGCAAGGCAAGGGGAGATTCTTAGTGTATATTTGGCTGTGAAAGCACTGGCAAGGGAAGGTCAGAAACAGCAAGAGCTCTAAGCCCTTAGAGCTGTGGTGTGGGAGAAATGGCTGTATGTTTTAAGTTTGTGAGCTGGTCTGTGCCGAGAGTGATAGTGAGCTTGAGAATGTGTCTTGGCAGGGCTAGGAGGCAAGGCAAGGGGAGATTCTTAGTGTATGTTTGGCTGTGAAAGCACTGGCAAGGGAAGGTCAGAAACAGCAAGAGCTCTAAGCCCTTAGAGCTCTGGTGTGGGAGAAATGGCTGTATGTTTTAACACTGGGAGCTGGTGTGTGCCGAGAGTGAGAGTGAGCTTGCGAATGTGTCTTGGGAGTGGCAGGAGGCAAGGCAAGGGGAGATTCTTAGTGTATGTTTGGCTGTGAAAGCACTGGCAAGGGAAGGTCAGAATCAGCAAGAGCTCTAAGCGCTTAGAGCTCTGGTGTGGGAGAAATGGCTGTATGTTTTTACTTTGTGAGCTGGTGTGTGCCGAGAGTCAGAGTGAGCTTGAGAATGTGTCTTGGGAGTGGTGGGAGGCAAGGCAAGGGGAGATGCCAGGGGGGTGTCTGGCTGTGAGTGCGGTGGGAAGGGCAGTTGAATACAGCACCAGCTCTTAGGCCTTAGAGCTATGGTGTGGGAGAAATGGCTGTATGTTTTAACTTTGTGAGCTGGTGTGTGCCGAGAGTGAGAGTGAGCTTGCGAATGTCTGTTGGCAGTGGTAGGAGGCAAGGCAAGGGGAGATTCTTAGTGTATGTTTGGCTGTGAAAGCACTGGCAAGGGAAGGTCAGAATCAGCAAGAGCTCTAAGCGCTTAGAGCTCTGGTGTGGGAGAAATGGCTGGATGTTTTAACTTTGTGAGCTGGTCTGTGCCGAGAGTCAGAGTGAGCTTGAGAATGTGTCTTGGGAGTGGTGGGAGACAAGGCAAGGGGAGATTCTTAGTGTATGTTTGGCTGTGAAAGCACTGGCAAGGGAAGGTCACAAACAGCAAGAGCTCTAAGCCCTTAGAGCTCTGGTGTGGGAGAAATGGCTGTATGTTTTAACACTGGGAGCTGGTCTGTGCCGAGAGTGAGAGTGAGTTTGCGAATGTGTCTTGGCAGTGGTAGGAGGCAAGGCAAGGGGAGATTCTTAGTGTATGTTTGGCTGTGAAAGCACTGGCAAGGGAAGGTCAGAAACAGCAAGAGCTCTAAGCGCTTAGAGCTCTGGTGTGGGAGAAGTGGCTGTATGTTTTAACTTTGTGAGCTGGTGTGTGCCGAGAGTGAGAGTGAGCTTGAGAATGTGTCTTGGGAGTGGTGGGAGGCAAGGCAAGGGGAGATGCCAGGGGGGTGTCTGGCTGTGAGTGTGGTGGGAAGGGCAGTTGAATACAGCACCAGCTCTTAGGCCTTCGAGCTATGGTGTGGGAGAAATGGCTGCATGTTTGCACTTTGTGAGCTGGTCTGTGCGAAGAGTGAGAGTGATCTTGCGAATGTGTATTGAGAGTGCTGGGAGGCAAGGCAAAAGTACATCCGCAGTGTCTGTCTGGGTGTGAAAGTGCTGGCAAGGGAAGGTGAGGACCAGCAAGAGCATTAAGCCCTTAGAAATATTAAGAGGGAAACATGGCTGTATGTTTTAAGTTTGTGAGCTGGTGTGTGCCGAGAGTGAGAGTGAGCTTGAGAATGTGTCTTGGCAGTGGTGGGAGGCAAGGCAAGGGGAGATGCCAGGGGGGTGTCTGGCTGTGAGTGCGGTGGGAAGGGCAGTTGAATACAGCACCAGCTCTTAGGCCTTAGAGCTCTGGTGTGGGAGAAATGGCTGTATGTTTTAACTTTGTGAGCTGGTGTGTGCCGAGAGTGAGAGTGAGCTTGCGAATGTCTGTTGGCAGTGGTAGGAGGCAAGGCAAGGGGAGATTCTTAGTGTATGTTTGGCTGTGAAAGCACTGGCAAGGGAAGGTCAGAAACAGCAAGAGCTCTAAGCCCTTAGAGCTCTGGTGAGAGAGAAATGGCTGTATGTTTTAACTTTGTGAGCTGGTGTGTGCCGAGAGTGAGAGTGAGCTTGAGAATGTGTCTTGGCAGGGCTAGGAGGCAAGGCAAAGGGAGATTCTTAGTGTATGTTTGGCTGTGAAAGCACTGGCAAGGGAAGGTCAGAATCAGCAAGAGCTCTAAGCGCTTAGAGCTCTGGTGTGGGAGAAATGGCTGTATGTTTTAACTTCGTGAGCTGGTCTGTGCCGAGAGTCAGAGTGAGCTTGAGAATGTGTCTTGGGAGTGGTGGGAGGCAAGGCAAGGGGAGATGCCCGGGGGGTGTCTGGCTGTGAGTGCGGTGGGAAGGGCAGTTGAATACAGCACCAGCTCTTAGGCCTTCGAGCTATGGTGTGGGAGAAATGGCTGCATGTTTGCACTTTGTGAGCTGGTCTGTGCGAAGAGTGAGAGTGAGCTTGCGAATGTGTATTGAGAGTGCTGGGAGGCAAGGCAAAAGTACATCCGCAGTGTCTGTCTGGGTGTGAAAGTGCTGGCAAGGGAAGGTGAGGACCAGCAAGAGCATTAAGCCCTTAGAAATATTAAGAGGGAAACATGGCTGTATGTTTTAAGTTTGTGAGCTGGTGTGTGCCGAGAGTGAGAGTGAGCTTGCGAATGTGTGTTGGCAGTGGTAGGAGGCAAGGCAAGGGGAGATTCTTAGTGTATATTTGGCTGTGAAAGCACTGGCAAGGGAAGGTCAGAAACAGCAAGAGCTCTAAGCCCTTAGAGCTGTGGTGTGGGAGAAATGGCTGTATGTTTTAACTTTGTGAGCTGGTCTGTGCCGAGAGTGATAGTGAGCTTGAGAATGTGTCTTGGCAGTGGTAGGAGGCAAGGCAAGGGGAGATTCTTAGTGTATGTTTGGCTGTGAAAGCACTGGCAAGGGAAGGTCAGAATCAGCAAGAGCTCTAAGCGCTTAGAGCTCTGGTGTGGGAGAAGTGGCTGTATGTTTTAACTTTGTGAGCTGGTGTGTGCCGAGAGTGAGAGTGAGCTTGAGAATGTGTCTTGGGAGTGGTGGGAGGCAAGGCAAGGGGAGATGCCAGGGGGGTCTCTGGCTGTGAGTGCGGTGGGAAGGGCAGTTGAATACAGCACCAGCTCTTAGGCCTTAGAGCTCTGGTGTGGGAGAAATGGCTGTATGTTTTAACTTTGTGAGCTGGTGTGTGCCGAGAGTGAGAGTGAGCTTGCGAATGTGTGTTGGCAGTGGTAGGAGGCAAGGCAAGGGGAGATTCTTAGTGTATGTTTGGCTGTGAAAGCACTGGCAAGGGAAGGTCAGAAACAGCAAGAGCTCTAAGCCCTTAGAGCTCTGGTGTGGGAGAAATGGCTGTATGTTTTAACACTGGGAGCTGGTCTGTGCCGAGAGTGAGAGTGAGTTTGCGAATGTGTCTTGGCAGTGGTAGGAGGCAAGGCAAGGGGAGATTCTTAGTGTATGTTTGGCTGTGAAAGCACTGGCAAGGGAAGGTCAGAAACAGCAAGAGCTCTAAGCGCTTAGAGCTCTGGTGTGGGAGAAGTGGCTGTATGTTTTAACTTTGTGAGCTGGTGTGTGCCGAGAGTGAGAGTGAGCTTGAGAATGTGTCTTGGGAGTGGTGGGAGGCAAGGCAAGGGGAGATGCCAGGGGGGTGTCTGGCTGTGAGTGCGGTGGGAAGGGCAGTTGAATACAGCACCAGCTCTTAGGCCTTAGAGCTATGGTGTGGGAGAAATGGCTGCATGTTTGCACTTTGTGAGCTGGTCTGTGCGAAGAGTGAGAGTGATCTTGCGAATGTGTATTGAGAGTGCTGGGAGGCAAGGCAAAAGTACATCCGCAGTGTCTGTCTGGGTGTGAAAGTGCTGGCAAGGGAAGGTGAGGACCAGCAAGAGCATTAAGCCCTTAGAAATATTAAGAGGGAAACATGGCTGTATGTTTTAAGTTTGTGAGCTGGTGTGTGCCGAGAGTGAGAGTGAGCTTGAGAATGTGTCTTGGCAGTGGTGGGAGGCAAGGCAAGGGGAGATGCCAGGGGGGTGTCTGGCTGTGAGTGCGGTGGGAAGGGCAGTTGAATACAGCACCAGCTCTTAGGCCTTAGAGCTATGGTGTGGGAGAAATGGCTGTATGTTTTAACTTTGTGAGCTGGTGTGTGCCGAGAGTGAGAGTGAGCTTGCGAATGTGTGTTGGCAGTGGTAGGAGGCAAGGCAAGGGGAGATTCTTAGTGTATGTTTGGCTGTGAAAGCACTGGCAAGGGAAGGTCAGAATCAGCAAGAGCTCTAAGCGCTTAGAGCTCTGGTTTGGGAGAAATGGCTGTATGTTTTAACTTTGTGAGCTGGTCTGTGCCGAGAGTGAGAGTGAGCTTGAGAATGTGTCTTGGGAGTGGTGGGAGGCAAGGCAAGGGGAGATGCCAGGGGGGTGTCTGGCTGTGAGTGCGGTGGGAAGGGCAGTTGAATACAGCACCAGCTCTTAGGCCTTCGAGCTATGGTGTGGGAGAAATGGCTGCATGTTTGCACTTTGTGAGCTGGTCTGTGCGAAGAGTGAGAGTGAGCTTGCGAATGTGTATTGAGAGTGCTGGGAGGCAAGGCAAAAGTACATCCGCAGTGTCTGTCTGGGTGTGAAAGTGCTGGCAAGGGAAGGTGAGGACCAGCAAGAGCATTAAGCCCTTAGAAATATTGAGGGAAACATGGCTGTATGTTTTAAGTTTGTGAGCTGGTGTGTGCCGAGAGTGAGAGTGAGCTTGAGAATGTGTCTTGGCAGTGGTAGGAGGCAAGGCAAGGGGAGATTCTTAGTGTATGTTTTTCTGTGAAAGCACTGGCAAGGGAAGGTCAGAATCAGCAAGAGCTCTAAGCGCTTGGAGCTCTGGTGTGGGAGAAATGAGTGTATGTTTTAACTTTGTGAGCTGGTGTGTGCCGAGAGTGAGAGTGAGCTTGCGAATGTGTCTTGGGAGTGGTAGGAGGCAAGGCAAGGGGAGATTCTTAGTGTATGTTTGGCTGTGAAAGCACTGGCAAGGGAAGGTCAGAAACAGCAAGAGCTCTAAGCGCTTAGAGCTCTGGTGTGGGAGAAATGAGTGTATGTTTTAACTTTGTGAGCTGGTGTGTGCCGAGAGTGAGAGTGAGCTTGCGAATGTGTCTTGGGAGTGGTAGGAGGCAAGGCAAGGGGAGATTCTTAGTGTATGTTTGGCTGTGAAAGCACTGGCAAGGGAAGGTCAGAAACAGCAAGAGCTCTAAGCCCTTAGAGCTCTGGTGTGGGAGAAATGGCTGTATGTTTTAACTTTGTGAGCTGGTGTGTGCCGAGAGTGAGAGTGAGCTTGAGAATGTGTCTTGGGAGTGGTGGGAGGCAAGGCAAGGGGAGATGCCAGGGGGGTGTCTGGCTGTGAGTGTGGTGGGAAGGGCAGTTGAATACAGCACCAGCTCTTAGGCCTTCGAGCTATGGTGTGGGAGAAATGGCTGCATGTTTGCACTTTGTGAGCTGGTCTGTGCGAAGAGTGAGAGTGAGCTTGCGAATGTGTATTGAGAGTGCTGGGAGGCAAGGCAAAAGTACATCCGCAGTGTCTGTCTGGGTGTGAAAGTGCTGGCAAGGGAAGGTGAGGACCAGCAAGAGCATTAAGCCCTTAGAAATATTAAGAGGGAAAGATGGCTGTATGTTTTAAGTTTGTGAGCTGGTGTGTGCCGAGAGTGAGAGTGAGCTTGCGAATGTGTCTTGGCAGTGGTAGGAGGCAAGGCAAGGGGAGATTCTTAGTGTATGTTTGGCTGTGAAAGCACTGGCAAGGGAAGGTCAGAAACAGCAAGAGCTCTAAGCCCTTAGAGCTCTGGTGTGGGAGAAATGGCTGTATGTTTTAACACTGGGAGCTGGTCTGTGCCGAGAGTGAGAGTGAGCTTGCGAATGTGTCTTGGGAGTGGCAGGAGGCAAGGCAAGGGGAGATTCTTAGTGTATGTTTGGCTGTGAAAGCACTGGCAAGGGAAGGTCAGAATCAGCAAGAGCTCTAAGCGCTTAGAGCTGTGGTGTGGGAGAAATGGCTGTATGTTTTTACTTTGTGAGCTGGTGTGTGCCGAGAGTGAGAGTGAGCTTGAGAATGTGTCTTGGGAGTGGTGGGAGGCAAGGCAAGGGGAGATGCCAGGGGGGTGTCTGGCTGTGAGTGCGGTGGGAAGGGCAGTTGAATACAGCACCAGCTCTTAGGCCTTAGAGCTATGGTGTGGGAGAAATGGCTGTATGTTTTAACTTTGTGAGCTGGTGTGTGCCGAGAGTGAGAGTGAGCTTGCGAATGTCTGTTGGCAGTGGTAGGAGGCAAGGCAAGGGGAGATTCTTAGTGTATGTTTGGCTGTGAAAGCACTGGCAAGGGAAGGTCAGAAACAGCAAGAGCTCTAAGCCCTTAGAGCTCTGGTGAGAGAGAAATGGCTGTATGTTTTAACTTTGTGAGCTGGTGTGTGCCGAGAGTGAGAGTGAGCTTGAGAATGTGTCTTGGCAGGGCTAGGAGGCAAGGCAAAGGGAGATTCTTAGTGTATGTTTGGCTGTGAAAGCACTGGCAAGGGAAGGTCAGAATCAGCAAGAGCTCTAAGCGCTTAGAGCTCTGGTGTGGGAGAAATGGCTGTATGTTTTAACTTCGTGAGCTGGTCTGTGCCGAGAGTCAGAGTGAGCTTGAGAATGTGTCTTGGGAGTGGTGGGAGGCAAGGCAAGGGGAGATGCCCGGGGGGTGTCTGGCTGTGAGTGCGGTGGGAAGGGCAGTTGAATACAGCACCAGCTCTTAGGCCTTCGAGCTATGGTGTGGGAGAAATGGCTGCATGTTTGCACTTTGTGAGCTGGTCTGTGCGAAGAGTGAGAGTGATCTTGCGAATGTGTATTGAGAGTGCTGGGAGGCAAGGCAAAAGTACATCCGCAGTGTCTGTCTGGGTGTGAAAGTGCTGGCAAGGGAAGGTGAGGACCAGCAAGAGCATTAAGCCCTTAGAAATATTAAGAGGGAAACATGGCTGTATGTTTTAAGTTTGTGAGCTGGTGTGTGCCGAGAGTGAGAGTGAGCTTGCGAATGTGTGTTGGCAGTGGTAGGAGGCAAGGCAAGGGGAGATTCTTAGTGTATATTTGGCTGTGAAAGCACTGGCAAGGGAAGGTCAGAAACAGCAAGAGCTCTAAGCCCTTAGAGCTGTGGTGTGGGAGAAATGGCTGTATGTTTTAACTTTGTGAGCTGGTCTGTGCCGAGAGTGATAGTGAGCTTGAGAATGTGTCTTGGCAGTGGTAGGAGGCAAGGCAAGGGGAGATTCTTAGTGTATGTTTGGCTGTGAAAGCACTGGCAAGGGAAGGTCAGAATCAGCAAGAGCTCTAAGCGCTTAGAGCTCTGGTGTGGGAGAAGTGGCTGTATGTTTTAACTTTGTGAGCTGGTGTGTGCCGAGAGTGAGAGTGAGCTTGAGAATGTGTCTTGGGAGTGGTGGGAGGCAAGGCAAGGGGAGATGCCAGGGGGGTCTCTGGCTGTGAGTGCGGTGGGAAGGGCAGTTGAATACAGCACCAGCTCTTAGGCCTTAGAGCTCTGGTGTGGGAGAAATGGCTGTATGTTTTAACTTTGTGAGCTGGTGTGTGCCGAGAGTGAGAGTGAGCTTGCGAATGTGTGTTGGCAGTGGTAGGAGGCAAGGCAAGGGGAGATTCTTAGTGTATGTTTGGCTGTGAAAGCACTGGCAAGGGAAGGTCAGAAACAGCAAGAGCTCTAAGCCCTTAGAGCTCTGGTGTGGGAGAAATGGCTGTATGTTTTAACACTGGGAGCTGGTCTGTGCCGAGAGTGAGAGTGAGTTTGCGAATGTGTCTTGGCAGTGGTAGGAGGCAAGGCAAGGGGAGATTCTTAGTGTATGTTTGGCTGTGAAAGCACTGGCAAGGGAAGGTCAGAAACAGCAAGAGCTCTAAGCGCTTAGAGCTCTGGTGTGGGAGAAGTGGCTGTATGTTTTAACTTTGTGAGCTGGTGTGTGCCGAGAGTGAGAGTGAGCTTGAGAATGTGTCTTGGGAGTGGTGGGAGGCAAGGCAAGGGGAGATGCCAGGGGGGTGTCTGGCTGTGAGTGCGGTGGGAAGGGCAGTTGAATACAGCACCAGCTCTTAGGCCTTAGAGCTATGGTGTGGGAGAAATGGCTGCATGTTTGCACTTTGTGAGCTGGTCTGTGCGAAGAGTGAGAGTGATCTTGCGAATGTGTATTGAGAGTGCTGGGAGGCAAGGCAAAAGTACATCCGCAGTGTCTGTCTGGGTGTGAAAGTGCTGGCAAGGGAAGGTGAGGACCAGCAAGAGCATTAAGCCCTTAGAAATATTAAGAGGGAAACATGGCTGTATGTTTTAAGTTTGTGAGCTGGTGTGTGCCGAGAGTGAGAGTGAGCTTGAGAATGTGTCTTGGCAGTGGTGGGAGGCAAGGCAAGGGGAGATGCCAGGGGGGTGTCTGGCTGTGAGTGCGGTGGGAAGGGCAGTTGAATACAGCACCAGCTCTTAGGCCTTCGAGCTATGGTGTGGGAGAAATGGCTGTATGTTTTAACTTTGTGAGCTGGTGTGTGCCGAGAGTGAGAGTGAGCTTGCGAATGTGTGTTGGCAGTGGTAGGAGGCAAGGCAAGGGGAGATTCTTAGTGTATGTTTTTCTGTGAAAGCACTGGCAAGGGAAGGTCAGAATCAGCAAGAGCTCTAAGCGCTTGGAGCTCTGGTGTGGGAGAAATGAGTGTATGTTTTAACTTTGTGAGCTGGTGTGTGCCGAGAGTGAGAGTGAGCTTGCGAATGTGTCTTGGGAGTGGTAGGAGGCAAGGCAAGGGGAGATTCTTAGTGTATGTTTGGCTGTGAAAGCACTGGCAAGGGAAGGTCAGAAACAGCAAGAGCTCTAAGCGCTTAGAGCTCTGGTGTGGGAGAAATGAGTGTATGTTTTAACTTTGTGAGCTGGTGTGTGCCGAGAGTGAGAGTGAGCTTGCGAATGTGTCTTGGGAGTGGTAGGAGGCAAGGCAAGGGGAGATTCTTAGTGTATGTTTGGCTGTGAAAGCACTGGCAAGGGAAGGTCAGAAACAGCAAGAGCTCTAAGCCCTTAGAGCTCTGGTGTGGGAGAAATGGCTGTATGTTTTAACTTTGTGAGCTGGTGTGTGCCGAGAGTGAGAGTGAGCTTGAGAATGTGTCTTGGGAGTGGTGGGAGGCAAGGCAAGGGGAGATGCCAGGGGGGTGTCTGGCTGTGAGTGTGGTGGGAAGGGCAGTTGAATACAGCACCAGCTCTTAGGCCTTCGAGCTATGGTGTGGGAGAAATGGCTGCATGTTTGCACTTTGTGAGCTGGTCTGTGCGAAGAGTGAGAGTGAGCTTGCGAATGTGTATTGAGAGTGCTGGGAGGCAAGGCAAAAGTACATCCGCAGTGTCTGTCTGGGTGTGAAAGTGCTGGCAAGGGAAGGTGAGGACCAGCAAGAGCATTAAGCCCTTAGAAATATTAAGAGGGAAAGATGGCTGTATGTTTTAAGTTTGTGAGCTGGTGTGTGCCGAGAGTGAGAGTGAGCTTGCGAATGTGTCTTGGCAGTGGTAGGAGGCAAGGCAAGGGGAGATTCTTAGTGTATGTTTGGCTGTGAAAGCACTGGCAAGGGAAGGTCAGAAACAGCAAGAGCTCTAAGCCCTTAGAGCTCTGGTGTGGGAGAAATGGCTGTATGTTTTAACACTGGGAGCTGGTCTGTGCCGAGAGTGAGAGTGAGCTTGCGAATGTGTCTTGGGAGTGGCAGGAGGCAAGGCAAGGGGAGATTCTTAGTGTATGTTTGGCTGTGAAAGCACTGGCAAGGGAAGGTCAGAATCAGCAAGAGCTCTAAGCGCTTAGAGCTGTGGTGTGGGAGAAATGGCTGTATGTTTTTACTTTGTGAGCTGGTGTGTGCCGAGAGTGAGAGTGAGCTTGAGAATGTGTCTTGGGAGTGGTGGGAGGCAAGGCAAGGGGAGATGCCAGGGGGGTGTCTGGCTGTGAGTGCGGTGGGAAGGGCAGTTGAATACAGCACCAGCTCTTAGGCCTTAGAGCTATGGTGTGGGAGAAATGGCTGTATGTTTTAACTTTGTGAGCTGGTGTGTGCCGAGAGTGAGAGTGAGCTTGCGAATGTGTGTTGGCAGTGGTAGGAGGCAAGGCAAGGGGAGATTCTTAGTGTATGTTTGGCTGTGAAAGCACTGGCAAGGGAAGGTCAGAATCAGCAAGAGCTCTAAGCGCTTAGAGCTCTGGTGTGGGAGAAATGGCTGGATGTTTTAACTTTGTGAGCTGGTCTGTGCCGAGAGTCAGAGTGAGCTTGAGAATGTGTCTTGGCAGTGGTGGGAGACAAGGCAAAGGGAGATTCTTAGTGTATGTTTGGCTGTGAAAGCACTGGCAAGGGAAGGTCAGAAACAGCAAGAGCTCTAAGCCCTTAGAGCTCTGGTGTGGGAGAAATGGCTGTATGTTTTAACACTGGGAGCTGGTCTGTGCCGAGAGTGAGAGTGAGTTTGCGAATGTGTCTTGGCAGTGGTAGGAGGCAAGGCAAAGGGAGATTCTTAGTGTATGTTTGGCTGTGAAAGCACTGGCAAGGGAAGGTCAGAATCAGCAAGAGCTCTAAGCGCTTAGAGCTGTGGTGTGGGAGAAATGGCTGTATGTTTTAACTTCGTGAGCTGGTCTGTGCCGAGAGTGAGAGTGAGCTTGAGAATGTGTCTTGGGAGTGGTGGGAGGCAAGGCAAGGGGAGATGCCAGGGGGGTGTCTGGCTGTGAGTGCGGTGGGAAGGGCAGTTGAATACAGCACCAGCTCTTAGGCCTTCGAGCTATGGTGTGGGAGAAATGGCTGCATGTTTGCACTTTGTGAGCTGGTCTGTGCGAAGAGTGAGAGTGAGCTTGCGAATGTGTATTGAGAGTGCTGGGAGGCAAGGCAAAAGTACATCCGCAGTGTCTGTCTGGGTGTGAAAGTGCTGGCAAGGGAAGGTGAGGACCAGCAAGAGCATTAAGCCCTTAGAAATATTAAGAGGGAAACATGGCTGTATGTTTTAAGTTTGTGAGCTGGTCTGTGCCGAGAGTGAGAGTGAGCTTGCGAATGTGTGTTGGCAGTGGTAGGAGGCAAGGCAAGGGGAGATTCTTAGTGTATATTTGGCTGTGAAAGCACTGGCAAGGGAAGGTCAGAAACAGCAAGAGCTCTAAGCCCTTAGAGCTGTGGTGTGGGAGAAATGGCTGTATGTTTTAACTTTGTGAGCTGGTCTGTGCCGAGAGTGATAGTGAGCTTGAGAATGTGTCTTGGCAGGGCTAGGAGGCAAGGCAAGGGGAGATTCTTAGTGTATGTTTGGCTGTGAAAGCACTGGCAAGGGAAGGTCAGAATCAGCAAGAGCTCTAAGCGCTTAGAGCTCTGGTGTGGGAGAAATGGCTGTATGTTTTAACTTTGTGAGCTGGTGTGTGCCGAGAGTGAGAGTGAGCTTGAGAATGTGTCTTGGGAGTGGTGGGAGGCAAGGCAAGGGGAGATGCCAGGGGGGTCTCTGGCTGTGAGTGCGGTGGGAAGGGCAGTTGAATACAGCACCAGCTCTTAGGCCTTAGAGCTCTGGTGTGGGAGAAATGGCTGTATGTTTTAACTTTGTGAGCTGGTGTGTGCCGAGAGTGAGAGTGAGCTTGCGAATGTGTGTTGGCAGTGGTAGGAGGCAAGGCAAGGGGAGATTCTTAGTGTATGTTTGGCTGTGAAAGCACTGGCAAGGGAAGGTCAGAAACAGCAAGAGCTCTAAGCCCTTAGAGCTGTGGTGTGGGAGAAATGGCTGTATGTTTTAACACTGGGAGCTGGTCTGTGCCGAGAGTGAGAGTGAGTTTGCGAATGTGTGTTGGCAGTGGTAGGAGGCAAGGCAAGGGGAGATTCTTAGTGTATGTTTTTCTGTGAAAGCACTGGCAAGGGAAGGTCAGAAACAGCAAGAGCTCTAAGCGCTTAGAGCTCTGGTGTGGGAGAAATGAGTGTATGTTTTAACTTTGTGAGCTGGTGTGTGCCGAGAGTGAGAGTGAGCTTGCGAATGTGTCTTGGGAGTGGTAGGAGGCAAGGCAAGGGGAGATTCTTAGTGTATGTTTGGCTGTGAAAGCACTGGCAAGGGAAGGTCAGAAACAGCAAGAGCTCTAAGCCCTTAGAGCTCTGGTGTGGGAGAAATGGCTGTATGTTTTAACTTTGTGAGCTGGTGTGTGCCGAGAGTGAGAGTGAGCTTGAGAATGTGTCTTGGGAGTGGTGGGAGGCAAGGCAAGGGGAGATGCCAGGGGGGTGTCTGGCTGTGAGTGTGGTGGGAAGGGCAGTTGAATACAGCACCAGCTCTTAGGCCTTCGAGCTATGGTGTGGGAGAAATGGCTGCATGTTTGCACTTTGTGAGCTGGTCTGTGCGAAGAGTGAGAGTGAGCTTGCGAATGTGTATTGAGAGTGCTGGGAGGCAAGGCAAAAGTACATCCGCAGTGTCTGTCTGGGTGTGAAAGTGCTGGCAAGGGAAGGTGAGGACCAGCAAGAGCATTAAGCCCTTAGAAATATTAAGAGGGAAACATGGCTGTATGTTTTAAGTTTGTGAGCTGGTGTGTGCCGAGAGTGAGAGTGAGCTTGCGAATGTGTCTTGGCAGTGGTAGGAGGCAAGGCAAGGGGAGATTCTTAGTGTATGTTTTTCTGAGAAAGCACTGGCAAGGGAAGGTCAGAAACAGCAGGAGCTCTAAGCCCTTAGAGCTCTGGTGTGGGAGAAATGGCTGTATGTTTTAACTTTGTGAGCTGGTCTGTGCCGAGAGTGAGAGTGAGCTTGCGAATGTGTCTTGGGAGTGGCAGGAGGCAAGGCAAGGGGAGATTCTTAGTGTATGTTTGGCTGTGAAAGCACTGGCAAGGGAAGGTCAGAATCAGCAAGAGCTCTAAGCGCTTAGAGCTGTGGTGTGGGAGAAGTGGCTGTATGTTTTAACTTCGTGAGCTGGTCTGTGCCGAGAGTGAGAGTGAGCTTGAGAATGTGTCTTGGGAGTGGTGGGAGGCAAGGCAAGGGGAGATGCCAGGGGGGTGTCTGGCTGTGAGTGCGGTGGGAAGGGCAGTTGAATACAGCACCAGCTCTTAGGCCTTAGAGCTATGGTGTGGGAGAAATGGCTGTATGTTTTAACTTTGTGAGCTGGTGTGTGCCGAGAGTGAGAGTGAGCTTGCGAATGTCTGTTGGCAGTGGTAGGAGGCAAGGCAAGGGGAGATTCTTAGTGTATGTTTGGCTGTGAAAGCACTGGCAAGGGAAGGTCAGAATCAGCAAGAGCTCTAAGCGCTTAGAGCTCTGGTGTGGGAGAAATGGCTGGATGTTTTAACTTTGTGAGCTGGTCTGTGCCGAGAGTCAGAGTGAGCTTGAGAATGTGTCTTGGGAGTGGTGGGAGACAAGGCAAAGGGAGATTCTTAGTGTATGTTTGGCTGTGAAAGCACTGGCAAGGGAAGGTCAGAAACAGCAAGAGCTCTAAGCCCTTAGAGCTCTGGTGTGGGAGAAATGGCTGTATGTTTTAACACTGGGAGCTGGTCTGTGCCGAGAGTGAGAGTGAGTTTGCGAATGTGTCTTGGCAGTGGTAGGAGGCAAGGCAAGGGGAGATTCTTAGTGTATGTTTGGCTGTGAAAGCACTGGCAAGGGAAGGTCAGAAACAGCAAGAGCTCTAAGCGCTTAGAGCTCTGGTGTGGGAGAAGTGGCTGTATGTTTTAACTTTGTGAGCTGGTGTGTGCCGAGAGTGAGAGTGAGCTTGAGAATGTGTCTTGGGAGTGGTGGGAGGCAAGGCAAGGGGAGATGCCAGGGGGGTGTCTGGCTGTGAGTGTGGTGGGAAGGGCAGTTGAATACAGCACCAGCTCTTAGGCCTTCGAGCTATGGTGTGGGAGAAATGGCTGCATGTTTGCACTTTGTGAGCTGGTCTGTGCGAAGAGTGAGAGTGATCTTGCGAATGTGTATTGAGAGTGCTGGGAGGCAAGGCAAAAGTACATCCGCAGTGTCTGTCTGGGTGTGAAAGTGCTGGCAAGGGAAGGTGAGGACCAGCAAGAGCATTAAGCCCTTAGAAATATTAAGAGGGAAACATGGCTGTATGTTTTAAGTTTGTGAGCTGGTGTGTGCCGAGAGTGAGAGTGAGCTTGAGAATGTGTCTTGGCAGTGGTGGGAGGCAAGGCAAGGGGAGATGCCAGGGGGGTGTCTGGCTGTGAGTGCGGTGGGAAGGGCAGTTGAATACAGCACCAGCTCTTAGGCCTTAGAGCTCTGGTGTGGGAGAAATGGCTGTATGTTTTAACTTTGTGAGCTGGTGTGTGCCGAGAGTGAGAGTGAGCTTGCGAATGTCTGTTGGCAGTGGTAGGAGGCAAGGCAAGGGGAGATTCTTAGTGTATATTTGGCTGTGAAAGCACTGGCAAGGGAAGGTCAGAAACAGCAAGAGCTCTAAGCCCTTAGAGCTCTGGTGAGAGAGAAATGGCTTTATGTTTTAACTTTGTGAGCTGGTGTGTGCCGAGAGTGAGAGTGAGCTTGAGAATGTGTCTTGGCAGGGCTAGGAGGCATGGCAAAGGGAGATTCTTAGTGTATGTTTGGCTGTGAAAGCACTGGCAAGGGAAGGTCAGAATCAGCAAGAGCTCTAAGCGCTTAGAGCTCTGGTGTGGGAGAAATGGCTGTATGTTTTAACTTCGTGAGCTGGTCTGTGCCGAGAGTCAGAGTGAGCTTGAGAATGTGTCTTGGGAGTGGTGGGAGGCAAGGCAAGGGGAGATGCCAGGGGGGTGTCTGGCTGTGAGTGCGGTGGGAAGGGCAGTTGAATACAGCACCAGCTCTTAGGCCTTCGAGCTATGGTGTGGGAGAAATGGCTGCATGTTTGCACTTTGTGAGCTGGTCTGTGCGAAGAGTGAGAGTGAGCTTGCGAATGTGTATTGAGAGTGCTGGGAGGCAAGGCAAAAGTACATCCGCAGTGTCTGTCTGGGTGTGAAAGTGCTGGCAAGGGAAGGTGAGGACCAGCAAGAGCATTAAGCCCTTAGAAATATTAAGAGGGAAACATGGCTGTATGTTTTAAGTTTGTGAGCTGGTGTGTGCCGAGAGTGAGAGTGAGCTTGCGAATGTGTGTTGGCAGTGGTAGGAGGCAAGGCAAGGGGAGATTCTTAGTGTATATTTGGCTGTGAAAGCACTGGCAAGGGAAGGTCAGAAACAGCAAGAGCTCTAAGCCCTTAGAGCTGTGGTGTGGGAGAAATGGCTGTATGTTTTAAGTTTGTGAGCTGGTCTGTGCCGAGAGTGATAGTGAGCTTGAGAATGTGTCTTGGCAGGGCTAGGAGGCAAGGCAAGGGGAGATTCTTAGTGTATGTTTGGCTGTGAAAGCACTGGCAAGGGAAGGTCAGAAACAGCAAGAGCTCTAAGTCCTTAGAGCTCTGGTGTGGGAGAAATGGCTGTATGTTTTAACACTGGGAGCTGGTCTGTGCCGAGAGTGAGAGTGAGCTTGCGAATGTGTCTTGGGAGTGGCAGGAGGCAAGGCAAGGGGAGATTCTTAGTGTATGTTTGGCTGTGAAAGCACTGGCAAGGGAAGGTCAGAATCAGCAAGAGCTCTAAGCGCTTAGAGCTGTGGTGTGGGAGAAATGGCTGTATGTTTTTACTTTGTGAGCTGGTGTGTGCCGAGAGTGAGAGTGAGCTTGAGAATGTGTCTTGGGAGTGGTGGGAGGCAAGGCAAGGGGAGATGCCAGGGGGGTGTCTGGCTGTGAGTGCGGTGGGAAGGGCAGTTGAATACAGCACCAGCTCTTAGGCCTTCGAGCTATGGTGTGGGAGAAATGGCTGTATGTTTTAACTTTGTGAGCTGGTGTGTGCCGAGAGTGAGAGTGAGCTTGCGAATGTGTGTTGGCAGTGGTAGGAGGCAAGGCAAGGGGAGATTCTTAGTGTATGTTTGGCTGTGAAAGCACTGGCAAGGGAAGGTCAGAATCAGCAAGAGCTCTAAGCGCTTAGAGCTCTGGTGTGGGAGAAATGGCTGGATGTTTTAACTTTGTGAGCTGGTCTGTGCCGAGAGTCAGAGTGAGCTTGAGAATGTGTCTTGGGAGTGGTGGGAGACAAGGCAAGGGGAGATTCTTAGTGTATGTTTGGCTGTGAAAGCACTGGCAAGGGAAGGTCACAAACAGCAAGAGCTCTAAGCCCTTAGAGCTCTGGTGTGGGAGAAATGGCTGTATGTTTTAACACTGGGAGCTGGTCTGTGCCGAGAGTGAGAGTGAGTTTGCGAATGTGTCTTGGCAGTGGTAGGAGGCAAGGCAAGGGGAGATTCTTAGTGTATGTTTGGCTGTGAAAGCACTGGCAAGGGAAGGTCAGAAACAGC
Source organism: Pelecanus crispus (assembly GCF_030463565.1). Lineage (NCBI taxonomy): Eukaryota > Metazoa > Chordata > Aves > Pelecaniformes > Pelecanidae > Pelecanus > Pelecanus crispus. Next base: position 90,441,956 of record NC_134643.1, on the reverse strand, counting down.
AAGAGCTCTAAGCGCTTAGAGCTCTGGTGTGGGAGAAGTGGCTGTATGTTTTAACTTTGTGAGCTGGTGTGTGCCGAGAGTGAGAGTGAGCTTGAGAATGTGTCTTGGGAGTGGTGGGAGGCAAGGCAAGGGGAGATGCCAGGGGGGTGTCTGGCTGTGAGTGTGGTGGGAAGGGCAGTTGAATACAGCACCACCTCTTAGGCCTTCGAGCTATGGTGTGGGAGAAATGGCTGCATGTTTGCACTTTGTGAGCTGGTCTGTGCGAAGAGTGAGAGTGATCTTGCGAATGTGTATTGAGAGTGCTGGGAGGCAAGGCAAAAGTACATCCGCAGTGTCTGTCTGGGTGTGAAAGTGCTGGCAAGGGAAGGTGAGGACCAGCAAGAGCATTAAGCCCTTAGAAATATTAAGAGGGAAACATGGCTGTATGTTTTAAGTTTGTGAGCTGGTGTGTGCCGAGAGTGAGAGTGAGCTTGAGAATGTGTCTTGGCAGTGGTGGGAGGCAAGGCAAGGGGAGATGCCAGGGGGGTGTCTGGCTGTGAGTGCGGTGGGAAGGGCAGTTGAATACAGCACCAGCTCTTAGGCCTTAGAGCTCTGGTGTGGGAGAAATGGCTGTATGTTTTAACTTTGTGAGCTGGTGTGTGCCGAGAGTGAGAGTGAGCTTGCGAATGTCTGTTGGCAGTGGTAGGAGGCAAGGCAAGGGGAGATTCTTAGTGTATGTTTGGCTGTGAAAGCACTGGCAAGGGAAGGTCAGAAACAGCAAGAGCTCTAAGCCCTTAGAGCTCTGGTGAGAGAGAAATGGCTGTATGTTTTAACTTTGTGAGCTGGTGTGTGCCGAGAGTGAGAGTGAGCTTGAGAATGTGTCTTGGCAGGGCTAGGAGGCAAGGCAAAGGGAGATTCTTAGTGTATGTTTGGCTGTGAAAGCACTGGCAAGGGAAGGTCAGAATCAGCAAGAGCTCTAAGCGCTTAGAGCTCTGGTGTGGGAGAAATGGCTGTATGTTTTAACTTCGTGAGCTGGTCTGTGCCGAGAGTCAGAGTGAGCTTGAGAATGTGTCTTGGGAGTGGTGGGAGGCAAGGCAAGGGGAGATGCCCGGGGGGTGTCTGGCTGTGAGTGCGGTGGGAAGGGCAGTTGAATACAGCACCAGCTCTTAGGCCTTCGAGCTATGGTGTGGGAGAAATGGCTGCATGTTTGCACTTTGTGAGCTGGTCTGTGCGAAGAGTGAGAGTGAGCTTGCGAATGTGTATTGAGAGTGCTGGGAGGCAAGGCAAAAGTACATCCGCAGTGTCTGTCTGGGTGTGAAAGTGCTGGCAAGGGAAGGTGAGGACCAGCAAGAGCATTAAGCCCTTAGAAATATTAAGAGGGAAACATGGCTGTATGTTTTAAGTTTGTGAGCTGGTGTGTGCCGAGAGTGAGAGTGAGCTTGCGAATGTGTGTTGGCAGTGGTAGGAGGCAAGGCAAGGGGAGATTCTTAGTGTATATTTGGCTGTGAAAGCACTGGCAAGGGAAGGTCAGAAACAGCAAGAGCTCTAAGCCCTTAGAGCTGTGGTGTGGGAGAAATGGCTGTATGTTTTAACTTTGTGAGCTGGTCTGTGCCGAGAGTGATAGTGAGCTTGAGAATGTGTCTTGGCAGTGGTAGGAGGCAAGGCAAGGGGAGATTCTTAGTGTATGTTTGGCTGTGAAAGCACTGGCAAGGGAAGGTCAGAATCAGCAAGAGCTCTAAGCGCTTAGAGCTCTGGTGTGGGAGAAGTGGCTGTATGTTTTAACTTTGTGAGCTGGTGTGTGCCGAGAGTGAGAGTGAGCTTGAGAATGTGTCTTGGGAGTGGTGGGAGGCAAGGCAAGGGGAGATGCCAGGGGGGTCTCTGGCTGTGAGTGCGGTGGGAAGGGCAGTTGAATACAGCACCAGCTCTTAGGCCTTAGAGCTCTGGTGTGGGAGAAATGGCTGTATGTTTTAACTTTGTGAGCTGGTGTGTGCCGAGAGTGAGAGTGAGCTTGCGAATGTGTGTTGGCAGTGGTAGGAGGCAAGGCAAGGGGAGATTCTTAGTGTATGTTTGGCTGTGAAAGCACTGGCAAGGGAAGGTCAGAAACAGCAAGAGCTCTAAGCCCTTAGAGCTCTGGTGTGGGAGAAATGGCTGTATGTTTTAACACTGGGAGCTGGTCTGTGCCGAGAGTGAGAGTGAGTTTGCGAATGTGTCTTGGCAGTGGTAGGAGGCAAGGCAAGGGGAGATTCTTAGTGTATGTTTGGCTGTGAAAGCACTGGCAAGGGAAGGTCAGAAACAGCAAGAGCTCTAAGCGCTTAGAGCTCTGGTGTGGGAGAAGTGGCTGTATGTTTTAACTTTGTGAGCTGGTGTGTGCCGAGAGTGAGAGTGAGCTTGAGAATGTGTCTTGGGAGTGGTGGGAGGCAAGGCAAGGGGAGATGCCAGGGGGGTGTCTGGCTGTGAGTGCGGTGGGAAGGGCAGTTGAATACAGCACCAGCTCTTAGGCCTTAGAGCTATGGTGTGGGAGAAATGGCTGCATGTTTGCACTTTGTGAGCTGGTCTGTGCGAAGAGTGAGAGTGATCTTGCGAATGTGTATTGAGAGTGCTGGGAGGCAAGGCAAAAGTACATCCGCAGTGTCTGTCTGGGTGTGAAAGTGCTGGCAAGGGAAGGTGAGGACCAGCAAGAGCATTAAGCCCTTAGAAATATTAAGAGGGAAACATGGCTGTATGTTTTAAGTTTGTGAGCTGGTGTGTGCCGAGAGTGAGAGTGAGCTTGAGAATGTGTCTTGGCAGTGGTGGGAGGCAAGGCAAGGGGAGATGCCAGGGGGGTGTCTGGCTGTGAGTGCGGTGGGAAGGGCAGTTGAATACAGCACCAGCTCTTAGGCCTTAGAGCTATGGTGTGGGAGAAATGGCTGTATGTTTTAACTTTGTGAGCTGGTGTGTGCCGAGAGTGAGAGTGAGCTTGCGAATGTGTGTTGGCAGTGGTAGGAGGCAAGGCAAGGGGAGATTCTTAGTGTATGTTTGGCTGTGAAAGCACTGGCAAGGGAAGGTCAGAATCAGCAAGAGCTCTAAGCGCTTAGAGCTCTGGTTTGGGAGAAATGGCTGTATGTTTTAACTTTGTGAGCTGGTCTGTGCCGAGAGTGAGAGTGAGCTTGAGAATGTGTCTTGGGAGTGGTGGGAGGCAAGGCAAGGGGAGATGCCAGGGGGGTGTCTGGCTGTGAGTGCGGTGGGAAGGGCAGTTGAATACAGCACCAGCTCTTAGGCCTTCGAGCTATGGTGTGGGAGAAATGGCTGCATGTTTGCACTTTGTGAGCTGGTCTGTGCGAAGAGTGAGAGTGAGCTTGCGAATGTGTATTGAGAGTGCTGGGAGGCAAGGCAAAAGTACATCCGCAGTGTCTGTCTGGGTGTGAAAGTGCTGGCAAGGGAAGGTGAGGACCAGCAAGAGCATTAAGCCCTTAGAAATATTGAGGGAAACATGGCTGTATGTTTTAAGTTTGTGAGCTGGTGTGTGCCGAGAGTGAGAGTGAGCTTGAGAATGTGTCTTGGCAGTGGTAGGAGGCAAGGCAAGGGGAGATTCTTAGTGTATGTTTTTCTGTGAAAGCACTGGCAAGGGAAGGTCAGAATCAGCAAGAGCTCTAAGCGCTTGGAGCTCTGGTGTGGGAGAAATGAGTGTATGTTTTAACTTTGTGAGCTGGTGTGTGCCGAGAGTGAGAGTGAGCTTGCGAATGTGTCTTGGGAGTGGTAGGAGGCAAGGCAAGGGGAGATTCTTAGTGTATGTTTGGCTGTGAAAGCACTGGCAAGGGAAGGTCAGAAACAGCAAGAGCTCTAAGCCCTTAGAGCTCTGGTGTGGGAGAAATGGCTGTATGTTTTAACTTTGTGAGCTGGTGTGTGCCGAGAGTGAGAGTGAGCTTGAGAATGTGTCTTGGGAGTGGTGGGAGGCAAGGCAAGGGGAGATGCCAGGGGGGTGTCTGGCTGTGAGTGTGGTGGGAAGGGCAGTTGAATACAGCACCAGCTCTTAGGCCTTCGAGCTATGGTGTGGGAGAAATGGCTGCATGTTTGCACTTTGTGAGCTGGTCTGTGCGAAGAGTGAGAGTGAGCTTGCGAATATGTATTGAGAGTGCTGGGAGGCAAGGCAAAAGTACATCCGCAGTGTCTGTCTGGGTGTGAAAGTGCTGGCAAGGGAAGGTGAGGACCAGCAAGAGCATTAAGCCCTTAGAAATATTAAGAGGGAAACATGGCTGTATGTTTTAAGTTTGTGAGCTGGTGTGTGCCGAGAGTGAGAGTGAGCTTGCGAATGTGTCTTGGCAGTGGTAGGAGGCAAGGCAAGGGGAGATTCTTAGTGTATGTTTTTCTGTGAAAGCACTGGCAAGGGAAGGTCAGAAACAGCAGGAGCTCTAAGCCCTTAGAGCTGTGGTGTGGGAGAAATGGCTGTATGTTTTAACTTTGTGAGCTGGTCTGTGCCGAGAGTGAGAGTGAGCTTGCGAATGTGTCTTGGGAGTGGCAGGAGGCAAGGCAAGGGGAGATTCTTAGTGTATGTTTGGCTGTGAAAGCACTGGCAAGGGAAGGTCAGAAACAGCAAGAGCTCTAAGCCCTTAGAGCTCTGGTGTGGGAGAAGTGGCTGTATGTTTTAACTTTGTGAGCTGGTGTGTGCCGAGAGTGAGAGTGAGCTTGAGAATGTGTCTTGGGAGTGGTGGGAGGCAAGGCAAGGGGAGATGCCAGGGGGGTGTCTGGCTGTGAGTGCGGTGGGAAGGGCAGTTGAATACAGCACCAGCTCTTAGGCCTTAGAGCTATGGTGTGGGAGAAATGGCTGTATGTTTTAACTTTGTGAGCTGGTGTGTGCCGAGAGTGAGAGTGAGCTTGCGAATGTGTGTTGGCAGTGGTAGGAGGCAAGGCAAGGGGAGATTCTTAGTGTATGTTTGGCTGTGAAAGCACTGGCAAGGGAAGGTCAGAAACAGCAAGAGCTCTAAGCCCTTAGAGCTCTGGTGAGAGAGAAATGGCTGTATGTTTTAACTTTGTGAGCTGGTGTGTGCCGAGAGTGAGAGTGAGCTTGAGAATGTGTCTTGGCAGGGCTAGGAGGCAAGGCAAAGGGAGATTCTTAGTGTATGTTTGGCTGTGAAAGCACTGGCAAGGGAAGGTCAGAATCAGCAAGAGCTCTAAGCGCTTAGAGCTCTGGTGTGGGAGAAATGGCTGTATGTTTTAACTTCGTGAGCTGGTCTGTGCCGAGAGTCAGAGTGAGCTTGAGAATGTGTCTTGGGAGTGGTGGGAGGCAAGGCAAGGGGAGATGCCAGGGGGGTGTCTGGCTGTGAGTGCGGTGGGAAGGGCAGTTGAATACAGCACCAGCTCTTAGGCCTTCGAGCTATGGTGTGGGAGAAATGGCTGCATGTTTGCACTTTGTGAGCTGGTCTGTGCGAAGAGTGAGAGTGAGCTTGCGAATGTGTATTGAGAGTGCTGGGAGGCAAGGCAAAAGTACATCCGCAGTGTCTGTCTGGGTGTGAAAGTGCTGGCAAGGGAAGGTGAGGACCAGCAAGAGCATTAAGCCCTTAGAAATATTAAGAGGGAAACATGGCTGTATGTTTTAAGTTTGTGAGCTGGTGTGTGCCGAGAGTGAGAGTGAGCTTGCGAATGTGTCTTGGCAGTGGTAGGAGGCAAGGCAAGGGGAGATTCTTAGTGTATGTTTGGCTGTGAAAGCACTGGCAAGGGAAGGTCAGAAACAGCAAGAGCTCTAAGCCCTTAGAGCTCTGGTGTGGGAGAAATGGCTGTATGTTTTAACACTGGGAGCTGGTCTGTGCCGAGAGTGAGAGTGAGCTTGCGAATGTGTCTTGGGAGTGGCAGGAGGCAAGGCAAGGGGAGATTCTTAGTGTATGTTTGGCTGTGAAAGCACTGGCAAGGGAAGGTCAGAATCAGCAAGAGCTCTAAGCGCTTAGAGCTGTGGTGTGGGAGAAATGGCTGTATGTTTTTACTTTGTGAGCTGGTGTGTGCCGAGAGTGAGAGTGAGCTTGAGAATGTGTCTTGGGAGTGGTGGGAGGCAAGGCAAGGGGAGATGCCAGGGGGGTGTCTGGCTGTGAGTGCGGTGGGAAGGGCAGTTGAATACAGCACCAGCTCTTAGGCCTTAGAGCTATGGTGTGGGAGAAATGGCTGTATGTTTTAACTTTGTGAGCTGGTGTGTGCCGAGAGTGAGAGTGAGCTTGCAAATGTCTGTTGGCAGTGGTAGGAGGCAAGGCAAGGGGAGATTCTTAGTGTATGTTTGGCTGTGAAAGCACTGGCAAGGGAAGGTCAGAATCAGCAAGAGCTCTAAGCGCTTAGAGCTCTGGTGTGGGAGAAATGGCTGGATGTTTTAACTTTGTGAGCTGGTCTGTGCCGAGAGTCAGAGTGAGCTTGAGAATGTGTCTTGGGAGTGGTGGGAGGCAAGGCAAGGGGAGATTCTTAGTGTATGTTTAGCTGTGAAAGCACTGGCAAGGGAAGGTCAGAAACAGCAGGAGCTCTAAGCGCTTAGAGCTCTGGTGTGGGAGAAATGGCTGTATGTTTTAACTTTGTGAGCTGGTCTGTGCCGAGAGTGAGAGTGAGCTTGCGAATGTGTCTTGGGAGTGGCAGGAGGCAAGGCAAGGGGAGATTCTTAGTGTATGTTTGGCTGTGAAAGCACTGGCAAGGGAAGGTCAGAAACAGCAAGAGCTCTAAGCCCTTAGAGCTCTGGTGTGGGAGAAGTGGCTGTATGTTTTAACTTTGTGAGCTGGTGTGTGCCGAGAGTGAGAGTGAGCTTGAGAATGTGTCTTGGGAGTGGTGGGAGGCAAGGCAAGGGGAGATGCCAGGGGGGTCTCTGGCTGTGAGTGCGGTGGGAAGGGCAGTTGAATACAGCACCAGCTCTTAGGCCTTAGAGCTCTGGTGTGGGAGAAATGGCTGTATGTTTTAACTTTGTGAGCTGGTGTGTGCCGAGAGTGAGAGTGAGCTTGCGAATGTGTGTTGGCAGTGGTAGGAGGCAAGGCAAGGGGAGATTCTTAGTGTATGTTTGGCTGTGAAAGCACTGGCAAGGGAAGGTCAGAAACAGCAAGAGCTCTAAGCCCTTAGAGCTCTGGTGTGGGAGAAATGGCTGTATGTTTTAACACTGGGAGCTGGTCTGTGCCGAGAGTGAGAGTGAGTTTGCGAATGTGTCTTGGCAGTGGTAGGAGGCAAGGCAAGGGGAGATTCTTAGTGTATGTTTTTCTGTGAAAGCACTGGCAAGGGAAGGTCAGAAACAGCAAGAGCTCTAAGCGCTTAGAGCTCTGGTGTGGGAGAAATGAGTGTATGTTTTAACTTTGTGAGCTGGTGTGTGCCGAGAGTGAGAGTGAGCTTGCGAATGTGTCTTGGGAGTGGTAGGAGGCAAGGCAAGGGGAGATTCTTAGTGTATGTTTGGCTGTGAAAGCACTGGCAAGGGAAGGTCAGAAACAGCAAGAGCTCTAAGCCCTTAGAGCTCTGGTGTGGGAGAAATGGCTGTATGTTTTAACTTTGTGAGCTGGTGTGTGCCGAGAGTGAGAGTGAGCTTGAGAATGTGTCTTGGGAGTGGTGGGAGGCAAGGCAAGGGGAGATGCCAGGGGGGTGTCTGGCTGTGAGTGTGGTGGGAAGGGCAGTTGAATACAGCACCAGCTCTTAGGCCTTCGAGCTATGGTGTGGGAGAAATGGCTGCATGTTTGCACTTTGTGAGCTGGTCTGTGCGAAGAGTGAGAGTGAGCTTGCGAATGTGTATTGAGAGTGCTGGGAGGCAAGGCAAAAGTACATCCGCAGTGTCTGTCTGGGTGTGAAAGTGCTGGCAAGGGAAGGTGAGGACCAGCAAGAGCATTAAGCCCTTAGAAATATTAAGAGGGAAACATGGCTGTATGTTTTAAGTTTGTGAGCTGGTGTGTGCCGAGAGTGAGAGTGAGCTTGCGAATGTGTCTTGGCAGTGGTAGGAGGCAAGGCAAGGGGAGATTCTTAGTGTATGTTTTTCTGTGAAAGCACTGGCAAGGGAAGGTCAGAAACAGCAGGAGCTCTAAGCCCTTAGAGCTGTGGTGTGGGAGAAATGGCTGTATGTTTTAACTTTGTGAGCTGGTCTGTGCCGAGAGTGAGAGTGAGCTTGCGAATGTGTCTTGGGAGTGGCAGGAGGCAAGGCAAGGGGAGATTCTTAGTGTATGTTTGGCTGTGAAAGCACTGGCAAGGGAAGGTCAGAAACAGCAAGAGCTCTAAGCCCTTAGAGCTCTGGTGTGGGAGAAGTGGCTGTATGTTTTAACTTTGTGAGCTGGTGTGTGCCGAGAGTGAGAGTGAGCTTGAGAATGTGTCTTGGGAGTGGTGGGAGGCAAGGCAAGGGGAGATGCCAGGGGGGTGTCTGGCTGTGAGTGCGGTGGGAAGGGCAGTTGAATACAGCAAGAGCTCTAAGCCCTTAGAGCTATGGTGTGGGAGAAATGGCTGTATGTTTTAACTTTGTGAGCTGGTGTGTGCCGAGAGTGAGAGTGAGCTTGAGAATGTGTCTTGGGAGTGGTGGGAGGCAAGGCAAGGGGAGATTCTTAGTGTATGTTTGGCTGTGAAAGCACTGGCAAGGGAAGGTCAGAAACAGCAAGAGCTCTAAGCCCTTAGAGCTCTGGTGAGAGAGAAATGGCTGTATGTTTTAAGTTTGTGAGCTGGTGTGTGCCGAGAGTGAGAGTGAGCTTGCGAATGTGTCTTGGCAGTGGTAGGAGGCAAGGCAAGGGGAGATTCTTAGTGTATGTTTGGCTGTGAAAGCACTGGCAAGGGAAGGTCAGAAACAGCAAGAGCTCTAAGCCCTTAGAGCTCTGGTGTGGGAGAAATGGCTGTATGTTTTAACACTGGGAGCTGGTCTGTGCCGAGAGTGAGAGTGAGCTTGCGAATGTGTCTTGGGAGTGGCAGGAGGCAAGGCAAGGGGAGATTCTTAGTGTATGTTTGGCTGTGAAAGCACTGGCAAGGGAAGGTCAGAATCAGCAAGAGCTCTAAGCGCTTAGAGCTGTGGTGTGGGAGAAATGGCTGTATGTTTTAACTTCGTGAGCTGGTCTGTGCCGAGAGTCAGAGTGAGCTTGAGAATGTGTCTTGGGAGTGGTGGGAGGCAAGGCAAGGGGAGATGCCAGGGGGGTGTCTGGCTGTGAGTGCGGTGGGAAGGGCAGTTGAATACAGCACCAGCTCTTAGGCCTTAGAGCTATGGTGTGGGAGAAATGGCTGTATGTTTTAACTTTGTGAGCTGGTGTGTGCCGAGAGTGAGAGTGAGCTTGCGAATGTCTGTTGGCAGTGGTAGGAGGCAAGGCAAGGGGAGATTCTTAGTGTATGTTTGGCTGTGAAAGCACTGGCAAGGGAAGGTCAGAATCAGCAAGAGCTCTAAGCGCTTAGAGCTCTGGTGTGGGAGAAATGGCTGGATGTTTTAACTTTGTGAGCTGGTCTGTGCCGAGAGTCAGAGTGAGCTTGAGAATGTGTCTTGGGAGTGGTGGGAGACAAGGCAAAGGGAGATTCTTAGTGTATGTTTGGCTGTGAAAGCACTGGCAAGGGAAGGTCAGAAACAGCAAGAGCTCTAAGCCCTTAGAGCTCTGGTGTGGGAGAAATGGCTGTATGTTTTAACACTGGGAGCTGGTCTGTGCCGAGAGTGAGAGTGAGTTTGCGAATGTGTCTTGGCAGTGGTAGGAGGCAAGGCAAGGGGAGATTCTTAGTGTATGTTTGGCTGTGAAAGCACTGGCAAGGGAAGGTCAGAAACAGCAAGAGCTCTAAGCGCTTAGAGCTCTGGTGTGGGAGAAGTGGCTGTATGTTTTAACTTTGTGAGCTGGTGTGTGCCGAGAGTGAGAGTGAGCTTGAGAATGTGTCTTGGGAGTGGTGGGAGGCAAGGCAAGGGGAGATGCCAGGGGGGTGTCTGGCTGTGAGTGTGGTGGGAAGGGCAGTTGAATACAGCACCAGCTCTTAGGCCTTCGAGCTATGGTGTGGGAGAAATGGCTGCATGTTTGCACTTTGTGAGCTGGTCTGTGCGAAGAGTGAGAGTGATCTTGCGAATGTGTATTGAGAGTGCTGGGAGGCAAGGCAAAAGTACATCCGCAGTGTCTGTCTGGGTGTGAAAGTGCTGGCAAGGGAAGGTGAGGACCAGCAAGAGCATTAAGCCCTTAGAAATATTAAGAGGGAAACATGGCTGTATGTTTTAAGTTTGTGAGCTGGTGTGTGCCGAGAGTGAGAGTGAGCTTGAGAATGTGTCTTGGCAGTGGTGGGAGGCAAGGCAAGGGGAGATGCCAGGGGGGTGTCTGGCTGTGAGTGCGGTGGGAAGGGCAGTTGAATACAGCACCAGCTCTTAGGCCTTAGAGCTCTGGTGTGGGAGAAATGGCTGTATGTTTTAACTTTGTGAGCTGGTGTGTGCCGAGAGTGAGAGTGAGCTTGCGAATGTCTGTTGGCAGTGGTAGGAGGCAAGGCAAGGGGAGATTCTTAGTGTATATTTGGCTGTGAAAGCACTGGCAAGGGAAGGTCAGAAACAGCAAGAGCTCTAAGCCCTTAGAGCTCTGGTGAGAGAGAAATGGCTGTATGTTTTAACTTTGTGAGCTGGTGTGTGCCGAGAGTGAGAGTGAGCTTGAGAATGTGTCTTGGCAGGGCTAGGAGGCATGGCAAAGGGAGATTCTTAGTGTATGTTTGGCTGTGAAAGCACTGGCAAGGGAAGGTCAGAATCAGCAAGAGCTCTAAGCGCTTAGAGCTCTGGTGTGGGAGAAATGGCTGTATGTTTTAACTTCGTGAGCTGGTCTGTGCCGAGAGTCAGAGTGAGCTTGAGAATGTGTCTTGGGAGTGGTGGGAGGCAAGGCAAGGGGAGATGCCAGGGGGGTGTCTGGCTGTGAGTGCGGTGGGAAGGGCAGTTGAATACAGCACCAGCTCTTAGGCCTTCGAGCTATGGTGTGGGAGAAATGGCTGCATGTTTGCACTTTGTGAGCTGGTCTGTGCGAAGAGTGAGAGTGAGCTTGCGAATGTGTATTGAGAGTGCTGGGAGGCAAGGCAAAAGTACATCCGCAGTGTCTGTCTGGGTGTGAAAGTGCTGGCAAGGGAAGGTGAGGACCAGCAAGAGCATTAAGCCCTTAGAAATATTAAGAGGGAAACATGGCTGTATGTTTTAAGTTTGTGAGCTGGTGTGTGCCGAGAGTGAGAGTGAGCTTGCGAATGTGTGTTGGCAGTGGTAGGAGGCAAGGCAAGGGGAGATTCTTAGTGTATATTTGGCTGTGAAAGCACTGGCAAGGGAAGGTCAGAAACAGCAAGAGCTCTAAGCCCTTAGAGCTGTGGTGTGGGAGAAATGGCTGTATGTTTTAACTTTGTGAGCTGGTCTGTGCCGAGAGTGATAGTGAGCTTGAGAATGTGTCTTGGCAGGGCTAGGAGGCAAGGCAAGGGGAGATTCTTAGTGTATGTTTGGCTGTGAAAGCACTGGCAAGGGAAGGTCAGAAACAGCAAGAGCTCTAAGCCCTTAGAGCTCTGGTGTGGGAGAAATGGCTGTATGTTTTAACACTGGGAGCTGGTCTGTGCCGAGAGTGAGAGTGAGCTTGCGAATGTGTCTTGGGAGTGGCAGGAGGCAAGGCAAGGGGAGATTCTTAGTGTATGTTTGGCTGTGAAAGCACTGGCAAGGGAAGGTCAGAATCAGCAAGAGCTCTAAGCGCTTAGAGCTGTGGTGTGGGAGAAATGGCTGTATGTTTTTACTTTGTGGGCTGGTGTGTGCCGAGACTGAGAGTGAGCTTGAGAATGTGTCTTGGGAGTGGTGGGAGGCAAGGCAAGGGGAGATGCCAGGGGGGTGTCTGGCTGTGAGTGCGGTGGGAAGGGCAGTTGAATACAGCACCAGCTCTTAGGCCTTAGAGCTATGGTGTGGGAGAAATGGCTGTATGTTTTAACTTTGTGAGCTGGTGTGTGCCGAGAGTGAGAGTGAGCTTGCGAATGTCTGTTGGCAGTGGTAGGAGGCAAGGCAAGGGGAGATTCTTAGTGTATGTTTGGCTGTGAAAGCACTGGCAAGGGAAGGTCAGAATCAGCAAGAGCTCTAAGCGCTTAGAGCTCTGGTGTGGGAGAAATGGCTGGATGTTTTAACTTTGTGAGCTGGTCTGTGCCGAGAGTCAGAGTGAGCTTGAGAATGTGTCTTGGGAGTGGTGGGAGACAAGGCAAAGGGAGATTCTTAGTGTATGTTTGGCTGTGAAAGCACTGGCAAGGGAAGGTCAGAAACAGCAAGAGCTCTAAGCCCTTAGAGCTCTGGTGTGGGAGAAATGGCTGTATGTTTTAACACTGGGAGCTGGTCTGTGCCGAGAGTGAGAGTGAGTTTGCGAATGTGTCTTGGCAGTGGTAGGAGGCAAGGCAAGGGGAGATTCTTAGTGTATGTTTGGCTGTGAAAGCACTGGCAAGGGAAGGTCAGAAACAGCAAGAGCTCTAAGCGCTTAGAGCTCTGGTGTGGGAGAAGTGGCTGTATGTTTTAACTTTGTGAGCTGGTGTGTGCCGAGAGTGAGAGTGAGCTTGAGAATGTGTCTTGGGAGTGGTGGGAGGCAAGGCAAGGGGAGATGCCAGGGGGGTGTCTGGCTGTGAGTGTGGTGGGAAGGGCAGTTGAATACAGCACCAGCTCTTAGGCCTTCGAGCTATGGTGTGGTAGAAATGGCTGCATGTTTGCACTTTGTGAGCTGGTCTGTGCGAAGAGTGAGAGTGAGCTTGCGAATGTGTATTGAGAGTGCTGGGAGGCAAGGCAAAAGTACATTCGCAGTGTCTGTCTGGGTGTGAAAGTGCTGGCAAGGGAAGGTGAGGACCAGCAAGAGCATTAAGCCCTTAGAAATATTAAGAGGGAAACATGGCTGTATGTTTTAAGTTTGTGAGCTGGTGTGTGCCGAGAGTGAGAGTGAGCTTGAGAATGTGTCTTGGGAGTGGTGGGAGGCAAGGCAAGGGGAGATGCCAGGGGGGTGTCTGGCTGTGAGTGCGGTGGGAAGGGCAGTTGAATACAGCACCAGCTCTTAGGCCTTAGAGCTCTGGTGTGGGAGAAATGGCTGTATGTTTTAACTTTGTGAGCTGGTGTGTGCCGAGAGTGAGAGTGAGCTTGCGAATGTCTGTTGGCAGTGGTAGGAGGCAAGGCAAGGGGAGATTCTTAGTGTATGTTTGGCTGTGAAAGCACTGGCAAGGGAAGGTCAGAAACAGCAAGAGCTCTAAGCCCTTAGAGCTCTGGTGAGAGAGAAATGGCTGTATGTTTTAACTTTGTGAGCTGGTGTGTGCCGAGAGTGAGAGTGAGCTTGAGAATGTGTCTTGGCAGGGCTAGGAGGCAAGGCAAAGGGAGATTCTTAGTGTATGTTTGGCTGTGAAAGCACTGGCAAGGGAAGGTCAGAATCAGCAAGAGCTCTAAGCGCTTAGAGCTCTGGTGTGGGAGAAATGGCTGTATGTTTTAACTTCGTGAGCTGGTCTGTGCCGAGAGTCAGAGTGAGCTTGAGAATGTGTCTTGGGAGTGGTGGGAGGCAAGGCAAGGGGAGATGCCAGGGGGGTGTCTGGCTGTGAGTGCGGTGGGAAGGGCAGTTGAATACAGCACCAGCTCTTAGGCCTTCGAGCTATGGTGTGGGAGAAATGGCTGCATGTTTGCACTTTGTGAGCTGGTCTGTGCGAAGAGTGAGAGTGAGCTTGCGAATGTGTATTGAGAGTGCTGGGAGGCAAGGCAAAAGTACATCCGCAGTGTCTGTCTGGGTGTGAAAGTGCTGGCAAGGGAAGGTGAGGACCAGCAAGAGCATTAAGCCCTTAGAAATATTAAGAGGGAAACATGGCTGTATGTTTTAAGTTTGTGAGCTGGTGTGTGCCGAGAGTGAGAGTGAGCTTGCGAATGTGTGTTGGCAGTGGTAGGAGGCAAGGCAAGGGGAGATTCTTAGTGTATATTTGGCTGTGAAAGCACTGGCAAGGGAAGGTCAGAAACAGCAAGAGCTCTAAGCCCTTAGAGCTGTGGTGTGGGAGAAATGGCTGTATGTTTTAACTTTGTGAGCTGGTGTGTGCCGAGAGTGATAGTGAGCTTGAGAATGTGTCTTGGCAGTGGTAGGAGGCAAGGCATGGGGAGATTCTTAGTGTATGTTTGGCTGTGAAAGCACTGGCAAGGGAAGGTCAGAATCAGCAAGAGCTCTAAGCGCTTAGAGCTCTGGTGTGGGAGAAGTGGCTGTATGTTTTAACTTTGTGAGCTGGTGTGTGCCGAGAGTGAGAGTGAGCTTGAGAATGTGTCTTGGGAGTGGTGGGAGGCAAGGCAAGGGGAGATGCCAGGGGGGTCTCTGGCTGTGAGTGCGGTGGGAAGGGCAGTTGAATACAGCACCAGCTCTTAGGCCTTAGAGCTCTGGTGTGGGAGAAATGGCTGTATGTTTTAACTTTGTGAGCTGGTGTGTGCCGAGAGTGAGAGTGAGCTTGCGAATGTGTGTTGGCAGTGGTAGGAGGCAAGGCAAGGGGAGATTCTTAGTGTATGTTTGGCTGTGAAAGCACTGGCAAGGGAAGGTCAGAAACAGCAAGAGCTCTAAGCCCTTAGAGCTCTGGTGTGGGAGAAATGGCTGTATGTTTTAACACTGGGAGCTGGTCTGTGCCGAGAGTGAGAGTGAGTTTGCGAATGTGTGTTGGCAGTGGTAGGAGGCAAGGCAAGGGGAGATTCTTAGTGTATGTTTGGCTGTGAAAGCACTGGCAAGGGAAGGTCAGAAACAGCAAGAGCTCTAAGCACTTAGAGCTCTGGTGTGGGAGAAGTGGCTGTATGTTTTAACTTTGTGAGCTGGTGTGTGCCGAGAGTGAGAGTGAGCTTGAGAATGTGTCTTGGGAGTGGTGGGAGGCAAGGCAAGGGGAGATGCCAGGGGGGTGTCTGGCTGTGAGTGTGGTGGGAAGGGCAGTTGAATACAGCACCAGCTCTTAGGCCTTAGAGCTATGGTGTGGGAGAAATGGCTGCATGTTTGCACTTTGTGAGCTGGTCTGTGCGAAGAGTGAGAGTGATCTTGCGAATGTGTATTGAGAGTGCTGGGAGGCAAGGCAAAAGTACATCCGCAGTGTCTGTCTGGGTGTGAAAGTGCTGGCAAGGGAAGGTGAGGACCAGCAAGAGCATTAAGCCCTTAGAAATATTAAGAGGGAAACATGGCTCTATGTTTTAAGTTTGTGAGCTGGTGTGTGCCGAGAGTGAGAGTGAGCTTGAGAATGTGTCTTGGGAGTGGTGGGAGGCAAGGCAAGGGGAGATGCCAGGGGGGTGTCTGGCTGTGAGTGCGGTGGGAAGGGCAGTTGAATACAGCACCAGCTCTTAGGCCTTAGAGCTCTGGTGTGGGAGAAATGGCTGTATGTTTTAACTTTGTGAGCTGGTGTGTGCCGAGAGTGAGAGTGAGCTTGCGAATGTGTGTTGGCAGTGGTAGGAGGCAAGGCAAGGGGAGATTCTTAGTGTATGTTTGGCTGTGAAAGCACTGGCAAGGGAAGGTCAGAATCAGCAAGAGCTCTAAGCGCTTAGAGCTCTGGTTTGGGAGAAATGGCTGTATGTTTTAACTTTGTGAGCTGGTGTGTGCCGAGAGTGAGAGTGAGCTTGAGAATGTGTCTTGGGAGTGGTGGGAGGCAAGGCAAGGGGAGATGCCAGGGGGGTGTCTGGCTGTGAGTGCGGTGGGAAGGGCAGTTGAATACAGCACCAGCTCTTAGGCCTTCGAGCTATGGTGTGGGAGAAATGGCTGCATGTTTGCACTTTGTGAGCTGGTCTGTGCGAAGAGTGAGAGTGAGCTTGCGAATGTGTATTGAGAGTGCTGGGAGGCAAGGCAAAAGTACATCCGCAGTGTCTGTCTGGGTGTGAAAGTGCTGGCAAGGGAAGGTGAGGACCAGCAAGAGCATTAAGCCCTTAGAAATATTAAGAGGGAAACATGGCTGTATGTTTTAAGTTTGTGAGCTGGTGTGTGCCGAGAGTGAGAGTGAGCTTGAGAATGTGTCTTGGCAGTGGTAGGAGGCAAGGCAAGGGGAGATTCTTAGTGTATGTTTTTCTGTGAAAGCACTGGCAAGGGAAGGTCAGAAACAGCAAGAGCTCTAAGCCCTTAGAGCTCTGGTGTGGGAGAAATGAGTGTATGTTTTAACTTTGTGAGCTGGTCTCTGCCGAGAGTGAGAGTGAGCTTGCGAATGTGTCTTGGCAGTGGTAGGAGGCAAGGCAAGGGGAGATTCTTAGTGTATGTTTGGCTGTGAAAGCACTGGCAAGGGAAGGTCAGAAACAGCAAGAGCTCTAAGCCCTTAGAGCTCTGGTGTGGGAGAAATGGCTGTATGTTTTAACACTGGGAGCTGGTCTGTGCCGAGAGTGAGAGTGAGTTTGCGAATGTGTCTTGGCAGTGGTAGGAGGCAAGGCAAGGGGAGATTCTTAGTGTATGTTTGGCTGTGAAAGCACTGGCAAGGGAAGGTCAGAAACAGCAAGAGCTCTAAGCCCTTAGAGCTCTGGTGTGGGAGAAATGGCTGTATGTTTTAACTTTGTGAGCTGGTCTGTGCCGAGACTGAGAGTGAGCTTGCGAATGTGTCTTGGGAGTGGCAGGAGGCAAGGCAAGGGGAGATGCCAGGGGGGTGTCTGGCTGTGAGTGCGGTGGGAAGGGCAGTTGAATACAGCACCAGCTCTTAGGCCTTCGAGCTATGGTGTGGGAGAAATGGCTGCATGTTTGCACTTTGTGAGCTGGTCTGTGCGAAGAGTGAGAGTGAGCTTGCGAATGTGTATTGAGAGTGCTGGGAGGCAAGGCAAAAGTACATCCGCAGTGTCTGTCTGGGTGTGAAAGTGCTGGCAAGGGAAGGTGAGGACCAGCAAGAGCATTAAGCCCTTAGAAATATTAAGAGGGAAACATGGCTGTATGTTTTAAGTTTGTGAGCTGGTGTGTGCCGAGAGTGAGAGTGAGCTTGCGAATGTGTGTTGGCAGTGGTAGGAGGCAAGGCAAGGGGAGATTTTTAGTGTATATTTGGCTGTGAAAGCACTGGCAAGGGAAGGTCAGAAACAGCAAGAGCTCTAAGCCCTTAGAGCTGTGGTGTGGGAGAAATGGCTGTATGTTTTAACTTTGTGAGCTGGTCTGTGCCGAGAGTGATAGTGAGCTTGCGAATGTGTCTTGGCAGGGCTAGGAGGCAAGGCAAGGGGAGATTCTTAGTGTATGTTTGGCTGTGAAAGCACTGGCAAGGGAAGGTCAGAATCAGCAAGAGCTCTAAGCGCTTAGAGCTCTGGTGTGGGAGAAGTGGCTGTATGTTTTAACTTTGTGAGCTGGTGTGTGCCGAGAGTGAGAGTGAGCTTGAGAATGTGTCTTGGGAGTGGTGGGAGGCAAGGCAAGGGGAGATGCCAGGGGGGTGTCTGGCTGTGAGTGTGGTGGGAAGGGCAGTTGAATACAGCACCAGCTCTTAGGCCTTCGAGCTATGGTGTGGGAGAAATGGCTGCATGTTTGCACTTTGTGAGCTGGTCTGTGCGAAGAGTGAGAGTGATCTTGCGAATGTGTATTGAGAGTGCTGGGAGGCAAGGCAAAAGTACATCCGCAGTGTCTGTCTGGGTGTGAAAGTGCTGGCAAGGGAAGGTGAGGACCAGCAAGAGCATTAAGCCCTTAGAAATATTAAGAGGGAAACATGGCTGTATGTTTTAACTTTGTGAGCTGGTGTGTGCCGAGAGTGAGAGTGAGCTTGAGAATGTGTCTTGGGAGTGGTGGGAGGCAAGGCAAGGGGAGATGCCAGGGGGGTGTCTGGCTGTGAGTGCGGTGGGAAGGGCAGTTGAATACAGCACCAGCTCTTAGGCCTTAGAGCTATGGTGTGGGAGAAATGGCTGTATGTTTTAACACTGGGAGCTGGTGTGTGCCGAGAGTGAGAGTGAGCTTGCGAATGTCTGTTGGCAGTGGTAGGAGGCAAGGCAAGGGGAGATTCTTAGTGTATATTTGGCTGTGAAAGCACTGGCTAGGGAAGGTCAGAATCAGCAAGAGCTCTAAGCGCTTAGAGCTCTGGTGTGGGAGAAATGGCTGTATGTTTTAACTTCGTGAGCTGGTCTGTGCCGAGAGTCAGAGTGAGCTTGAGAATGTGTCTTGGGAGTGGTGGGAGGCAAGGCAAGGGGAGATGCCAGGGGGGTGTCTGGCTGTGAGTGCGGTGGGAAGGGCAGTTGAATACAGCACCAGCTCTTAGGCCTTCGAGCTATGGTGTGGGAGAAATGGCTGCATGTTTGCACTTTGTGAGCTGGTCTGTGCGAAGAGTGAGAGTGAGCTTGCGAATGTGTATTGAGAGTGCTGGGAGGCAAGGCAAAAGTACATCCGCAGTGTCTGTCTGGGTGTGAAAGTGCTGGCAAGGGAAGGTGAGGACCAGCAAGAGCATTAAGCCCTTAGAAATATTAAGAGGGAAACATGGCTGTATGTTTTAAGTTTGTGAGCTGGTGTGTGCCGAGAGTGAGAGTGAGCTTGCGAATGTGTGTTGGCAGTGGTAGGAGGCAAGGCAAGGGGAGATTCTTAGTGTATATTTGGCTGTGAAAGCACTGGCAAGGGAAGGTCAGAAACAGCAAGAGCTCTAAGCCCTTAGAGCTGTGGTGTGGGAGAAATGGCTGTATGTTTTAACTTTGTGAGCTGGTCTGTGCCGAGAGTGATAGTGAGCTTGAGAATGTGTCTTGGCAGTGGTAGGAGGCAAGGCAAGGGGAGATTCTTAGTGTATGTTTGGCTGTGAAAGCACTGGCAAGGGAAGGTCAGAATCAGCAAGAGCTCTAAGCGCTTAGAGCTCTGGTGTGGGAGAAGTGGCTGTATGTTTTAACTTTGTGAGCTGGTGTGTGCCGAGAGTGAGAGTGAGCTTGAGAATGTGTCTTGGGAGTGGTGGGAGGCAAGGCAAGGGGAGATGCCAGGGGGGTCTCTGGCTGTGAGTGCGGTGGGAAGGGCAGTTGAATACAGCACCAGCTCTTAGGCCTTCGAGCTCTGGTGTGGGAGAAATGGCTGTATGTTTTAACTTTGTGAGCTGGTGTGTGCCGAGAGTGAGAGTGAGCTTGCGAATGTGTGTTGGCAGTGGTAGGAGGCAAGGCAAGGGGAGATTCTTAGTGTATGTTTGGCTGTGAAAGCACTGGCAAGGGAAGGTCAGAATCAGCAAGAGCTCTAAGCGCTTAGAGCTCTGGTGTGGGAGAAATGGCTGGATGTTTTAAGTTTGTGAGCTGGTCTGTGCCCAGAGTGAGAGTGAGCTTGAGAATGTGTCTTGGGAGTGGTGGGAGGCAAGGCAAGGGGAGATGCCAGGGGGGTGTCTGGCTGTGAGTGCGGTGGGAAGGGCAGTTGAATACAGCACCAGCTCTTAGGCCTTCGAGCTCTGGTGTGGGAGAAATGGCTGCATGTTTGCACTTTGTGAGCTGGTCTGTGCGAAGAGTGAGAGTGAGCTTGCGAATGTGTATTGAGAGTGCTGGGAGGCAAGGCAAAAGTACATCCGCAGTGTCTGTCTGGGTGTGAAAGTGCTGGCAAGGGAAGGTGAGGACCAGCAAGAGCATTAAGCCCTTAGAAATATTAAGAGGGAAACATGGCTGTATGTTTTAACTTTGTGAGCTGGTGTGTGCCGAGAGTGAGAGTGAGCTTGAGAATGTGTCTTGGGAGTGGTGGGAGGCAAGGCAAGGGGAGATGCCAGGGGGGTGTCTGGCTGTGAGTGCGGTGGGAAGGGCAGTTGAATACAGCACCAGCTCTTAGGCCTTAGAGCTATGGTGTGGGAGAAATGGCTGTATGTTTTAACTTTGTGAGCTGGTGTGTGCCGAGAGTGAGAGTGAGCTTGCGAATGTCTGTTGGCAGTGGTAGGAGGCAAGGCAAGGGGAGATTCTTAGTGTATGTTTGGCTGTGAAAGCACTGGCAAGGGAAGGTCAGAATCAGCAAGAGCTCTAAGCGCTTAGAGCTCTGGTGTGGGAGAAATGGCTGTATGTTTTAACTTTGTGAGCTGGTGTGTGCCGAGAGTGAGAGTGAGCTTGAGAATGTGTCTTGGCAGGGCTAGGAGGCAAGGCAAAGGGAGATTCTTAGTGTATGTTTGGCTGTGAAAGCACTGGCAAGGGAAGGTCAGAATCAGCAAGAGCTCTAAGCGCTTAGAGCTGTGGTGTGGGAGAAATGGCTGTATGTTTTAACTTCGTGAGCTGGTCTGTGCCGAGAGTGAGAGTGAGCTTGAGAATGTGTCTTGGGAGTGGTGGGAGGCAAGGCAAGGGGAGATGCCAGGGGGGTGTCTGGCTGTGAGTGCGGTGGGAAGGGCAGTTGAATACAGCACCAGCTCTTAGGCCTTCGAGCTATGGTGTGGGAGAAATGGCTGCATGTTTGCACTTTGTGAGCTGGTCTGTGCGAAGAGTGAGAGTGAGCTTGCGAATGTGTATTGAGAGTGCTGGGAGGCAAGGCAAAAGTACATCCGCAGTGTCTGTCTGGGTGTGAAAGTGCTGGCAAGGGAAGGTGAGGACCAGCAAGAGCATTAAGCCCTTAGAAATATTAAGAGGGAAACATGGCTGTATGTTTTAAGTTTGTGAGCTGGTCTGTGCCGAGAGTGAGAGTGAGCTTGCGAATGTGTGTTGGCAGTGGTAGGAGGCAAGGCAAGGGGAGATTCTTAGTGTATATTTGGCTGTGAAAGCACTGGCAAGGGAAGGTCAGAAACAGCAAGAGCTCTAAGCCCTTAGAGCTGTGGTGTGGGAGAAATGGCTGTATGTTTTAACTTTGTGAGCTGGTCTGTGCCGAGAGTGATAGTGAGCTTGAGAATGTGTCTTGGCAGGGCTAGGAGGCAAGGCAAGGGGAGATTCTTAGTGTATGTTTGGCTGTGAAAGCACTGGCAAGGGAAGGTCAGAATCAGCAAGAGCTCTAAGCGCTTAGAGCTCTGGTGTGGGAGAAATGGCTGTATGTTTTAACTTTGTGAGCTGGTGTGTGCCGAGAGTGAGAGTGAGCTTGAGAATGTGTCTTGGGAGTGGTGGGAGGCAAGGCAAGGGGAGATGCCAGGGGGGTCTCTGGCTGTGAGTGCGGTGGGAAGGGCAGTTGAATACAGCACCAGCTCTTAGGCCTTAGAGCTCTGGTGTGGGAGAAATGGCTGTATGTTTTAACTTTGTGAGCTGGTGTGTGCCGAGAGTGAGAGTGAGCTTGCGAATGTGTGTTGGCAGTGGTAGGAGGCAAGGCAAGGGGAGATTCTTAGTGTATGTTTGGCTGTGAAAGCACTGGCAAGGGAAGGTCAGAAACAGCAAGAGCTCTAAGCCCTTAGAGCTCTGGTGTGGGAGAAATGGCTGTATGTTTTAACACTGGGAGCTGGTCTGTGCCGAGAGTGAGAGTGAGTTTGCGAATGTGTCTTGGCAGTGGTAGGAGGCAAGGCAAGGGGAGATTCTTAGTGTATGTTTTTCTGTGAAAGCACTGGCAAGGGAAGGTCAGAAACAGCAAGAGCTCTAAGCACTTAGAGCTCTGGTGTGGGAGAAATGAGTGTATGTTTTAACTTTGTGAGCTGGTGTGTGCCGAGAGTGAGAGTGAGCTTGCGAATGTGTCTTGGGAGTGGTAGGAGGCAAGGCAAGGGGAGATTCTTAGTGTATGTTTGGCTGTGAAAGCACTGGCAAGGGAAGGTCAGAAACAGCAAGAGCTCTAAGCCCTTAGAGCTCTGGTGTGGGAGAAATGGCTGTATGTTTTAACTTTGTGAGCTGGTGTGTGCCGAGAGTGAGAGTGAGCTTGAGAATGTGTCTTGGGAGTGGTGGGAGGCAAGGCAAGGGGAGATGCCAGGGGGGTGTCTGGCTGTGAGTGTGGTGGGAAGGGCAGTTGAATACAGCACCAGCTCTTAGGCCTTCGAGCTATGGTGTGGGAGAAATGGCTGCATGTTTGCACTTTGTGAGCTGGTCTGTGCGAAGAGTGAGAGTGATCTTGCGAATGTGTATTGAGAGTGCTGGGAGGCAAGGCAAAAGTACATCCGCAGTGTCTGTCTGGGTGTGAAAGTGCTGGCAAGGGAAGGTGAGGACCAGCAAGAGCATTAAGCCCTTAGAAATATTAAGAGGGAAACATGGCTGTATGTTTTAAGTTTGTGAGCTGGTGTGTGCCGAGAGTGAGAGTGAGCTTGCGAATGTGTCTTGGCAGTGGTAGGAGGCAAGGCAAGGGGAGATTCTTAGTGTATGTTTTTCTGTGAAAGCACTGGCAAGGGAAGGTCAGAAACAGCAGGAGCTCTAAGCCCTTAGAGCTGTGGTGTGGGAGAAATGGCTGTATGTTTTAACTTTGTGAGCTGGTCTGTGCCGAGAGTGAGAGTGAGCTTGCGAATGTGTCTTGGGAGTGGCAGGAGGCAAGGCAAGGGGAGATTCTTAGTGTATGTTTGGCTGTGAAAGCACTGGCAAGGGAAGGTCAGAAACAGCAAGAGCTCTAAGCCCTTAGAGCTCTGGTGTGGGAGAAGTGGCTGTATGTTTTAACTTTGTGAGCTGGTGTGTGCCGAGAGTGAGAGTGAGCTTGAGAATGTGTCTTGGGAGTGGTGGGAGGCAAGGCAAGGGGAGATGCCAGGGGGGTCTCTGGCTGTGAGTGCGGTGGGAAGGGCAGTTGAATACAGCACCAGCTCTTAGGCCTTAGAGCTCTGGTGTGGGAGAAATGGCTGTATGTTTTAACTTTGTGAGCTGGTGTGTGCCGAGAGTGAGAGTGAGCTTGCGAATGTGTGTTGGCAGTGGTAGGAGGCAAGGCAAGGGGAGATTCTTAGTGTATGTTTGGCTGTGAAAGCACTGGCAAGGGAAGGTCAGAAACAGCAAGAGCTCTAAGCCCTTAGAGCTCTGGTGTGGGAGAAATGGCTGTATGTTTTAACACTGGGAGCTGGTCTGTGCCGAGAGTGAGAGTGAGTTTGCGAATGTGTCTTGGCAGTGGTAGGAGGCAAGGCAAGGGGAGATTCTTAGTGTATGTTTTTCTGTGAAAGCACTGGCAAGGGAAGGTCAGAAACAGCAAGAGCTCTAAGCGCTTAGAGCTCTGGTGTGGGAGAAATGAGTGTATGTTTTAACTTTGTGAGCTGGTGTGTGCCGAGAGTGAGAGTGAGCTTGCGAATGTGTCTTGGGAGTGGTAGGAGGCAAGGCAAGGGGAGATTCTTAGTGTATGTTTGGCTGTGAAAGCACTGGCAAGGGAAGGTCAGAAACAGCAAGAGCTCTAAGCCCTTAGAGCTCTGGTGTGGGAGAAATGGCTGTATGTTTTAACTTTGTGAGCTGGTGTGTGCCGAGAGTGAGAGTGAGCTTGAGAATGTGTCTTGGGAGTGGTGGGAGGCAAGGCAAGGGGAGATGCCAGGGGGGTGTCTGGCTGTGAGTGTGGTGGGAAGGGCAGTTGAATACAGCACCAGCTCTTAGGCCTTCGAGCTATGGTGTGGGAGAAATGGCTGCATGTTTGCACTTTGTGAGCTGGTCTGTGCGAAGAGTGAGAGTGAGCTTGCGAATGTGTATTGAGAGTGCTGGGAGGCAAGGCAAAAGTACATCCGCAGTGTCTGTCTGGGTGTGAAAGTGCTGGCAAGGGAAGGTGAGGACCAGCAAGAGCATTAAGCCCTTAGAAATATTAAGAGGGAAACATGGCTGTATGTTTTAAGTTTGTGAGCTGGTGTGTGCCGAGAGTGAGAGTGAGCTTGCGAATGTGTCTTGGCAGTGGTAGGAGGCAAGGCAAGGGGAGATTCTTAGTGTATGTTTTTCTGTGAAAGCACTGGCAAGGGAAGGTCAGAAACAGCAGGAGCTCTAAGCCCTTAGAGCTGTGGTGTGGGAGAAATGGCTGTATGTTTTAACTTTGTGAGCTGGTCTGTGCCGAGAGTGAGAGTGAGCTTGCGAATGTGTCTTGGGAGTGGCAGGAGGCAAGGCAAGGGGAGATTCTTAGTGTATGTTTGGCTGTGAAAGCACTGGCAAGGGAAGGTCAGAAACAGCAAGAGCTCTAAGCCCTTAGAGCTCTGGTGTGGGAGAAGTGGCTGTATGTTTTAACTTTGTGAGCTGGTGTGTGCCGAGAGTGAGAGTGAGCTTGAGAATGTGTCTTGGGAGTGGTGGGAGGCAAGGCAAGGGGAGATGCCAGGGGGGTGTCTGGCTGTGAGTGCGGTGGGAAGGGCAGTTGAATACAGCAAGAGCTCTAAGCCCTTAGAGCTATGGTGTGGGAGAAATGGCTGTATGTTTTAACTTTGTGAGCTGGTGTGTGCCGAGAGTGAGAGTGAGCTTGAGAATGTGTCTTGGGAGTGGTGGGAGGCAAGGCAAGGGGAGATTCTTAGTGTATGTTTGGCTGTGAAAGCACTGGCAAGGGAAGGTCAGAAACAGCAAGAGCTCTAAGCCCTTAGAGCTCTGGTGAGAGAGAAATGGCTGTATGTTTTAACTTTGTGAGCTGGTGTGTGCCGAGAGTGAGAGTGAGCTTGCGAATGTGTCTTGGCAGTGGTAGGAGGCAAGGCAAGGGGAGATTCTTAGTGTATGTTTGGCTGTGAAAGCACTGGCAAGGGAAGGTCAGAAACAGCAAGAGCTCTAAGCCCTTAGAGCTCTGGTGTGGGAGAAATGGCTGTATGTTTTAACACTGGGAGCTGGTCTGTGCCGAGAGTGAGAGTGAGCTTGCGAATGTGTCTTGGGAGTGGCAGGAGGCAAGGCAAGGGGAGATTCTTAGTGTATGTTTGGCTGTGAAAGCACTGGCAAGGGAAGGTCAGAATCAGCAAGAGCTCTAAGCGCTTAGAGCTGTGGTGTGGGAGAAATGGCTGTATGTTTTAACTTCGTGAGCTGGTCTGTGCCGAGAGTCAGAGTGAGCTTGAGAATGTGTCTTGGGAGTGGTGGGAGGCAAGGCAAGGGGAGATGCCAGGGGGGTGTCTGGCTGTGAGTGCGGTGGGAAGGGCAGTTGAATACAGCACCAGCTCTTAGGCCTTAGAGCTATGGTGTGGGAGAAATGGCTGTATGTTTTAACTTTGTGAGCTGGTGTGTGCCGAGAGTGAGAGTGAGCTTGCGAATGTCTGTTGGCAGTGGTAGGAGGCAAGGCAAGGGGAGATTCTTAGTGTATGTTTGGCTGTGAAAGCACTGGCAAGGGAAGGTCAGAATCAGCAAGAGCTCTAAGCGCTTAGAGCTCTGGTGTGGGAGAAATGGCTGGATGTTTTAACTTTGTGAGCTGGTCTGTGCCGAGAGTCAGAGTGAGCTTGAGAATGTGTCTTGGGAGTGGTGGGAGACAAGGCAAAGGGAGATTCTTAGTGTATGTTTGGCTGTGAAAGCACTGGCAAGGGAAGGTCAGAAACAGCAAGAGCTCTAAGCCCTTAGAGCTCTGGTGTGGGAGAAATGGCTGTATGTTTTAACACTGGGAGCTGGTCTGTGCCGAGAGTGAGAGTGAGTTTGCGAATGTGTCTTGGCAGTGGTAGGAGGCAAGGCAAGGGGAGATTCTTAGTGTATGTTTGGCTGTGAAAGCACTGGCAAGGGAAGGTCAGAAACAGCAAGAGCTCTAAGCGCTTAGAGCTCTGGTGTGGGAGAAGTGGCTGTATGTTTTAACTTTGTGAGCTGGTGTGTGCCGAGAGTGAGAGTGAGCTTGAGAATGTGTCTTGGGAGTGGTGGGAGGCAAGGCAAGGGGAGATGCCAGGGGGGTGTCTGGCTGTGAGTGTGGTGGGAAGGGCAGTTGAATACAGCACCAGCTCTTAGGCCTTCGAGCTATGGTGTGGGAGAAATGGCTGCATGTTTGCACTTTGTGAGCTGGTCTGTGCGAAGAGTGAGAGTGATCTTGCGAATGTGTATTGAGAGTGCTGGGAGGCAAGGCAAAAGTACATCCGCAGTGTCTGTCTGGGTGTGAAAGTGCTGGCAAGGGAAGGTGAGGACCAGCAAGAGCATTAAGCCCTTAGAAATATTAAGAGGGAAACATGGCTGTATGTTTTAAGTTTGTGAGCTGGTGTGTGCCGAGAGTGAGAGTGAGCTTGAGAATGTGTCTTGGCAGTGGTGGGAGGCAAGGCAAGGGGAGATGCCAGGGGGGTGTCTGGCTGTGAGTGCGGTGGGAAGGGCAGTTGAATACAGCACCAGCTCTTAGGCCTTAGAGCTCTGGTGTGGGAGAAATGGCTGTATGTTTTAACTTTGTGAGCTGGTGTGTGCCGAGAGTGAGAGTGAGCTTGCGAATGTCTGTTGGCAGTGGTAGGAGGCAAGGCAAGGGGAGATTCTTAGTGTATATTTGGCTGTGAAAGCACTGGCAAGGGAAGGTCAGAAACAGCAAGAGCTCTAAGCCCTTAGAGCTCTGGTGAGAGAGAAATGGCTGTATGTTTTAACTTTGTGAGCTGGTGTGTGCCGAGAGTGAGAGTGAGCTTGAGAATGTGTCTTGGCAGGGCTAGGAGGCATGGCAAAGGGAGATTCTTAGTGTATGTTTGGCTGTGAAAGCACTGGCAAGGGAAGGTCAGAATCAGCAAGAGCTCTAAGCGCTTAGAGCTCTGGTGTGGGAGAAATGGCTGTATGTTTTAACTTCGTGAGCTGGTCTGTGCCGAGAGTCAGAGTGAGCTTGAGAATGTGTCTTGGGAGTGGTGGGAGGCAAGGCAAGGGGAGATGCCAGGGGGGTGTCTGGCTGTGAGTGCGGTGGGAAGGGCAGTTGAATACAGCACCAGCTCTTAGGCCTTCGAGCTATGGTGTGGGAGAAATGGCTGCATGTTTGCACTTTGTGAGCTGGTCTGTGCGAAGAGTGAGAGTGATCTTGCGAATGTGTATTGAGAGTGCTGGGAGGCAAGGCAAAAGTACATCCGCAGTGTCTGTCTGGGTGTGAAAGTGCTGGCAAGGGAAGGTGAGGACCAGCAAGAGCATTAAGCCCTTAGAAATATTAAGAGGGAAACATGGCTGTATGTTTTAAGTTTGTGAGCTGGTGTGTGCCGAGAGTGAGAGTGAGCTTGCGAATGTGTGTTGGCAGTGGTAGGAGGCAAGGCAAGGGGAGATTCTTAGTGTATATTTGGCTGTGAAAGCACTGGCAAGGGAAGGTCAGAAACAGCAAGAGCTCTAAGCCCTTAGAGCTGTGGTGTGGGAGAAATGGCTGTATGTTTTAACTTTGTGAGCTGGTCTGTGCCGAGAGTGATAGTGAGCTTGAGAATGTGTCTTGGCAGGGCTAGGAGGCAAGGCAAGGGGAGATTCTTAGTGTATGTTTGGCTGTGAAAGCACTGGCAAGGGAAGGTCAGAAACAGCAAGAGCTCTAAGCCCTTAGAGCTCTGGTGTGGGAGAAATGGCTGTATGTTTTAACACTGGGAGCTGGTCTGTGCCGAGAGTGAGAGTGAGCTTGCGAATGTGTCTTGGGAGTGGCAGGAGGCAAGGCAAGGGGAGATTCTTAGTGTATGTTTGGCTGTGAAAGCACTGGCAAGGGAAGGTCAGAATCAGCAAGAGCTCTAAGCGCTTAGAGCTGTGGTGTGGGAGAAATGGCTGTATGTTTTTACTTTGTGAGCTGGTGTGTGCCGAGACTGAGAGTGAGCTTGAGAATGTGTCTTGGGAGTGGTGGGAGGCAAGGCAAGGGGAGATGCCAGGGGGGTGTCTGGCTGTGAGTGCGGTGGGAAGGGCAGTTGAATACAGCACCAGCTCTTAGGCCTTAGAGCTATGGTGTGGGAGAAATGGCTGTATGTTTTAACTTTGTGAGCTGGTGTGTGCCGAGAGTGAGAGTGAGCTTGCGAATGTCTGTTGGCAGTGGTAGGAGGCAAGGCAAGGGGAGATTCTTAGTGTATGTTTGGCTGTGAAAGCACTGGCAAGGGAAGGTCAGAATCAGCAAGAGCTCTAAGCGCTTAGAGCTCTGGTGTGGGAGAAATGGCTGGATGTTTTAACTTTGTGAGCTGGTCTGTGCCGAGAGTCAGAGTGAGCTTGAGAATGTGTCTTGGGAGTGGTGGGAGACAAGGCAAAGGGAGATTCTTAGTGTATGTTTGGCTGTGAAAGCACTGGCAAGGGAAGGTCAGAAACAGCAAGAGCTCTAAGCCCTTAGAGCTCTGGTGTGGGAGAAATGGCTGTATGTTTTAACACTGGGAGCTGGTCTGTGCCGAGAGTGAGAGTGAGTTTGCGAATGTGTCTTGGCAGTGGTAGGAGGCAAGGCAAGGGGAGATTCTTAGTGTATGTTTGGCTGTGAAAGCACTGGCAAGGGAAGGTCAGAAACAGCAAGAGCTCTAAGCGCTTAGAGCTCTGGTGTGGGAGAAGTGGCTGTATGTTTTAACTTTGTGAGCTGGTGTGTGCCGAGAGTGAGAGTGAGCTTGAGAATGTGTCTTGGGAGTGGTGGGAGGCAAGGCAAGGGGAGATGCCAGGGGGGTGTCTGGCTGTGAGTGTGGTGGGAAGGGCAGTTGAATACAGCACCAGCTCTTAGGCCTTCGAGCTATGGTGTGGGAGAAATGGCTGCATGTTTGCACTTTGTGAGCTGGTCTGTGCGAAGAGTGAGAGTGAGCTTGCGAATGTGTATTGAGAGTGCTGGGAGGCAAGGCAAAAGTACATCCGCAGTGTCTGTCTGGGTGTGAAAGTGCTGGCAAGGGAAGGTGAGGACCAGCAAGAGCATTAAGCCCTTAGAAATATTAAGAGGGAAACATGGCTGTATGTTTTAAGTTTGTGAGCTGGTGTGTGCCGAGAGTGAGAGTGAGCTTGCGAATGTGTCTTGGCAGTGGTAGGAGGCAAGGCAAGGGGAGATTCTTAGTGTATGTTTTTCTGTGAAAGCACTGGCAAGGGAAGGTCAGAAACAGCAGGAGCTCTAAGCCCTTAGAGCTGTGGTGTGGGAGAAATGGCTGTATGTTTTAACTTTGTGAGCTGGTCTGTGCCGAGAGTGAGAGTGAGCTTGCGAATGTGTCTTGGGAGTGGCAGGAGGCAAGGCAAGGGGAGATTCTTAGTGTATGTTTGGCTGTGAAAGCACTGGCAAGGGAAGGTCAGAAACAGCAAGAGCTCTAAGCCCTTAGAGCTCTGGTGTGGGAGAAGTGGCTGTATGTTTTAACTTTGTGAGCTGGTGTGTGCCGAGAGTGAGAGTGAGCTTGAGAATGTGTCTTGGGAGTGGTGGGAGGCAAGGCAAGGGGAGATGCCAGGGGGGTGTCTGGCTGTGAGTGCGGTGGGAAGGGCAGTTGAATACAGCAAGAGCTCTAAGCCCTTAGAGCTATGGTGTGGGAGAAATGGCTGTATGTTTTAACTTTGTGAGCTGGTGTGTGCCGAGAGTGAGAGTGAGCTTGAGAATGTGTCTTGGGAGTGGTGGGAGGCAAGGCAAGGGGAGATTCTTAGTGTATGTTTGGCTGTGAAAGCACTGGCAAGGGAAGGTCAGAAACAGCAAGAGCTCTAAGCCCTTAGAGCTCTGGTGAGAGAGAAATGGCTGTATGTTTTAACTTTGTGAGCTGGTGTGTGCCGAGAGTGAGAGTGAGCTTGCGAATGTGTCTTGGCAGTGGTAGGAGGCAAGGCAAGGGGAGATTCTTAGTGTATGTTTGGCTGTGAAAGCACTGGCAAGGGAAGGTCAGAAACAGCAAGAGCTCTAAGCCCTTAGAGCTCTGGTGTGGGAGAAATGGCTGTATGTTTTAACACTGGGAGCTGGTCTGTGCCGAGAGTGAGAGTGAGCTTGCGAATGTGTCTTGGGAGTGGCAGGAGGCAAGGCAAGGGGAGATTCTTAGTGTATGTTTGGCTGTGAAAGCACTGGCAAGGGAAGGTCAGAATCAGCAAGAGCTCTAAGCGCTTAGAGCTGTGGTGTGGGAGAAATGGCTGTATGTTTTAACTTCGTGAGCTGGTCTGTGCCGAGAGTCAGAGTGAGCTTGAGAATGTGTCTTGGGAGTGGTGGGAGGCAAGGCAAGGGGAGATGCCAGGGGGGTGTCTGGCTGTGAGTGCGGTGGGAAGGGCAGTTGAATACAGCACCAGCTCTTAGGCCTTAGAGCTATGGTGTGGGAGAAATGGCTGTATGTTTTAACTTTGTGAGCTGGTGTGTGCCGAGAGTGAGAGTGAGCTTGCGAATGTCTGTTGGCAGTGGTAGGAGGCAAGGCAAGGGGAGATTCTTAGTGTATGTTTGGCTGTGAAAGCACTGGCAAGGGAAGGTCAGAATCAGCAAGAGCTCTAAGCGCTTAGAGCTCTGGTGTGGGAGAAATGGCTGGATGTTTTAACTTTGTGAGCTGGTCTGTGCCGAGAGTCAGAGTGAGCTTGAGAATGTGTCTTGGGAGTGGTGGGAGACAAGGCAAAGGGAGATTCTTAGTGTATGTTTGGCTGTGAAAGCACTGGCAAGGGAAGGTCAGAAACAGCAAGAGCTCTAAGCCCTTAGAGCTCTGGTGTGGGAGAAATGGCTGTATGTTTTAACACTGGGAGCTGGTCTGTGCCGAGAGTGAGAGTGAGTTTGCGAATGTGTCTTGGCAGTGGTAGGAGGCAAGGCAAGGGGAGATTCTTAGTGTATGTTTGGCTGTGAAAGCACTGGCAAGGGAAGGTCAGAAACAGCAAGAGCTCTAAGCGCTTAGAGCTCTGGTGTGGGAGAAGTGGCTGTATGTTTTAACTTTGTGAGCTGGTGTGTGCCGAGAGTGAGAGTGAGCTTGAGAATGTGTCTTGGGAGTGGTGGGAGGCAAGGCAAGGGGAGATGCCAGGGGGGTGTCTGGCTGTGAGTGTGGTGGGAAGGGCAGTTGAATACAGCACCAGCTCTTAGGCCTTCGAGCTATGGTGTGGGAGAAATGGCTGCATGTTTGCACTTTGTGAGCTGGTCTGTGCGAAGAGTGAGAGTGATCTTGCGAATGTGTATTGAGAGTGCTGGGAGGCAAGGCAAAAGTACATCCGCAGTGTCTGTCTGGGTGTGAAAGTGCTGGCAAGGGAAGGTGAGGACCAGCAAGAGCATTAAGCCCTTAGAAATATTAAGAGGGAAACATGGCTGTATGTTTTAAGTTTGTGAGCTGGTGTGTGCCGAGAGTGAGAGTGAGCTTGAGAATGTGTCTTGGCAGTGGTGGGAGGCAAGGCAAGGGGAGATGCCAGGGGGGTGTCTGGCTGTGAGTGCGGTGGGAAGGGCAGTTGAATACAGCACCAGCTCTTAGGCCTTAGAGCTCTGGTGTGGGAGAAATGGCTGTATGTTTTAACTTTGTGAGCTGGTGTGTGCCGAGAGTGAGAGTGAGCTTGCGAATGTCTGTTGGCAGTGGTAGGAGGCAAGGCAAGGGGAGATTCTTAGTGTATATTTGGCTGTGAAAGCACTGGCAAGGGAAGGTCAGAAACAGCAAGAGCTCTAAGCCCTTAGAGCTCTGGTGAGAGAGAAATGGCTGTATGTTTTAACTTTGTGAGCTGGTGTGTGCCGAGAGTGAGAGTGAGCTTGAGAATGTGTCTTGGCAGGGCTAGGAGGCATGGCAAAGGGAGATTCTTAGTGTATGTTTGGCTGTGAAAGCACTGGCAAGGGAAGGTCAGAATCAGCAAGAGCTCTAAGCGCTTAGAGCTCTGGTGTGGGAGAAATGGCTGTATGTTTTAACTTCGTGAGCTGGTCTGTGCCGAGAGTCAGAGTGAGCTTGAGAATGTGTCTTGGGAGTGGTGGGAGGCAAGGCAAGGGGAGATGCCAGGGGGGTGTCTGGCTGTGAGTGCGGTGGGAAGGGCAGTTGAATACAGCACCAGCTCTTAGGCCTTCGAGCTATGGTGTGGGAGAAATGGCTGCATGTTTGCACTTTGTGAGCTGGTCTGTGCGAAGAGTGAGAGTGATCTTGCGAATGTGTATTGAGAGTGCTGGGAGGCAAGGCAAAAGTACATCCGCAGTGTCTGTCTGGGTGTGAAAGTGCTGGCAAGGGAAGGTGAGGACCAGCAAGAGCATTAAGCCCTTAGAAATATTAAGAGGGAAACATGGCTGTATGTTTTAAGTTTGTGAGCTGGTGTGTGCCGAGAGTGAGAGTGAGCTTGCGAATGTGTGTTGGCAGTGGTAGGAGGCAAGGCAAGGGGAGATTCTTAGTGTATATTTGGCTGTGAAAGCACTGGCAAGGGAAGGTCAGAAACAGCAAGAGCTCTAAGCCCTTAGAGCTGTGGTGTGGGAGAAATGGCTGTATGTTTTAACTTTGTGAGCTGGTCTGTGCCGAGAGTGATAGTGAGCTTGAGAATGTGTCTTGGCAGGGCTAGGAGGCAAGGCAAGGGGAGATTCTTAGTGTATGTTTGGCTGTGAAAGCACTGGCAAGGGAAGGTCAGAAACAGCAAGAGCTCTAAGCCCTTAGAGCTCTGGTGTGGGAGAAATGGCTGTATGTTTTAACACTGGGAGCTGGTCTGTGCCGAGAGTGAGAGTGAGCTTGCGAATGTGTCTTGGGAGTGGCAGGAGGCAAGGCAAGGGGAGATTCTTAGTGTATGTTTGGCTGTGAAAGCACTGGCAAGGGAAGGTCAGAATCAGCAAGAGCTCTAAGCGCTTAGAGCTGTGGTGTGGGAGAAATGGCTGTATGTTTTTACTTTGTGAGCTGGTGTGTGCCGAGACTGAGAGTGAGCTTGAGAATGTGTCTTGGGAGTGGTGGGAGGCAAGGCAAGGGGAGATGCCAGGGGGGTGTCTGGCTGTGAGTGCGGTGGGAAGGGCAGTTGAATACAGCACCAGCTCTTAGGCCTTAGAGCTATGGTGTGGGAGAAATGGCTGTATGTTTTAACTTTGTGAGCTGGTGTGTGCCGAGAGTGAGAGTGAGCTTGCGAATGTCTGTTGGCAGTGGTAGGAGGCAAGGCAAGGGGAGATTCTTAGTGTATGTTTGGCTGTGAAAGCACTGGCAAGGGAAGGTCAGAATCAGCAAGAGCTCTAAGCGCTTAGAGCTCTGGTGTGGGAGAAATGGCTGGATGTTTTAACTTTGTGAGCTGGTCTGTGCCGAGAGTCAGAGTGAGCTTGAGAATGTGTCTTGGGAGTGGTGGGAGACAAGGCAAAGGGAGATTCTTAGTGTATGTTTGGCTGTGAAAGCACTGGCAAGGGAAGGTCAGAAACAGCAAGAGCTCTAAGCCCTTAGAGCTCTGGTGTGGGAGAAATGGCTGTATGTTTTAACACTGGGAGCTGGTCTGTGCCGAGAGTGAGAGTGAGTTTGCGAATGTGTCTTGGCAGTGGTAGGAGGCAAGGCAAGGGGAGATTCTTAGTGTATGTTTGGCTGTGAAAGCACTGGCAAGGGAAGGTCAGAAACAGCAAGAGCTCTAAGCGCTTAGAGCTCTGGTGTGGGAGAAGTGGCTGTATGTTTTAACTTTGTGAGCTGGTGTGTGCCGAGAGTGAGAGTGAGCTTGAGAATGTGTCTTGGGAGTGGTGGGAGGCAAGGCAAGGGGAGATGCCAGGGGGGTGTCTGGCTGTGAGTGTGGTGGGAAGGGCAGTTGAATACAGCACCAGCTCTTAGGCCTTCGAGCTATGGTGTGGGAGAAATGGCTGCATGTTTGCACTTTGTGAGCTGGTCTGTGCGAAGAGTGAGAGTGATCTTGCGAATGTGTATTGAGAGTGCTGGGAGGCAAGGCAAAAGTACATCCGCAGTGTCTGTCTGGGTGTGAAAGTGCTGGCAAGGGAAGGTGAGGACCAGCAAGAGCATTAAGCCCTTAGAAATATTAAGAGGGAAACAAGGCTGTATGTTTTAACTTTGTGAGCTGGTGTGTGCCGAGAGTGAGAGTGAGCTTGAGAATGTGTCTTGGGAGTGGTGGGAGGCAAGGCAAGGGGAGATGCCAGGGGGGTGTCTGGCTGTGAGTGCGGTGGGAAGGGCAGTTGAATACAGCACCAGCTCTTAGGCCTTAGAGCTCTGGTGTGGGAGTAATGGCTGTATGTTTTAACTTTGTGAGCTGGTGTGTGCCGAGAGTGAGAGTGAGCTTGCGAATGTCTGTTGGCAGTGGTAGGAGGCAAGGCAAGGGGAGATTCTTAGTGTATATTTGGCTGTGAAAGCACTGGCAAGGGAAGGTCAGAAACAGCAAGAGCTCTAAGCCCTTAGAGCTCTGGTGAGAGAGAAATGGCTGTATGTTTTAACTTTGTGAGCTGGTGTGTGCCGAGAGTGAGAGTGAGCTTGAGAATGTGTCTTGGCAGGGCTAGGAGGCATGGCAAAGGGAGATTCTTAGTGTATGTTTGGCTGTGAAAGCACTGGCAAGGGAAGGTCAGAATCAGCAAGAGCTCTAAGCGCTTAGAGCTCTGGTGTGGGAGAAATGGCTGTATGTTTTAACTTCGTGAGCTGGTCTGTGCCGAGAGTCAAAGTGAGCTTGAGAATGTGTCTTGGGAGTGGTGGGAGGCAAGGCAAGGGGAGATGCCAGGGGGGTGTCTGGCTGTGAGTGCGGTGGGAAGGGCAGTTGAATACAGCACCAGCTCTTAGGCCTTCGAGCTATGGTGTGGGAGAAATGGCTGCATGTTTGCACTTTGTGAGCTGGTCTGTGCGAAGAGTGAGAGTGAGCTTGCGAATGTGTATTGAGAGTGCTGGGAGGCAAGGCAAAAGTACATCCGCAGTGTCTGTCTGGGTGTGAAAGTGCTGGCAAGGGAAGGTGAGGACCAGCAAGAGCATTAAGCCCTTAGAAATATTAAGAGGGAAACATGGCTGTATGTTTTAAGTTTGTGAGCTGGTGTGTGCCGAGAGTGAGAGTGAGCTTGCGAATGTCTGTTGGCAGTGGTAGGAGGCAAGGCAAGGGGAGATTCTTAGTGTATATTTGGCTGTGAAAGCACTGGCAAGGGAAGGTCAGAAACAGCAAGAGCTCTAAGCCCTTAGAGCTGTGGTGTGGGAGAAATGGCTGTATGTTTTAACTTTGTGAGCTGGTCTGTGCCGAGAGTGATAGTGAGCTTGAGAATGTGTCTTGGCAGGGCTAGGAGGCAAGGCAAGGGGAGATTCTTAGTGTATGTTTGGCTGTGAAAGCACTGGCAAGGGAAGGTCAGAAACAGCAAGAGCTCTAAGCCCTTAGAGCTCTGGTGTGGGAGAAATGGCTGTATGTTTTAACACTGGGAGCTGGTCTGTGCCGAGAGTGAGAGTGAGCTTGCGAATGTGTCTTGGGAGTGGCAGGAGGCAAGGCAAGGGGAGATTCTTAGTGTATGTTTGGCTGTGAAAGCACTGGCAAGGGAAGGTCAGAATCAGCAAGAGCTCTAAGCGCTTAGAGCTGTGGTGTGGGAGAAATGGCTGTATGTTTTTACTTTGTGAGCTGGTGTGTGCCGAGACTGAGAGTGAGCTTGAGAATGTGTCTTGGGAGTGGTGGGAGGCAAGGCAAGGGGAGATGCCAGGGGGGTGTCTGGCTGTGAGTGCGGTGGGAAGGGCAGTTGAATACAGCACCAGCTCTTAGGCCTTAGAGCTATGGTGTGGGAGAAATGGCTGTATGTTTTAACTTTGTGAGCTGGTGTGTGCCGAGAGTGAGAGTGAGCTTGCGAATGTCTGTTGGCAGTGGTAGGAGGCAAGGCAAGGGGAGATTCTTAGTGTATGTTTGGCTGTGAAAGCACTGGCAAGGGAAGGTCAGAATCAGCAAGAGCTCTAAGCGCTTAGAGCTCTGGTGTGGGAGAAATGGCTGGATGTTTTAACTTTGTGAGCTGGTCTGTGCCGAGAGTCAGAGTGAGCTTGAGAATGTTTCTTGGGAGTGGTGGGAGACAAGGCAAAGGGAGATTCTTAGTGTATGTTTGGCTGTGAAAGCACTGGCAAGGGAAGGTCAGAAACAGCAAGAGCTCTAAGCCCTTAGAGCTCTGGTGTGGGAGAAATGGCTGTATGTTTTAACACTGGGAGCTGGTCTGTGCCGAGAGTGAGAGTGAGTTTGCGAATGTGTCTTGGCAGTGGTAGGAGGCAAGGCAAGGGGAGATGCCAGGGGGGTGTCTGGCTGTGAGTGTGGTGGGAAGGGCAGTTGAATACAGCACCAGCTCTTAGGCCTTCGAGCTATGGTGTGGTAGAAATGGCTGCATGTTTGCACTTTGTGAGCTGGTCTGTGCGAAGAGTGAGAGTGAGCTTGCGAATGTGTATTGAGAGTGCTGGGAGGCAAGGCAAAAGTACATTCGCAGTGTCTGTCTGGGTGTGAAAGTGCTGGCAAGGGAAGGTGAGGACCAGCAAGAGCATTAAGCCCTTAGAAATATTAAGAGGGAAACATGGCTGTATGTTTTAAGTTTGTGAGCTGGTGTGTGCCGAGAGTGAGAGTGAGCTTGAGAATGTGTCTTGGGAGTGGTGGGAGGCAAGGCAAGGGGAGATGCCAGGGGGGTGTCTGGCTGTGAGTGCGGTGGGAAGGGCAGTTGAATACAGCACCAGCTCTTAGGCCTTAGAGCTCTGGTGTGGGAGAAATGGCTGTATGTTTTAACTTTGTGAGCTGGTGTGTGCCGAGAGTGAGAGTGAGCTTGCGAATGTCTGTTGGCAGTGGTAGGAGGCAAGGCAAGGGGAGATTCTTAGTGTATGTTTGGCTGTGAAAGCACTGGCAAGGGAAGGTCAGAAACAGCAAGAGCTCTAAGCCCTTAGAGCTCTGGTGAGAGAGAAATGGCTGTATGTTTTAACTTTGTGAGCTGGTGTGTGCCGAGAGTGAGAGTGAGCTTGAGAATGTGTCTTGGCAGGGCTAGGAGGCAAGGCAAAGGGAGATTCTTAGTGTATGTTTGGCTGTGAAAGCACTGGCAAGGGAAGGTCAGAATCAGCAAGAGCTCTAAGCGCTTAGAGCTCTGGTGTGGGAGAAATGGCTGTATGTTTTAACTTCGTGAGCTGGTCTGTGCCGAGAGTCAGAGTGAGCTTGAGAATGTGTCTTGGGAGTGGTGGGAGGCAAGGCAAGGGGAGATGCCAGGGGGGTGTCTGGCTGTGAGTGCGGTGGGAAGGGCAGTTGAATACAGCACCAGCTCTTAGGCCTTCGAGCTATGGTGTGGGAGAAATGGCTGCATGTTTGCACTTTGTGAGCTGGTCTGTGCGAAGAGTGAGAGTGAGCTTGCGAATGTGTATTGAGAGTGCTGGGAGGCAAGGCAAAAGTACATCCGCAGTGTCTGTCTGGGTGTGAAAGTGCTGGCAAGGGAAGGTGAGGACCAGCAAGAGCATTAAGCCCTTAGAAATATTAAGAGGGAAACATGGCTGTATGTTTTAAGTTTGTGAGCTGGTGTGTGCCGAGAGTGAGAGTGAGCTTGCGAATGTGTGTTGGCAGTGGTAGGAGGCAAGGCAAGGGGAGATTCTTAGTGTATATTTGGCTGTGAAAGCACTGGCAAGGGAAGGTCAGAAACAGCAAGAGCTCTAAGCCCTTAGAGCTGTGGTGTGGGAGAAATGGCTGTATGTTTTAACTTTGTGAGCTG
Organism: Pelecanus crispus; assembly: GCF_030463565.1. Classification (NCBI taxonomy): domain Eukaryota; kingdom Metazoa; phylum Chordata; class Aves; order Pelecaniformes; family Pelecanidae; genus Pelecanus; species Pelecanus crispus. Next base: position 90,405,090 of record NC_134643.1, on the reverse strand, counting down.
GTCTGTGCCGAGAGTGATAGTGAGCTTGAGAATGTGTCTTGGCAGTGGTAGGAGGCAAGGCATGGGGAGATTCTTAGTGTATGTTTGGCTGTGAAAGCACTGGCAAGGGAAGGTCAGAATCAGCAAGAGCTCTAAGCGCTTAGAGCTCTGGTGTGGGAGAAGTGGCTGTATGTTTTAACTTTGTGAGCTGGTGTGTGCCGAGAGTGAGAGTGAGCTTGAGAATGTGTCTTGGGAGTGGTGGGAGGCAAGGCAAGGGGAGATGCCAGGGGGGTCTCTGGCTGTGAGTGCGGTGGGAAGGGCAGTTGAATACAGCACCAGCTCTTAGGCCTTAGAGCTCTGGTGTGGGAGAAATGGCTGTATGTTTTAACTTTGTGAGCTGGTGTGTGCCGAGAGTGAGAGTGAGCTTGCGAATGTGTGTTGGCAGTGGTAGGAGGCAAGGCAAGGGGAGATTCTTAGTGTATGTTTGGCTGTGAAAGCACTGGCAAGGGAAGGTCAGAAACAGCAAGAGCTCTAAGCCCTTAGAGCTCTGGTGTGGGAGAAATGGCTGTATGTTTTAACACTGGGAGCTGGTCTGTGCCGAGAGTGAGAGTGAGTTTGCGAATGTGTGTTGGCAGTGGTAGGAGGCAAGGCAAGGGGAGATTCTTAGTGTATGTTTGGCTGTGAAAGCACTGGCAAGGGAAGGTCAGAAACAGCAAGAGCTCTAAGCACTTAGAGCTCTGGTGTGGGAGAAGTGGCTGTATGTTTTAACTTTGTGAGCTGGTGTGTGCCGAGAGTGAGAGTGAGCTTGAGAATGTGTCTTGGGAGTGGTGGGAGGCAAGGCAAGGGGAGATGCCAGGGGGGTGTCTGGCTGTGAGTGTGGTGGGAAGGGCAGTTGAATACAGCACCAGCTCTTAGGCCTTCGAGCTATGGTGTGGGAGAAATGGCTGCATGTTTGCACTTTGTGAGCTGGTCTGTGCGAAGAGTGAGAGTGATCTTGCGAATGTGTATTGAGAGTGCTGGGAGGCAAGGCAAAAGTACATCCGCAGTGTCTGTCTGGGTGTGAAAGTGCTGGCAAGGGAAGGTGAGGACCAGCAAGAGCATTAAGCCCTTAGAAATATTAAGAGGGAAACATGGCTGTATGTTTTAAGTTTGTGAGCTGGTGTGTGCCGAGAGTGAGAGTGAGCTTGAGAATGTGTCTTGGCAGTGGTAGGAGGCAAGGCAAGGGGAGATTCTTAGTGTATGTTTTTCTGTGAAAGCACTGGCAAGGGAAGGTCAGAAACAGCAAGAGCTCTAAGCCCTTAGAGCTCTGGTGTGGGAGAAATGAGTGTATGTTTTAACTTTGTGAGCTGGTCTCTGCCGAGAGTGAGAGTGAGCTTGCGAATGTGTCTTGGCAGTGGTAGGAGGCAAGGCAAGGGGAGATTCTTAGTGTATGTTTGGCTGTGAAAGCACTGGCAAGGGAAGGTCAGAAACAGCAAGAGCTCTAAGCCCTTAGAGCTCTGGTGTGGGAGAAATGGCTGTATGTTTTAACACTGGGAGCTGGTCTGTGCCGAGAGTGAGAGTGAGTTTGCGAATGTGTCTTGGCAGTGGTAGGAGGCAAGGCAAGGGGAGATTCTTAGTGTATGTTTGGCTGTGAAAGCACTGGCAAGGGAAGGTCAGAAACAGCAAGAGCTCTAAGCCCTTAGAGCTCTGGTGTGGGAGAAATGGCTGTATGTTTTAACTTTGTGAGCTGGTCTGTGCCGAGAGTGAGAGTGAGCTTGAGAATGTGTCTTGGGAGTGGCAGGAGGCAAGGCAAGGGGAGATGCCAGGGGGGTGTCTGGCTGTGAGTGCGGTGGGAAGGGCAGTTGAATACAGCACCAGCTCTTAGGCCTTCGAGCTATGGTGTGGGAGAAATGGCTGCATGTTTGCACTTTGTGAGCTGGTCTGTGCGAAGAGTGAGAGTGAGCTTGCGAATGTGTATTGAGAGTGCTGGGAGGCAAGGCAAAAGTACATCCGCAGTGTCTGTCTGGGTGTGAAAGTGCTGGCAAGGGAAGGTGAGGACCAGCAAGAGCATTAAGCCCTTAGAAATATTAAGAGGGAAACATGGCTGTATGTTTTAAGTTTGTGAGCTGGTGTGTGCCGAGAGTGAGAGTGAGCTTGCGAATGTGTGTTGGCAGTGGTAGGAGGCAAGGCAAGGGGAGATTTTTAGTGTATATTCGGCTGTGAAAGCACTGGCAAGGGAAGGTCAGAAACAGCAAGAGCTCTAAGCCCTTAGAGCTGTGGTGTGGGAGAAATGGCTGTATGTTTTAACTTTGTGAGCTGGTCTGTGCCGAGAGTGATAGTGAGCTTGCGAATGTGTCTTGGCAGGGCTAGGAGGCAAGGCAAGGGGAGATTCTTAGTGTATGTTTGGCTGTGAAAGCACTGGCAAGGGAAGGTCAGAATCAGCAAGAGCTCTAAGCGCTTAGAGCTCTGGTGTGGGAGAAGTGGCTGTATGTTTTAACTTTGTGAGCTGGTGTGTGCCGAGAGTGAGAGTGAGCTTGAGAATGTGTCTTGGGAGTGGTGGGAGGCAAGGCAAGGGGAGATGCCAGGGGGGTGTCTGGCTGTGAGTGTGGTGGGAAGGGCAGTTGAATACAGCACCAGCTCTTAGGCCTTCGAGCTATGGTGTGGGAGAAATGGCTGCATGTTTGCACTTTGTGAGCTGGTCTGTGCGAAGAGTGAGAGTGATCTTGCGAATGTGTATTGAGAGTGCTGGGAGGCAAGGCAAAAGTACATCCGCAGTGTCTGTCTGGGTGTGAAAGTGCTGGCAAGGGAAGGTGAGGACCAGCAAGAGCATTAAGCCCTTAGAAATATTAAGAGGGAAACATGGCTGTATGTTTTAACTTTGTGAGCTGGTGTGTGCCGAGAGTGAGAGTGAGCTTGAGAATGTGTCTTGGGAGTGGTGGGAGGCAAGGCAAGGGGAGATGCCAGGGGGGTGTCTGGCTGTGAGTGCGGTGGGAAGGGCAGTTGAATACAGCACCAGCTCTTAGGCCTTAGAGCTATGGTGTGGGAGAAATGGCTGTATGTTTTAACACTGGGAGCTGGTGTGTGCCGAGAGTGAGAGTGAGCTTGCGAATGTCTGTTGGCAGTGGTAGGAGGCAAGGCAAGGGGAGATTCTTAGTGTATATTTGGCTGTGAAAGCACTGGCTAGGGAAGGTCAGAATCAGCAAGAGCTCTAAGCGCTTAGAGCTCTGGTGTGGGAGAAATGGCTGTATGTTTTAACTTCGTGAGCTGGTCTGTGCCGAGAGTCAGAGTGAGCTTGAGAATGTGTCTTGGGAGTGGTGGGATGCAAGGCAAGGGGAGATGCCAGGGGGGTGTCTGGCTGTGAGTGCGGTGGGAAGGGCAGTTGAATACAGCACCAGCTCTTAGGCCTTCGAGCTATGGTGTGGGAGAAATGGCTGCATGTTTGCACTTTGTGAGCTGGTCTGTGCGAAGAGTGAGAGTGAGCTTGCGAATGTGTATTGAGAGTGCTGGGAGGCAAGGCAAAAGTACATCCGCAGTGTCTGTCTGGGTGTGAAAGTGCTGGCAAGGGAAGGTGAGGACCAGCAAGAGCATTAAGCCCTTAGAAATATTAAGAGGGAAACATGGCTGTATGTTTTAAGTTTGTGAGCTGGTGTGTGCCGAGAGTGAGAGTGAGCTTGCGAATGTGTGTTGGCAGTGGTAGGAGGCAAGGCAAGGGGAGATTCTTAGTGTATATTTGGCTGTGAAAGCACTGGCAAGGGAAGGTCAGAAACAGCAAGAGCTCTAAGCCCTTAGAGCTGTGGTGTGGGAGAAATGGCTGTATGTTTTAACTTTGTGAGCTGGTCTGTGCCGAGAGTGATAGTGAGCTTGAGAATGTGTCTTGGCAGGGCTAGGAGGCAAGGCAAGGGGAGATTCTTAGTGTATGTTTGGCTGTGAAAGCACTGGCAAGGGAAGGTCAGAAACAGCAAGAGCTCTAAGCCCTTAGAGCTCTGGTGTGGGAGAAATGACTGTATGTTTTAACACTGGGAGCTGGTCTGTGCCGAGAGTGAGAGTGAGCTTGCGAATGTGTCTTGGGAGTGGCAGGAGGCAAGGCAAGGGGAGATTCTTAGTGTATGTTTGGCTGTGAAAGCACTGGCAAGGGAAGGTCAGAATCAGCAAGAGCTCTAAGCGCTTAGAGCTGTGGTGTGGGAGAAATGGCTGTATGTTTTTACTTTGTAAGCTGGTGTGTGCCGAGAGTGAGAGTGAGCTTGAGAATGTGTCTTGGGAGTGGTGGGAGGCAAGGCAAGGGGAGATGCCAGGGGGGTGTCTGGCTGTGAGTGCGGTGGGAAGGGCAGTTGAATACAGCACCAGCTCTTAGGCCTTAGAGCTCTGGTGTGGGAGAAATGGCTGTATGTTTTAACTTTGTGAGCTGGTGTGTGCCGAGAGTGAGAGTGAGCTTGCGAATGTCTGTTGGCAGTGGTAGGAGGCAAGGCAAGGGGAGATTCTTAGTGTATGTTTGGCTGTGAAAGCACTGGCAAGGGAAGGTCAGAAACAGCAAGAGCTCTAAGCCCTTAGAGCTCTGGTGTGGGAGAAATGGCTGTATGTTTTAACACTGGGAGCTGGTCTGTGCCGAGAGTGAGAGTGAGTTTGCGAATGTGTGTTGGCAGTGGTAGGAGGCAAGGCAAGGGGAGATTCTTAGTGTATGTTTGGCTGTGAAAGCACTGGCAAGGGAAGGTCAGAAACAGCAAGAGCTCTAAGCACTTAGAGCTCTGGTGTGGGAGAAGTGGCTGTATGTTTTAACTTTGTGAGCTGGTGTGTGCCGAGAGTGAGAGTGAGCTTGAGAATGTGTCTTGGGAGTGGTGGGAGGCAAGGCAAGGGGAGATGCCAGGGGGGTGTCTGGCTGTGAGTGTGGTGGGAAGGGCAGTTGAATACAGCACCAGCTCTTAGGCCTTCGAGCTATGGTGTGGGAGAAATGGCTGCATGTTTGCACTTTGTGAGCTGGTCTGTGCGAAGAGTGAGAGTGATCTTGCGAATGTGTATTGAGAGTGCTGGGAGGCAAGGCAAAAGTACATCCGCAGTGTCTGTCTGGGTGTGAAAGTGCTGGCAAGGGAAGGTGAGGACCAGCAAGAGCATTAAGCCCTTAGAAATATTAAGAGGGAAACATGGCTGTATGTTTTAAGTTTGTGAGCTGGTGTGTGCCGAGAGTGAGAGTGAGCTTGAGAATGTGTCTTGGCAGTGGTAGGAGGCAAGGCAAGGGGAGATTCTTAGTGTATGTTTTTCTGTGAAAGCACTGGCAAGGGAAGGTCAGAAACAGCAAGAGCTCTAAGCCCTTAGAGCTCTGGTGTGGGAGAAATGAGTGTATGTTTTAACTTTGTGAGCTGGTCTCTGCCGAGAGTGAGAGTGAGCTTGCGAATGTGTCTTGGCAGTGGTAGGAGGCAAGGCAAGGGGAGATTCTTAGTGTATGTTTGGCTGTGAAAGCACTGGCAAGGGAAGGTCAGAAACAGCAAGAGCTCTAAGCCCTTAGAGCTCTGGTGTGGGAGAAATGGCTGTATGTTTTAACACTGGGAGCTGGTCTGTGCCGAGAGTGAGAGTGAGTTTGCGAATGTGTCTTGGCAGTGGTAGGAGGCAAGGCAAGGGGAGATTCTTAGTGTATGTTTGGCTGTGAAAGCACTGGCAAGGGAAGGTCAGAAACAGCAAGAGCTCTAAGCCCTTAGAGCTCTGGTGTGGGAGAAATGGCTGTATGTTTTAACTTTGTGAGCTGGTCTGTGCCGAGAGTGAGAGTGAGCTTGAGAATGTGTCTTGGGAGTGGCAGGAGGCAAGGCAAGGGGAGATGCCAGGGGGGTGTCTGGCTGTGAGTGCGGTGGGAAGGGCAGTTGAATACAGCACCAGCTCTTAGGCCTTCGAGCTATGGTGTGGGAGAAATGGCTGCATGTTTGCACTTTGTGAGCTGGTCTGTGCGAAGAGTGAGAGTGAGCTTGCGAATGTGTATTGAGAGTGCTGGGAGGCAAGGCAAAAGTACATCCGCAGTGTCTGTCTGGGTGTGAAAGTGCTGGCAAGGGAAGGTGAGGACCAGCAAGAGCATTAAGCCCTTAGAAATATTAAGAGGGAAACATGGCTGTATGTTTTAAGTTTGTGAGCTGGTGTGTGCCGAGAGTGAGAGTGAGCTTGCGAATGTGTGTTGGCAGTGGTAGGAGGCAAGGCAAGGGGAGATTTTTAGTGTATATTCGGCTGTGAAAGCACTGGCAAGGGAAGGTCAGAAACAGCAAGAGCTCTAAGCCCTTAGAGCTGTGGTGTGGGAGAAATGGCTGTATGTTTTAACTTTGTGAGCTGGTCTGTGCCGAGAGTGATAGTGAGCTTGCGAATGTGTCTTGGCAGGGCTAGGAGGCAAGGCAAGGGGAGATTCTTAGTGTATGTTTGGCTGTGAAAGCACTGGCAAGGGAAGGTCAGAATCAGCAAGAGCTCTAAGCGCTTAGAGCTCTGGTGTGGGAGAAGTGGCTGTATGTTTTAACTTTGTGAGCTGGTGTGTGCCGAGAGTGAGAGTGAGCTTGAGAATGTGTCTTGGGAGTGGTGGGAGGCAAGGCAAGGGGAGATGCCAGGGGGGTGTCTGGCTGTGAGTGTGGTGGGAAGGGCAGTTGAATACAGCACCAGCTCTTAGGCCTTCGAGCTATGGTGTGGGAGAAATGGCTGCATGTTTGCACTTTGTGAGCTGGTCTGTGCGAAGAGTGAGAGTGATCTTGCGAATGTGTATTGAGAGTGCTGGGAGGCAAGGCAAAAGTACATCCGCAGTGTCTGTCTGGGTGTGAAAGTGCTGGCAAGGGAAGGTGAGGACCAGCAAGAGCATTAAGCCCTTAGAAATATTAAGAGGGAAACATGGCTGTATGTTTTAACTTTGTGAGCTGGTGTGTGCCGAGAGTGAGAGTGAGCTTGAGAATGTGTCTTGGGAGTGGTGGGAGGCAAGGCAAGGGGAGATGCCAGGGGGGTGTCTGGCTGTGAGTGCGGTGGGAAGGGCAGTTGAATACAGCACCAGCTCTTAGGCCTTAGAGCTATGGTGTGGGAGAAATGGCTGTATGTTTTAACACTGGGAGCTGGTGTGTGCCGAGAGTGAGAGTGAGCTTGCGAATGTCTGTTGGCAGTGGTAGGAGGCAAGGCAAGGGGAGATTCTTAGTGTATATTTGGCTGTGAAAGCACTGGCTAGGGAAGGTCAGAATCAGCAAGAGCTCTAAGCGCTTAGAGCTCTGGTGTGGGAGAAATGGCTGTATGTTTTAACTTCGTGAGCTGGTCTGTGCCGAGAGTCAGAGTGAGCTTGAGAATGTGTCTTGGGAGTGGTGGGAGGCAAGGCAAGGGGAGATGCCAGGGGGGTGTCTGGCTGTGAGTGCGGTGGGAAGGGCAGTTGAATACAGCACCAGCTCTTAGGCCTTCGAGCTATGGTGTGGGAGAAATGGCTGCATGTTTGCACTTTGTGAGCTGGTCTGTGCGAAGAGTGAGAGTGAGCTTGCGAATGTGTATTGAGAGTGCTGGGAGGCAAGGCAAAAGTACATCCGCAGTGTCTGTCTGGGTGTGAAAGTGCTGGCAAGGGAAGGTGAGGACCAGCAAGAGCATTAAGCCCTTAGAAATATTAAGAGGGAAACATGGCTGTATGTTTTAAGTTTGTGAGCTGGTGTGTGCCGAGAGTGAGAGTGAGCTTGCGAATGTGTGTTGGCAGTGGTAGGAGGCAAGGCAAGGGGAGATTCTTAGTGTATATTTGGCTGTGAAAGCACTGGCAAGGGAAGGTCAGAAACAGCAAGAGCTCTAAGCCCTTAGAGCTGTGGTGTGGGAGAAATGGCTGTATGTTTTAACTTTGTGAGCTGGTCTGTGCCGAGAGTGATAGTGAGCTTGAGAATGTGTCTTGGCAGGGCTAGGAGGCAAGGCAAGGGGAGATTCTTAGTGTATGTTTGGCTGTGAAAGCACTGGCAAGGGAAGGTCAGAAACAGCAAGAGCTCTAAGCCCTTAGAGCTCTGGTGTGGGAGAAATGACTGTATGTTTTAACACTGGGAGCTGGTCTGTGCCGAGAGTGAGAGTGAGCTTGCGAATGTGTCTTGGGAGTGGCAGGAGGCAAGGCAAGGGGAGATTCTTAGTGTATGTTTGGCTGTGAAAGCACTGGCAAGGGAAGGTCAGAATCAGCAAGAGCTCTAAGCGCTTAGAGCTGTGGTGTGGGAGAAATGGCTGTATGTTTTTACTTTGTAAGCTGGTGTGTGCCGAGAGTGAGAGTGAGCTTGAGAATGTGTCTTGGGAGTGGTGGGAGGCAAGGCAAGGGGAGATGCCAGGGGGGTGTCTGGCTGTGAGTGCGGTGGGAAGGGCAGTTGAATACAGCACCAGCTCTTAGGCCTTAGAGCTATGGTGTGGGAGAAATGGCTGTATGTTTTAACTTTGTGAGCTGGTGTGTGCCGAGAGTGAGAGTGAGCTTGCGAATGTCTGTTGGCAGTGGTAGGAGGCAAGGCAAGGGGAGATTCTTAGTGTATGTTTGGCTGTGAAAGCACTGGCAAGGGAAGGTCAGAAACAGCAAGAGCTCTAAGCGCTTAGAGCTCTGGTGTGGGAGAAATGGCTGTATGTTTTAACTTCGTGAGCTGGTCTGTGCCGAGAGTCAGAGTGAGCTTGAGAATGTGTCTTGGGAGTGGTGGGAGGCAAGGCAAGGGGAGATGCCAGGGGGGTGTCTGGCTGTGAGTGCGGTGGGAAGGGCAGTTGAATACAGCACCAGCTCTTAGGCCTTCGAGCTATGGTGTGGGAGAAATGGCTGCATGTTTGCACTTTGTGAGCTGGTCTGTGCGAAGAGTGAGAGTGAGCTTGCGAATGTGTATTGAGAGTGCTGGGAGGCAAGGCAAAAGTACATCCGCAGTGTCTGTCTGGGTGTGAAAGTGCTGGCAAGGGAAGGTGAGGACCAGCAAGAGCATTAAGCCCTTAGAAATATTAAGAGGGAAACATGGCTGTATGTTTTAAGTTTGTGAGCTGGTGTGTGCCGAGAGTGAGAGTGAGCTTGCGAATGTGTGTTGGCAGTGGTAGGAGGCAAGGCAAGGGGAGATTCTTAGTGTATATTTGGCTGTGAAAGCACTGGCAAGGGAAGGTCAGAAACAGCAAGAGCTCTAAGCCCTTAGAGCTGTGGTGTGGGAGAAATGGCTGTATGTTTTAACTTTGTGAGCTGGTCTGTGCCGAGAGTGATAGTGAGCTTGAGAATGTGTCTTGGCAGTGGTAGGAGGCAAGGCAAGGGGAGATTCTTAGTGTATGTTTGGCTGTGAAAGCACTGGCAAGGGAAGGTCAGAATCAGCAAGAGCTCTAAGCGCTTAGAGCTCTGGTGTGGGAGAAGTGGCTGTATGTTTTAACTTTGTGAGCTGGTGTGTGCCGAGAGTGAGAGTGAGCTTGAGAATGTGTCTTGGGAGTGGTGGGAGGCAAGGCAAGGGGAGATGCCAGGGGGGTCTCTGGCTGTGAGTGCGGTGGGAAGGGCAGTTGAATACAGCACCAGCTCTTAGGCCTTCGAGCTCTGGTGTGGGAGAAATGGCTGTATGTTTTAACTTTGTGAGCTGGTGTGTGCCGAGAGTGAGAGTGAGCTTGCGAATGTGTGTTGGCAGTGGTAGGAGGCAAGGCAAGGGGAGATTCTTAGTGTATGTTTGGCTGTGAAAGCACTGGCAGGGGAAGGTCAGAAACAGCAAGAGCTCTAAGCCCTTAGAGCTCTGGTGTGGGAGAAATGGCTGTATGTTTTAACACTGGGAGCTGGTCTGTGCCGAGAGTGAGAGTGAGTTTGCGAATGTGTGTTGGCAGTGGTAGGAGGCAAGGCAAGGGGAGATTCTTAGTGTATGTTTGGCTGTGAAAGCACTGGCAAGGGAAGGTCAGAAACAGCAAGAGCTCTAAGCGCTTAGAGCTCTGGTGTGGGAGAAGTGGCTGTATGTTTTAACTTTGTGAGCTGGTGTGTGCCGAGAGTGAGAGTGAGCTTGAGAATGTGTCTTGGGAGTGGTGGGAGGCAAGGCAAGGGGAGATGCCAGGGGGGTGTCTGGCTGTGAGTGTGGTGGGAAGGGCAGTTGAATACAGCACCAGCTCTTAGGCCTTAGAGCTATGGTGTGGGAGAAATGGCTGCATGTTTGCACTTTGTGAGCTGGTCTGTGCGAAGAGTGAGAGTGATCTTGCGAATGTGTATTGAGAGTGCTGGGAGGCAAGGCAAAAGTACATCCGCAGTGTCTGTCTGGGTGTGAAAGTGCTGGCAAGGGAAGGTGAGGACCAGCAAGAGCATTAAGCCCTTAGAAATATTAAGAGGGAAACATGGCTGTATGTTTTAAGTTTGTGAGCTGGTGTGTGCCGAGAGTGAGAGTGAGCTTGAGAATGTGTCTTGGGAGTGGTGGGAGGCAAGGCAAGGGGAGATGCCAGGGGGGTGTCTGGCTGTGAGTGCGGTGGGAAGGGCAGTTGAATACAGCACCAGCTCTTAGGCCTTAGAGCTATGGTGTGGGAGAAATGGCTGTATGTTTTAACTTTGTGAGCTGGTGTGTGCCGAGAGTGAGAGTGAGCTTGCGAATGTGTGTTGGCAGTGGTAGGAGGCAAGGCAAGGGGAGATTCTTAGTGTATGTTTGGCTGTGAAAGCACTGGCAAGGGAAGGTCAGAATCAGCAAGAGCTCTAAGCGCTTAGAGCTCTGGTTTGGGAGAAATGGCTGTATGTTTAACTTTGTGAGCTGGTCTGTGCCGAGAGTGAGAGTGAGCTTGAGAATGTGTCTTGGGAGTGGTGGGAGGCAAGGCAAGGGGAGATGCCAGGGGGGTGTCTGGCTGTGAGTGCGGTGGGAAGGGCAGTTGAATACAGCACCAGCTCTTAGGCCTTCGAGCTCTGGTGTGGGAGAAATGGCTGCATGTTTGCACTTTGTGAGCTGGTCTGTGCGAAGAGTGAGAGTGAGCTTGCGAATGTGTATTGAGAGTGCTGGGAGGCAAGGCAAAAGTACATCCGCAGTGTCTGTCTGGGTGTGAAAGTGCTGGCAAGGGAAGGTGAGGACCAGCAAGAGCATTAAGCCCTTAGAAATATTAAGAGGGAAACATGGCTGTATGTTTTAAGTTTGTGAGCTGGTGTGTGCCGAGAGTGAGAGTGAGCTTGAGAATGTGTCTTGGCAGTGGTAGGAGGCAAGGCAAGGGGAGATTCTTAGTGTATGTTTTTCTGTGAAAGCACTGGCAAGGGAAGGTCAGAAACAGCAAGAGCTCTAAGCCCTTAGAGCTCTGGTGTGGGAGAAATGAGTGTATGTTTTAACTTTGTGAGCTGGTCTCTGCCGAGAGTGAGAGTGAGCTTGCGAATGTGTCTTGGCAGTGGTAGGAGGCAAGGCAAGGGGAGATTCTTAGTGTATGTTTGGCTGTGAAAGCACTGGCAAGGGAAGGTCAGAAACAGCAAGAGCTCTAAGCCCTTAGAGCTCTGGTGTGGGAGAAATGGCTGTATGTTTTAACACTGGGAGCTGGTCTGTGCCGAGAGTGAGAGTGAGTTTGCGAATGTGTCTTGGCAGTGGTAGGAGGCAAGGCAAGGGGAGATTCTTAGTGTATGTTTGGCTGTGAAAGCACTGGCAAGGGAAGGTCAGAATCAGCAAGAGCTCTAAGCGCTTAGAGCTGTGGTGTGGGAGAAATGGCTGTATGTTTTTACTTTGTGAGCTGGTGTGTGCCGAGAGTGAGAGTGAGCTTGAGAATGTGTCTTGGGAGTGGTGGGAGGCAAGGCAAGGGGAGATGCCAGGGGGGTGTCTGGCTGTGAGTGCGGTGGGAAGGGCAGTTGAATACAGCACCAGCTCTTAGGCCTTAGAGCTATGGTGTGGGAGAAATGGCTGCATGTTTGCACTTTGTGAGCTGGTCTGTGCGAAGAGTGAGAGTGAGCTTGCGAATGTGTATTGAGAGTGCTGGGAGGCAAGGCAAAAGTACATCCGCAGTGTCTGTCTGGGTGTGAAAGTGCTGGCAAGGGAAGGTGAGGACCAGCAAGAGCATTAAGCCCTTAGAAATATTAAGAGGGAAACATGGCTGTATGTTTTAAGTTTGTGAGCTGGTGTGTGCCGAGAGTGAGAGTGAGCTTGCGAATGTGTGTTGGCAGTGGTAGGAGGCAAGGCAAGGGGAGATTCTTAGTGTATATTTGGCTGTGAAAGCACTGGCAAGGGAAGGTCAGAAACAGCAAGAGCTCTAAGCCCTTAGAGCTGTGGTGTGGGAGAAATGGCTGTATGTTTTAACTTTGTGAGCTGGTCTGTGCCGAGAGTGATAGTGAGCTTGAGAATGTGTCTTGGCAGGGCTAGGAGGCAAGGCAAGGGGAGATTCTTAGTGTATGTTTGGCTGTGAAAGCACTGGCAAGGGAAGGTCAGAATCAGCAAGAGCTCTAAGCGCTTAGAGCTCTGGTGTGGGAGAAGTGGCTGTATGTTTTAACTTTGTGAGCTGGTGTGTGCCGAGAGTGAGAGTGAGCTTGAGAATGTGTCTTGGGAGTGGTGGGAGGCAAGGCAAGGGGAGATGCCAGGGGGGTGTCTGACTGTGAGTGTGGTGGGAAGGGCAGTTGAATACAGCACCAGCTCTTAGGCCTTCGAGCTATGGTGTGGGAGAAATGGCTGCATGTTTGCACTTTGTGAGCTGGTCTGTGCGAAGAGTGAGAGTGATCTTGCGAATGTGTATTGAGAGTGCTGGGAGGCAAGGCAAAAGTACATCCGCAGTGTCTGTCTGGGTGTGAAAGTGCTGGCAAGGGAAGGTGAGGACCAGCAAGAGCATTAAGCCCTTAGAAATATTAAGAGGGAAACATGGCTGTATGTTTTAAGTTTGTGAGCTGGTGTGTGCCGAGAGTGAGAGTGAGCTTGAGAATGTGTCTTGGGAGTGGTGGGAGGCAAGGCAAGGGGAGATGCCAGGGGGGTGTCTGGCTGTGAGTGCGGTGGGAAGGGCAGTTGAATACAGCACCAGCTCTTAGGCCTTAGAGCTATGGTGTGGGAGAAATGGCTGTATGTTTTAACTTTGTGAGCTGGTGTGTGCCGAGAGTGAGAGTGAGCTTGCGAATGTCTGTTGGCAGTGGTAGGAGGCAAGGCAAGGGGAGATTCTTAGTGTATATTTGGCTGTGAAAGCACTGGCAAGGGAAGGTCAGAAACAGCAAGAGCTCTAAGCCCTTAGAGCTCTGGTGAGAGAGAAATGGCTGTATGTTTTAACTTTGTGAGCTGGTGTGTGCCGAGAGTGAGAGTGAGCTTGAGAATGTGTCTTGGCAGGGCTAGGAGGCATGGCAAAGGGAGATTCTTAGTGTATGTTTGGCTGTGAAAGCACTGGCAAGGGAAGGTCAGAATCAGCAAGAGCTCTAAGCGCTTAGAGCTCTGGTGTGGGAGAAATGGCTGTATGTTTTAACTTCGTGAGCTGGTCTGTGCCGAGAGTCAGAGTGAGCTTGAGAATGTGTCTTGGGAGTGGTGGGAGGCAAGGCAAGGGGAGATGCCAGGGGGGTGTCTGGCTGTGAGTGCGGTGGGAAGGGCAGTTGAATACAGCACCAGCTCTTAGGCCTTCGAGCTCTGGTGTGGGAGAAATGGCTGCATGTTTGCACTTTGTGAGCTGGTCTGTGCGAAGAGTGAGAGTGAGCTTGCGAATGTGTATTGAGAGTGCTGGGAGGCAAGGCAAAAGTACATCCGCAGTGTCTGTCTGGGTGTGAAAGTGCTGGCAAGGGAAGGTGAGGACCAGCAAGAGCATTAAGCCCTTAGAAATATTAAGAGGGAAACATGGCTGTATGTTTTAAGTTTGTGAGCTGGTGTGTGCCGAGAGTGAGAGTGAGCTTGCGAATGTGTGTTGGCAGTGGTAGGAGGCAAGGCAAGGGGAGATTCTTAGTGTATATTTGGCTGTGAAAGCACTGGCAAGGGAAGGTCAGAAACAGCAAGAGCTCTAAGCCCTTAGAGCTGTGGTGTGGGAGAAATGGCTGTATGTTTTAACTTTGTGAGCTGGTCTGTGCCGAGAGTGATAGTGAGCTTGAGAATGTGTCTTGGCAGGGCTAGGAGGCAAGGCAAGGGGAGATTCTTAGTGTATGTTTGGCTGTGAAAGCACTGGCAAGGGAAGGTCAGAAACAGCAAGAGCTCTAAGCCCTTAGAGCTCTGGTGTGGGAGAAATGGCTGTATGTTTTAACACTGGGAGCTGGTCTGTGCCGAGAGTGAGAGTGAGCTTGCGAATGTGTCTTGGGAGTGGCAGGAGGCAAGGCAAGGGGAGATTCTTAGTGTATGTTTGGCTGTGAAAGCACTGGCAAGGGAAGGTCAGAATCAGCAAGAGCTCTAAGCGCTTAGAGCTGTGGTGTGGGAGAAATGGCTGTATGTTTTTACTTTGTAAGCTGGTGTGTGCCGAGAGTGAGAGTGAGCTTGAGAATGTGTCTTGGGAGTGGTGGGAGGCAAGGCAAGGGGAGATGCCAGGGGGGTGTCTGGCTGTGAGTGCGGTGGGAAGGGCAGTTGAATACAGCACCAGCTCTTAGGCCTTAGAGCTATGGTGTGGGAGAAATGGCTGTATGTTTTAACTTTGTGAGCTGGTGTGTGCCGAGAGTGAGAGTGAGCTTGCGAATGTCTGTTGGCAGTGGTAGGAGGCAAGGCAAGGGGAGATTCTTAGTGTATGTTTGGCTGTGAAAGCACTGGCAAGGGAAGGTCAGAATCAGCAAGAGCTCTAAGCGCTTAGAGCTCTGGTGTGGGAGAAATGGCTGGATGTTTTAACTTTGTGAGCTGGTCTGTGCCGAGAGTCAGAGTGAGCTTGAGAATGTGTCTTGGGAGTGGTGGGAGACAAGGCAAAGGGAGATTCTTAGTGTATGTTTGGCTGTGAAAGCACTGGCAAGGGAAGGTCAGAAACAGCAAGAGCTCTAAGCCCTTAGAGCTGTGGTGTGGGAGAAATGGCTGTATGTTTTAACTTTGTGAGCTGGTCTGTGCCGAGAGTGAGAGTGAGTTTGCGAATGTGTCTTGGCAGTGGTAGGAGGCAAGGCAAGGGGAGATTCTTAGTGTATGTTTGGCTGTGAAAGCACTGGCAAGGGAAGGTCAGAAACAGCAAGAGCTCTAAGCGCTTAGAGCTCTGGTGTGGGAGAAGTGGCTGTATGTTTTAACTTTGTGAGCTGGTGTGTGCCGAGAGTGAGAGTGAGCTTGAGAATGTGTCTTGGGAGTGGTGGGAGGCAAGGCAAGGGGAGATGCCAGGGGGGTGTCTGGCTGTGAGTGTGGTGGGAAGGGCAGTTGAATACAGCACCAGCTCTTAGGCCTTCGAGCTATGGTGTGGGAGAAATGGCTGCATGTTTGCACTTTGTGAGCTGGTCTGTGCGAAGAGTGAGAGTGATCTTGCGAATGTGTATTGAGAGTGCTGGGAGGCAAGGCAAAAGTACATCCGCAGTGTCTGTCTGGGTGTGAAAGTGCTGGCAAGGGAAGGTGAGGACCAGCAAGAGCATTAAGCCCTTAGAAATATTAAGAGGGAAACATGGCTGTATGTTTTAACTTTGTGAGCTGGTGTGTGCCGAGAGTGAGAGTGAGCTTGCGAATGTGTCTTGGCAGTGGTAGGAGGCAAGGCAAGGGGAGATTCTTAGTGTATGTTTTTCTGTGAAAGCACTGGCAAGGGAAGGTCAGAAACAGCAGGAGCTCTAAGCCCTTAGAGCTGTGGTGTGGGAGAAATGGCTGTATGTTTTAACTTTGTGAGCTGGTCTGTGCCGAGAGTGAGAGTGAGCTTGCGAATGTGTCTTGGGAGTGGCAGGAGGCAAGGCAAGGGGAGATTCTTAGTGTATGTTTGGCTGTGAAAGCACTGGCAAGGGAAGGTCAGAAACAGCAAGAGCTCTAAGCCCTTAGAGCTCTGGTGTGGGAGAAGTGGCTGTATGTTTTAACTTTGTGAGCTGGTGTGTGCCGAGAGTGAGAGTGAGCTTGAGAATGTGTCTTGGGAGTGGTGGGAGGCAAGGCAAGGGGAGATGCCAGGGGGGTGTCTGGCTGTGAGTGCGGTGGGAAGGGCAGTTGAATACAGCACCAGCTCTTAGGCCTTAGAGCTCTGGTGTGGGAGAAATGGCTGTATGTTTTAACTTTGTGAGCTGGTCTGTGCCGAGAGTGAGAGTGAGCTTGCGAATGTGTGTTGGCAGTGGTAGGAGGCAAGGCAAGGGGAGATTCTTAGTGTATGTTTGGCTGTGAAAGCACTGGCAAGGGAAGGTCAGAAACAGCAAGAGCTCTAAGCCCTTAGAGCTCTGGTGAGAGAGAAATGGCTGTATGTTTTAACTTTGTGAGCTGGTGTGTGCCGAGAGTGAGAGTGAGCTTGAGAATGTGTCTTGGCAGGGCTAGGAGGCAAGGCAAAGGGAGATTCTTAGTGTATGTTTGGCTGTGAAAGCACTGGCAAGGGAAGGTCAGAATCAGCAAGAGCTCTAAGCGCTTAGAGCTCTGGTGTGGGAGAAATGGCTGTATGTTTTAACTTCGTGAGCTGGTCTGTGCCGAGAGTGAGAGTGAGCTTGAGAATGTGTCTTGGGAGTGGTGGGAGGCAAGGCAAGGGGAGATGCCAGGGGGGTGTCTGGCTGTGAGTGCGGTGGGAAGGGCAGTTGAATACAGCACCAGCTCTTAGGCCTTAGAGCTATGGTGTGGGAGAAATGGCTGCATGTTTGCACTTTGTGAGCTGGTCTGTGCGAAGAGTGAGAGTGAGCTTGCGAATGTGTATTGAGAGTGCTGGGAGGCAAGGCAAAAGTACATCCGCAGTGTCTGTCTGGGTGTGAAAGTGCTGGCAAGGGAAGGTGAGGACCAGCAAGAGCATTAAGCCCTTAGAAATATTAAGAGGGAAACATGGCTGTATGTTTTAAGTTTGTGAGCTGGTGTGTGCCGAGAGTGAGAGTGAGCTTGCGAATGTGTCTTGGCAGTGGTAGGAGGCAAGGCAAGGGGAGATTCTTAGTGTATGTTTGGCTGTGAAAGCACTGGCAGGGGAAGGTCAGAAACAGCAAGAGCTCTAAGCCCTTAGAGCTCTGGTGTGGGAGAAGTGGCTGTATGTTTTAACTTTGTGAGCTGGTGTGTGCCGAGAGTGAGAGTGAGCTTGAGAATGTGTCTTGGGAGTGGTGGGAGGCAAGGCAAGGGGAGATGCCAGGGGGGTGTCTGGCTGTGAGTGCGGTGGGAAGGGCAGTTGAATACAGCACCAGCTCTTAGGCCTTCGAGCTCTGGTGTGGGAGAAATGGCTGTATGTTTTAACTTTGTGAGCTGGTGTGTGCCGAGAGTGAGAGTGAGCTTGCGAATGTGTGTTGGCAGTGGTAGGAGGCAAGGCAAGGGGAGATTCTTAGTGTATGTTTGGCTGTGAAAGCACTGGCAAGGGAAGGTCAGAAACAGCAAGAGCTCTAAGCCCTTAGAGCTCTGGTGTGGGAGAAATGGCTGTATGTTTTAACACTGGGAGCTGGTCTGTGCCGAGAGTGAGAGTGAGTTTGCGAATGTGTGTTGGCAGTGGTAGGAGGCAAGGCAAGGGGAGATTCTTAGTGTATGTTTGGCTGTGAAAGCACTGGCAAGGGAAGGTCAGAAACAGCAAGAGCTCTAAGCGCTTAGAGCTCTGGTGTGGGAGAAGTGGCTGTATGTTTTAACTTTGTGAGCTGGTGTGTGCCGAGAGTGAGAGTGAGCTTGAGAATGTGTCTTGGGAGTGGTGGGAGGCAAGGCAAGGGGAGATGCCAGGGGGGTGTCTGGCTGTGAGTGTGGTGGGAAGGGCAGTTGAATACAGCACCAGCTCTTAGGCCTTCGAGCTATGGTGTGGGAGAAATGGCTGCATGTTTGCACTTTGTGAGCTGGTCTGTGCGAAGAGTGAGAGTGATCTTGCGAATGTGTATTGAGAGTGCTGGGAGGCAAGGCAAAAGTACATCCGCAGTGTCTGTCTGGGTGTGAAAGTGCTGGCAAGGGAAGGTGAGGACCAGCAAGAGCATTAAGCCCTTAGAAATATTAAGAGGGAAACATGGCTGTATGTTTTAAGTTTGTGAGCTGGTGTGTGCCGAGAGTGAGAGTGAGCTTGAGAATGTGTCTTGGGAGTGGTGGGAGGCAAGGCAAGGGGAGATGCCAGGGGGGTGTCTGGCTGTGAGTGCGGTGGGAAGGGCAGTTGAATACAGCACCAGCTCTTAGGCCTTAGAGCTATGGTGTGGGAGAAATGGCTGTATGTTTTAACTTTGTGAGCTGGTGTGTGCCGAGAGTGAGAGTGAGCTTGCGAATGTGTGTTGGCAGTGGTAGGAGGCAAGGCAAGGGGAGATTCTTAGTGTGTGTTTGGCTGTGAAAGCACTGGCAAGGGAACGTCAGAATCAGCAAGAGCTCTAAGCGCTTAGAGCTCTGGTTTGGGAGAAATGGCTGTATGTTTTAACTTTGTGAGCTGGTCTGTGCCGAGAGTGAGAGTGAGCTTGAGAATGTGTCTTGGGAGTGGTGGGAGGCAAGGCAAGGGGAGATGCCAGGGGGGTGTCTGGCTGTGAGTGCGGTGGGAAGGGCAGTTGAATACAGCACCAGCTCTTAGGCCTTAGAGCTATGGTGTGGGAGAAATGGCTGCATGTTTGCACTTTGTGAGCTGGTCTGTGCGAAGAGTGAGAGTGAGCTTGCGAATGTGTATTGAGAGTGCTGGGAGGCAAGGCAAAAGTACATCCGCAGTGTCTGTCTGGGTGTGAAAGTGCTGGCAAGGGAAGGTGAGGACCAGCAAGAGCATTAAGCCCTTAGAAATATTAAGAGGGAAACATGGCTGTATGTTTTAAGTTTGTGAGCTGGTGTGTGCCGAGAGTGAGAGTGAGCTTGCGAATGTGTCTTGGCAGTGGTAGGAGGCAAGGCAAGGGGAGATTCTTAGTGTATGTTTGGCTGTGAAAGCACTGGCAGGGGAAGGTCAGAAACAGCAAGAGCTCTAAGCCCTTAGAGCTCTGGTGTGGGAGAAGTGGCTGTATGTTTTAACTTTGTGAGCTGGTGTGTGCCGAGAGTGAGAGTGAGCTTGAGAATGTGTCTTGGGAGTGGTGGGAGGCAAGGCAAGGGGAGATGCCAGGGGGGTGTCTGGCTGTGAGTGCGGTGGGAAGGGCAGTTGAATACAGCACCAGCTCTTAGGCCTTCGAGCTCTGGTGTGGGAGAAATGGCTGTATGTTTTAACTTTGTGAGCTGGTGTGTGCCGAGAGTGAGAGTGAGCTTGCGAATGTGTGTTGGCAGTGGTAGGAGGCAAGGCAAGGGGAGATTCTTAGTGTATGTTTGGCTGTGAAAGCACTGGCAAGGGAAGGTCAGAAACAGCAAGAGCTCTAAGCCCTTAGAGCTCTGGTGTGGGAGAAATGGCTGTATGTTTTAACACTGGGAGCTGGTCTGTGCCGAGAGTGAGAGTGAGTTTGCGAATGTGTGTTGGCAGTGGTAGGAGGCAAGGCAAGGGGAGATTCTTAGTGTATGTTTGGCTGTGAAAGCACTGGCAAGGGAAGGTCAGAAACAGCAAGAGCTCTAAGCGCTTAGAGCTCTGGTGTGGGAGAAGTGGCTGTATGTTTTAACTTTGTGAGCTGGTGTGTGCCGAGAGTGAGAGTGAGCTTGAGAATGTGTCTTGGGAGTGGTGGGAGGCAAGGCAAGGGGAGATGCCAGGGGGGTGTCTGGCTGTGAGTGTGGTGGGAAGGGCAGTTGAATACAGCACCAGCTCTTAGGCCTTCGAGCTATGGTGTGGGAGAAATGGCTGCATGTTTGCACTTTGTGAGCTGGTCTGTGCGAAGAGTGAGAGTGATCTTGCGAATGTGTATTGAGAGTGCTGGGAGGCAAGGCAAAAGTACATCCGCAGTGTCTGTCTGGGTGTGAAAGTGCTGGCAAGGGAAGGTGAGGACCAGCAAGAGCATTAAGCCCTTAGAAATATTAAGAGGGAAACATGGCTGTATGTTTTAAGTTTGTGAGCTGGTGTGTGCCGAGAGTGAGAGTGAGCTTGAGAATGTGTCTTGGGAGTGGTGGGAGGCAAGGCAAGGGGAGATGCCAGGGGGGTGTCTGGCTGTGAGTGCGGTGGGAAGGGCAGTTGAATACAGCACCAGCTCTTAGGCCTTAGAGCTATGGTGTGGGAGAAATGGCTGTATGTTTTAACTTTGTGAGCTGGTGTGTGCCGAGAGTGAGAGTGAGCTTGCGAATGTGTGTTGGCAGTGGTAGGAGGCAAGGCAAGGGGAGATTCTTAGTGTGTGTTTGGCTGTGAAAGCACTGGCAAGGGAACGTCAGAATCAGCAAGAGCTCTAAGCGCTTAGAGCTCTGGTTTGGGAGAAATGGCTGTATGTTTTAACTTTGTGAGCTGGTCTGTGCCGAGAGTGAGAGTGAGCTTGAGAATGTGTCTTGGGAGTGGTGGGAGGCAAGGCAAGGGGAGATGCCAGGGGGGTGTCTGGCTGTGAGTGCGGTGGGAAGGGCATTTGAATACAGCACCAGCTCTTAGGCCTTCGAGCTATGGTGTGGGAGAAATGGCTGCATGTTTGCACTTTGTGAGCTGGTCTGTGCGAAGAGTGAGAGTGAGCTTGCGAATGTGTATTGAGAGTGCTGGGAGGCAAGGCAAAAGTACATCCGCAGTGTCTGTCTGGGTGTGAAAGTGCTGGCAAGGGAAGGTGAGGACCAGCAAGAGCATTAAGCCCTTAGAAATATTAAGAGGGAAACATGGCTGTATGTTTTAACTTTGTGAGCTGGTGTGTGCCGAGAGTGAGAGTGAGCTTGAGAATGTGTCTTGGGAGTGGTGGGAGGCAAGGCAAGGGGAGATGCCAGGGGGGTGTCTGGCTGTGAGTGCGGTGGGAAGGGCAGTTGAATACAGCACCAGCTCTTAGGCCTTAGAGCTATGGTGTGGGAGAAATGGCTGTATGTTTTAACTTTGTGAGCTGGTGTGTGCCGAGAGTGAGAGTGAGCTTGAGAATGTGTCTTGGGAGTGGTAGGAGGCAAGGCAAGGGGAGATTCTTAGTGTATGTTTGGCTGTGAAAGCACTGGCAAGGGAAGGTCAGAATCAGCAAGAGCTCTAAGCGCTTAGAGCTCTGGTTTGGGAGAAATGGCTGTATGTTTTAACTTTGTGAGCTGGTCTGTGCCGAGAGTGAGAGTGAGCTTGAGAATGTGTCTTGGCAGTGGTAGGAGGCAAGGCAAGGGGAGATTCTTAGTGCATGTTTGGCTGTGAAAGCACTGGCAAGGGAAGGTCAGAAACAGCAAGAGCTCTAAGCCCTTAGAGCTCTGTTGTGGGAGAAATGAGTGTATGTTTTAACTTTGTGAGCTGGTCTGTGCCGAGAGTGAGAGTGAGCTTGCGAATGTGTCTTGGCAGTGGTAGGAGGCAAGGCAAGGGGAGATTCTTAGTGTATGTTTGGCTGTGAAAGCACTGGCAAGGGAAGGTCAGAAACAGCAAGAGCTCTAAGCCCTTAGAGCTCTGGTGTGGGAGAAATGGCTGTATGTTTTAACACTGGGAGCTGGTCTGTGCCGAGAGTGAGAGTGAGTTTGCGAATGTGTCTTGGCAGTGGTAGGAGGCAAGGCAAGGGGAGATTCTTAGTGTATGTTTGGCTGTGAAAGCACTGGCAAGGGAAGGTCAGAAACA
Organism: Pelecanus crispus; assembly: GCF_030463565.1. Lineage (NCBI taxonomy): Eukaryota > Metazoa > Chordata > Aves > Pelecaniformes > Pelecanidae > Pelecanus > Pelecanus crispus. The sequence goes on along the minus strand of NC_134643.1, from coordinate 90,383,724 downwards.
GCAAGAGCTCTAAGCCCTTAGAGCTCTGGTGTGGGAGAAATGGCTGTATGTTTTAACTTTGTGAGCTGGTCTGTGCCGAGAGTGAGAGTGAGCTTGCGAATGTGTCTTGGGAGTGGTAGGAGGCAAGGCAAGGGGAGATTCTTAGTGTATGTTTGGCTGTGAAAGCACTGGCAAGGGAAGGTCAGAATCAGCAAGAGCTCTAAGCGCTTAGAGCTGTGGTGTGGGAGAAATGGCTGTATGTTTTTACTTTGTGAGCTGGTGTGTGCCGAGAGTGAGAGTGAGCTTGAGAATGTGTCTTGGGAGTGGTGGGAGGCAAGGCAAGGGGAGATGCCAGGGGGGTGTCTGGCTGTGAGTGCGGTGGGAAGGGCAGTTGAATACAGCACCAGCTCTTAGGCCTTCGAGCTATGGTGTGGGAGAAATGGCTGCATGTTTGCACTTTGTGAGCTGGTCTGTGCGAAGAGTGAGAGTGAGCTTGCGAATGTGTATTGAGAGTGCTGGGAGGCAAGGCAAAAGTACATCCGCAGTGTCTGTCTGGGTGTGAAAGTGCTGGCAAGGGAAGGTGAGGACCAGCAAGAGCATTAAGCCCTTAGAAATATTAAGAGGGAAACATGGCTGTATGTTTTAAGTTTGTGAGCTGGTGTGTGCCGAGAGTGAGAGTGAGCTTGCGAATGTGTGTTGGCAGTGGTAGGAGGCAAGGCAAGGGGAGATTCTTAGTGTATATTTGGCTGTGAAAGCACTGGCAAGGGAAGGTCAGAAACAGCAAGAGCTCTAAGCCCTTAGAGCTGTGGTGTGGGAGAAATGGCTGTATGTTTTAACTTTGTGAGCTGGTCTGTGCCGAGAGTGATAGTGAGCTTGAGAATGTGTCTTGGCAGGGCTAGGAGGCAAGGCAAGGGGAGATTCTTAGTGTATGTTTGGCTGTGAAAGCACTGGCAAGGGAAGGTCAGAATCAGCAAGAGCTCTAAGCGCTTAGAGCTCTGGTGTGGGAGAAGTGGCTGTATGTTTTAACTTTGTGAGCTGGTGTGTGCCGAGAGTGAGAGTGAGCTTGAGAATGTGTCTTGGGAGTGGTGGGAGGCAAGGCAAGGGGAGATGCCAGGGGGGTGTCTGGCTGTGAGTGCGGTGGGAAGGGCAGTTGAATACAGCACCAGCTCTTAGGCCTTAGAGCTATGGTGTGGGAGAAATGGCTGTATGTTTTAACTTTGTGAGCTGGTGTGTGCCGAGAGTGAGAGTGAGCTTGCGAATGTGTGTTGGCAGTGGTAGGAGGCAAGGCAAGGGGAGATTCTTAGTGTATGTTTGGCTGTGAAAGCACTGGCAAGGGAAGGTCAGAAACAGCAAGAGCTCTAAGCCCTTAGAGCTCTGGTGTGGGAGAAATGGCTGTATGTTTTAACACTGGGAGCTGGTCTGTGCCGAGAGTGAGAGTGAGTTTGCGAATGTGTGTTGGCAGTGGTAGGAGGCAAGGCAAGGGGAGATTCTTAGTGTATGTTTGGCTGTGAAAGCACTGGCAAGGGAAGGTCAGAAACAGCAAGAGCTCTAAGCCCTTAGAGCTCTGGTGTGGGAGAAATGGCTGTATGTTTTAACTTTGTGAGCTGGTCTGTGCCGAGAGTGAGAGTGAGCTTGAGAATGTGTCTTGGGAGTGGCAGGAGGCAAGGCAAGGGGAGATTCTTAGTGTATGTTTGGCTGTGAAAGCACTGGCAAGGGAAGGTCAGAATCAGCAAGAGCTCTAAGCGCTTAGAGCTGTGGTGTGGGAGAAATGGCTGTATGTTTTTACTTTGTGAGCTGGTGTGTGCCGAGAGTGAGAGTGAGCTTGAGAATGTGTCTTGGGAGTGGTGGGAGGCAAGGCAAGGGGAGATGCCAGGGGGGTGTCTGGCTGTGAGTGCGGTGGGAAGGGCAGTTGAATACAGCACCAGCTCTTAGGCCTTCGAGCTATGGTGTGGGAGAAATGGCTGCATGTTTGCACTTTGTGAGCTGGTCTGTGCGAAGAGTGAGAGTGAGCTTGCGAATGTGTATTGAGAGTGCTGGGAGGCAAGGCAAAAGTACATCCGCAGTGTCTGTCTGGGTGTGAAAGTGCTGGCAAGGGAAGGTGAGGACCAGCAAGAGCATTAAGCCCTTAGAAATATTAAGAGGGAAACATGGCTGTATGTTTTAAGTTTGTGAGCTGGTGTGTGCCGAGAGTGAGAGTGAGCTTGCGAATGTGTGTTGGCAGTGGTAGGAGGCAAGGCAAGGGGAGATTCTTAGTGTATATTTGGCTGTGAAAGCACTGGCAAGGGAAGGTCAGAAACAGCAAGAGCTCTAAGCCCTTAGAGCTGTGGTGTGGGAGAAATGGCTGTATGTTTTAACTTTGTGAGCTGGTCTGTGCCGAGAGTGATAGTGAGCTTGAGAATGTGTCTTGGCAGGGCTAGGAGGCAAGGCAAGGGGAGATTCTTAGTGTATGTTTGGCTGTGAAAGCACTGGCAAGGGAAGGTCAGAATCAGCAAGAGCTCTAAGCGCTTAGAGCTCTGGTGTGGGAGAAGTGGCTGTATGTTTTAACTTTGTGAGCTGGTGTGTGCCGAGAGTGAGAGTGAGCTTGAGAATGTGTCTTGGGAGTGGTGGGAGGCAAGGCAAGGGGAGATGCCAGGGGGGTGTCTGACTGTGAGTGTGGTGGGAAGGGCAGTTGAATACAGCACCAGCTCTTAGGCCTTCGAGCTATGGTGTGGGAGAAATGGCTGCATGTTTGCACTTTGTGAGCTGGTCTGTGCGAAGAGTGAGAGTGATCTTGCGAATGTGTATTGAGAGTGCTGGGAGGCAAGGCAAAAGTACATCCGCAGTGTCTGTCTGGGTGTGAAAGTGCTGGCAAGGGAAGGTGAGGACCAGCAAGAGCATTAAGCCCTTAGAAATATTAAGAGGGAAACATGGCTGTATGTTTTAAGTTTGTGAGCTGGTGTGTGCCGAGAGTGAGAGTGAGCTTGAGAATGTGTCTTGGGAGTGGTGGGAGGCAAGGCAAGGGGAGATGCCAGGGGGGTGTCTGGCTGTGAGTGCGGTGGGAAGGGCAGTTGAATACAGCACCAGCTCTTAGGCCTTAGAGCTATGGTGTGGGAGAAATGGCTGTATGTTTTAACTTTGTGAGCTGGTGTGTGCCGAGAGTGAGAGTGAGCTTGCGAATGTCTGTTGGCAGTGGTAGGAGGCAAGGCAAGGGGAGATTCTTAGTGTATATTTGGCTGTGAAAGCACTGGCAAGGGAAGGTCAGAAACAGCAAGAGCTCTAAGCCCTTAGAGCTCTGGTGAGAGAGAAATGGCTGTATGTTTTAACTTTGTGAGCTGGTGTGTGCCGAGAGTGAGAGTGAGCTTGAGAATGTGTCTTGGCAGGGCTAGGAGGCATGGCAAAGGGAGATTCTTAGTGTATGTTTGGCTGTGAAAGCACTGGCAAGGGAAGGTCAGAATCAGCAAGAGCTCTAAGCGCTTAGAGCTCTGGTGTGGGAGAAATGGCTGTATGTTTTAACTTCGTGAGCTGGTCTGTGCCGAGAGTCAGAGTGAGCTTGAGAATGTGTCTTGGGAGTGGTGGGAGGCAAGGCAAGGGGAGATGCCAGGGGGGTGTCTGGCTGTGAGTGCGGTGGGAAGGGCAGTTGAATACAGCACCAGCTCTTAGGCCTTCGAGCTATGGTGTGGGAGAAATGGCTGCATGTTTGCACTTTGTGAGCTGGTCTGTGCGAAGAGTGAGAGTGAGCTTGCGAATGTGTATTGAGAGTGCTGGGAGGCAAGGCAAAAGTACATCCGCAGTGTCTGTCTGGGTGTGAAAGTGCTGGCAAGGGAAGGTGAGGACCAGCAAGAGCATTAAGCCCTTAGAAATATTAAGAGGGAAACATGGCTGTATGTTTTAAGTTTGTGAGCTGGTGTGTGCCGAGAGTGAGAGTGAGCTTGCGAATGTGTGTTGGCAGTGGTAGGAGGCAAGGCAAGGGGAGATTCTTAGTGTATATTTGGCTGTGAAAGCACTGGCAAGGGAAGGTCAGAAACAGCAAGAGCTCTAAGCCCTTAGAGCTGTGGTGTGGGAGAAATGGCTGTATGTTTTAACTTTGTGAGCTGGTCTGTGCCGAGAGTGATAGTGAGCTTGAGAATGTGTCTTGGCAGGGCTAGGAGGCAAGGCAAGGGGAGATTCTTAGTGTATGTTTGGCTGTGAAAGCACTGGCAAGGGAAGGTCAGAAACAGCAAGAGCTCTAAGCCCTTAGAGCTCTGGTGTGGGAGAAATGGCTGTATGTTTTAACACTGGGAGCTGGTCTGTGCCGAGAGTGAGAGTGAGCTTGCGAATGTGTCTTGGGAGTGGCAGGAGGCAAGGCAAGGGGAGATTCTTAGTGTATGTTTGGCTGTGAAAGCACTGGCAAGGGAAGGTCAGAATCAGCAAGAGCTCTAAGCGCTTAGAGCTGTGGTGTGGGAGAAATGGCTGTATGTTTTTACTTTGTAAGCTGGTGTGTGCCGAGAGTGAGAGTGAGCTTGAGAATGTGTCTTGGGAGTGGTGGGAGGCAAGGCAAGGGGAGATGCCAGGGGGGTGTCTGGCTGTGAGTGCGGTGGGAAGGGCAGTTGAATACAGCACCAGCTCTTAGGCCTTAGAGCTATGGTGTGGGAGAAATGGCTGTATGTTTTAACTTTGTGAGCTGGTGTGTGCCGAGAGTGAGAGTGAGCTTGCGAATGTCTGTTGGCAGTGGTAGGAGGCAAGGCAAGGGGAGATTCTTAGTGTATGTTTGGCTGTGAAAGCACTGGCAAGGGAAGGTCAGAATCAGCAAGAGCTCTAAGCGCTTAGAGCTCTGGTGTGGGAGAAATGGCTGGATGTTTTAACTTTGTGAGCTGGTCTGTGCCGAGAGTCAGAGTGAGCTTGAGAATGTGTCTTGGGAGTGGTGGGAGACAAGGCAAAGGGAGATTCTTAGTGTATGTTTGGCTGTGAAAGCACTGGCAAGGGAAGGTCAGAAACAGCAAGAGCTCTAAGCCCTTAGAGCTGTGGTGTGGGAGAAATGGCTGTATGTTTTAACTTTGTGAGCTGGTCTGTGCCGAGAGTGAGAGTGAGTTTGCGAATGTGTCTTGGCAGTGGTAGGAGGCAAGGCAAGGGGAGATTCTTAGTGTATGTTTGGCTGTGAAAGCACTGGCAAGGGAAGGTCAGAAACAGCAAGAGCTCTAAGCGCTTAGAGCTCTGGTGTGGGAGAAGTGGCTGTATGTTTTAACTTTGTGAGCTGGTGTGTGCCGAGAGTGAGAGTGAGCTTGAGAATGTGTCTTGGGAGTGGTGGGAGGCAAGGCAAGGGGAGATGCCAGGGGGGTGTCTGGCTGTGAGTGTGGTGGGAAGGGCAGTTGAATACAGCACCAGCTCTTAGGCCTTCGAGCTATGGTGTGGGAGAAATGGCTGCATGTTTGCACTTTGTGAGCTGGTCTGTGCGAAGAGTGAGAGTGATCTTGCGAATGTGTATTGAGAGTGCTGGGAGGCAAGGCAAAAGTACATCCGCAGTGTCTGTCTGGGTGTGAAAGTGCTGGCAAGGGAAGGTGAGGACCAGCAAGAGCATTAAGCCCTTAGAAATATTAAGAGGGAAACATGGCTGTATGTTTTAACTTTGTGAGCTGGTGTGTGCCGAGAGTGAGAGTGAGCTTGCGAATGTGTCTTGGCAGTGGTAGGAGGCAAGGCAAGGGGAGATTCTTAGTGTATGTTTTTCTGTGAAAGCACTGGCAAGGGAAGGTCAGAAACAGCAGGAGCTCTAAGCCCTTAGAGCTGTGGTGTGGGAGAAATGGCTGTATGTTTTAACTTTGTGAGCTGGTCTGTGCCGAGAGTGATAGTGAGCTTGCGAATGTGTCTTGGGAGTGGCAGGAGGCAAGGCAAGGGGAGATTCTTAGTGTATGTTTGGCTGTGAAAGCACTGGCAAGGGAAGGTCAGAATCAGCAAGAGCTCTAAGCGCTTAGAGCTCTGGTGTGGGAGAAGTGGCTGTATGTTTTAACTTTGTGAGCTGGTGTGTGCCGAGAGTGAGAGTGAGCTTGAGAATGTGTCTTGGGAGTGGTGGGAGGCAAGGCAAGGGGAGATGCCAGGGGGGTGTCTGGCTGTGAGTGCGGTGGGAAGGGCAGTTGAATACAGCACCAGCTCTTAGGCCTTAGAGCTCTGCTGTGGGAGAAATGGCTGTATGTTTTAACTTTGTGAGCTGGTCTGTGCCGAGAGTGAGAGTGAGCTTGCGAATGTGTGTTGGCAGTGGTAGGAGGCAAGGCAAGGGGAGATTCTTAGTGTATGTTTGGCTGTGAAAGCACTGGCAAGGGAAGGTCAGAAACAGCAAGAGCTCTAAGCCCTTAGAGCTCTGGTGAGAGAGAAATGGCTGTATGTTTTAACTTTGTGAGCTGGTGTGTGCCGAGAGTGAGAGTGAGCTTGAGAATGTGTCTTGGCAGGGCTAGGAGGCAAGGCAAAGGGAGATTCTTAGTGTATGTTTGGCTGTGAAAGCACTGGCAAGGGAAGGTCAGAATCAGCAAGAGCTCTAAGCGCTTAGAGCTCTGGTGTGGGAGAAATGGCTGTATGTTTTAACTTCGTGAGCTGGTCTGTGCCGAGAGTGAGAGTGAGCTTGAGAATGTGTCTTGGGAGTGGTGGGAGGCAAGGCAAGGGGAGATGCCAGGGGGGTGTCTGGCTGTGAGTGCGGTGGGAAGGGCAGTTGAATACAGCACCAGCTCTTAGGCCTTCGAGCTATGGTGTGGGAGAAATGGCTGCATGTTTGCACTTTGTGAGCTGGTCTGTGCGAAGAGTGAGAGTGAGCTTGCGAATGTGTATTGAGAGTGCTGGGAGGCAAGGCAAAAGTACATCCGCAGTGTCTGTCTGGGTGTGAAAGTGCTGGCAAGGGAAGGTGAGGACCAGCAAGAGCATTAAGCCCTTAGAAATATTAAGAGGGAAACATGGCTGTATGTTTTAAGTTTGTGAGCTGGTGTGTGCCGAGAGTGAGAGTGAGCTTGCGAATGTGTCTTGGCAGTGGTAGGAGGCAAGGCAAGGGGAGATTCTTAGTGTATGTTTGGCTGTGAAAGCACTGGCAGGGGAAGGTCAGAAACAGCAAGAGCTCTAAGCCCTTAGAGCTCTGGTGTGGGAGAAGTGGCTGTATGTTTTAACTTTGTGAGCTGGTGTGTGCCGAGAGTGAGAGTGAGCTTGAGAATGTGTCTTGGGAGTGGTGGGAGGCAAGGCAAGGGGAGATGCCAGGGGGGTGTCTGGCTGTGAGTGCGGTGGGAAGGGCAGTTGAATACAGCACCAGCTCTTAGGCCTTCGAGCTCTGGTGTGGGAGAAATGGCTGTATGTTTTAACTTTGTGAGCTGGTGTGTGCCGAGAGTGAGAGTGAGCTTGCGAATGTGTGTTGGCAGTGGTAGGAGGCAAGGCAAGGGGAGATTCTTAGTGTATGTTTGGCTGTGAAAGCACTGGCAAGGGAAGGTCAGAAACAGCAAGAGCTCTAAGCCCTTAGAGCTCTGGTGTGGGAGAAATGGCTGTATGTTTTAACACTGGGAGCTGGTCTGTGCCGAGAGTGAGAGTGAGTTTGCGAATGTGTGTTGGCAGTGGTAGGAGGCAAGGCAAGGGGAGATTCTTAGTGTATGTTTGGCTGTGAAAGCACTGGCAAGGGAAGGTCAGAAACAGCAAGAGCTCTAAGCGCTTAGAGCTCTGGTGTGGGAGAAGTGGCTGTATGTTTTAACTTTGTGAGCTGGTGTGTGCCGAGAGTGAGAGTGAGCTTGAGAATGTGTCTTGGGAGTGGTGGGAGGCAAGGCAAGGGGAGATGCCAGGGGGGTGTCTGGCTGTGAGTGTGGTGGGAAGGGCAGTTGAATACAGCACCAGCTCTTAGGCCTTCGAGCTATGGTGTGGGAGAAATGGCTGCATGTTTGCACTTTGTGAGCTGGTCTGTGCGAAGAGTGAGAGTGATCTTGCGAATGTGTATTGAGAGTGCTGGGAGGCAAGGCAAAAGTACATCCGCAGTGTCTGTCTGGGTGTGAAAGTGCTGGCAAGGGAAGGTGAGGACCAGCAAGAGCATTAAGCCCTTAGAAATATTAAGAGGGAAACATGGCTGTATGTTTTAAGTTTGTGAGCTGGTGTGTGCCGAGAGTGAGAGTGAGCTTGAGAATGTGTCTTGGGAGTGGTGGGAGGCAAGGCAAGGGGAGATGCCAGGGGGGTGTCTGGCTGTGAGTGCGGTGGGAAGGGCAGTTGAATACAGCACCAGCTCTTAGGCCTTAGAGCTATGGTGTGGGAGAAATGGCTGTATGTTTTAACTTTGTGAGCTGGTGTGTGCCGAGAGTGAGAGTGAGCTTGCGAATGTGTGTTGGCAGTGGTAGGAGGCAAGGCAAGGGGAGATTCTTAGTGTGTGTTTGGCTGTGAAAGCACTGGCAAGGGAACGTCAGAATCAGCAAGAGCTCTAAGCGCTTAGAGCTCTGGTTTGGGAGAAATGGCTGTATGTTTTAACTTTGTGAGCTGGTCTGTGCCGAGAGTGAGAGTGAGCTTGAGAATGTGTCTTGGGAGTGGTGGGAGGCAAGGCAAGGGGAGATGCCAGGGGGGTGTCTGGCTGTGAGTGCGGTGGGAAGGGCAGTTGAATACAGCACCAGCTCTTAGGCCTTAGAGCTATGGTGTGGGAGAAATGGCTGCATGTTTGCACTTTGTGAGCTGGTCTGTGCGAAGAGTGAGAGTGAGCTTGCGAATGTGTTTTGAGAGTGCTGGGAGGCAAGGCAAAAGTACATCCGCAGTGTCTGTCTGGGTGTGAAAGTGCTGGCAAGGGAAGGTGAGGACCAGCAAGAGCATTAAGCCCTTAGAAATATTAAGAGGGAAACATGGCTGTATGTTTTAACTTTGTGAGCTGGTGTGTGCCGAGAGTGAGAGTGAGCTTGAGAATGTGTCTTGGGAGTGGTGGGAGGCAAGGCAAGGGGAGATGCCAGGGGGGTGTCTGGCTGTGAGTGCGGTGGGAAGGGCAGTTGAATACAGCACCAGCTCTTAGGCCTTAGAGCTATGGTGTGGGAGAAATGGCTGTATGTTTTAACTTTGTGAGCTGGTGTGTGCCGAGAGTGAGAGTGAGCTTGAGAATGTGTCTTGGGAGTGGTAGGAGGCAAGGCAAGGGGAGATTCTTAGTGTATGTTTGGCTGTGAAAGCACTGGCAAGGGAAGGTCAGAATCAGCAAGAGCTCTAAGCGCTTAGAGCTCTGGTTTGGGAGAAATGGCTGTATGTTTTAACTTTGTGAGCTGGTCTGTGCCGAGAGTGAGAGTGAGCTTGAGAATGTGTCTTGGCAGTGGTAGGAGGCAAGGCAAGGGGAGATTCTTAGTGCATGTTTGGCTGTGAAAGCACTGGCAAGGGAAGGTCAGAAACAGCAAGAGCTCTAAGCCCTTAGAGCTCTGTTGTGGGAGAAATGAGTGTATGTTTTAACTTTGTGAGCTGGTCTGTGCCGAGAGTGAGAGTGAGCTTGCGAATGTGTGTTGGCAGTGGTAGGAGGCAAGGCAAGGGGAGATTCTTAGTGTATGTTTGGCTGTGAAAGCACTGGCAAGGGAAGGTCAGAAACAGCAAGAGCTCTAAGCCCTTAGAGCTCTGGTGTGGGAGAAATGGCTGTATGTTTTAACACTGGGAGCTGGTCTGTGCCGAGAGTGAGAGTGAGTTTGCGAATGTGTCTTGGCAGTGGTAGGAGGCAAGGCAAGGGGAGATTCTTAGTGTATGTTTGGCTGTGAAAGCACTGGCAAGGGAAGGTCAGAAACAGCAAGAGCTCTAAGCCCTTAGAGCTCTGGTGTGGGAGAAATGGCTGTATGTTTTAACTTTGTGAGCTGGTCTGTGCCGAGAGTGAGAGTGAGCTTGCGAATGTGTCTTGGGAGTGGCAGGAGGCAAGGCAAGGGGAGATTCTTAGTGTATGTTTGGCTGTGAAAGCACTGGCAAGGGAAGGTCAGAATCAGCAAGAGCTCTAAGCGCTTAGAGCTGTGGTGTGGGAGAAATGGCTGTATGTTTTTACTTTGTGAGCTGGTGTGTGCCGAGAGTGAGAGTGAGCTTGAGAATGTGTCTTGGGAGTGGTGGGAGGCAAGGCAAGGGTAGATGCCAGGGGGGTGTCTGGCTGTGAGTGCGGTGGGAAGGGCAGTTGAATACAGCACCAGCTCTTAGGCCTTCGAGCTATGGTGTGGGAGAAATGGCTGCATGTTTGCACTTTGTGAGCTGGTCTGTGCGAAGAGTGAGAGTGAGCTTGCGAATGTGTATTGAGAGTGCTGGGAGGCAAGGCAAAAGTACATCCGCAGTGTCTGTCTGGGTGTGAAAGTGCTGGCAAGGGAAGGTGAGGACCAGCAAGAGCATTAAGCCCTTAGAAATATTAAGAGGGAAACATGGCTGTATGTTTTAAGTTTGTGAGCTGGTGTGTGCCGAGAGTGAGAGTGAGCTTGCGAATGTGTGTTGGCAGTGGTAGGAGGCAAGGCAAGGGGAGATTCTTAGTGTATATTTGGCTGTGAAAGCACTGGCAAGGGAAGGTCAGAAACAGCAAGAGCTCTAAGCCCTTAGAGCTGTGGTGTGGGAGAAATGGCTGTATGTTTTAACTTTGTGAGCTGGTCTGTGCCGAGAGTGATAGTGAGCTTGAGAATGTGTCTTGGCAGGGCTAGGAGGCAAGGCAAGGGGAGATTCTTAGTGTATGTTTGGCTGTGAAAGCACTGGCAAGGGAAGGTCAGAATCAGCAAGAGCTCTAAGCGCTTAGAGCTCTGGTGTGGGAGAAGTGGCTGTATGTTTTAACTTTGTGAGCTGGTGTGTGCCGAGAGTGAGAGTGAGCTTGAGAATGTGTCTTGGGAGTGGTGGGAGGCAAGGCAAGGGGAGATGCCAGGGGGGTGTCTGGCTGTGAGTGCGGTGGGAAGGGCAGTTGAATACAGCACCAGCTCTTAGGCCTTAGAGCTATGGTGTGGGAGAAATGGCTGTATGTTTTAACTTTGTGAGCTGGTGTGTGCCGAGAGTGAGAGTGAGCTTGCGAATGTCTGTTGGCAGTGGTAGGAGGCAAGGCAAGGGGAGATTCTTAGTGTATGTTTGGCTGTGAAAGCACTGGCAAGGGAAGGTCAGAAACAGCAAGAGCTCTAAGCCCTTAGAGCTCTGGTGTGGGAGAAATGGCTGTATGTTTTAACACTGGGAGCTGGTCTGTGCCGAGAGTGAGAGTGAGTTTGCGAATGTGTGTTGGCAGTGGTAGGAGGCAAGGCAAGGGGAGATTCTTAGTGTATGTTTGGCTGTGAAAGCACTGGCAAGGGAAGGTCAGAAACAGCAAGAGCTCTAAGCCCTTAGAGCTCTGGTGTGGGAGAAATGGCTGTATGTTTTAACTTTGTGAGCTGGTCTGTGCCGAGAGTGAGAGTGAGCTTGAGAATGTGTCTTGGGAGTGGCAGGAGGCAAGGCAAGGGGAGATTCTTAGTGTATGTTTGGCTGTGAAAGCACTGGCAAGGGAAGGTCAGAATCAGCAAGAGCTCTAAGCGCTTAGAGCTGTGGTGTGGGAGAAATGGCTGTATGTTTTTACTTTGTGAGCTGGTGTGTGCCGAGAGTGAGAGTGAGCTTGAGAATGTGTCTTGGGAGTGGTGGGAGGCAAGGCAAGGGGAGATGCCAGGGGGGTGTCTGGCTGTGAGTGCGGTGGGAAGGGCAGTTGAATACAGCACCAGCTCTTAGGCCTTCGAGCTATGGTGTGGGAGAAATGGCTGCATGTTTGCACTTTGTGAGCTGGTCTGTGCGAAGAGTGAGAGTGAGCTTGCGAATGTGTATTGAGAGTGCTGGGAGGCAAGGCAAAAGTACATCCGCAGTGTCTGTCTGGGTGTGAAAGTGCTGGCAAGGGAAGGTGAGGACCAGCAAGAGCATTAAGCCCTTAGAAATATTAAGAGGGAAACATGGCTGTATGTTTTAAGTTTGTGAGCTGGTGTGTGCCGAGAGTGAGAGTGAGCTTGCGAATGTGTGTTGGCAGTGGTAGGAGGCAAGGCAAGGGGAGATTCTTAGTGTATATTTGGCTGTGAAAGCACTGGCAAGGGAAGGTCAGAAACAGCAAGAGCTCTAAGCCCTTAGAGCTGTGGTGTGGGAGAAATGGCTGTATGTTTTAACTTTGTGAGCTGGTCTGTGCCGAGAGTGATAGTGAGCTTGAGAATGTGTCTTGGCAGGGCTAGGAGGCAAGGCAAGGGGAGATTCTTAGTGTATGTTTGGCTGTGAAAGCACTGGCAAGGGAAGGTCAGAATCAGCAAGAGCTCTAAGCGCTTAGAGCTCTGGTGTGGGAGAAGTGGCTGTATGTTTTAACTTTGTGAGCTGGTGTGTGCCGAGAGTGAGAGTGAGCTTGAGAATGTGTCTTGGGAGTGGTGGGAGGCAAGGCAAGGGGAGATGCCAGGGGGGTGTCTGGCTGTGAGTGCGGTGGGAAGGGCAGTTGAATACAGCACCAGCTCTTAGGCCTTCGAGCTATGGTGTGGGAGAAATGGCTGCATGTTTGCACTTTGTGAGCTGGTCTGTGCGAAGAGTGAGAGTGATCTTGCGAATGTGTATTGAGAGTGCTGGGAGGCAAGGCAAAAGTACATCTGCAGTGTCTGTCTGGGTGTGAAAGTGCTGGCAAGGGAAGGTGAGGACCAGCAAGAGCATTAAGCCCTTAGAAATATTAAGAGGGAAACATGGCTGTATGTTTTAACTTTGTGAGCTGGTGTGTGCCGAGAGTGAGAGTGAGCTTGAGAATGTGTCTTGGGAGTGGTGGGAGGCAAGGCAAGGGGAGATGCCAGGGGGGTGTCTGGCTGTGAGTGCGGTGGGAAGGGCAGTTGAATACAGCACCAGCTCTTAGGCCTTAGAGCTATGGTGTGGGAGAAATGGCTGTATGTTTTAACTTTGTGAGCTGGTGTGTGCCGAGAGTGAGAGTGAGCTTGCGAATGTCTGTTGGCAGTGGTAGGAGGCAAGGCAAGGGGAGATTCTTAGTGTATGTTTGGCTGTGAAAGCACTGGCAAGGGAAGGTCAGAATCAGCAAGAGCTCTAAGCGCTTAGAGCTCTGGTTTGGGAGAAATGGCTGTATGTTTTAACTTTGTGAGCTGGTCTGTGCCGAGAGTGAGAGTGAGCTTGAGAATGTGTCTTGGGAGTGGTGGGAGGCAAGGCAAGGGGAGATGCCAGGGGGGTGTCTGGCTGTGAGTGTGGTGGGAAGGGCAGTTGAATACAGCACCAGCTCTTAGGCCTTCGAGCTATGGTGTGGGAGAAATGGCTGCATGTTTGCACTTTGTGAGCTGGTCTGTGCGAAGAGTGAGAGTGAGCTTGCGAATGTGTATTGAGAGTGCTGGGAGGCAAGGCAAAAGTACATCCGCAGTGTCTGTCTGGGTGTGAAATTGCTGGCAAGGGAAGGTGAGGACCAGCAAGAGCATTAAGCCCTTAGAAATATTAAGAGGGAAACATGGCTGTATGTTTTAAGTTTGTGAGCTGGTGTGTGCCGAGAGTGAGAGTGAGCTTGAGAATGTGTCTTGGCAGTGGTAGGAGGCAAGGCAAGGGGAGATTCTTAGTGCATGTTTGGCTGTGAAAGCACTGGCAAGGGAAGGTCAGAAACAGCAAGAGCTCTAAGCCCTTAGAGCTGTGGTGTGGGAGAAATGGCTGTATGTTTTAACTTTGTGAGCTGGTGTGTGCCGAGAGTGAGAGTGAGCTTGCGAATGTGTGTTGGCAGTGGTAGGAGGCAAGGCAAGGGGAGATTCTTAGTGTATGTTTGGCTGTGAAAGCACTGGCAAGGGAAGGTCAGAAACAGCAAGAGCTCTAAGCCCTTCGAGCTCTGGTGTGGGAGAAATGGCTGTATGTTTTAACACTGGGAGCTGGTCTGTGCCGAGAGTGAGAGTGAGTTTGCGAATGTGTCTTGGCAGTGGTAGGAGGCAAGGCAAGGGGAGATGCCAGGGGGGTGTCTGGCTGTGAGTGCGGTGGGAAGGGCAGTTGAATACAGCACCAGCTCTTAGGCCTTAGAGCTCTGGTGAGAGAGAAATGGCTGTATGTTTTAACACTGGGAGCTGGTGTGTGCCGAGAGTGAGAGTGAGCTTGCGAATGTGTGTTGGCAGTGGTAGGAGGCAAGGCAAGGGGAGATTCTTAGTGTATGTTTGGCTGTGAAAGCACTGGCAAGGGAAGGTCAGAATCAGCAAGAGCTCTAAGCGCTTAGAGCTCTGGTGTGGGAGAAATGGCTGGATGTTTTAACTTTGTGAGCTGGTGTGTGCCGAGAGTGAGAGTGAGCTTGAGAATGTGTCTTGGGAGTGGTGGGAGGCAAGGCAAGGGGAGATTCTTAGTGTATGTTTGGCTGTGAAAGCACTGGCAAGGGAAGGTCAGAAACAGCAAGAGCTCTAAGCCCTTAGAGCTCTGGTGTGGGAGAAATGGCTGTATGTTTTAACACTGGGACCTGGTCTGTGCCGAGAGTGAGAGTGAGCTTGCGAATGTGTCTTGGCAGTGGTAGGAGGCAAGGCAAGGGGAGATTCTTAGTGTATGTTTGGCTGTGAAAGCACTGGCAAGGGAAGGTCAGAAACAGCAAGAGCTCTAAGCCCTTAGAGCTCTGGTGAGAGAGAAATGGCTGTATGTTTTAACTTTGTGAGCTGGTGTGTGCCGAGAGTGAGAGTGAGCTTGAGAATGTGTCTTGGCAGGGCTAGGAGGCATGGCAAAGGGAGATTCTTAGTGTATGTTTGGCTGTGAAAGCACTGGCAAGGGAAGGTCAGAATCAGCAAGAGCTCTAAGCGCTTAGAGCTCTGGTGTGGGAGAAATGGCTGTATGTTTTAACTTCGTGAGCTGGTCTGTGCCGAGAGTCAGAGTGAGCTTGAGAATGTGTCTTGGGAGTGGTGGGAGGCAAGGCAAGGGGAGATGCCAGGGGGGTGTCTGGCTGTGAGTGCGGTGGGAAGGGCAGTTGAATACAGCACCAGCTCTTAGGCCTTCGAGCTATGGTGTGGGAGAAATGGCTGCATGTTTGCACTTTGTGAGCTGGTCTGTGCGAAGAGTGAGAGTGAGCTTGCGAATGTGTATTGAGTGCTGGGAGGCAAGGCAAAAGTACATCCGCAGTGTCTGTCTGGGTGTGAAAGTGCTGGCAAGGGAAGGTGAGGACCAGCAAGAGCATTAAGCCCTTAGAAATATTAAGAGGGAAACATGGCTGTATGTTTTAAGTTTGTGAGCTGGTGTGTGCCGAGAGTGAGAGTGAGCTTGCGAATGTGTGTTGGCAGTGGTAGGAGGCAAGGCAAGGGGAGATTCTTAGTGTATATTTGGCTGTGAAAGCACTGGCAAGGGAAGGTCAGAAACAGCAAGAGCTCTAAGCCCTTAGAGCTGTGGTGTGGGAGAAATGGCTGTATGTTTTAACTTTGTGAGCTGGTCTGTGCCGAGAGTGATAGTGAGCTTGAGAATGTGTCTTGGCAGGGCTAGGAGGCAAGGCAAGGGGAGATTCTTAGTGTATGTTTGGCTGTGAAAGCACTGGCAAGGGAAGGTCAGAAACAGCAAGAGCTCTAAGCCCTTAGAGCTCTGGTGTGGGAGAAATGGCTGTATGTTTTAACACTGGGAGCTGGTGTGTGCCGAGAGTGAGAGTGAGCTTGCGAATGTGTCTTGGGAGTGGCAGGAGGCAAGGCAAGGGGAGATTCTTAGTGTATGTTTGGCTGTGAAAGCACTGGCAAGGGAAGGTCAGAATCAGCAAGAGCTCTAAGCGCTTAGAGCTGTGGTGTGGGAGAAATGGCTGTATGTTTTTACTTTGTAAGCTGGTGTGTGCCGAGAGTGAGAGTGAGCTTGAGAATGTGTCTTGGGAGTGGTGGGAGGCAAGGCAAGGGGAGATGCCAGGGGGGTGTCTGGCTGTGAGTGCGGTGGGAAGGGCAGTTGAATACAGCACCAGCTCTTAGGCCTTAGAGCTATGGTGTGGGAGAAATGGCTGTATGTTTTAACTTTGTGAGCTGGTGTGTGCCGAGAGTGAGAGTGAGCTTGCGAATGTCTGTTGGCAGTGGTAGGAGGCAAGGCAAGGGGAGATTCTTAGTGTATGTTTGGCTGTGAAAGCACTGGCAAGGGAAGGTCAGAATCAGCAAGAGCTCTAAGCGCTTAGAGCTCTGGTGTGGGAGAAATGGCTGGATGTTTTAACTTTGTGAGCTGGTCTGTGCCGAGAGTCAGAGTGAGCTTGAGAATGTGTCTTGGGAGTGGTGGGAGACAAGGCAAAGGGTGATTCTTAGTGTATGTTTGGCTGTGAAAGCACTGGCAAGGGAAGGTCAGAAACAGCAAGAGCTCTAAGCCCTTAGAGCTCTGGTGTGGGAGAAATGGCTGTATGTTTTAACACTGGGAGCTGGTCTGTGCCGAGAGTGAGAGTGAGTTTGCGAATGTGTGTTGGCAGTGGTAGGAGGCAAGGCAAGGGGAGATTCTTAGTGTATGTTTGGCTGTGAAAGCACTGGCAAGGGAAGGTCAGAAACAGCAAGAGCTCTAAGCGCTTAGAGCTCTGGTGTGGGAGAAGTGGCTGTATGTTTTAACTTTGTGAGCTGGTGTGTGCCGAGAGTGAGAGTGAGCTTGAGAATGTGTCTTGGGAGTGGTGGGAGGCAAGGCAAGGGGAGATGCCAGGGGGGTGTCTGGCTGTGAGTGTGGTGGGAAGGGCAGTTGAATACAGCACCAGCTCTTAGGCCTTCGAGCTATGGTGTGGGAGAAATGGCTGCATGTTTGCACTTTGTGAGCTGGTCTGTGCGAAGAGTGAGAGTGATCTTGCGAATGTGTATTGAGAGTGCTGGGAGGCAAGGCAAAAGTACATCTGCAGTGTCTGTCTGGGTGTGAAAGTGCTGGCAAGGGAAGGTGAGGACCAGCAAGAGCATTAAGCCCTTAGAAATATTAAGAGGGAAACATGGCTGTATGTTTTAACTTTGTGAGCTGGTGTGTGCCGAGAGTGAGAGTGAGCTTGAGAATGTGTCTTGGGAGTGGTGGGAGGCAAGGCAAGGGGAGATGCCAGGGGGGTGTCTGGCTGTGAGTGCGGTGGGAAGGGCAGTTGAATACAGCACCAGCTCTTAGGCCTTAGAGCTATGGTGTGGGAGAAATGGCTGTATGTTTTAACTTTGTGAGCTGGTGTGTGCCGAGAGTGAGAGTGAGCTTGCGAATGTCTGTTGGCAGTGGTAGGAGGCAAGGCAAGGGGAGATTCTTAGTGTATGTTTGGCTGTGAAAGCACTGGCAAGGGAAGGTCAGAATCAGCAAGAGCTCTAAGCGCTTAGAGCTCTGGTTTGGGAGAAATGGCTGTATGTTTTAACTTTGTGAGCTGGTCTGTGCCGAGAGTGAGAGTGAGCTTGAGAATGTGTCTTGGGAGTGGTGGGAGGCAAGGCAAGGGGAGATGCCAGGGGGGTGTCTGGCTGTGAGTGTGGTGGGAAGGGCAGTTGAATACAGCACCAGCTCTTAGGCCTTCGAGCTATGGTGTGGGAGAAATGGCTGCATGTTTGCACTTTGTGAGCTGGTCTGTGCGAAGAGTGAGAGTGAGCTTGCGAATGTGTATTGAGAGTGCTGGGAGGCAAGGCAAAAGTACATCCGCAGTGTCTGTCTGGGTGTGAAATTGCTGGCAAGGGAAGGTGAGGACCAGCAAGAGCATTAAGCCCTTAGAAATATTAAGAGGGAAACATGGCTGTATGTTTTAAGTTTGTGAGCTGGTGTGTGCCGAGAGTGAGAGTGAGCTTGAGAATGTGTCTTGGCAGTGGTAGGAGGCAAGGCAAGGGGAGATTCTTAGTGCATGTTTGGCTGTGAAAGCACTGGCAAGGGAAGGTCAGAAACAGCAAGAGCTCTAAGCCCTTAGAGCTCTGGTGTGGGAGAAATGAGTGTATGTTTTAACACTGGGAGCTGGTCTGTGCCGAGAGTGAGAGTGAGCTTGCGAATGTGTGTTGGCAGTGGTAGGAGGCAAGGCAAGGGGAGATTCTTAGTGTATGTTTGGCTGTGAAAGCACTGGCAAGGGAAGGTCAGAAACAGCAAGAGCTCTAAGCCCTTCGAGCTCTGGTGTGGGAGAAATGGCTGTATGTTTTAACACTGGGAGCTGGTCTGTGCCGAGAGTGAGAGTGAGTTTGCGAATGTGTCTTGGCAGTGGTAGGAGGCAAGGCAAGGGGAGATGCCAGGGGGGTGTCTGGCTGTGAGTGCGGTGGGAAGGGCAGTTGAATACAGCACCAGCTCTTAGGCCTTAGAGCTCTGGTGAGAGAGAAATGGCTGTATGTTTTAACACTGGGAGCTGGTGTGTGCCGAGAGTGAGAGTGAGCTTGCGAATGTGTGTTGGCAGTGGTAGGAGGCAAGGCAAGGGGAGATTCTTAGTGTATGTTTGGCTGTGAAAGCACTGGCAAGGGAAGGTCAGAATCAGCAAGAGCTCTAAGCGCTTAGAGCTCTGGTGTGGGAGAAATGGCTGGATGTTTTAACTTTGTGAGCTGGTGTGTGCCGAGAGTGAGAGTGAGCTTGAGAATGTGTCTTGGGAGTGGTGGGAGGCAAGGCAAGGGGAGATTCTTAGTGTATGTTTGGCTGTGAAAGCACTGGCAAGGGAAGGTCAGAAACAGCAAGAGCTCTAAGCCCTTAGAGCTCTGGTGTGGGAGAAATGGCTGTATGTTTTAACACTGGGAGCTGGTCTGTGCCGAGAGTGAGAGTGAGCTTGCGAATGTGTCTTGGCAGTGGTAGGAGGCAAGGCAAGGGGAGATTCTTAGTGTATGTTTGGCTGTGAAAGCACTGGCAAGGGAAGGTCAGAAACAGCAAGAGCTCTAAGCCCTTAGAGCTCTGGTGAGAGAGAAATGGCTGTATGTTTTAACTTTGTGAGCTGGTGTGTGCCGAGAGTGAGAGTGAGCTTGAGAATGTGTCTTGGCAGGGCTAGGAGGCATGGCAAAGGGAGATTCTTAGTGTATGTTTGGCTGTGAAAGCACTGGCAAGGGAAGGTCAGAATCAGCAAGAGCTCTAAGCGCTTAGAGCTCTGGTGTGGGAGAAATGGCTGTATGTTTTAACTTCGTGAGCTGGTCTGTGCCGAGAGTCAGAGTGAGCTTGAGAATGTGTCTTGGGAGTGGTGGGAGGCAAGGCAAGGGGAGATGCCAGGGGGGTGTCTGGCTGTGAGTGCGGTGGGAAGGGCAGTTGAATACAGCACCAGCTCTTAGGCCTTCGAGCTATGGTGTGGGAGAAATGGCTGCATGTTTGCACTTTGTGAGCTGGTCTGTGCGAAGAGTGAGAGTGAGCTTGCGAATGTGTATTGAGTGCTGGGAGGCAAGGCAAAAGTACATCCGCAGTGTCTGTCTGGGTGTGAAAGTGCTGGCAAGGGAAGGTGAGGACCAGCAAGAGCATTAAGCCCTTAGAAATATTAAGAGGGAAACATGGCTGTATGTTTTAAGTTTGTGAGCTGGTGTGTGCCGAGAGTGAGAGTGAGCTTGCGAATGTGTGTTGGCAGTGGTAGGAGGCAAGGCAAGGGGAGATTCTTAGTGTATATTTGGCTGTGAAAGCACTGGCAAGGGAAGGTCAGAAACAGCAAGAGCTCTAAGCCCTTAGAGCTGTGGTGTGGGAGAAATGGCTGTATGTTTTAACTTTGTGAGCTGGTCTGTGCCGAGAGTGATAGTGAGCTTGAGAATGTGTCTTGGCAGGGCTAGGAGGCAAGGCAAGGGGAGATTCTTAGTGTATGTTTGGCTGTGAAAGCACTGGCAAGGGAAGGTCAGAAACAGCAAGAGCTCTAAGCCCTTAGAGCTCTGGTGTGGGAGAAATGGCTGTATGTTTTAACACTGGGAGCTGGTGTGTGCCGAGAGTGAGAGTGAGCTTGCGAATGTGTCTTGGGAGTGGCAGGAGGCAAGGCAAGGGGAGATTCTTAGTGTATGTTTGGCTGTGAAAGCACTGGCAAGGGAAGGTCAGAATCAGCAAGAGCTCTAAGCGCTTAGAGCTGTGGTGTGGGAGAAATGGCTGTATGTTTTTACTTTGTAAGCTGGTGTGTGCCGAGAGTGAGAGTGAGCTTGAGAATGTGTCTTGGGAGTGGTGGGAGGCAAGGCAAGGGGAGATGCCAGGGGGGTGTCTGGCTGTGAGTGCGGTGGGAAGGGCAGTTGAATACAGCACCAGCTCTTAGGCCTTAGAGCTATGGTGTGGGAGAAATGGCTGTATGTTTTAACTTTGTGAGCTGGTGTGTGCCGAGAGTGAGAGTGAGCTTGCGAATGTCTGTTGGCAGTGGTAGGAGGCAAGGCAAGGGGAGATTCTTAGTGTATGTTTGGCTGTGAAAGCACTGGCAAGGGAAGGTCAGAATCAGCAAGAGCTCTAAGCGCTTAGAGCTCTGGTGTGGGAGAAATGGCTGGATGTTTTAACTTTGTGAGCTGGTCTGTGCCGAGAGTCAGAGTGAGCTTGAGAATGTGTCTTGGGAGTGGTGGGAGACAAGGCAAAGGGAGATTCTTAGTGTATGTTTGGCTGTGAAAGCACTGGCAAGGGAAGGTCAGAAACAGCAAGAGCTCTAAGCCCTTAGAGCTCTGGTGTGGGAGAAATGGCTGTATGTTTTAACACTGGGAGCTGGTCTGTGCCGAGAGTGAGAGTGAGTTTGCGAATGTGTGTTGGCAGTGGTAGGAGGCAAGGCAAGGGGAGATTCTTAGTGTATGTTTGGCTGTGAAAGCACTGGCAAGGGAAGGTCAGAAACAGCAAGAGCTCTAAGCGCTTAGAGCTCTGGTGTGGGAGAAGTGGCTGTATGTTTTAACTTTGTGAGCTGGTGTGTGCCGAGAGTGAGAGTGAGCTTGAGAATGTGTCTTGGGAGTGGTGGGAGGCAAGGCAAGGGGAGATGCCAGGGGGGTGTCTGGCTGTGAGTGTGGTGGGAAGGGCAGTTGAATACAGCACCAGCTCTTAGGCCTTCGAGCTATGGTGTGGTAGAAATGGCTGCATGTTTGCACTTTGTGAGCTGGTCTGTGCGAAGAGTGAGAGTGATCTTGCGAATGTGTATTGAGAGTGCTGGGAGGCAAGGCAAAAGTACATCCGCAGTGTCTGTCTGGGTGTGAAAGTGCTGGCAAGGGAAGGTGAGGACCAGCAAGAGCATTAAGCCCTTAGAAATATTAAGAGGGAAACATGGCTGTATGTTTTAACTTTGTGAGCTGGTGTGTGCCGAGAGTGAGAGTGAGCTTGAGAATGTGTCTTGGGAGTGGTGGGAGGCAAGGCAAGGGGAGATGCCAGGGGGGTGTCTGGCTGTGAGTGCGGTGGGAAGGGCAGTTGAATACAGCACCAGCTCTTAGGCCTTAGAGCTCTGGTGTGGGAGAAATGGCTGTATGTTTTAACTTTGTGAGCTGGTGTGTGCCGAGAGTGAGAGTGAGCTTGCGAATGTCTGTTGGCAGTGGTAGGAGGCAAGGCAAGGGGAGATTCTTAGTGTATGTTTGGCTGTGAAAGCACTGGCAAGGGAAGGTCAGAAACAGCAAGAGCTCTAAGCCCTTAGAGCTCTGGTGAGAGAGAAATGGCTGTATGTTTTAACTTTGTGAGCTGGTGTGTGCCGAGAGTGAGAGTGAGCTTGAGAATGTGTCTTGGCAGGGCTAGGAGGCAAGGCAAAGGGAGATTCTTAGTGTATGTTTGGCTGTGAAAGCACTGGCAAGGGAAGGTCAGAATCAGCAAGAGCTCTAAGCGCTTAGAGCTCTGGTGTGGGAGAAATGGCTGTATGTTTTAACTTCGTGAGCTGGTCTGTGCCGAGAGTCAGAGTGAGCTTGAGAATGTGTCTTGGGAGTGGTGGGAGGCAAGGCAAGGGGAGATGCCAGGGGGGTGTCTGGCTGTGAGTGCGGTGGGAAGGGCAGTTGAATACAGCACCAGCTCTTAGGCCTTAGAGCTATGGTGTGGGAGAAATGGCTGCATGTTTGCACTTTGTGAGCTGGTCTGTGCGAAGAGTGAGAGTGAGCTTGCGAATGTGTATTGAGAGTGCTGGGAGGCAAGGCAAAAGTACATCCGCAGTGTCTGTCTGGGTGTGAAAGTGCTGGCAAGGGAAGGTGAGGACCAGCAAGAGCATTAAGCCCTTAGAAATATTAAGAGGGAAACATGGCTGTATGTTTTAAGTTTGTGAGCTGGTGTGTGCCGAGAGTGAGAGTGAGCTTGCGAATGTGTGTTGGCAGTGGTAGGAGGCAAGGCAAGGGGAGATTCTTAGTGTATATTTGGCTGTGAAAGCACTGGCAAGGGAAGGTCAGAATCAGCAAGAGCTCTAAGCGCTTAGAGCTCTGGTGTGGGAGAAATGGCTGTATGTTTTAACTTTGTGAGCTGGTGTGTGCCGAGAGTGAGAGTGAGCTTGAGAATGTGTCTTGGGAGTGGTGGGAGGCAAGGCAAGGGGAGATGCCAGGGGGGTCTCTGGCTGTGAGTGCGGTGGGAAGGGCAGTTGAATACAGCACCAGCTCTTAGGCCTTAGAGCTCTGGTGTGGGAGAAATGGCTGTATGTTTTAACTTTGTGAGCTGGTGTGTGCCGAGAGTGAGAGTGAGCTTGCGAATGTCTGTTGGCAGTGGTAGGAGGCAAGGCAAGGGGAGATTCTTAGTGTATGTTTGGCTGTGAAAGCACTGGCAAGGGAAGGTCAGAAACAGCAAGAGCTCTAAGCCCTTAGAGCTCTGGTGTGGGAGAAATGGCTGTATGTTTTAACACTGGGAGCTGGTCTGTGCCGAGAGTGAGAGTGAGTTTGCGAATGTGTCTTGGCAGTGGTAGGAGGCAAGGCAAGGGGAGATTCTTAGTGTATGTTTGGCTGTGAAAGCACTGGCAAGGGAAGGTCAGAAACAGCAAGAGCTCTAAGCCCTTAGAGCTCTGGTGTGGGAGAAATGGCTGTATGTTTTAACTTTGTGAGCTGGTCTGTGCCGAGAGTGAGAGTGAGCTTGCGAATGTGTCTTGGGAGTGGCAGGAGGCAAGGCAAGGGGAGATTCTTAGTGTATGTTTGGCTGTGAAAGCACTGGCAAGGGAAGGTCAGAATCAGCAAGAGCTCTAAGCGCTTAGAGCTGTGGTGTGGGAGAAATGGCTGTATGTTTTTACTTTGTGAGCTGGTGTGTGCCGAGAGTGAGAGTGAGCTTGAGAATGTGTCTTGGGAGTGGTGGGAGGCAAGGCAAGGGGAGATGCCAGGGGGGTGTCTGGCTGTGAGTGCGGTGGGAAGGGCAGTTGAATACAGCACCAGCTCTTAGGCCTTCGAGCTATGGTGTGGGAGAAATGGCTGCATGTTTGCACTTTGTGAGCTGGTCTGTGCGAAGAGTGAGAGTGAGCTTGCGAATGTGTATTGAGAGTGCTGGGAGGCAAGGCAAAAGTACATCCGCAGTGTCTGTCTGGGTGTGAAAGTGCTGGCAAGGGAAGGTGAGGACCAGCAAGAGCATTAAGCCCTTAGAAATATTAAGAGGGAAACATGGCTGTATGTTTTAACTTTGTGAGCTGGTGTGTGCCGAGAGTGAGAGTGAGCTTGCGAATGTGTGTTGGCAGTGGTAGGAGGCAAGGCAAGGGGAGATTCTTAGTGTATATTTGGCTGTGAAAGCACTGGCAAGGGAAGGTCAGAAACAGCAAGAGCTCTAAGCCCTTAGAGCTGTGGTGTGGGAGAAATGGCTGTATGTTTTAACTTTGTGAGCTGGTCTGTGCCGAGAGTGATAGTGAGCTTGAGAATGTGTCTTGGCAGGGCTAGGAGGCAAGGCAAGGGGAGATTCTTAGTGTATGTTTGGCTGTGAAAGCACTGGCAAGGGAAGGTCAGAATCAGCAAGAGCTCTAAGCGCTTAGAGCTCTGGTGTGGGAGAAGTGGCTGTATGTTTTAACTTTGTGAGCTGGTGTGTGCCGAGAGTGAGAGTGAGCTTGAGAATGTGTCTTGGGAGTGGTGGGAGGCAAGGCAAGGGGAGATGCCAGGGGGGTGTCTGGCTGTGAGTGCGGTGGGAAGGGCAGTTGAATACAGCACCAGCTCTTAGGCCTTAGAGCTATGGTGTGGGAGAAATGGCTGTATGTTTTAACTTTGTGAGCTGGTGTGTGCCGAGAGTGAGAGTGAGCTTGCGAATGTCTGTTGGCAGTGGTAGGAGGCAAGGCAAGGGGAGATTCTTAGTGTATGTTTGGCTGTGAAAGCACTGGCAAGGGAAGGTCAGAAACAGCAAGAGCTCTAAGCGCTTAGAGCTCTGGTGTGGGAGAAGTGGCTGTATGTTTTAACTTTGTGAGCTGGTCTGTGCCGAGAGTGAGAGTGAGCTTGAGAATGTGTCTTGGGAGTGGTGGGAGGCAAGGCAAGGGGAGATGCCAGAGGGGTGTCTGGCTGTGAGTGTGGTGGGAAGGGCAGTTGAATACAGCACCAGCTCTTAGGCCTTCGAGCTATGGTGTGGGAGAAATGGCTGCATGTTTGCACTTTGTGAGCTGGTCTGTGCGAAGAGTGAGAGTGATCTTGCGAATGTGTATTGAGAGTGCTGGGAGGCAAGGCAAAAGTACATCTGCAGTGTCTGTCTGGGTGTGAAAGTGCTGGCAAGGGAAGGTGAGGACCAGCAAGAGCATTAAGCCCTTAGAAATATTAAGAGGGAAACATGGCTGTATGTTTTAACTTTGTGAGCTGGTGTGTGCCGAGAGTGAGAGTGAGCTTGAGAATGTGTCTTGGGAGTGGTGGGAGGCAAGGCAAGGGGAGATGCCAGGGGGGTGTCTGGCTGTGAGTGCGGTGGGAAGGGCAGTTGAATACAGCACCAGCTCTTAGGCCTTAGAGCTATGGTGTGGGAGAAATGGCTGTATGTTTTAACTTTGTGAGCTGGTGTGTGCCGAGAGTGAGAGTGAGCTTGCGAATGTCTGTTGGCAGTGGTAGGAGGCAAGGCAAGGGGAGATTCTTAGTGTATGTTTGGCTGTGAAAGCACTGGCAAGGGAAGGTCAGAATCAGCAAGAGCTCTAAGCGCTTAGAGCTCTGGTTTGGGAGAAATGGCTGTATGTTTTAACTTTGTGAGCTGGTCTGTGCCGAGAGTGAGAGTGAGCTTGAGAATGTGTCTTGGGAGTGGTGGGAGGCAAGGCAAGGGGAGATGCCAGGGGGGTGTCTGGCTGTGAGTGTGGTGGGAAGGGCAGTTGAATACAGCACCAGCTCTTAGGCCTTCAAGCTATGGTGTGGGAGAAATGGCTGCATGTTTGCACTTTGTGAGCTGGTCTGTGCGAAGAGTGAGAGTGAGCTTGCGAATGTGTATTGAGAGTGCTGGGAGGCAAGGCAAAAGTACATCCGCAGTGTCTGTCTGGGTGTGAAATTGCTGGCAAGGGAAGGTGAGGACCAGCAAGAGCATTAAGCCCTTAGAAATATTAAGAGGGAAACATGGCTGTATGTTTTAAGTTTGTGAGCTGGTGTGTGCCGAGAGTGAGAGTGAGCTTGAGAATGTGTCTTGGCAGTGGTAGGAGGCAAGGCAAGGGGAGATTCTTAGTGCATGTTTGGCTGTGAAAGCACTGGCAAGGGAAGGTCAGAAACAGCAAGAGCTCTAAGCCCTTAGAGCTCTGGTGTGGGAGAAATGAGTGTATGTTTTAACTTTGTGAGCTGGTGTGTGCCGAGAGTGAGAGTGAGCTTGCGAATGTGTGTTGGCAGTGGTAGGAGGCAAGGCAAGGGGAGATTCTTAGTGTATGTTTGGCTGTGAAAGCACTGGCAAGGGAAGGTCAGAAACAGCAAGAGCTCTAAGCCCTTCGAGCTCTGGTGTGGGAGAAATGGCTGTATGTTTTAACACTGGGAGCTGGTCTGTGCCGAGAGTGAGAGTGAGTTTGCGAATGTGTCTTGGCAGTGGTAGGAGGCAAGGCAAGGGGAGATGCCAGGGGGGTGTCTGGCTGTGAGTGCGGTGGGAAGGGCAGTTGAATACAGCACCAGCTCTTAGGCCTTAGAGCTCTGGTGAGAGAGAAATGGCTGTATGTTTTAACACTGGGAGCTGGTGTGTGCCGAGAGTGAGAGTGAGCTTGCGAATGTGTGTTGGCAGTGGTAGGAGGCAAGGCAAGGGGAGATTCTTAGTGTATGTTTGGCTGTGAAAGCACTGGCAAGGGAAGGTCAGAATCAGCAAGAGCTCTAAGCGCTTAGAGCTCTGGTGTGGGAGAAATGGCTGGATGTTTTAACTTTGTGAGCTGGTGTGTGCCGAGAGTGAGAGTGAGCTTGAGAATGTGTCTTGGGAGTGGTGGGAGGCAAGGCAAGGGGAGATTCTTAGTGTATGTTTGGCTGTGAAAGCACTGGCAAGGGAAGGTCAGAAACAGCAAGAGCTCTAAGCCCTTAGAGCTCTGGTGTGGGAGAAATGGCTGTATGTTTTAACACTGGGAGCTGGTCTGTGCCGAGAGTGAGAGTGAGCTTGCGAATGTGTCTTGGCAGTGGTAGGAGGCAAGGCAAGGGGAGATTCTTAGTGTATGTTTGGCTGTGAAAGCACTGGCAAGGGAAGGTCAGAAACAGCAAGAGCTCTAAGCCCTTAGAGCTCTGGTGAGAGAGAAATGGCTGTATGTTTTAACTTTGTGAGCTGGTGTGTGCCGAGAGTGAGAGTGAGCTTGAGAATGTGTCTTGGCAGGGCTAGGAGGCATGGCAAAGGGAGATTCTTAGTGTATGTTTGGCTGTGAAAGCACTGGCAAGGGAAGGTCAGAATCAGCAAGAGCTCTAAGCGCTTAGAGCTCTGGTGTGGGAGAAATGGCTGTATGTTTTAACTTCGTGAGCTGGTCTGTGCCGAGAGTGAGAGTGAGCTTGAGAATGTGTCTTGGGAGTGGTGGGAGGCAAGGCAAGGGGAGATGCCAGGGGGGTGTCTGGCTGTGAGTGCGGTGGGAAGGGCAGTTGAATACAGCACCAGCTCTTAGGCCTTCGAGCTATGGTGTGGGAGAAATGGCTGCATGTTTGCACTTTGTGAGCTGGTCTGTGCGAAGAGTGAGAGTGAGCTTGCGAATGTGTATTGAGAGTGCTGGGAGGCAAGGCAAAAGTACATCCGCAGTGTCTGTCTGGGTGTGAAAGTGCTGGCAAGGGAAGGTGAGGACCAGCAAGAGCATTAAGCCCTTAGAAATATTAAGAGGGAAACATGGCTGTATGTTTTAAGTTTGTGAGCTGGTGTGTGCCGAGAGTGAGAGTGAGCTTGCGAATGTGTGTTGGCAGTGGTAGGAGGCAAGGCAAGGGGAGATTCTTAGTGTATATTTGGCTGTGAAAGCACTGGCAAGGGAAGGTCAGAAACAGCAAGAGCTCTAAGCCCTTAGAGCTGTGGTGTGGGAGAAATGGCTGTATGTTTTAACTTTGTGAGCTGGTCTGTGCCGAGAGTGATAGTGAGCTTGAGAATGTGTCTTGGCAGGGCTAGGAGGCAAGGCAAGGGGAGATTCTTAGTGTATGTTTGGCTGTGAAAGCACTGGCAAGGGAAGGTCAGAAACAGCAAGAGCTCTAAGCCCTTAGAGCTCTGGTGTGGGAGAAATGGCTGTATGTTTTAACACTGGGAGCTGGTCTGTGCCGAGAGTGAGAGTGAGCTTGCGAATGTGTCTTGGGAGTGGCAGGAGGCAAGGCAAGGGGAGATTCTTAGTGTATGTTTGGCTGTGAAAGCACTGGCAAGGGAAGGTCAGAATCAGCAAGAGCTCTAAGCGCTTAGAGCTGTGGTGTGGGAGAAATGGCTGTATGTTTTTACTTTGTAAGCTGGTGTGTGCCGAGAGTGAGAGTGAGCTTGAGAATGTGTCTTGGGAGTGGTGGGAGGCAAGGCAAGGGGAGATGCCAGGGGGGTGTCTGGCTGTGAGTGCGGTGGGAAGGGCAGTTGAATAGAGCACCAGCTCTTAGGCCTTAGAGCTATGGTGTGGGAGAAATGGCTGTATGTTTTAACTTTGTGAGCTGGTGTGTGCCGAGAGTGAGAGTGAGCTTGCGAATGTCTGTTGGCAGTGGTAGGAGGCAAGGCAAGGGGAGATTCTTAGTGTATGTTTGGCTGTGAAAGCACTGGCAAGGGAAGGTCAGAATCAGCAAGAGCTCTAAGCGCTTAGAGCTCTGGTGTGGGAGAAATGGCTGGATGTTTTAACTTTGTGAGCTGGTCTGTGCCGAGAGTCAGAGTGAGCTTGAGAATGTGTCTTGGGAGTGGTGGGAGACAAGGCAAAGGGAGATTCTTAGTGTATGTTTGGCTGTGAAAGCACTGGCAAGGGAAGGTCAGAAACAGCAAGAGCTCTAAGCCCTTAGAGCTCTGGTGTGGGAGAAATGGCTGTATGTTTTAACACTGGGAGCTGGTCTGTGCCGAGAGTGAGAGTGAGTTTGCGAATGTGTGTTGGCAGTGGTAGGAGGCAAGGCAAGGGGAGATTCTTAGTGTATGTTTGGCTGTGAAAGCACTGGCAAGGGAAGGTCAGAAACAGCAAGAGCTCTAAGCGCTTAGAGCTCTGGTGTGGGAGAAGTGGCTGTATGTTTTAACTTTGTGAGCTGGTGTGTGCCGAGAGTGAGAGTGAGCTTGAGAATGTGTCTTGGGAGTGGTGGGAGGCAAGGCAAGGGGAGATGCCAGGGGGGTGTCTGGCTGTGAGTGTGGTGGGAAGGGCAGTTGAATACAGCACCAGCTCTTAGGCCTTCGAGCTATGGTGTGGGAGAAATGGCTGCATGTTTGCACTTTGTGAGCTGGTCTGTGCGAAGAGTGAGAGTGATCTTGCGAATGTGTATTGAGAGTGCTGGGAGGCAAGGCAAAAGTACATCCGCAGTGTCTGTCTGGGTGTGAAAGTGCTGGCAAGGGAAGGTGAGGACCAGCAAGAGCATTAAGCCCTTAGAAATATTAAGAGGGAAACATGGCTGTATGTTTTAACTTTGTGAGCTGGTGTGTGCCGAGAGTGAGAGTGAGCTTGAGAATGTGTCTTGGGAGTGGTGGGAGGCAAGGCAAGGGGAGATGCCAGGGGGGTGTCTGGCTGTGAGTGCGGTGGGAAGGGCAGTTGAATACAGCACCAGCTCTTAGGCCTTAGAGCTCTGGTGTGGGAGAAATGGCTGTATGTTTTAACTTTGTGAGCTGGTGTGTGCCGAGAGTGAGAGTGAGCTTGCGAATGTCTGTTGGCAGTGGTAGGAGGCAAGGCAAGGGGAGATTCTTAGTGTATGTTTGGCTGTGAAAGCACTGGCAAGGGAAGGTCAGAAACAGCAAGAGCTCTAAGCCCTTAGAGCTCTGGTGAGAGAGAAATGGCTGTATGTTTTAACTTTGTGAGCTGGTGTGTGCCGAGAGTGAGAGTGAGCTTGAGAATGTGTCTTGGCAGGGCTAGGAGGCAAGGCAAAGGGAGATTCTTAGTGTATGTTTGGCTGTGAAAGCACTGGCAAGGGAAGGTCAGAATCAGCAAGAGCTCTAAGCGCTTAGAGCTCTGGTGTGGGAGAAATGGCTGTATGTTTTAACTTCGTGAGCTGGTCTGTGCCGAGAGTCAGAGTGAGCTTGAGAATGTGTCTTGGGAGTGGTGGGAGGCAAGGCAAGGGGAGATGCCAGGGGGGTGTCTGGCTGTGAGTGCGGTGGGAAGGGCAGTTGAATACAGCACCAGCTCTTAGGCCTTAGAGCTATGGTGTGGGAGAAATGGCTGCATGTTTGCACTTTGTGAGCTGGTCTGTGCGAAGAGTGAGAGTGAGCTTGCGAATGTGTATTGAGAGTGCTGGGAGGCAAGGCAAAAGTACATCCGCAGTGTCTGTCTGGGTGTGAAAGTGCTGGCAAGGGAAGGTGAGGACCAGCAAGAGCATTAAGCCCTTAGAAATATTAAGAGGGAAACATGGCTGTATGTTTTAAGTTTGTGAGCTGGTGTGTGCCGAGAGTGAGAGTGAGCTTGCGAATGTGTGTTGGCAGTGGTAGGAGGCAAGGCAAGGGGAGATTCTTAGTGTATATTTGGCTGTGAAAGCACTGGCAAGGGAAGGTCAGAAACAGCAAGAGCTCTAAGCCCTTAGAGCTGTGGTGTGGGAGAAATGGCTGTATGTTTTAACTTTGTGAGCTGGTCTGTGCCGAGAGTGATAGTGAGCTTGAGAATGTGTCTTGGCAGTGGTAGGAGGCAAGGCAAGGGGAGATTCTTAGTGTATGTTTGGCTGTGAAAGCACTGGCAAGGGAAGGTCAGAATCAGCAAGAGCTCTAAGCGCTTAGAGCTCTGGTGTGGGAGAAATGGCTGTATGTTTTAACTTTGTGAGCTGGTGTGTGCCGAGAGTGAGAGTGAGCTTGAGAATGTGTCTTGGGAGTGGTGGGAGGCAAGGCAAGGGGAGATGCCAGGGGGGTCTCTGGCTGTGAGTGCGGTGGGAAGGGCAGTTGAATACAGCACCAGCTCTTAGGCCTTAGAGCTCTGGTGTGGGAGAAATGGCTGTATGTTTTAACTTTGTGAGCTGGTGTGTGCCGAGAGTGAGAGTGAGCTTGCGAATGTGTGTTGGCAGTGGTAGGAGGCAAGGCAAGGGGAGATTCTTAGTGTATGTTTGGCTGTGAAAGCACTGGCAAGGGAAGGTCAGAAACAGCAAGAGCTCTAAGCGCTTAGAGCTCTGGTGTGGGAGAAGTGGCTGTATGTTTTAACTTTGTGAGCTGGTGTGTGCCGAGAGTGAGAGTGAGCTTGAGAATGTGTCTTGGGAGTGGTGGGAGGCAAGGCAAGGGGAGATGCCAGGGGGGTGTCTGGCTGTGAGTGTGGTGGGAAGGGCAGTTGAATACAGCACCAGCTCTTAGGCCTTCGAGCTATGGTGTGGGAGAAATGGCTGCATGTTTGCACTTTGTGAGCTGGTCTGTGCGAAGAGTGAGAGTGATCTTGCGAATGTGTATTGAGAGTGCTGGGAGGCAAGGCAAAAGTACATCCGCAGTGTCTGTCTGGGTGTGAAAGTGCTGGCAAGGGAAGGTGAGGACCAGCAAGAGCATTAAGCCCTTAGAAATATTAAGAGGGAAACATGGCTGTATGTTTTAAGTTTGTGAGCTGGTGTGTGCCGAGAGTGAGAGTGAGCTTGAGAATGTGTCTTGGGAGTGGTGGGAGGCAAGGCAAGGGGAGATGCCAGGGGGGTGTCTGGCTGTGAGTGCGGTGGGAAGGGCAGTTGAATACAGCACCAGCTCTTAGGCCTTAGAGCTCTGGTGTGGGAGAAATGGCTGTATGTTTTAACTTTGTGAGCTGGTGTGTGCCGAGAGTGAGAGTGAGCTTGCGAATGTGTGTTGGCAGTGGTAGGAGGCAAGGCAAGGGGAGATTCTTAGTGTGTGTTTGGCTGTGAAAGCACTGGCAAGGGAAGGTCAGAATCAGCAAGAGCTCTAAGCGCTTAGAGCTCTGGTTTGGGAGAAATGGCTGTATGTTTTAACTTTGTGAGCTGGTCTGTGCCGAGAGTGAGAGTGAGCTTGAGAATGTGTCTTGGGAGTGGTGGGAGGCAAGGCAAGGGGAGATGCCAGGGGGGTGTCTGGCTGTGAGTGCGGTGGGAAGGGCAGTTGAATACAGCACCAGCTCTTAGGCCTTCGAGCTATGGTGTGGGAGAAATGGCTGCATGTTTGCACTTTGTGAGCTGGTCTGTGCGAAGAGTGAGAGTGAGCTTGCGAATGTGTATTGAGAGTGCTGGGAGGCAAGGCAAAAGTACATCCGCAGTGTCTGTCTGGGTGTGAAAGTGCTGGCAAGGGAAGGTGAGGACCAGCAAGAGCATTAAGCCCTTAGAAATATTAAGAGGGAAACATGGCTGTATGTTTTAAGTTTGTGAGCTGGTGTGTGCCGAGAGTGAGAGTGAGCTTGAGAATGTGTCTTGGCAGTGGTAGGAGGCAAGGCAAGGGGAGATTCTTAGTGTATGTTTTTCTGTGAAAGCACTGGCAAGGGAAGGTCAGAAACAGCAAGAGCTCTAAGCCCTTAGAGCTCTGGTGTGGGAGAAATGAGTGTATGTTTTAACTTTGTGAGCTGGTCTGTGCCGAGAGTGAGAGTGAGCTTGCGAATGTGTCTTGGCAGTGGTAGGAGGCAAGGCAAGGGGAGATTCTTAGTGTATGTTTGGCTGTGAAAGCACTGGCAAGGGAAGGTCAGAAACAGCAAGAGCTCTAAGCCCTTAGAGCTCTGGTGTGGGAGAAATGGCTGTATGTTTTAACACTGGGAGCTGGTCTGTGCCGAGAGTGAGAGTGAGTTTGCGAATGTGTCTTGGCAGTGGTAGGAGGCAAGGCAAGGGGAGATTCTTAGTGTATGTTTGGCTGTGAAAGCACTGGCAAGGGAAGGTCAGAAACAGCAAGAGCTCTAAGCCCTTAGAGCTCTGGTGTGGGAGAAATGGCTGTATGTTTTAACTTTGTGAGCTGGTCTGTGCCGAGAGTGAGAGTGAGCTTGCGAATGTGTCTTGGGAGTGGCAGGAGGCAAGGCAAGGGGAGATTCTTAGTGTATGTTTGGCTGTGAAAGCACTGGCAAGGGAAGGTCAGAATCAGCAAGAGCTCTAAGCGCTTAGAGCTGTGGTGTGGGAGAAATGGCTCTATGTTTTTACTTTGTGAGCTGGTGTGTGCCGAGAGTGAGAGTGAGCTTGAGAATGTGTCTTGGGAGTGGTGGGAGGCAAGGCAAGGGGAGATGCCAGGGGGGTGTCTGGCTGTGAGTGCGGTGGGAAGGGCAGTTGAATACAGCACCAGCTCTTAGGCCTTCGAGCTATGGTGTGGGAGAAATGGCTGCATGTTTGCACTTTGTGAGCTGGTCTGTGCGAAGAGTGAGAGTGAGCTTGCGAATGTGTATTGAGAGTGCTGGGAGGCAAGGCAAAAGTACATCCGCAGTGTCTGTCTGGGTGTGAAAGTGCTGGCAAGGGAAGGTGAGGACCAGCAAGAGCATTAAGCCCTTAGAAATATTAAGAGGGAAACATGGCTGTATGTTTTAAGTTTGTGAGCTGGTGTGTGCCGAGAGTGAGAGTGAGCTTGCGAATGTGTGTTGGCAGTGGTAGGAGGCAAGGCAAGGGGAGATTCTTAGTGTATATTTGGCTGTGAAAGCACTGGCAAGGGAAGGTCAGAAACAGCAAGAGCTCTAAGCCCTTAGAGCTGTGGTGTGGGAGAAATGGCTGTATGTTTTAACTTTGTGAGCTGGTCTGTGCCGAGAGTGATAGTGAGCTTGAGAATGTGTCTTGGCAGGGCTAGGAGGCAAGGCAAGGGGAGATTCTTAGTGTATGTTTGGCTGTGAAAGCACTGGCAAGGGAAGGTCAGAATCAGCAAGAGCTCTAAGCGCTTAGAGCTCTGGTGTGGGAGAAGTGGCTGTATGTTTTAACTTTGTGAGCTGGTGTGTGCCGAGAGTGAGAGTGAGCTTGAGAATGTGTCTTGGGAGTGGTGGGAGGCAAGGCAAGGGGAGATGCCAGGGGGGTGTCTGGCTGTGAGTGCGGTGGGAAGGGCAGTTGAATACAGCACCAGCTCTTAGGCCTTAGAGCTCTGGTGTGGGAGAAATGGCTGTATGTTTTAACTTTGTGAGCTGGTGTGTGCCGAGAGTGAGAGTGAGCTTGCGAATGTGTGTTGGCAGTGGTAGGAGGCAAGGCAAGGGGAGATTCTTAGTGTATGTTTGGCTGTGAAAGCACTGGCAAGGGAAGGTCAGAAACAGCAAGAGCTCTAAGCCCTTAGAGCTCTGGTGTGGGAGAAATGGCTGTATGTTTTAACACTGGGAGCTGGTCTGTGCCGAGAGTGAGAGTGAGTTTGCGAATGTGTGTTGGCAGTGGTAGGAGGCAAGGCAAGGGGAGATTCTTAGTGTATGTTTGGCTGTGAAAGCACTGGCAAGGGAAGGTCAGAAACAGCAAGAGCTCTAAGCGCTTAGAGCTCTGGTGTGGGAGAAGTGGCTGTATGTTTTAACTTTGTGAGCTGGTGTGTGCCGAGAGTGAGAGTGAGCTTGAGAATGTGTCTTGGGAGTGGTGGGAGGCAAGGCAAGGGGAGATGCCAGGGGGGTGTCTGGCTGTGAGTGTGGTGGGAAGGGCAGTTGAATACAGCACCAGCTCTTAGGCCTTCGAGCTATGGTGTGGGAGAAATGGCTGCATGTTTGCACTTTGTGAGCTGGTCTGTGCGAAGAGTGAGAGTGATCTTGCGAATGTGTATTGAGAGTGCTGGGAGGCAAGGCAAAAGTACATCTGCAGTGTCTGTCTGGGTGTGAAAGTGCTGGCAAGGGAAGGTGAGGACCAGCAAGAGCATTAAGCCCTTAGAAATATTAAGAGGGAAACATGGCTGTATGTTTTAACTTTGTGAGCTGGTGTGTGCCGAGAGTGAGAGTGAGCTTGAGAATGTGTCTTGGGAGTGGTGGGAGGCAAGGCAAGGGGAGATGCCAGGGGGGTGTCTGGCTGTGAGTGCGGTGGGAAGGGCAGTTGAATACAGCACCAGCTCTTAGGCCTTAGAGCTATGGTGTGGGAGAAATGGCTGTATGTTTTAACTTTGTGAGCTGGTGTGTGCCGAGAGTGAGAGTGAGCTTGCGAATGTCTGTTGGCAGTGGTAGGAGGCAAGGCAAGGGGAGATTCTTAGTGTATGTTTGGCTGTGAAAGCACTGGCAAGGGAAGGTCAGAATCAGCAAGAGCTCTAAGCGCTTAGAGCTATGGTTTGGGAGAAATGGCTGTATGTTTTAACTTTGTGAGCTGGTCTGTGCCGAGAGTGAGAGTGAGCTTGAGAATGTGTCTTGGCAGTGGTAGGAGGCAAGGCAAGGGGAGATTCTTAGTGCATGTTTGGCTGTGAAAGCACTGGCAAGGGAAGGTCAGAAACAGCAAGAGCTCTAAGCCCTTAGAGCTCTGGTGTGGGAGAAATGAGTGTATGTTTTAACTTTGTGAGCTGGTCTGTGCCGAGAGTGAGAGTGAGCTTGCGAATGTGTCTTGGCAGTGGTAGGAGGCAAGGCAAGGGGAGATTCTTAGTGTATGTTTGGCTGTGAAAGCACTGGCAAGGGAAGGTCAGAAACAGCAAGAGCTCTAAGCCCTTAGAGCTCTGGTGTGGGAGAAATGGCTGTATGTTTTAACACTGGGAGCTGGTCTGTGCCGAGAGTGAGAGTGAGTTTGCGAATGTGTCTTGGCAGTGGTAGGAGGCAAGGCAAGGGGAGATTCTTAGTGTATGTTTGGCTGTGAAAGCACTGGCAAGGGAAGGTCAGAAACAGCAAGAGCTCTAAGCCCTTAGAGCTCTGGTGTGGGAGAAATGGCTGTATGTTTTAACTTTGTGAGCTGGTCTGTGCCGAGAGTGAGAGTGAGCTTGCGAATGTGTCTTGGGAGTGGCAGGAGGCAAGGCAAGGGGAGATTCTTAGTGTATGTTTGGCTGTGAAAGCACTGGCAAGGGAAGGTCAGAATCAGCAAGAGCTCTAAGCGCTTAGAGCTGTGGTGTGGGAGAAATGGCTGTATGTTTTTACTTTGTGAGCTGGTGTGTGCCGAGAGTGAGAGTGAGCTTGAGAATGTGTCTTGGGAGTGGTGGGAGGCAAGGCAAGGGGAGATGCCAGGGGGGTGTCTGGCTGTGAGTGCGGTGGGAAGGGCAGTTGAATACAGCACCAGCTCTTAGGCCTTCGAGCTATGGTGTGGGAGAAATGGCTGCATGTTTGCACTTTGTGAGCTGGTCTGTGCGAAGAGTGAGAGTGAGCTTGCGAATGTGTATTGAGAGTGCTGGGAGGCAAGGCAAAAGTACATCCGCAGTGTCTGTCTGGGTGTGAAAGTGCTGGCAAGGGAAGGTGAGGACCAGCAAGAGCATTAAGCCCTTAGAAATATTAAGAGGGAAACATGGCTGTATGTTTTAAGTTTGTGAGCTGGTGTGTGCCGAGAGTGAGAGTGAGCTTGCGAATGTGTGTTGGCAGTGGTAGGAGGCAAGGCAAGGGGAGATTCTTAGTGTATATTTGGCTGTGAAAGCACTGGCAAGGGAAGGTCAGAAACAGCAAGAGCTCTAAGCCCTTAGAGCTGTGGTGTGGGAGAAATGGCTGTATGTTTTAACTTTGTGAGCTGGTCTGTGCCGAGAGTGATAGTGAGCTTGAGAATGTGTCTTGGCAGGGCTAGGAGGCAAGGCAAGGGGAGATTCTTAGTGTATGTTTGGCTGTGAAAGCACTGGCAAGGGAAGGTCAGAATCAGCAAGAGCTCTAAGCGCTTAGAGCTCTGGTGTGGGAGAAGTGGCTGTATGTTTTAACTTTGTGAGCTGGTGTGTGCCGAGAGTGAGAGTGAGCTTGAGAATGTGTCTTGGGAGTGGTGGGAGGCAAGGCAAGGGGAGATGCCAGGGGGGTGTCTGGCTGTGAGTGCGGTGGGAAGGGCAGTTGAATACAGCACCAGCTCTTAGGCCTTAGAGCTCTGGTGTGGGAGAAATGGCTGTATGTTTTAACTTTGTGAGCTGGTGTGTGCCGAGAGTGAGAGTGAGCTTGCGAATGTGTGTTGGCAGTGGTAGGAGGCAAGGCAAGGGGAGATTCTTAGTGTATGTTTGGCTGTGAAAGCACTGGCAAGGGAAGGTCAGAAACAGCAAGAGCTCTAAGCCCTTAGAGCTCTGGTGTGGGAGAAATGGCTGTATGTTTTAACACTGGGAGCTGGTCTGTGCCGAGAGTGAGAGTGAGTTTGCGAATGTGTGTTGGCAGTGGTAGGAGGCAAGGCAAGGGGAGATTCTTAGTGTATGTTTGGCTGTGAAAGCACTGGCAAGGGAAGGTCAGAAACAGCAAGAGCTCTAAGCGCTTAGAGCTCTGGTGTGGGAGAAGTGGCTGTATGTTTTAACTTTGTGAGCTGGTGTGTGCCGAGAGTGAGAGTGAGCTTGAGAATGTGTCTTGGGAGTGGTGGGAGGCAAGGCAAGGGGAGATGCCAGGGGGGTGTCTGGCTGTGAGTGTGGTGGGAAGGGCAGTTGAATACAGCACCAGCTCTTAGGCCTTCGAGCTATGGTGTGGGAGAAATGGCTGCATGTTTGCACTTTGTGAGCTGGTCTGTGCGAAGAGTGAGAGTGATCTTGCGAATGTGTATTGAGAGTGCTGGGAGGCAAGGCAAAAGTACATCTGCAGTGTCTGTCTGGGTGTGAAAGTGCTGGCAAGGGAAGGTGAGGACCAGCAAGAGCATTAAGCCCTTAGAAATATTAAGAGGGAAACATGGCTGTATGTTTTAACTTTGTGAGCTGGTGTGTGCCGAGAGTGAGAGTGAGCTTGAGAATGTGTCTTGGGAGTGGTGGGAGGCAAGGCAAGGGGAGATGCCAGGGGGGTGTCTGGCTGTGAGTGCGGTGGGAAGGGCAGTTGAATACAGCACCAGCTCTTAGGCCTTAGAGCTATGGTGTGGGAGAAATGGCTGTATGTTTTAACTTTGTGAGCTGGTGTGTGCCGAGAGTGAGAGTGAGCTTGCGAATGTCTGTTGGCAGTGGTAGGAGGCAAGGCAAGGGGAGATTCTTAGTGTATGTTTGGCTGTGAAAGCACTGGCAAGGGAAGGTCAGAATCAGCAAGAGCTCTAAGCGCTTAGAGCTATGGTTTGGGAGAAATGGCTGTATGTTTTAACTTTGTGAGCTGGTCTGTGCCGAGAGTGAGAGTGAGCTTGAGAATGTGTCTTGGCAGTGGTGGGAGGCAAGGCAAGGGGAGATGCCAGGGGGGTGTCTGGCTGTGAGTGCGGTGGGAAGGGCAGTTGAATACAGCACCAGCTCTTAGGCCTTCGAGCTATGGTGTGGGAGAAATGGCTGCATGTTTGCACTTTGTGAGCTGGTCTGTGCGAAGAGTGAGAGTGAGCTTGCGAATGTGTATTGAGAGTGCTGGGAGGCAAGGCAAAAGTACATCCGCAGTGTCTGTCTGGGTGTGAAAGTGCTGGCAAGGGAAGGTGAGGACCAGCAAGAGCATTAAGCCCTTAGAAATATTAAGAGGGAAACATGGCTGTATGTTTTAAGTTTGTGAGCTGGTGTGTGCCGAGAGTGAGAGTGAGCTTGAGAATGTGTCTTGGCAGTGGTAGGAGGCAAGGCAAGGGGAGATTCTTAGTGCATGTTTGGCTGTGAAAGCACTGGCAAGGGAAGGTCAGAAACAGCAAGAGCTCTAAGCCCTTAGAGCTCTGGTGTGGGAGAAATGAGTGTATGTTTTAACTTTGTGAGCTGGTGTGTGCCGAGAGTGAGAGTGAGCTTGCGAATGTGTGTTGGCAGTGGTAGGAGGCAAGGCAAGGGGAGATTCTTAGTGTATGTTTGGCTGTGAAAGCACTGGCAAGGGAAGGTCAGAAACAGCAAGAGCTCTAAGCCCT
This sequence comes from Pelecanus crispus, assembly GCF_030463565.1. Taxonomy (NCBI): domain Eukaryota; kingdom Metazoa; phylum Chordata; class Aves; order Pelecaniformes; family Pelecanidae; genus Pelecanus; species Pelecanus crispus. Next base: position 90,345,958 of record NC_134643.1, on the reverse strand, counting down.
TAGAGCTCTGGTGTGGGAGAAATGGCTGTATGTTTTAACACTGGGAGCTGGTCTGTGCCGAGAGTGAGAGTGAGTTTGCGAATGTGTCTTGGCAGTGGTAGGAGGCAAGGCAAGGGGAGATGCCAGGGGGGTGTCTGGCTGTGAGTGCGGTGGGAAGGGCAGTTGAATACAGCACCAGCTCTTAGGCCTTAGAGCTCTGGTGAGAGAGAAATGGCTGTATGTTTTAACACTGGGAGCTGGTGTGTGCCGAGAGTGAGAGTGAGCTTGCGAATGTGTGTTGGCAGTGGTAGGAGGCAAGGCAAGGGGAGATTCTTAGTGTATGTTTGGCTGTGAAAGCACTGGCAAGGGAAGGTCAGAATCAGCAAGAGCTCTAAGCGCTTAGAGCTGTGGTGTGGGAGAAATGGCTGGATGTTTTAACTTTGTGAGCTGGTGTGTGCCGAGAGTGAGAGTGAGCTTGAGAATGTGTCTTGGGAGTGGTGGGAGGCAAGGCAAGGGGAGATTCTTAGTGTATGTTTGGCTGTGAAAGCACTGGCAAGGGAAGGTCAGAAACAGCAAGAGCTCTAAGCCCTTAGAGCTCTGGTGTGGGAGAAATGGCTGTATGTTTTAACACTGGGAGCTGGTCTGTGCCGAGAGTGAGAGTGAGTTTGCGAATGTGTCTTGGCAGTGGTAGGAGGCAAGGCAAGGGGAGATTCTTAGTGTATGTTTGGCTGTGAAAGCACTGGCAAGGGAAGGTCAGAAACAGCAAGAGCTCTAAGCGCTTAGAGCTCTGGTGTGGGAGAAGTGGCTGTATGTTTTTACTTTGTGAGCTGGTCTGTGCCGAGAGTGAGAGTGAGCTTGAGAATGTGTCTTGGCAGTGGTAGGAGGCAAGGCAAGGGGAGATTCTTAGTGCATGTTTGGCTGTGAAAGCACTGGCAAGGGAAGGTCAGAAACAGCAAGAGCTCTAAGCCCTTAGAGCTCTGGTGTGGGAGAAATGAGTGTATGTTTTAACTTTGTGAGCTGGTCTGTGCCGAGAGTGAGAGTGAGCTTGCGAATGTGTCTTGGCAGTGGTAGGAGGCAAGGCAAGGGGAGATTCTTAGTGTATGTTTGGCTGTGAAAGCACTGGCAAGGGAAGGTCAGAAACAGCAAGAGCTCTAAGCCCTTAGAGCTCTGGTGTGGGAGAAATGGCTGTATGTTTTAACACTGGGAGCTGGTCTGTGCCGAGAGTGAGAGTGAGTTTGCGAATGTGTCTTGGCAGTGGTAGGAGGCAAGGCAAGGGGAGATTCTTAGTGTATGTTTGGCTGTGAAAGCACTGGCAAGGGAAGGTCAGAATCAGCAAGAGCTCTAAGCGCTTAGAGCTCTGGTGTGGGAGAAATGGCTGTATGTTTTAACTTCGTGAGCTGGTCTGTGCCGAGAGTGAGAGTGAGCTTGAGAATGTGTCTTGGGAGTGGTGGGAGGCAAGGCAAGGGGAGATGCCAGGGGGGTGTCTGGCTGTGAGTGCGGTGGGAAGGGCAGTTGAATACAGCACCAGCTCTTAGGCCTTCGAGCTATGGTGTGGGAGAAATGGCTGCATGTTTGCACTTTGTGAGCTGGTCTGTGCGAAGAGTGAGAGTGAGCTTGCGAATGTGTATTGAGAGTGCTGGGAGGCAAGGCAAAAGTACATCCGCAGTGTCTGTCTGGGTGTGAAAGTGCTGGCAAGGGAAGGTGAGGACCAGCAAGAGCATTAAGCCCTTAGAAATATTAAGAGGGAAACATGGCTGTATGTTTTAAGTTTGTGAGCTGGTGTGTGCCGAGAGTGAGAGTGAGCTTGCGAATGTGTGTTGGCAGTGGTAGGAGGCAAGGCAAGGGGAGATTCTTAGTGTATATTTGGCTGTGAAAGCACTGGCAAGGGAAGGTCAGAAACAGCAAGAGCTCTAAGCCCTTAGAGCTGTGGTGTGGGAGAAATGGCTGTATGTTTTAACTTTGTGAGCTGGTCTGTGCCGAGAGTGATAGTGAGCTTGAGAATGTGTCTTGGCAGGGCTAGGAGGCAAGGCAAGGGGAGATTCTTAGTGTATGTTTGGCTGTGAAAGCACTGGCAAGGGAAGGTCAGAATCAGCAAGAGCTCTAAGCGCTTAGAGCTCTGGTGTGGGAGAAGTGGCTGTATGTTTTAACTTTGTGAGCTGGTGTGTGCCGAGAGTGAGAGTGAGCTTGAGAATGTGTCTTGGGAGTGGTGGGAGGCAAGGCAAGGGGAGATGCCAGGGGGGTGTCTGGCTGTGAGTGCGGTGGGAAGGGCAGTTGAATACAGCACCAGCTCTTAGGCCTTAGAGCTCTGGTGTGGGAGAAATGGCTGTATGTTTTAACTTTGTGAGCTGGTGTGTGCCGAGAGTGAGAGTGAGCTTGCGAATGTGTGTTGGCAGTGGTAGGAGGCAAGGCAAGGGGAGATTCTTAGTGTATGTTTGGCTGTGAAAGCACTGGCAAGGGAAGGTCAGAAACAGCAAGAGCTCTAAGCCCTTAGAGCTCTGGTGTGGGAGAAATGGCTGTATGTTTTAACACTGGGAGCTGGTCTGTGCCGAGAGTGAGAGTGAGTTTGCGAATGTGTGTTGGCAGTGGTAGGAGGCAAGGCAAGGGGAGATTCTTAGTGTATGTTTGGCTGTGAAAGCACTGGCAAGGGAAGGTCAGAAACAGCAAGAGCTCTAAGCGCTTAGAGCTCTGGTGTGGGAGAAGTGGCTGTATGTTTTAACTTTGTGAGCTGGTGTGTGCCGAGAGTCAGAGTGAGCTTGAGAATGTGTCTTGGGAGTGGTGGGAGGCAAGGCAAGGGGAGATGCCAGGGGGGTGTCTGGCTGTGAGTGTGGTGGGAAGGGCAGTTGAATACAGCACCAGCTCTTAGGCCTTCGAGCTATGGTGTGGGAGAAATGGCTGCATGTTTGCACTTTGTGAGCTGGTCTGTGCGAAGAGTGAGAGTGATCTTGCGAATGTGTATTGAGAGTGCTGGGAGGCAAGGCAAAAGTACATCTGCAGTGTCTGTCTGGGTGTGAAAGTGCTGGCAAGGGAAGGTGAGGACCAGCAAGAGCATTAAGCCCTTAGAAATATTAAGAGGGAAACATGGCTGTATGTTTTAACTTTGTGAGCTGGTGTGTGCCGAGAGTGAGAGTGAGCTTGAGAATGTGTCTTGGGAGTGGTGGGAGGCAAGGCAAGGGGAGATGCCAGGGGGGTGTCTGGCTGTGAGTGCGGTGGGAAGGGCAGTTGAATACAGCACCAGCTCTTAGGCCTTAGAGCTATGGTGTGGGAGAAATGGCTGTATGTTTTAACTTTGTGAGCTGGTGTGTGCCGAGAGTGAGAGTGAGCTTGCGAATGTCTGTTGGCAGTGGTAGGAGGCAAGGCAAGGGGAGATTCTTAGTGTATGTTTGGCTGTGAAAGCACTGGCAAGGGAAGGTCAGAATCAGCAAGAGCTCTAAGCGCTTAGAGCTCTGGTGTGGGAGAAATGGCTGTATGTTTTAACTTTGTGAGCTGGTCTGTGCCGAGAGTGAGAGTGAGCTTGAGAATGTGTCTTGGGAGTGGTGGGAGGCAAGGCAAGGGGAGATGCCAGGGGGGTGTCTGGCTGTGAGTGCGGTGGGAAGGGCAGTTGAATACAGCACCAGCTCTTAGGCCTTCGAGCTATGGTGTGGGAGAAATGGCTGCATGTTTGCACTTTGTGAGCTGGTCTGTGCGAAGAGTGAGAGTGAGCTTGCGAATGTGTATTGAGAGTGCTGGGAGGCAAGGCAAAAGTACATCCGCAGTGTCTGTCTGGGTGTGAAAGTGCTGGCAAGGGAAGGTGAGGACCAGCAAGAGCATTAAGCCCTTAGAAATATTAAGAGGGAAACATGGCTGTATGTTTTAAGTTTGTGAGCTGGTGTGTGCCGAGAGTGAGAGTGAGCTTGAGAATGTGTCTTGGCAGTGGTAGGAGGCAAGGCAAGGGGAGATTCTTAGTGCATGTTTGGCTGTGAAAGCACTGGCAAGGGAAGGTCAGAAACAGCAAGAGCTCTAAGCCCTTAGAGCTCTGGTGTGGGAGAAATGAGTGTATGTTTTAACTTTGTGAGCTGGTGTGTGCCGAGAGTGAGAGTGAGCTTGCGAATGTGTGTTGGCAGTGGTAGGAGGCAAGGCAAGGGGAGATTCTTAGTGTATGTTTGGCTGTGAAAGCACTGGCAAGGGAAGGTCAGAAACAGCAAGAGCTCTAAGCCCTTAGAGCTCTGGTGTGGGAGAAATGGCTGTATGTTTTAACACTGGGAGCTGGTCTGTGCCGAGAGTGAGAGTGAGTTTGCGAATGTGTCTTGGCAGTGGTAGGAGGCAAGGCAAGGGGAGATGCCAGGGGGGTGTCTGGCTGTGAGTGCGGTGGGAAGGGCAGTTGAATACAGCACCAGCTCTTAGGCCTTAGAGCTCTGGTGAGAGAGAAATGGCTGTATGTTTTAACACTGGGAGCTGGTGTGTGCCGAGAGTGAGAGTGAGCTTGCGAATGTGTGTTGGCAGTGGTAGGAGGCAAGGCAAGGGGAGATTCTTAGTGTATGTTTGGCTGTGAAAGCACTGGCAAGGGAAGGTCAGAATCAGCAAGAGCTCTAAGCGCTTAGAGCTGTGGTGTGGGAGAAATGGCTGGATGTTTTAACTTTGTGAGCTGGTGTGTGCCGAGAGTGAGAGTGAGCTTGAGAATGTGTCTTGGGAGTGGTGGGAGGCAAGGCAAGGGGAGATTCTTAGTGTATGTTTGGCTGTGAAAGCACTGGCAAGGGAAGGTCAGAAACAGCAAGAGCTCTAAGCCCTTAGAGCTCTGGTGTGGGAGAAATGGCTGTATGTTTTAACACTGGGAGCTGGTCTGTGCCGAGAGTGAGAGTGAGTTTGCGAATGTGTCTTGGCAGTGGTAGGAGGCAAGGCAAGGGGAGATTCTTAGTGTATGTTTGGCTGTGAAAGCACTGGCAAGGGAAGGTCAGAAACAGCAAGAGCTCTAAGCGCTTAGAGCTCTGGTGTGGGAGAAGTGGCTGTATGTTTTTACTTTGTGAGCTGGTCTGTGCCGAGAGTGAGAGTGAGCTTGAGAATGTGTCTTGGCAGTGGTAGGAGGCAAGGCAAGGGGAGATTCTTAGTGCATGTTTGGCTGTGAAAGCACTGGCAAGGGAAGGTCAGAAACAGCAAGAGCTCTAAGCCCTTAGAGCTCTGGTGTGGGAGAAATGAGTGTATGTTTTAACTTTGTGAGCTGGTCTGTGCCGAGAGTGAGAGTGAGCTTGCGAATGTGTCTTGGCAGTGGTAGGAGGCAAGGCAAGGGGAGATTCTTAGTGTATGTTTGGCTGTGAAAGCACTGGCAAGGGAAGGTCAGAAACAGCAAGAGCTCTAAGCCCTTAGAGCTCTGGTGTGGGAGAAATGGCTGTATGTTTTAACACTGGGAGCTGGTCTGTGCCGAGAGTGAGAGTGAGTTTGCGAATGTGTCTTGGCAGTGGTAGGAGGCAAGGCAAGGGGAGATTCTTAGTGTATGTTTGGCTGTGAAAGCACTGGCAAGGGAAGGTCAGAAACAGCAAGAGCTCTAAGCCCTTAGAGCTCTGGTGTGGGAGAAATGGCTGTATGTTTTAACTTTGTGAGCTGGTCTGTGCCGAGAGTGAGAGTGAGCTTGCGAATGTGTCTTGGGAGTGGCAGGAGGCAAGGCAAGGGGAGATTCTTAGTGTATGTTTGGCTGTGAAAGCACTGGCAAGGGAAGGTCAGAATCAGCAAGAGCTCTAAGCGCTTAGAGCTGTGGTGTGGGAGAAATGGCTGTATGTTTTTACTTTGTGAGCTGGTGTGTGCCGAGAGTGAGAGTGAGCTTGAGAATGTGTCTTGGGAGTGGTGGGAGGCAAGGCAAGGGGAGATGCCAGGGGGGTGTCTGGCTGTGAGTGCGGTGGGAAGGGCAGTTGAATACAGCACCAGCTCTTAGGCCTTCGAGCTATGGTGTGGGAGAAATGGCTGCATGTTTGCACTTTGTGAGCTGGTCTGTGCGAAGAGTGAGAGTGAGCTTGCGAATGTGTATTGAGAGTGCTGGGAGGCAAGGCAAAAGTACATCCGCAGTGTCTGTCTGGGTGTGAAAGTGCTGGCAAGGGAAGGTGAGGACCAGCAAGAGCATTAAGCCCTTAGAAATATTAAGAGGGAAACATGGCTGTATGTTTTAAGTTTGTGAGCTGGTGTGTGCCGAGAGTGAGAGTGAGCTTGCGAATGTGTGTTGGCAGTGGTAGGAGGCAAGGCAAGGGGAGATTCTTAGTGTATATTTGGCTGTGAAAGCACTGGCAAGGGAAGGTCAGAAACAGCAAGAGCTCTAAGCCCTTAGAGCTGTGGTGTGGGAGAAATGGCTGTATGTTTTAACTTTGTGAGCTGGTCTGTGCCGAGAGTGATAGTGAGCTTGAGAATGTGTCTTGGCAGGGCTAGGAGGCAAGGCAAGGGGAGATTCTTAGTGTATGTTTGGCTGTGAAAGCACTGGCAAGGGAAGGTCAGAATCAGCAAGAGCTCTAAGCGCTTAGAGCTCTGGTGTGGGAGAAGTGGCTGTATGTTTTAACTTTGTGAGCTGGTGTGTGCCGAGAGTGAGAGTGAGCTTGAGAATGTGTCTTGGGAGTGGTGGGAGGCAAGGCAAGGGGAGATGCCAGGGGGGTGTCTGGCTGTGAGTGCGGTGGGAAGGGCAGTTGAATACAGCACCAGCTCTTAGGCCTTAGAGCTCTGGTGTGGGAGAAATGGCTGTATGTTTTAACTTTGTGAGCTGGTGTGTGCCGAGAGTGAGAGTGAGCTTGCGAATGTGTGTTGGCAGTGGTAGGAGGCAAGGCAAGGGGAGATTCTTAGTGTATGTTTGGCTGTGAAAGCACTGGCAAGGGAAGGTCAGAAACAGCAAGAGCTCTAAGCCCTTAGAGCTCTGGTGTGGGAGAAATGGCTGTATGTTTTAACACTGGGAGCTGGTCTGTGCCGAGAGTGAGAGTGAGTTTGCGAATGTGTGTTGGCAGTGGTAGGAGGCAAGGCAAGGGGAGATTCTTAGTGTATGTTTGGCTGTGAAAGCACTGGCAAGGGAAGGTCAGAAACAGCAAGAGCTCTAAGCGCTTAGAGCTCTGGTGTGGGAGAAGTGGCTGTATGTTTTAACTTTGTGAGCTGGTGTGTGCCGAGAGTGAGAGTGAGCTTGAGAATGTGTCTTGGGAGTGGTGGGAGGCAAGGCAAGGGGAGATGCCAGGGGGGTGTCTGGCTGTGAGTGTGGTGGGAAGGGCAGTTGAATACAGCACCAGCTCTTAGGCCTTCGAGCTATGGTGTGGGAGAAATGGCTGCATGTTTGCACTTTGTGAGCTGGTCTGTGCGAAGAGTGAGAGTGATCTTGCGAATGTGTATTGAGAGTGCTGGGAGGCAAGGCAAAAGTACATCTGCAGTGTCTGTCTGGGTGTGAAAGTGCTGGCAAGGGAAGGTGAGGACCAGCAAGAGCATTAAGCCCTTAGAAATATTAAGAGGGAAACATGGCTGTATGTTTTAACTTTGTGAGCTGGTGTGTGCCGAGAGTGAGAGTGAGCTTGAGAATGTGTCTTGGGAGTGGTGGGAGGCAAGGCAAGGGGAGATGCCAGGGGGGTGTCTGGCTGTGAGTGCGGTGGGAAGGGCAGTTGAATACAGCACCAGCTCTTAGGCCTTAGAGCTATGGTGTGGGAGAAATGGCTGTATGTTTTAACTTTGTGAGCTGGTGTGTGCCGAGAGTGAGAGTGAGCTTGCGAATGTCTGTTGGCAGTGGTAGGAGGCAAGGCAAGGGGAGATTCTTAGTGTATGTTTGGCTGTGAAAGCACTGGCAAGGGAAGGTCAGAATCAGCAAGAGCTCTAAGCGCTTAGAGCTCTGGTGTGGGAGAAATGGCTGTATGTTTTAACTTTGTGAGCTGGTCTGTGCCGAGAGTGAGAGTGAGCTTGAGAATGTGTCTTGGGAGTGGTGGGAGGCAAGGCAAGGGGAGATGCCAGGGGGGTGTCTGGCTGTGAGTGCGGTGGGAAGGGCAGTTGAATACAGCACCAGCTCTTAGGCCTTCGAGCTATGGTGTGGGAGAAATGGCTGCATGTTTGCACTTTGTGAGCTGGTCTGTGCGAAGAGTGAGAGTGAGCTTGCGAATGTGTATTGAGAGTGCTGGGAGGCAAGGCAAAAGTACATCCGCAGTGTCTGTCTGGGTGTGAAAGTGCTGGCAAGGGAAGGTGAGGACCAGCAAGAGCATTAAGCCCTTAGAAATATTAAGAGGGAAACATGGCTGTATGTTTTAACTTTGTGAGCTGGTGTGTGCCGAGAGTGAGAGTGAGCTTGAGAATGTGTCTTGGCAGTGGTAGGAGGCAAGGCAAGGGGAGATTCTTAGTGCATGTTTGGCTGTGAAAGCACTGGCAAGGGAAGGTCAGAAACAGCAAGAGCTCTAAGCCCTTAGAGCTCTGGTGTGGGAGAAATGAGTGTATGTTTTAACTTTGTGAGCTGGTGTGTGCCGAGAGTGAGAGTGAGCTTGCGAATGTGTGTTGGCAGTGGTAGGAGGCAAGGCAAGGGGAGATTCTTAGTGTATGTTTGGCTGTGAAAGCACTGGCAAGGGAAGGTCAGAAACAGCAAGAGCTCTAAGCCCTTAGAGCTCTGGTGTGGGAGAAATGGCTGTATGTTTTAACACTGGGAGCTGGTCTGTGCCGAGAGTGAGAGTGAGTTTGCGAATGTGTCTTGGCAGTGGTAGGAGGCAAGGCAAGGGGAGATGCCAGGGGGGTGTCTGGCTGTGAGTGCGGTGGGAAGGGCAGTTGAATACAGCACCAGCTCTTAGGCCTTAGAGCTCTGGTGAGAGAGAAATGGCTGTATGTTTTAACACTGGGAGCTGGTGTGTGCCGAGAGTGAGAGTGAGCTTGCGAATGTGTGTTGGCAGTGGTAGGAGGCAAGGCAAGGGGAGATTCTTAGTGTATGTTTGGCTGTGAAAGCACTGGCAAGGGAAGGTCAGAATCAGCAAGAGCTCTAAGCGCTTAGAGCTGTGGTGTGGGAGAAATGGCTGGATGTTTTAACTTTGTGAGCTGGTGTGTGCCGAGAGTGAGAGTGAGCTTGAGAATGTGTCTTGGGAGTGGTGGGAGGCAAGGCAAGGGGAGATTCTTAGTGTATGTTTGGCTGTGAAAGCACTGGCAAGGGAAGGTCAGAAACAGCAAGAGCTCTAAGCCCTTAGAGCTCTGGTGTGGGAGAAATGGCTGTATGTTTTAACACTGGGAGCTGGTCTGTGCCGAGAGTGAGAGTGAGTTTGCGAATGTGTCTTGGCAGTGGTAGGAGGCAAGGCAAGGGGAGATTCTTAGTGTATGTTTGGCTGTGAAAGCACTGGCAAGGGAAGGTCAGAAACAGCAAGAGCTCTAAGCCCTTAGAGCTCTGGTGTGGGAGAAATGGCTGTATGTTTTAACTTTGTGAGCTGGTCTGTGCCGAGAGTGAGAGTGAGCTTGCGAATGTGTCTTGGGAGTGGCAGGAGGCAAGGCAAGGGGAGATTCTTAGTGTATGTTTGGCTGTGAAAGCACTGGCAAGGGAAGGTCAGAATCAGCAAGAGCTCTAAGCGCTTAGAGCTGTGGTGTGGGAGAAATGGCTGTATGTTTTTACTTTGTGAGCTGGTGTGTGCCGAGAGTGAGAGTGAGCTTGAGAATGTGTCTTGGGAGTGGTGGGAGGCAAGGCAAGGGGAGATGCCAGGGGGGTGTCTGGCTGTGAGTGCGGTGGGAAGGGCAGTTGAATACAGCACCAGCTCTTAGGCCTTCGAGCTATGGTGTGGGAGAAATGGCTGCATGTTTGCACTTTGTGAGCTGGTCTGTGCGAAGAGTGAGAGTGAGCTTGCGAATGTGTATTGAGAGTGCTGGGAGGCAAGGCAAAAGTACATCCGCAGTGTCTGTCTGGGTGTGAAAGTGCTGGCAAGGGAAGGTGAGGACCAGCAAGAGCATTAAGCCCTTAGAAATATTAAGAGGGAAACATGGCTGTATGTTTTAAGTTTGTGAGCTGGTGTGTGCCGAGAGTGAGAGTGAGCTTGCGAATGTGTGTTGGCAGTGGTAGGAGGCAAGGCAAGGGGAGATTCTTAGTGTATATTTGGCTGTGAAAGCACTGGCAAGGGAAGGTCAGAAACAGCAAGAGCTCTAAGCCCTTAGAGCTGTGGTGTGGGAGAAATGGCTGTATGTTTTAACTTTGTGAGCTGGTCTGTGCCGAGAGTGATAGTGAGCTTGAGAATGTGTCTTGGCAGGGCTAGGAGGCAAGGCAAGGGGAGATTCTTAGTGTATGTTTGGCTGTGAAAGCACTGGCAAGGGAAGGTCAGAATCAGCAAGAGCTCTAAGCGCTTAGAGCTCTGGTGTGGGAGAAGTGGCTGTATGTTTTAACTTTGTGAGCTGGTGTGTGCCGAGAGTGAGAGTGAGCTTGAGAATGTGTCTTGGGAGTGGTGGGAGGCAAGGCAAGGGGAGATGCCAGGGGGGTGTCTGGCTGTGAGTGCGGTGGGAAGGGCAGTTGAATACAGCACCAGCTCTTAGGCCTTAGAGCTCTGGTGTGGGAGAAATGGCTGTATGTTTTAACTTTGTGAGCTGGTGTGTGCCGAGAGTGAGAGTGAGCTTGCGAATGTGTGTTGGCAGTGGTAGGAGGCAAGGCAAGGGGAGATTCTTAGTGTATGTTTGGCTGTGAAAGCACTGGCAAGGGAAGGTCAGAAACAGCAAGAGCTCTAAGCCCTTAGAGCTCTGGTGTGGGAGAAATGGCTGTATGTTTTAACACTGGGAGCTGGTCTGTGCCGAGAGTGAGAGTGAGTTTGCGAATGTGTGTTGGCAGTGGTAGGAGGCAAGGCAAGGGGAGATTCTTAGTGTATGTTTGGCTGTGAAAGCACTGGCAAGGGAAGGTCAGAAACAGCAAGAGCTCTAAGCGCTTAGAGCTCTGGTGTGGGAGAAGTGGCTGTATGTTTTAACTTTGTGAGCTGGTGTGTGCCGAGAGTGAGAGTGAGCTTGAGAATGTGTCTTGGGAGTGGTGGGAGGCAAGGCAAGGGGAGATGCCAGGGGGGTGTCTGGCTGTGAGTGTGGTGGGAAGGGCAGTTGAATACAGCACCAGCTCTTAGGCCTTCGAGCTATGGTGTGGGAGAAATGGCTGCATGTTTGCACTTTGTGAGCTGGTCTGTGCGAAGAGTGAGAGTGATCTTGCGAATGTGTATTGAGAGTGCTGGGAGGCAAGGCAAAAGTACATCTGCAGTGTCTGTCTGGGTGTGAAAGTGCTGGCAAGGGAAGGTGAGGACCAGCAAGAGCATTAAGCCCTTAGAAATATTAAGAGGGAAACATGGCTGTATGTTTTAACTTTGTGAGCTGGTGTGTGCCGAGAGTGAGAGTGAGCTTGAGAATGTGTCTTGGGAGTGGTGGGAGGCAAGGCAAGGGGAGATGCCAGGGGGGTGTCTGGCTGTGAGTGCGGTGGGAAGGGCAGTTGAATACAGCACCAGCTCTTAGGCCTTAGAGCTATGGTGTGGGAGAAATGGCTGTATGTTTTAACTTTGTGAGCTGGTGTGTGCCGAGAGTGAGAGTGAGCTTGAGAATGTGTCTTGGCAGGGCTAGGAGGCAAGGCAAAGGGAGATTCTTAGTGTATGTTTGGCTGTGAAAGCACTGGCAAGGGAAGGTCAGAATCAGCAAGAGCTCTAAGCGCTTAGAGCTCTGGTGTGGGAGAAATGGCTGTATGTTTTAACTTCGTGAGCTGGTCTGTGCCGAGAGTGAGAGTGAGCTTGAGAATGTGTCTTGGGAGTGGTGGGAGGCAAGGCAAGGGGAGATGCCAGGGGGGTGTCTGGCTGTGAGTGCGGTGGGAAGGGCAGTTGAATACAGCACCAGCTCTTAGGCCTTCGAGCTATGGTGTGGGAGAAATGGCTGCATGTTTGCACTTTGTGAGCTGGTCTGTGCGAAGAGTGAGAGTGAGCTTGCGAATGTGTATTGAGAGTGCTGGGAGGCAAGGCAAAAGTACATCCGCAGTGTCTGTCTGGGTGTGAAAGTGCTGGCAAGGGAAGGTGAGGACCAGCAAGAGCATTAAGCCCTTAGAAATATTAAGAGGGAAACATGGCTGTATGTTTTAAGTTTGTGAGCTGGTGTGTGCCGAGAGTGAGAGTGAGCTTGAGAATGTGTCTTGGCAGTGGTAGGAGGCAAGGCAAGGGGAGATTCTTAGTGCATGTTTGGCTGTGAAAGCACTGGCAAGGGAAGGTCAGAAACAGCAAGAGCTCTAAGCCCTTAGAGCTCTGGTGTGGGAGAAATGAGTGTATGTTTTAACTTTGTGAGCTGGTGTGTGCCGAGAGTGAGAGTGAGCTTGCGAATGTGTGTTGGCAGTGGTAGGAGGCAAGGCAAGGGGAGATTCTTAGTGTATGTTTGGCTGTGAAAGCACTGGCAAGGGAAGGTCAGAAACAGCAAGAGCTCTAAGCCCTTAGAGCTCTGGTGTGGGAGAAATGGCTGTATGTTTTAACACTGGGAGCTGGTCTGTGCCGAGAGTGAGAGTGAGTTTGCGAATGTGTCTTGGCAGTGGTAGGAGGCAAGGCAAGGGGAGATGCCAGGGGGGTGTCTGGCTGTGAGTGCGGTGGGAAGGGCAGTTGAATACAGCACCAGCTCTTAGGCCTTAGAGCTCTGGTGAGAGAGAAATGGCTGTATGTTTTAACACTGGGAGCTGGTGTGTGCCGAGAGTGAGAGTGAGCTTGCGAATGTGTGTTGGCAGTGGTAGGAGGCAAGGCAAGGGGAGATTCTTAGTGTATGTTTGGCTGTGAAAGCACTGGCAAGGGAAGGTCAGAATCAGCAAGAGCTCTAAGCGCTTAGAGCTGTGGTGTGGGAGAAATGGCTGGATGTTTTAACTTTGTGAGCTGGTGTGTGCCGAGAGTGAGAGTGAGCTTGAGAATGTGTCTTGGGAGTGGTGGGAGGCAAGGCAAGGGGAGATTCTTAGTGTATGTTTGGCTGTGAAAGCACTGGCAAGGGAAGGTCAGAAACAGCAAGAGCTCTAAGCCCTTAGAGCTCTGGTGTGGGAGAAATGGCTGTATGTTTTAACACTGGGAGCTGGTCTGTGCCGAGAGTGAGAGTGAGTTTGCGAATGTGTCTTGGCAGTGGTAGGAGGCAAGGCAAGGGGAGATTCTTAGTGTATGTTTGGCTGTGAAAGCACTGGCAAGGGAAGGTCAGAAACAGCAAGAGCTCTAAGCGCTTAGAGCTCTGGTGTGGGAGAAGTGGCTGTATGTTTTTACTTTGTGAGCTGGTCTGTGCCGAGAGTGAGAGTGAGCTTGAGAATGTGTCTTGGGAGTGGTGGGAGGCAAGGCAAGGGGAGATGCCAGGGGGGTGTCTGGCTGTGAGTGCGGTGGGAAGGGCAGTTGAATACAGCTCCAGCTCTTAGGCCTTCGAGCTATGGTGTGGGAGAAATGGCTGCATGTTTGCACTTTGTGAGCTGGTCTGTGCGAAGAGTGAGAGTGAGCTTGCGAATGTGTATTGAGAGTGCTGGGAGGCAAGGCAAAAGTACATCCGCAGTGTCTGTCTGGGTGTGAAAGTGCTGGCAAGGGAAGGTGAGGACCAGCAAGAGCATTAAGCCCTTAGAAATATTAAGAGGGAAACATGGCTGTATGTTTTAAGTTTGTGAGCTGGTGTGTGCCGAGAGTGAGAGTGAGCTTGCGAATGTGTCTTGGCAGTGGTAGGAGGCAAGGCAAGGGGAGATTCTTAGTGTATGTTTTTCTGTGAAAGCACTGGCAAGGGAAGGTCAGAAGCAGCAAGAGCTCTAAGCCCTTAGAGCTCTGGTGTGGGAGAAATGGCTGTATGTTTTAACTTTGTGAGCTGGTGTGTGCCGAGAGTGAGAGTGAGCTTGAGAATGTGTCTTGGCAGTGGTGGGAGGCAAGGCAAGGGGAGATGCCAGGGGGGTGTCTGGCTGTGAGTGCGGTGGGAAGGGCAGTTGAATACAGCACCAGCTCTTAGGCCTTCGAGCTATGGTGTGGGAGAAATGGCTGCATGTTTGCACTTTGTGAGCTGGTCTGTGCGAAGAGTGAGAGTGAGCTTGCGAATGTGTATTGAGAGTGCTGGGAGGCAAGGCAAAAGTACATCCGCAGTGTCTGTCTGGGTGTGAAAGTGCTGGCAAGGGAAGGTGAGGACCAGCAAGAGCATTAAGCCCTTAGAAATATTAAGAGGGAAACATGGCTGTATGTTTTAAGTTTGTGAGCTGGTGTGTGCCGAGAGTGAGAGTGAGCTTGCGAATGTGTCTTGGCAGTGGTAGGAGGCAAGGCAAGGGGAGATTCTTAGTGTATGTTTTTCTGTGAAAGCACTGGCAAGGGAAGGTCAGAAACAGCAAGAGCTCTAAGCCCTTAGAGCTCTGGTGTGGGAGAAATGAGTGTATGTTTTAACTTTGTGAGCTGGTGTGTGCCGAGAGTGAGAGTGAGCTTGAGAATGTGTCTTGGCAGTGGCAGGAGGCAAGGCAAGGGGAGATTCTTAGTGTATGTTTGGCTGTGAAAGCACTGGCAAGGGAAGGTCAGAAACAGCAAGAGCTCTTAGCGCTTAGAGCTCTGGTGTGGGAGAAATGGCTGTATGTTTTAACTTTGTGAGCTGGTGTGTGCCGAGAGTGAGAGTGTGCTTGAGAATGTGTCTTGGGAGTGGTGGGAGGCAAGGCAAGGGGAGATGCCAGGGGGGTGTCTGGCTGTGAGTGCGGTGGGAAGGGCAGTTGAATACAGCACCAGCTCTTAGGCCTTCGAGCTCTGGTGTGGGAGAAATGGCTGTATGTTTTAACTTTGTGAGCTGGTGTGTGCCGAGAGTGAGAGTGAGCTTGCGAATGTGTGTTGGCAGTGGTAGGAGGCAAGGCAAGGGGAGATTCTTAGTGTATGTTTGGCTGTGAAAGCACTGGCAAGGGAAGGTCAGAAACAGCAAGAGCTCTAAGCCCTTAGAGCTCTGGTGTGGGAGAAATGAGTGTATGTTTTAACTTTGTGAGCTGGTCTGTGCCGAGAGTGAGAGTGAGCTTGCGAATGTGTCTTGGCAGTGGTAGGAGGCAAGGCAAGGGGAGATTCTTAGTGTATGTTTGGCTGTGAAAGCACTGGCAAGGGAAGGTCAGAAACAGCAAGAGCTCTAAGCCCTTAGAGCTCTGGTGTGGGAGAAAAGGCTGTATGTTTTAACACTGGGAGCTGGTCTGTGCCGAGAGTGAGAGTGAGTTTGCGAATGTGTGTTGGCAGTGGTAGGAGGCAAGGCAAGGGGAGATTCTTAGTGTATGTTTGGCTGTGAAAGCACTGGCAAGGGAAGGTCAGAAACAGCAAGAGCTCTAAGCCCTTAGAGCTCTGGTGTGGGAGAAATGGCTGTATGTTTTAACTTTGTGAGCTGGTGTGTGCCGAGAGTGAGAGTGAGCTTGAGAATGTGTCTTGGCAGTGGCAGGAGGCAAGGCAAGGGGAGATTCTTAGTGTATGTTTGGCTGTGAAAGCACTGGCAAGGGAAGGTCAGAAACAGCAAGAGCTCTAAGCCCTTAGAGCTCTGGTGTGGGAGAAATGGCTGTATGTTTTAACACTGGGAGCTGGTCTGTGCCGAGAGTGAGAGTGAGTTTGCGAATGTGTCTTGTCAGTGGTAGGAGGCAAGGCAAGGGGAGATTCTTAGTGTATGTTTGGCTGTGAAAGCACTGGCAAGGGAAGGTCAGAATCAGCAAGAGCTCTAAGCGCTTAGAGCTCTGGTGTGGGAGAAATGGCTGTATGTTTTAACTTTGTGAGCTGGTGTGTGCCGAGAGTGAGAGTGAGCTTGAGAATGTGTCTTGGGAGTGGTGGGAGGCAAGGCAAGGGGAGATGCCAGGAGGGTGTCTGGCTGTGAGTGCGGTGGGAAGGGCAGTTGAATACAGCACCAGCTCTTAGGCCTTCGAGCTATGGTGTGGGAGAAATGGCTGCATGTTTGCACTTTGTGAGCTGGTCTGTGCGAAGAGTGAGAGTGAGCTTGCGAATGTGTATTGAGAGTGCTGGGAGGCAAGGCAAAAGTACATCCGCAGTGTCTGTCTGGGTGTGAAAGTGCTGGCAAGGGAAGGTGAGGACCAGCAAGAGCATTAAGCCCTTAGAAATATTAAGAGGGAAACATGGCTGTATGTTTTAAGTTTGTGAGCTGGTGTGTGCCGAGAGTGAGAGTGAGCTTGAGAATGTGTCTTGGCAGTGGTAGGAGGCAAGGCAAGGGGAGATTCTTAGTGTATGTTTTTCTGTGAAAGCACTGGCAAGGGAAGGTCAGAAACAGCAAGAGCTCTAAGCCCTTAGAGCTCTGGTGTGGGAGAAATGAGTGTATGTTTTAACTTTGTGAGCTGGTCTGTGCCGAGAGTGAGAGTGAGTTTGCGAATGTGTCTTGGCAGTGGTAGGAGGCAAGGCAAGGGGAGATTCTTAGTGTATGTTTGGCTGTGAAAGCACTGGCAAGGGAAGGTCAGAAACAGCAAGAGCTCTAAGCCCTTAGAGCTCTGGTGTGGGAGAAATGAGTGTATGTTTTAACTTTGTGAGCTGGTCTGTGCCGAGAGTGAGAGTGAGCTTGCGAATGTGTCTTGGCAGTGGTAGGAGGCAAGGCAAGGGGAGATTCTTAGTGTATGTTTGGCTGTGAAAGCACTGGCAAGGGAAGGTCAGAAACAGCAAGAGCTCTAAGCCCTTAGAGCTCTGGTGTGGGAGAAATGGCTGTATGTTTTAACTTTGTGAGCTGGTCTGTGCCGAGAGTGAGAGTGAGTTTGCGAATGTGTGTTGGCAGTGGTAGGAGGCAAGGCAAGGGGAGATTCTTAGTGTATGTTTTTCTGTGAAAGCACTGGCAAGGGAAGGTCAGAAACAGCAAGAGCTCTAAGCCCTTAGAGCTCTGGTGTGGGAGAAATGGCTGTATGTTTTAACTTTGTGAGCTGGTCTGTGCCGAGAGTGAGAGTGAGCTTGAGAATGTGTCTTGGCAGTCGCAGGAGGCAAGGCAAGGGGAGATTCTTAGTGTATGTTTGGCTGTGAAAGCACTGGCAAGGGAAGGTCAGAAACAGCAAGAGCTCTAAGCCCTTAGAGCTCTGGTGTGGGAGAAATGGCTGTATGTTTTAACACTGGGAGCTGGTCTGTGCCGAGAGTGAGAGTGAGTTTGCGAATGTGTCTTGGCAGTGGTAGGAGGCAAGGCAAGGGGAGATTCTTAGTGTATGTTTGGCTGTGAAAGCACTGGCAAGGGAAGGTCAGAAACAGCAAGAGCTCTAAGCGCTTAGAGCTCTGGTGTGGGAGAAGTGGCTGTATGTTTTAACTTTGTGAGCTGGTCTGTGCCGAGAGTGAGAGTGAGCTTGAGAATGTGTCTTGGGAGTGGTGGGAGGCAAGGCAAGGGGAGATGCCAGGGGGGTGTCTGGCTGTGAGTGCGGTGGGAAGGGCAGTTGAATACAGCACCAGCTCTTAGGCCTTCGAGCTATGGTGTGGGAGAAATGGCCCATGTTTGCACTTTGTGAGCTGGTCTGTGCGAAGAGTGAGAGTGAGCTTGCGAATGTGTATTGAGAGTGCTGGGAGGCAAGGCAAAAGTACATCCGCAGTGTCTGTCTGGGTGTGAAAGTGCTGGCAAGGGAAGGTGAGGACCAGCAAGAGCATTAAGCCCTTAGAAATATTAAGAGGGAAACATGGCTGTATGTTTTAACTTTGTGAGCTGGTCTGTGCCGAGAGTGAGAGTGAGCTTGCGAATGTGTCTTGGCAGTGGTAGGAGGCAAGGCAAGGGGAGATTCTTAGTGTATGTTTTTCTGTGAAAGCACTGGCAAGGGAAGGTCAGAAACAGCAAGAGCTCTAAGCCCTTAGAGCTCTGGTGTGGGAGAAATGGCTGTATGTTTTAACTTTGTGAGCTGGTGTGTGCCGAGAGTGAGAGTGAGCTTGAGAATGTGTCTTGGCAGTGGCAGGAGGCAAGGCAAGGGGAGATTCTTAGTGTATGTTTGGCTGTGAAAGCACTGGCAAGGGAAGGTCAGAAACAGCAAGAGCTCTAAGCCCTTAGAGCTCTGGTGTGGGAGAAATGGCTGTATGTTTTAACACTGGGAGCTGGTCTGTGCCGAGAGTGAGAGTGAGTTTGCGAATGTGTCTTGGCAGTGGTAGGAGGCAAGGCAAGGGGAGATTCTTAGTGTATGTTTGGCTGTGAAAGCACTGGCAAGGGAAGGTCAGAATCAGCAAGAGCTCTAAGCCCTTAGAGCTCTGGTGTGGGAGAAATGGCTGTATGTTTTAACTTTGTGAGCTGGTGTGTGCCGAGAGTGAGAGTGAGCTTGAGAATGTGTCTTGGCAGTGGTAGGAGGCAAGGCAAGGGGAGATTCTTAGTGTATATTTTTCTGTGAAAGCACTGGCAAGGGAAGGTCAGAAACAGCAAGAGCTCTAAGCCCTTAGAGCTCTGGTGTGGGAGAAATGGCTGTATGTTTTAACTTTGTGAGCTGGTGTGTGCCGAGAGTGAGAGTGAGCTTGAGAATGTGTCTTGGCAGTGGCAGGAGGCAAGGCAAGGGGAGATTCTTAGTGTATGTTTGGCTGTGAAAGCACTGGCAAGGGAAGGTCAGAAACAGCAAGAGCTCTAAGCCCTTAGAGCTCTGGTGTGGGAGAAATGGCTGTATGTTTTAACACTGGGAGCTGGTCTGTGCCGAGAGTGAGAGTGAGTTTGCGAATGTGTCTTGGCAGTGGTAGGAGGCAAGGCAAGGGGAGATTCTTAGTGTATGTTTGGCTGTGAAAGCACTGGCAAGGGAAGGTCAGAAACAGCAAGAGCTCTAAGCGCTTAGAGCTCTGGTGTGGGAGAAGTGGCTGTATGTTTTAACTTTGTGAGCTGGTGTGTGCCGAGAGTGAGAGTGAGCTTGAGAATGTGTCTTGGGAGTGGTGGGAGGCAAGGCAAGGGGAGATGCCAGGGGGGTGTCTGGCTGTGAGTGCGGTGGGAAGGGCAGTTGAATACAGCACCAGCTCTTAGGCCTTCGAGCTATGGTGTGGGAGAAATGGCTGCATGTTTGCACTTTGTGAGCTGGTCTGTGCGAAGAGTGAGAGTGAGCTTGCGAATGTGTATTGAGAGTGCTGGGAGGCAAGGCAAAAGTACATCCGCAGTGTCTGTCTGGGTGTGAAAGTGCTGGCAAGGGAAGGTGAGGACCAGCAAGAGCATTAAGCCCTTAGAAATATTAAGAGGGAAACATGGCTGTATGTTTTAACTTTGTGAGCTGGTGTGTGCCGAGAGTGAGAGTGAGCTTGAGAATGTGTCTTGGGAGTGGTGGGAGGCAAGGCAAGGGGAGATGCCAGGGGGGTGTCTGGCTGTGAGTGCGGTGGGAAGGGCAGTTGAATACAGCACCAGCTCTTAGGCCTTAGAGCTATGGTGTGGGAGAAATGGCTGTATGTTTTAACTTTGTGAGCTGGTGTGTGCCGAGAGTGAGAGTGAGCTTGCGAATGTCTGTTGGCAGTGGTAGGAGGCAAGGCAAGGGGAGATTCTTAGTGTATGTTTGGCTGTGAAAGCACTGGCAAGGGAAGGTCAGAATCAGCAAGAGCTCTAAGCGCTTAGAGCTCTGGTTTGGGAGAAATGGCTGTATGTTTTAACTTTGTGAGCTGGTCTGTGCCGAGAGTGAGAGTGAGCTTGAGAATGTGTCTTGGGAGTGGTGGGAGGCAAGGCAAGGGGAGATGCCAGGGGGGTGTCTGGCTGTGAGTGCGGTGGGAAGGGCAGTTGAATACAGCACCAGCTCTTAGGCCTTCGAGCTATGGTGTGGGAGAAATGGCTGCATGTTTGCACTTTGTGAGCTGGTCTGTGCGAAGAGTGAGAGTGAGCTTGCGAATGTGTATTGAGAGTGCTGGGAGGCAAGGCAAAAGTACATCCGCAGTGTCTGTCTGGGTGTGAAAGTGCTGGCAAGGGAAGGTGAGGACCAGCAAGAGCATTAAGCCCTTAGAAATATTAAGAGGGAAACATGGCTGTATGTTTTAAGTTTGTGAGCTGGTGTGTGCCGAGAGTGAGAGTGAGCTTGAGAATGTGTCTTGGCAGTGGTAGGAGGCAAGGCAAGGGGAGATTCTTAGTGCATGTTTGGCTGTGAAAGCACTGGCAAGGGAAGGTCAGAAACAGCAAGAGCTCTAAGCCCTTAGAGCTCTGGTGTGGGAGAAATGAGTGTATGTTTTAACTTTGTGAGCTGGTGTGTGCCGAGAGTGAGAGTGAGCTTGCGAATGTGTGTTGGCAGTGGTAGGAGGCAAGGCAAGGGGAGATTCTTAGTGTATGTTTGGCTGTGAAAGCACTGGCAAGGGAAGGTCAGAAACAGCAAGAGCTCTAAGCCCTTAGAGCTCTGGTGTGGGAGAAATGGCTGTATGTTTTAACACTGGGAGCTGGTCTGTGCCGAGAGTGAGAGTGAGTTTGCGAATGTGTCTTGGCAGTGGTAGGAGGCAAGGCAAGGGGAGATGCCAGGGGGGTGTCTGGCTGTGAGTGCGGTGGGAAGGGCAGTTGAATACAGCACCAGCTCTTAGGCCTTAGAGCTCTGGTGAGAGAGAAATGGCTGTATGTTTTAACACTGGGAGCTGGTGTGTGCCGAGAGTGAGAGTGAGCTTGCGAATGTGTGTTGGCAGTGGTAGGAGGCAAGGCAAGGGGAGATTCTTAGTGTATGTTTGGCTGTGAAAGCACTGGCAAGGGAAGGTCAGAATCAGCAAGAGCTCTAAGCGCTTAGAGCTCTGGTGTGGGAGAAATGGCTGGATGTTTTAACTTTGTGAGCTGGTGTGTGCCGAGAGTGAGAGTGAGCTTGAGAATGTGTCTTGGGAGTGGTGGGAGGCAAGGCAAGGGGAGATTCTTAGTGTATGTTTGGCTGTGAAAGCACTGGCAAGGGAAGGTCAGAAACAGCAAGAGCTCTAAGCCCTTAGAGCTCTGGTGTGGGAGAAATGGCTGTATGTTTTAACACTGGGAGCTGGTCTGTGCCGAGAGTGAGAGTGAGCTTGAGAATGTGTCTTGGGAGTGGTGGGAGGCAAGGCAAGGGGAGATGCCAGGGGGGTGTCTGGCTGT
Organism: Pelecanus crispus; assembly: GCF_030463565.1. Taxonomy (NCBI): domain Eukaryota; kingdom Metazoa; phylum Chordata; class Aves; order Pelecaniformes; family Pelecanidae; genus Pelecanus; species Pelecanus crispus. Next base: position 90,325,135 of record NC_134643.1, on the reverse strand, counting down.
GAGTGCGGTGGGAAGGGCAGTTGAATACAGCACCAGCTCTTAGGCCTTCGAGCTATGGTGTGGGAGAAATGGCTGCATGTTTGCACTTTGTGAGCTGGTCTGTGCGAAGAGTGAGAGTGAGCTTGCGAATGTGTATTGAGAGTGCTGGGAGGCAAGGCAAAAGTACATCCGCAGTGTCTGTCTGGGTGTGAAAGTGCTGGCAAGGGAAGGTGAGGACCAGCAAGAGCATTAAGCCCTTAGAAATATTAAGAGGGAAACATGGCTGTATGTTTTAACTTTGTGAGCTGGTGTGTGCCGAGAGTGAGAGTGAGCTTGCGAATGTGTCTTGGCAGTGGTAGGAGGCAAGGCAAGGGGAGATTCTTAGTGTATGTTTTTCTGTGAAAGCACTGGCAAGGGAAGGTCAGAAGCAGCAAGAGCTCTAAGCCCTTAGAGCTCTGGTGTGGGAGAAATGGCTGTATGTTTTAACTTTGTGAGCTGGTGTGTGCCGAGAGTGAGAGTGAGCTTGAGAATGTGTCTTGGCAGTGGTAGGAGGCAAGGCAAGGGGAGATTCTTAGTGTATGTTTGGCTGTGAAAGCACTGGCAAGGGAAGGTCAGAAACAGCAAGAGCTCTAAGCCCTTCGAGCTCTGGTGTGGGAGAAATGGCTGTATGTTTTAACACTGGGAGCTGGTCTGTGCCGAGAGTGAGAGTGAGTTTGCGAATGTGTCTTGGCAGTGGTAGGAGGCAAGGGAAGGGGAGATTCTTAGTGTATGTTTGGCTGTGAAAGCACTGGCAAGGGAAGGTCAGAAACAGCAAGAGCTCTAAGCGCTTAGAGCTCTGGTGTGGGAGAAGTGGCTGTATGTTTTAACTTTGTGAGCTGGTCTGTGCCGAGAGTGAGAGTGAGCTTGAGAATGTGTCTTGGGAGTGGTGGGAGGCAAGGCAAGGGGAGATGCCAGGGGGGTGTCTGGCTGTGAGTGCGGTGGGAAGGGCAGTTGAATACAGCACCAGCTCTTAGGCATTAGAGCTCTGGTGTGGGAGAAATGGCTGTATGTTTTAACTTTGTGAGCTGGTGTGTGCCGAGAGTGAGAGTGAGCTTGCGAATGTGTGTTGGCAGTGGTAGGAGGCAAGGCAAGGGGAGATTCTTAGTGTATGTTTGGCTGTGAAAGCACTGGCAAGGGAAGGTCAGAAACAGCAAGAGCTCTAATCGCTTAGAGCTCTGGTGTGGGAGAAATGGCTGTATGTTTTAACTTTGTGAGCTGGTGTGTGCCGAGAGTGAGAGTGAGCTTGAGAATGTGTCTTGGGAGTGGTGGGAGGCAAGGCAAGGGGAGATGCCAGGGGGGTGTCTGGCTGTGAGTGCGGTGGGAAGGGCAGTTGAATACAGCACCAGCTCTTAGGCCTTCGAGCTATGGTGTGGGAGAAATGGCTGCATGTTTGCACTTTGTGAGCTGGTCTGTGCGAAGAGTGAGAGTGAGCTTGCGAATGTGTATTGAGAGTGCTGGGAGGCAAGGCAAAAGTACATCCGCAGTGTCTGTCTGGGTGTGAAAGTGCTGGCAAGGGAAGGTGAGGACCAGCAAGAGCATTAAGCCCTTAGAAATATTAAGAGGGAAACATGGCTGTATGTTTTAAGTTTGTGAGCTGGTGTGTGCCGAGAGTGAGAGTGAGCTTGAGAATGTGTCTTGGCAGTGGTAGGAGGCAAGGCAAGGGGAGATTCTTAGTGTATGTTTGGCTGTGAAAGCACTGGCAAGGGAAGGTCAGAAACAGCAAGAGCTCTAAGCCCTTAGAGCTCTGGTGTGGGAGAAATGGCTGGATGTTTTAAGTTTGTGAGCTGGTCTGTGCCGAGAGTGAGAGTGAGCTTGCGAATGTGTCTTGGCAGTGGTGGGAGGCAAGGCAAGGGGAGATTCTTAGTGTATGTTTGGCTGTGAAAGCACTGGCAAGGGAAGGTCAGAAACAGCAGGAGCTCTAAGCCCTTAGAGCTCTGGTGTGGGAGAAATGGCTGGATGTTTTAACTTTGTGAGCTGGTGTGTGCCGAGAGTGAGAGTGAGCTTGAGAATGTGTCTTGGCAGTGGCAGGAGGCAAGGCAAGGGGAGATTCTTAGTGTATGTTTGGCTGTGAAAGCACTGGCAAGGGAAGGTCAGAATCAGCAAGAGCTCTAAGCGCTTAGAGCTCTGGTGTGGGAGAAATGGCTGGATGTTTTAAGTTTGTGAGCTGGTCTGTGCCGAGAGTGAGAGTGAGCTTGCGAATGTGTCTTGGCAGTGGTGGGAGGCAAGGCAAGGGGAGATTCTTAGTGTATGTTTGGCTGTGAAAGCACTGGCAAGGGAAGGTCAGAAACAGCAGGAGCTCTAAGCCCTTAGAGCTCTGGTGTGGGAGAAATGGCTGTATGTTTTTACTTTGTGAGCTGGTGTGTGCCGAGAGTGAGAGTGAGCTTGAGAATGTGTCTTGGGAGTGGTGGGAGGCAAGGCAAGGGGAGATTCTTAGTGTATGTTTGGCTGTGAAAGCACTGGCAAGGGAAGGTCAGAATCAGCAAGAGCTCTAAGCGCTTAGATCTCTGGTGTGGGAGAAATGGCTGTATGTTTTAATTTTGTGAGCTGGTGTGTGCCGAGAGTGAGAGTGAGCTTGCGAATGTGTCTTGGGAGTGGTGGGAGGCAAGGCAAGGGGAGATGCCAGGGGGGTGTCTGGCTGTGAGTGCGGTGGGAAGGGCAGTTGAATACAGCACCAGCTCTTAGGCCTTAGAGCTATGGTGTGGGAGAAATGGCTGCATGTTTGCACTTTGTGAGCTGGTCTGTGCGAAGAGTGAGAGTGAGCTTGCGAATGTGTATTGAGAGTGCTGGGAGGCAAGGCAAAAGTACATCCGCAGTGTCTGTCTGGGTGTGAAAGTGCTGGCAAGGGAAGGTGAGGACCAGCAAGAGCATTAAGCCCTTAGAAATATTAAGAGGGAAACATGGCTGTATGTTTTAACTTTGTGAGCTGGTGTGTGCCGAGAGTGAGAGTGAGCTTGCGAATGTGTCTTGGCAGTGGTAGGAGGCAAGGCAAGGGGAGATTCTTAGTGTATGTTTGGCTGTGAAAGCACTGGCAAGGGAAGGTCAGAAACAGCAAGAGCTCTAAGCCCTTAGAGCTCTGGTGTGGGAGAAATGGCTGTATGTTTTAACTTTGTGAGCTGGTGTGTGCCGAGAGTGAGAGTGAGCTTGCGAATGTGTCTTGGCAGTGGTAGGAGGCAAGGCAAGGGGAGATTCTTAGTGTATGTTTTTCTGTGAAAGCACTGGCAAGGGAAGGTCAGAAACAGCAAGAGCTCTAAGCCCTTAGAGCTCTGGTGAGAGAGAAATGGCTGTATGTTTTAACTTTGTGAGCTGGTCTGTGCCGAGAGTGAGAGTGAGCTTGAGAATGTGTCTTGGCAGTGGCAGGAGGCAAGGCAAGGGGAGATTCTTAGTGTATGTTTGGCTGTGAAAGCACTGGCAAGGGAAGGTCAGAAACAGCAAGAGCTCTAAGCCCTTAGAGCTCTGGTGCGGGAGAAATGGCTGTATGTTTTAACACTGGGAGCTGGTCTGTGCCGAGATTGAGAGTGAGTTTGCGAATGTGTCTTGGCAGTGGTAGGAGGCAAGGCAAGGGGAGATTCTTAGTGTATGTTTGGCTGTGAAAGCACTGGCAAGGGAAGGTCAGAAACAGCAAGAGCTCTAAGCGCTTAGAGCTCTGGTGTGGGAGAAGTGGCTGTATGTTTTAACTTTGTGAGCTGGTGTGTGCCGAGAGTGAGAGTGAGCTTGAGAATGTGTCTTGGGAGTGGTGGGAGGCAAGGCAAGGGGAGATGCCAGGGGGGTGTCTGGCTGTGAGTGCGGTGGGAAGGGCAGTTGAATACAGCACCAGCTCTTAGGCCTTCGAGCTATGGTGTGGGAGAAATGGCTGCATGTTTGCACTTTGTGAGCTGGTCTGTGCGAAGAGTGAGAGTGATCTTGCGAATGTGTATTGAGAGTGCTGGGAGGCAAGGCAAAAGTACATCCGCAGTGTCTGTCTGGGTGTGAAAGTGCTGGCAAGGGAAGGTGAGGACCAGCAAGAGCATTAAGCCCTTAGAAATATTAAGAGGGAAACATGGCTGTATGTTTTAAGTTTGTGAGCTGGTGTGTGCCGAGAGTGAGAGTGAGCTTGAGAATGTGTCTTGGCAGTGGTAGGAGGCAAGGCAAGGGGAGATTCTTAGTGTATGTTTTTCTGTGAAAGCACTGGCAAGGGAAGGTCAGAAACAGCAAGAGCTCTAAGCCCTTAGAGCTCTGGTGTGGGAGAAATGAGTGTATGTTTTAACTTTGTGAGCTGGTGTGTGCCGAGAGTGAGAGTGAGCTTGAGAATGTGTCTTGGCAGTGGCAGGAGGCAAGGCAAGGGGAGATTCTTAGTGTATGTTTGGCTGTGAAAGCACTGGCAAGGGAAGGTCAGAAACAGCAAGAGCTCTAAGCGCTTAGAGCTCTGGTGTGGGAGAAATGGCTGTATGTTTTAACTTTGTGAGCTGGTGTGTGCCGAGAGTGAGAGTGAGCTTGAGAATGTGTCTTGGGAGTGGTGGGAGGCAAGGCAAGGGGAGATGCCAGGGGGGTGTCTGGCTGTGAGTGCGGTGGGAAGGGCAGTTGAATACAGCACCAGCTCTTAGGCCTTAGAGCTATGGTGTGGGAGAAATGGCTGTATGTTTTAACTTTGTGAGCTGGTGTGTGCCGAGAGTGAGAGTGAGCTTGCGAATGTGTGTTGGCAGTGGTAGGAGGCCAGGCAAGGGGAGATTCTTAGTGTATGTTTGGCTGTGAAAGCACTGGCAAGGGAAGGTCAGAAACAGCAAGAGCTCTAAGCCCTTAGAGCTCTGGTGTGGGAGAAATGGCTGGATGTTTTAAGTTTGTGAGCTGGTCTGTGCCGAGAGTGAGAGTGAGCTTGCGAATGTGTCTTGGCAGTGGTGGGAGGCAAGGCAAGGGGAGATTCTTAGTGTATGTTTGGCTGTGAAAGCACTGGCAAGGGAAGGTCAGAAACAGCAGGAGCTCTAAGCCCTTAGAGCTCTGGTGTGGGAGAAATGGCTGGATGTTTTAACTTTGTGAGCTGGTGTGTGCCGAGAGTGAGAGTGAGCTTGAGAATGTGTCTTGGCAGTGGCAGGAGGCAAGGCAAGGGGAGATTCTTAGTGTATGTTTGGCTGTGAAAGCACTGGCAAGGGAAGGTCAGAATCAGCAAGAGCTCTAAGCGCTTAGAGCTCTGGTGTGGGAGAAATGGCTGGATGTTTTAACTTTGTGAGCTGGTCTGTGCCGAGAGTGAGAGTGAGCTTGCGAATGTGTCTTGGCAGTGGTGGGAGGCAAGGCAAGGGGAGATTCTTAGTGTATGTTTGGCTGTGAAAGCACTGGCAAGGGAAGGTCAGAAACAGCAGGAGCTCTAAGCCCTTAGAGCTCTGGTGTGGGAGAAATGGCTGTATGTTTTTACTTTGTGAGCTGGTGTGTGCCGAGAGTGAGAGTGAGCTTGAGAATGTGTCTTGGGAGTGGTGGGAGGCAAGGCAAGGGGAGATTCTTAGTGTATGTTTGGCTGTGAAAGCACTGGCAAGGGAAGGTCAGAATCAGCAAGAGCTCTAAGCGCTTAGATCTCTGGTGTGGGAGAAATGGCTGTATGTTTTAATTTTGTGAGCTGGTGTGTGCCGAGAGTGAGAGTGAGCTTGCGAATGTGTCTTGGGAGTGGTGGGAGGCAAGGCAAGGGGAGATGCCAGGGGGGTGTCTGGCTGTGAGTGCGGTGGGAAGGGCAGTTGAATACAGCACCAGCTCTTAGGCCTTAGAGCTATGGTGTGGGAGAAATGGCTGCATGTTTGCACTTTGTGAGCTGGTCTGTGCGAAGAGTGAGAGTGAGCTTGCGAATGTGTATTGAGAGTGCTGGGAGGCAAGGCAAAAGTACATCCGCAGTGTCTGTCTGGGTGTGAAAGTGCTGGCAAGGGAAGGTGAGGACCAGCAAGAGCATTAAGCCCTTAGAAATATTAAGAGGGAAACATGGCTGTATGTTTTAAGTTTGTGAGCTGGTGTGTGCCGAGAGTGAGAGTGAGCTTGAGAATGTGTCTTGGCAGTGGTAGGAGGCAAGGCAAGGGGAGATTCTTAGTGTATGTTTTTCTGTGAAAGCACTGGCAAGGGAAGGTCAGAAACAGCAAGAGCTCTAAGCCCTTAGAGCTCTGGTGTGGGAGAAATGAGTGTATGTTTTAACTTTGTGAGCTGGTCTGTGCCGAGAGTGAGAGTGAGCTTGCGAATGTGTCTTGGCAGTGGTAGGAGGCAAGGCAAGGGGAGATTCTTAGTGTATGTTTGGCTGTGAAAGCACTGGCAAGGGAAGGTCAGAAACAGCAAGAGCTCTAAGCCCTTAGAGCTCTGGTGTGGGAGAAATGGCTGTATGTTTTAACTTTGTGAGCTGGTCTGTGCCGAGAGTGAGAGTGAGTTTGCGAATGTGTCTTGGCAGTGGTAGGAGGCAAGGCAAGGGGAGATTCTTAGTGTATGTTTTTCTGTGAAAGCACTGGCAAGGGAAGGTCAGAAACAGCAAGAGCTCTAAGCCCTTAGAGCTCTGGTGTGGGAGAAATGGCTGTATGTTTTAACTTTGTGAGCTGGTGTGTGCCGAGAGTGAGAGTGAGCTTGCGAATGTGTCTTGGCAGTGGCAGGAGGCAAGGCAAGGGGAGATTCTTAGTGTATGTTTGGCTGTGAAAGCACTGGCAAGGGAAGGTCAGAAACAGCAAGAGCTCTAAGCCCTTAGAGCTCTGGTGTGGGAGAAATGGCTGTATGTTTTAACACTGGGAGCTGGTCTGTGCCGAGAGTGAGAGTGAGTTTGCGAATGTGTCTTGGCAGTGGTAGGAGGCAAGGCAAGGGGAGATTCTTAGTGTATGTTTGGCTGTGAAAGCACTGGCAAGGGAAGGTCAGAATCAGCAAGAGCTCTAAGCGCTTAGAGCTCTGGTGTGGGAGAAGTGGCTGTATGTTTTAACTTTGTGAGCTGGTCTGTGCCGAGAGTGAGAGTGAGCTTGAGAATGTGTCTTGGGAGTGGTGGGAGGCAAGGCAAGGGGAGATGCCAGGGGGGTGTCTGGCTGTGAGTGCGGTGGGAAGGGCAGTTGAATACAGCACCAGCTCTTAGGCCTTCGAGCTATGGTGTGGGAGAAATGGCCCATGTTTGCACTTTGTGAGCTGGTCTGTGCGAAGAGTGAGAGTGAGCTTGCGAATGTGTATTGAGAGTGCTGGGAGGCAAGGCAAAAGTACATCCGCAGTGTCTGTCTGGGTGTGAAAGTGCTGGCAAGGGAAGGTGAGGACCAGCAAGAGCATTAAGCCCTTAGAAATATTAAGAGGGAAACATGGCTGTATGTTTTAACTTTGTGAGCTGGTCTGTGCCGAGAGTGAGAGTGAGCTTGCGAATGTGTCTTGGCAGTGGTAGGAGGCAAGGCAAGGGGAGATTCTTAGTGTATGTTTTTCTGTGAAAGCACTGGCAAGGGAAGGTCAGAAACAGCAAGAGCTCTAAGCCCTTAGAGCTCTGGTGTGGGAGAAATGGCTGTATGTTTTAACTTTGTGAGCTGGTGTGTGCCGAGAGTGAGAGTGAGCTTGAGAATGTGTCTTGGCAGTGGCAGGAGGCAAGGCAAGGGGAGATTCTTAGTGTATGTTTGGCTGTGAAAGCACTGGCAAGGGAAGGTCAGAAACAGCAAGAGCTCTAAGCCCTTAGAGCTCTGGTGTGGGAGAAATGGCTGTATGTTTTAACACTGGGAGCTGGTCTGTGCCGAGAGTGAGAGTGAGTTTGCGAATGTGTCTTGGCAGTGGTAGGAGGCAAGGCAAGGGGAGATTCTTAGTGTATGTTTGGCTGTGAAAGCACTGGCAAGGGAAGGTCAGAATCAGCAAGAGCTCTAAGCCCTTAGAGCTCTGGTGTGGGAGAAATGGCTGTATGTTTTAACTTTGTGAGCTGGTGTGTGCCGAGAGTGAGAGTGAGCTTGAGAATGTGTCTTGGCAGTGGTAGGAGGCAAGGCAAGGGGAGATTCTTAGTGTATGTTTGGCTGTGAAAGCACTGGCAAGGGAAGGTCAGAAACAGCAAGAGCTCTAAGCCCTTAGAGCTCTGGTGTGGGAGAAATGGCTGTATGTTTTAACTTTGTGAGCTGGTGTGTGCCGAGAGTGAGAGTGAGCTTGAGAATGTGTCTTGGCAGTGGCAGGAGGCAAGGCAAGGGGAGATTCTTAGTGTATGTTTGGCTGTGAAAGCACTGGCAAGGGAAGGTCAGAAACAGCAAGAGCTCTAAGCCCTTAGAGCTCTGGTGTGGGAGAAATGGCTGTATGTTTTAACACTGGGAGCTGGTCTGTGCCGAGAGTGAGAGTGAGTTTGCGAATGTGTCTTGGCAGTGGTAGGAGGCAAGGCAAGGGGAGATTCTTAGTGTATGTTTGGCTGTGAAAGCACTGGCAAGGGAAGGTCAGAAACAGCAAGAGCTCTAAGCGCTTAGAGCTCTGGTGTGGGAGAAATGGCTGTATGTTTTAACTTTGTGAGCTGGTGTGTGCCGAGAGTGAGAGTGAGCTTGAGAATGTGTCTTGGGAGTGGTGGGAGGCAAGGCAAGGGGAGATGCCAGGGGGGTGTCTGGCTGTGAGTGCGGTGGGAAGGGCAGTTGAATACAGCACCAGCTCTTAGGCCTTCGAGCTATGGTGTGGGAGAAATGGCTGCATGTTTGCACTTTGTGAGCTGGTCTGTGCGAAGAGTGAGAGTGAGCTTGCGAATGTGTATTGAGAGTGCTGGGAGGCAAGGCAAAAGTACATCCGCAGTGTCTGTCTGGGTGTGAAAGTGCTGGCAAGGGAAGGTGAGGACCAGCAAGAGCATTAAGCCCTTAGAAATATTAAGAGGGAAACATGGCTGTATGTTTTAAGTTTGTGAGCTGGTGTGTGCCGAGAGTGAGAGTGAGCTTGAGAATGTGTCTTGGCAGTGGTAGGAGGCAAGGCAAGGGGAGATTCTTAGTGTATGTTTGGCTGTGAAAGCACTGGCAAGGGAAGGTCAGAAACAGCAAGAGCTCTAAGCCCTTAGAGCTCTGGTGTGGGAGAAATGAGTGTATGTTTTAACTTTGTGAGCTGGTGTGTGCCGAGAGTGAGAGTGAGCTTGCGAATGTGTCTTGGCAGTGGTAGGAGGCAAGGCAAGGGGAGATTCTTAGTGTATGTTTGGCTGTGAAAGCACTGGCAAGGGAAGGTCAGAAACAGCAAGAGCTCTAAGCCCTTAGAGCTCTGGTGTGGGAGAAATGAGTGTATGTTTTAACTTTGTGAGCTGGTCTGTGCCGAGAGTGAGAGTGAGCTTGCGAATGTGTCTTGGCAGTGGTAGGAGGCAAGGCAAGGGGAGATTCTTAGTGTATGTTTTTCTGTGAAAGCACTGGCAAGGGAAGGTCAGAAACAGCAAGAGCTCTAAGCCCTTAGAGCTCTGGTGTGGGAGAAATGGCTGTATGTTTTAACTTTGTGAGCTGGTGTGTGCCGAGAGTGAGAGTGAGCTTGAGAATGTGTCTTGGCAGTGGTAGGAGGCAAGGCAAGGGGAGATTCTTAGTGTATGTTTGGCTGTGAAAGCACTGGCAAGGGAAGGTCAGAAACAGCAAGAGCTCTAAGCCCTTAGAGCTCTGGTGTGGGAGAAATGGCTGTATGTTTTAACACTGGGAGCTGGTCTGTGCCGAGAGTGAGAGTGAGTTTGCGAATGTGTCTTGGCAGTGGTAGGAGGCAAGGCAAGGGGAGATTCTTAGTGTATGTTTGGCTGTGAAAGCACTGGCAAGGGAAGGTCAGAAACAGCAAGAGCTCTAAGCGCTTAGAGCTCTGGTGTGGGAGAAGTGGCTGTATGTTTTAACTTTGTGAGCTGGTGTGTGCCGAGAGTGAGAGTGAGCTTGAGAATGTGTCTTGGGAGTGGTGGGAGGCAAGGCAAGGGGAGATGCCAGGGGGGTGTCTGGCTGTGAGTGCGGTGGGAAGGGCAGTTGAATACAGCACCAGCTCTTAGGCCTTCGAGCTATGGTGTGGGAGAAATGGCTGCATGTTTGCACTTTGTGAGCTGGTCTGTGCGAAGAGTGAGAGTGATCTTGCGAATGTGTATTGAGAGTGCTGGGAGGCAAGGCAAAAGTACATCCGCAGTGTCTGTCTGGGTGTGAAAGTGCTGGCAAGGGAAGGTGAGGACCAGCAAGAGCATTAAGCCCTTAGAAATATTAAGAGGGAAACATGGCTGTATGTTTTAACTTTGTGAGCTGGTCTGTGCCGAGAGTGAGAGTGAGCTTGCGAATGTGTCTTGGCAGTGGTAGGAGGCAAGGCAAGGGGAGATTCTTAGTGTATGTTTTTCTGTGAAAGCACTGGCAAGGGAAGGTCAGAAACAGCAAGAGCTCTAAGCCCTTAGAGCTCTGGTGTGGGAGAAATGGCTGTATGTTTTAACTTTGTGAGCTGGTGTGTGCCGAGAGTGAGAGTGAGCTTGAGAATGTGTCTTGGCAGTGGCAGGAGGCAAGGCAAGGGGAGATTCTTAGTGTATGTTTGGCTGTGAAAGCACTGGCAAGGGAAGGTCAGAAACAGCAAGAGCTCTAAGCGCTTAGAGCTCTGGTGTGGGAGAAATGGCTGTATGTTTTAACTTTGTGAGCTGGTGTGTGCCGAGAGTGAGAGTGTGCTTGAGAATGTGTCTTGGGAGTGGTGGGAGGCAAGGAAAGGGGAGATGCCAGGGGGGTGTCTGGCTGTGAGTGCGGTGGGAAGGGCAGTTGAATACAGCACCAGCTCTTAGGCCTTAGAGCTCTGGTGTGGGAGAAATGGCTGTATGTTTTAACTTTGTGAGCTGGTGTGTGCCGAGAGTGAGAGTGAGCTTGAGAATGTGTCTTGGCAGGGCTAGGAGGCAAGGCAAAGGGAGATTCTTAGTGTATGTTTGGCTGTGAAAGCACTGGCAAGGGAAGGTCAGAATCAGCAAGAGCTCTAAGCGCTTAGAGCTCTGGTGTGGGAGAAATGGCTGTATGTTTTAACTTTGTGAGCTGGTGTGTGCCGAGAGTGAGAGTGAGCTTGAGAATGTGTCTTGGGAGTGGTGGGAGGCAAGGCAAGGGGAGATTCTTAGTGTATGTTTGGCTGTGAAAGCACTGGCAAGGGAAGGTCAGAAACAGCAAGAGCTCTAAGCGCTTAGAGCTCTGGTGTGGGAGAAGTGGCTGTATGTTTTAACTTTGTGAGCTGGTGTGTGCCGAGAGTGAGAGTGAGCTTGAGAATGTGTCTTGGGAGTGGTGGGAGGCAAGGCAAGGGGTGATGCCAGGGGGGTGTCTGGCTGTGAGTGTGGTGGGAAGGGCAGTTGAATACAGCACCAGCTCTTAGGCCTTAGAGCTCTGGTGTGGGAGAAATGGCTGCATGTTTGCACTTTGTGAGCTGGTCTGTGCGAAGAGTGAGAGTGAGCTTGCGAATGTGTATTGAGAGTGCTGGGAGGCAAGGCAAAAGTACATCCGCAGTGTCTGTCTGGGTGTGAAAGTGCTGGCAAGGGAAGGTGAGGACCAGCAAGAGCATTAAGCCCTTAGAAATATTAAGAGGGAAACATGGCTGTATGTTTTAACTTTGTGAGCTGGTGTGTGCCGAGAGTGAGAGTGAGCTTGCGAATGTGTCTTGGCAGTGGTAGGAGGCAAGGCAAGGGGAGATTCTTAGTGTATATTTGGCTGTGAAAGCACTGGCAAGGGAAGGTCAGAAACAGCAGGAGCTCTAAGCCCTTAGAGCTCTGGTGTGGGAGAAATGGCTGTATGTTTTTACTTTGTGAGCTGGTGTGTGCCGAGAGTGAGAGTGAGCTTGAGAATGTGTATTGAGAGTGGTGGGAGGCAAGGCAAGGGGAGATGCCAGGGGGGTGTCTGGCTGTGAGTGCGGTGGGAAGGGCAGTTGAATACAGCACCAGCTCTTAGGCCTTAGAGCTATGGTGTGGGAGAAATGGCTGTATGTTTTAACTTTGTGAGCTGGTGTGTGCCGAGAGTGAGAGTGAGCTTGAGAATGTGTCTTGGCAGTGGTTGGAGGCAAGGCAAGGGGAGATTCTTAGTGTATGTTTGGCTGTGAAAGCACTGGCAAGGGAAGGTCAGAATCAGCAAGAGCTCTAAGCCCTTAGAGCTCTGGTGAGAGAGAAATGGCTGTATGTTTTAACTTTGTGAGCTGGTCTGTGCCGAGAGTGATAGTGAGCTTGAGAATGTGTCTTGGCAGGGCTAGGAGGCAAGGCAAGGGGAGATTCTTAGTGTATGTTTGGCTGTGAAAGCACTGGCAAGGGAAGGTCAGAATCAGCAAGAGCTCTAAGCGCTTAGAGCTCTGGTTTGGGAGAAATGGCTGTATGTTTTAACTTTGTGAGCTGGTCTGTGCCCAGAGTGAGAGTGAGCTTGAGAATGTGTATTGAGAGTGGTGGGAGGCAAGGCAAGGGGAGATGCCCGGGGGGTGTCTGGCTGTGAGTGCGGTGGGAAGGGCAGTTGAATACAGCACCAGCTCTTAGGCCTTCGAGCTATGGTGTGGGAGAAATGGCTGCATGTTTGCACTTTGTGAGCTGGTCTGTGCGAAGAGTGAGAGTGAGCTTGCGAATGTGTATTGAGAGTGCTGGGAGGCAAGGCAAAAGTACATCCGCAGTGTCTGTCTGGGTGTGAAAGTGCTGGCAAGGGAAGGTGAGGACCAGCAAGAGCATTAAGCCCTTAGAAATATTAAGAGGGAAACATGGCTGTATGTTTTAAGTTTGTGAGCTGGTGTGTGCCGAGAGTGAGAGTGAGCTTGCGAATGTGTCTTGGCAGTGGTAGGAGGCAAGGCAAGGGGAGATTCTTAGTGTATGTTTGGCTGTGAAAGCACTGGCAATGGAAGGTCAGAATCAGCAAGAGCTCTAAGCCCTTAGAGCTCTGGTGTGGGAGAAATGAGTGTATGTTTTAACTTTGTGAGCTGGTCTGTGCCGAGAGTGAGAGTGAGCTTGCGAATGTGTCTTGGCAGTGGCAGGAGGCAAGGCAAGGGGAGATTCTTAGTGTATGTTTTTCTGTGAAAGCACTGGGAAGGGAAGGTCAGAAACAGCAAGAGCTCTAAGCCCTTAGAGCTCTGGTGTGGGAGAAATGGCTGTATGTTTTAACTTTGTGAGCTGGTCTGTGCCGAGAGTGAGAGTGAGCTTGCGAATGTGTCTTGGCAGTGGCAGGAGGCAAGGCAAGGGGAGATTCTTAGTGTATGTTTGGCTGTGAAAGCACTGGCAAGGGAAGGTCAGAATCAGCAAGAGCTCTAAGCGCTTAGAGCTGTGGTGTGGGAGAAATGGCTGTATGTGTCTTGGCAGTGGCAGGAGGCAAGGCAAGTGGAGATTCTTAGTGTATGTTTGGCTGTGAAAGCACTGGCAAGGGAAGGTCAGAATCAGCAAGAGCTCTAAGCGCTTAGAGCTCTGGTGTGGGAGAAATGGCTGTATGTTTTAACTTTGTGAGCTGGTGTGTGCCGAGAGTGAGAGTGTGCTTGAGAATGTGTCTTGGGAGTGGTGGGAGGCAAGGCAAGGGGAGATGCCAGGGGGGTGTCTGGCTGTGAGTGCGGTGGGAAGGGCAGTTGAATACAGCACCAGCTCTTAGGCCTTAGAGCTCTGGTGTGGGAGAAATGGCTGTATGTTTTAACTTTGTGAGCTGGTGTGTGCCGAGAGTGAGAGTGAGCTTGCGAATGTGTCTTGGCAGTGGTAGGAGGCAAGGCAAGGGGAGATTCTTAGTGTATGTTTGGCTGTGAAAGCACTGGCAAGGGAAGGTCAGAATCAGCAAGAGCTCTAAGCGCTTAGAGCTCTGGTGTGGGAGAAATGGCTGTATGTTTTAACTTTGTGAGCTGGTGTGTGCCGAGAGTGAGAGTGAGCTTGAGAATGTGTCTTGGGAGTGGTAGGAGGCAAGGCAAGGGGAGATTCTTAGTGTATGTTTGGCTGTGAAAGCACTGGCAAGGGAAGGTCAGAAACAGCAAGAGCTCTAAGCGCTTAGAGCTCTGGTGTGGGAGAAGTGGCTGTATGTTTTAACTTTGTGAGCTGGTGTGTGCCGAGAGTGAGAGTGAGCTTGAGAATGTGTCTTGGGAGTGGTGGGAGGCAAGGCAAGGGGTGATGCCAGGGGGGTGTCTGGCTGTGAGTGTGGTGGGAAGGGCAGTTGAATACAGCACCAGCTCTTAGGCCTTAGAGCTCTGGTGTGGGAGAAATGGCTGCATGTTTGCACTTTGTGAGCTGGTCTGTGCGAAGAGTGAGAGTGAGCTTGCGAATGTGTATTGAGAGTGCTGGGAGGCAAGGCAAAAGTACATCCGCAGTGTCTGTCTGGGTGTGAAAGTGCTGGCAAGGGAAGGTGAGGACCAGCAAGAGCATTAAGCCCTTAGAAATATTAAGAGGGAAACATGGCTGTATGTTTTAACTTTGTGAGCTGGTCTGTGCCGAGAGTGAGAGTGAGCTTGCGAATGTGTCTTGGCAGTGGTAGGAGGCAAGGCAAGGGGAGATTCTTAGTGTATATTTGGCTGTGAAAGCACTGGCAAGGGAAGGTCAGAAACAGCAGGAGCTCTAAGCCCTTAGAGCTCTGGTGTGGGAGAAATGGCTGTATGTTTTTACTTTGTGAGCTGGTGTGTGCCGAGAGTGAGAGTGAGCTTGAGAATGTGTATTGAGAGTGGTGGGAGGCAAGGCAAGGGGAGATGCCAGGGGGGTGTCTGGCTGTGAGTGCGGTGGGAAGGGCAGTTGAATACAGCACCAGCTCTTAGGCCTTAGAGCTATGGTGTGGGAGAAATGGCTGTATGTTTTAACTTTGTGAGCTGGTGTGTGCCGAGAGTGAGAGTGAGCTTGAGAATGTGTCTTGGCAGTGGTAGGAGGCAAGGCAAGGGGAGATTCTTAGTGTATGTTTTTCTGTGAAAGCACTGGCAAGGGAAGGTCAGAAACAGCAAGAGCTCTAAGCCCTTAGAGCTCTGGTGTGGGAGAAATGAGTGTATGTTTTAACTTTGTGAGCTGGTCTGTGCCGAGAGTGAGAGTGAGCTTGCGAATGTGTCTTGGCAGTGGTTGGAGGCAAGGCAAGGGGAGATTCTTAGTGTATGTTTGGCTGTGAAAGCACTGGCAAGGGAAGGTCAGAATCAGCAAGAGCTCTAAGCCCTTAGAGCTCTGGTGAGAGAGAAATGGCTGTATGTTTTAACTTTGTGAGCTGGTCTGTGCCGAGAGTGATAGTGAGCTTGAGAATGTGTCTTGGCAGGGCTAGGAGGCAAGGCAAGGGGAGATTCTTAGTGTATGTTTGGCTGTGAAAGCACTGGCAAGGGAAGGTCAGAATCAGCAAGAGCTCTAAGCGCTTAGAGCTCTGGTGAGAGAGACATGGCTGTATGTTTTAACTTTGTGAGCTGGTGTGTGCCGAGAGTGAGAGTGAGCTTGAGAATGTGTCTTGGGAGTGGTGGGAGGCAAGGCAAGGGGAGATGCCCGGGGGGTGTCTGGCTGTGAGTGCGGTGGGAAGGGCAGTTGAATACAGCACCAGCTCTTAGGCCTTCGAGCTATGGTGTGGGAGAAATGGCTGCATGTTTGCACTTTGTGAGCTGGTCTGTGCGAAGAGTGAGAGTGAGCTTGCGAATGTGTATTGAGAGTGCTGGGAGGCAAGGCAAAAGTACATCCGCAGTGTCTGTCTGGGTGTGAAAGTGCTGGCAAGGGAAGGTGAGGACCAGCAAGAGCATTAAGCCCTTAGAAATATTAAGAGGGAAACATGGCTGTATGTTTTAAGTTTGTGAGCTGGTCTGTGCCGAGAGTGAGAGTGAGCTTGCGAATGTGTCTTGGCAGTGGTAGGAGGCAAGGCAAGGGGAGATTCTTAGTGTATGTTTGGCTGTGAAAGCACTGGCAATGGAAGGTCAGAATCAGCAAGAGCTCTAAGCCCTTAGAGCTCTGGTGTGGGAGAAATGAGTGTATGTTTTAACTTTGTGAGCTGGTCTGTGCCGAGAGTGAGAGTGAGCTTGCGAATGTGTCTTGGCAGTGGCAGGAGGCAAGGCAAGGGGAGATTCTTAGTGTATGTTTTTCTGTGAAAGCACTGGGAAGGGAAGGTCAGAAACAGCAAGAGCTCTAAGCCCTTAGAGCTCTGGTGTGGGAGAAATGGCTGTATGTTTTAACTTTGTGAGCTGGTCTGTGCCGAGAGTGAGAGTGAGCTTGCGAATGTGTCTTGGCAGTGGCAGGAGGCAAGGCAAGGGGAGATTCTTAGTGTATGTTTGGCTGTGAAAGCACTGGCAAGGGAAGGTCAGAATCAGCAAGAGCTCTAAGCGCTTAGAGCTCTGGTGTGGGAGAAATGGCTGTATGTGTCTTGGCAGTGGCAGGAGGCAAGGCAAGGGGAGATTCTTAGTGTATGTTTGGCTGTGAAAGCACTGGCAAGGGAAGGTCAGAATCAGCAAGAGCTCTAAGCGCTTAGAGCTCTGGTGTGGGAGAAATGGCTGTATGTTTTAACTTTGTGAGCTGGTGTGTGCCGAGAGTGAGAGTGAGCTTGAGAATGTGTCTTGGCAGTGGTGGGAGGCAAGGCAAGGGGAGATGCCAGGGGGGTGTCTGGCTGTGAGTGCGGTGGGAAGGGCAGTTGAATACAGCACCAGCTCTTAGGCCTTAGAGCTATGGTGTGGGAGAAATGGCTGTATGTTTTAACTTTGTGAGCTGGTGTGTGCCGAGAGTGAGAGTGAGCTTGCGAATGTCTGTTGGCAGTGGTAGGAGGCAAGGCAAGGGGAGATTCTTAGTGTATGTTTGGCTGTGAAAGCACTGGCAAGGGAAGGTCAGAAACAGCAAGAGCTCTAAGCCCTTAGAGCTCTGGTGAGAGAGAAATGGCTGTATGTTTTAACTTTGTGAGCTGGTGTGTGCCGAGAGTGAGAGTGAGCTTGAGAATGTGTCTTGGCAGGGCTAGGAGGCAAGGCAAAGGGAGATTCTTAGTGTATGTTTGGCTGTGAAAGCACTGGCAAGGGAAGGTCAGAATCAGCAAGAGCTCTAAGCGCTTAGAGCTCTGGTGTGGGAGAAATGGCTGTATGTTTTAACTTTGTGAGCTGGTGTGTGCCGAGAGTGAGAGTGTGCTTGAGAATGTGTCTTGGGAGTGGTGGGAGGCAAGGCAAGGGGAGATGCCAGGGGGGTGTCTGGCTGTGAGTGCGGTGGGAAGGGCAGTTGAATACAGCACCAGCTCTTAGGCCTTCGAGCTATGGTGTGGGAGAAATGGCTGCATGTTTGCACTTTGTGAGCTGGTCTGTGCGAAGAGTGAGAGTGAGCTTGCGAATGTGTATTGAGAGTGCTGGGAGGCAAGGCAAAAGTACATCCGCAGTGTCTGTCTGGGTGTGAAAGTGCTGGCAAGGGAAGGTGAGGACCAGCAAGAGCATTAAGCCCTTAGAAATATTAAGAGGGAAACATGGCTGTATGTTTTAACTTTGTGAGCTGGTGTGTGCCGAGAGTGATAGTGAGCTTGAGAATGTGTCTTGGCAGGGCTAGGAGGCAAGGCAAGGGGAGATTCTTAGTGTATGTTTGGCTGTGAAAGCACTGGCAAGGGAAGGTCAGAATCAGCAAGAGCTCTAAGCGCTTAGAGCTCTGGTGTGGGAGAAGTGGCTGTATGTTTTAACTTTGTGAGCTGGTGTGTGCCGAGAGTGAGAGTGAGCTTGAGAATGTGTCTTGGGAGTGGTGGGAGGCAAGGCAAGGGGTGATGCCAGGGGGGTGTCTGGCTGTGAGTGTGGTGGGAAGGGCAGTTGAATACAGCACCAGCTCTTAGGCCTTAGAGCTCTGGTGTGGGAGAAATGGCTGCATGTTTGCACTTTGTGAGCTGGTCTGTGCGAAGAGTGAGAGTGAGCTTGCGAATGTGTATTGAGAGTGCTGGGAGGCAAGGCAAAAGTACATCCGCAGTGTCTGTCTGGGTGTGAAAGTGCTGGCAAGGGAAGGTGAGGACCAGCAAGAGCATTAAGCCCTTAGAAATATTAAGAGGGAAACATGGCTGTATGTTTTAAGTTTGTGAGCTGGTCTGTGCCGAGAGTGAGAGTGAGCTTGCGAATGTGTCTTGGCAGTGGTAGGAGGCAAGGCAAGGGGAGATTCTTAGTGTATATTTGGCTGTGAAAGCACTGGCAAGGGAAGGTCAGAAACAGCAGGAGCTCTAAGCCCTTAGAGCTCTGGTGTGGGAGAAATGGCTGTATGTTTTTACTTTGTGAGCTGGTGTGTGCCGAGAGTGAGAGTGAGCTTGAGAATGTGTATTGAGAGTGGTGGGAGGCAAGGCAAGGGGAGATGCCAGGGGGGTGTCTGGCTGTGAGTGCGGTGGGAAGGGCAGTTGAATACAGCACCAGCTCTTAGGCCTTAGAGCTATGGTGTGGGAGAAATGGCTGTATGTTTTAACTTTGTGAGCTGGTGTGTGCCGAGAGTGAGAGTGAGCTTGAGAATGTGTCTTGGCAGTGGTAGGAGGCAAGGCAAGGGGAGATTCTTAGTGTATGTTTTTCTGTGAAAGCACTGGCAAGGGAAGGTCAGAAACAGCAAGAGCTCTAAGCCCTTAGAGCTCTGGTGTGGGAGAAATGAGTGTATGTTTTAACTTTGTGAGCTGGTCTGTGCCGAGAGTGAGAGTGAGCTTGCGAATGTGTCTTGGCAGTGGTTGGAGGCAAGGCAAGGGGAGATTCTTAGTGTATGTTTGGCTGTGAAAGCACTGGCAAGGGAAGGTCAGAATCAGCAAGAGCTCTAAGCCCTTAGAGCTCTGGTGAGAGAGAAATGGCTGTATGTTTTAACTTTGTGAGCTGGTCTGTGCCGAGAGTGATAGTGAGCTTGAGAATGTGTCTTGGCAGGGCTAGGAGGCAAGGCAAGGGGAGATTCTTAGTGTATGTTTGGCTGTGAAAGCACTGGCAAGGGAAGGTCAGAATCAGCAAGAGCTCTAAGCGCTTAGAGCTCTGGTGTGGGAGAAATGGCTGTATGTTTTAACTTTGTGAGCTGGTCTGTGCCCAGAGTGAGAGTGAGCTTGAGAATGTGTATTGAGAGTGGTGGGAGGCAAGGCAAGGGGAGATGCCCGGGGGGTGTCTGGCTGTGAGTGCGGTGGGAAGGGCAGTTGAATACAGCACCAGCTCTTAGGCCTTCGAGCTATGGTGTGGGAGAAATGGCTGCATGTTTGCACTTTGTGAGCTGGTCTGTGCGAAGAGTGAGAGTGAGCTTGCGAATGTGTATTGAGAGTGCTGGGAGGCAAGGCAAAAGTACATCCGCAGTGTCTGTCTGGGTGTGAAAGTGCTGGCAAGGGAAGGTGAGGACCAGCAAGAGCATTAAGCCCTTAGAAATATTAAGAGGGAAACATGGCTGTATGTTTTAAGTTTGTGAGCTGGTGTGTGCCGAGAGTGAGAGTGAGCTTGCGAATGTGTCTTGGCAGTGGTAGGAGGCAAGGCAAGGGGAGATTCTTAGTGTATGTTTGGCTGTGAAAGCACTGGCAATGGAAGGTCAGAATCAGCAAGAGCTCTAAGCCCTTAGAGCTCTGGTGTGGGAGAAATGAGTGTATGTTTTAACTTTGTGAGCTGGTCTGTGCCGAGAGTGAGAGTGAGCTTCCGAATGTGTCTTGGCAGTGGCAGGAGGCAAGGCAAGGGGAGATTCTTAGTGTATGTTTTTCTGTGAAAGCACTGGGAAGGGAAGGTCAGAAACAGCAAGAGCTCTAAGCCCTTAGAGCTCTGGTGTGGGAGAAATGGCTGTATGTTTTAACTTTGTGAGCTGGTCTGTGCCGAGAGTGAGAGTGAGCTTGCGAATGTGTCTTGGCAGTGGCAGGAGGCAAGGCAAGGGGAGATTCTTAGTGTATGTTTGGCTGTGAAAGCACTGGCAAGGGAAGGTCAGAATCAGCAAGAGCTCTAAGCGCTTAGAGCTCTGGTGTGGGAGAAATGGCTGTATGTGTCTTGGCAGTGGCAGGAGGCAAGGCAAGGGGAGATTCTTAGTGTATGTTTGGCTGTGAAAGCACTGGCAAGGGAAGGTCAGAATCAGCAAGAGCTCTAAGCGCTTAGAGCTCTGGTGTGGGAGAAATGGCTGTATGTTTTAACTTTGTGAGCTGGTGTGTGCCGAGAGTGAGAGTGAGCTTGAGAATGTGTCTTGGGAGTGGTGGGAGGCAAGGCAAGGGGAGATGCCAGGGGGGTGTCTGGCTGTGAGTGCGGTGGGAAGGGCAGTTGAATACAGCACCAGCTCTTAGGCCTTAGAGCTATGGTGTGGGAGAAATGGCTGTATGTTTTAACTTTGTGAGCTGGTGTGTGCCGAGAGTGAGAGTGAGCTTGCGAATGTCTGTTGGCAGTGGTAGGAGGCAAGGCAAGGGGAGATTCTTAGTGTATGTTTGGCTGTGAAAGCACTGGCAAGGGAAGGTCAGAAACAGCAAGAGCTCTAAGCCCTTAGAGCTCTGGTGAGAGAGAAATGGCTGTATGTTTTAACTTTGTGAGCTGGTGTGTGCCGAGAGTGAGAGTGAGCTTGAGAATGTGTCTTGGCAGGGCTAGGAGGCAAGGCAAAGGGAGATTCTTAGTGTATGTTTGGCTGTGAAAGCACTGGCAAGGGAAGGTCAGAATCAGCAAGAGCTCTAAGCGCTTAGAGCTCTGGTGTGGGAGAAATGGCTGTATGTTTTAACTTTGTGAGCTGGTGTGTGCCGAGAGTGAGAGTGTGCTTGAGAATGTGTCTTGGGAGTGGTGGGAGGCAAGGCAAGGGGAGATGCCAGGGGGGTGTCTGGCTGTGAGTGCGGTGGGAAGGGCAGTTGAATACAGCACCAGCTCTTAGGCCTTCGAGCTATGGTGTGGGAGAAATGGCTGCATGTTTGCACTTTGTGAGCTGGTCTGTGCGAAGAGTGAGAGTGAGCTTGCGAATGTGTATTGAGAGTGCTGGGAGGCAAGGCAAAAGTACATCCGCAGTGTCTGTCTGGGTGTGAAAGTGCTGGCAAGGGAAGGTGAGGACCAGCAAGAGCATTAAGCCCTTAGAAATATTAAGAGGGAAACATGGCTGTATGTTTTAACTTTGTGAGCTGGTCTGTGCCGAGAGTGATAGTGAGCTTGAGAATGTGTCTTGGCAGGGCTAGGAGGCAAGGCAAGGGGAGATTCTTAGTGTATGTTTGGCTGTGAAAGCACTGGCAAGGGAAGGTCAGAATCAGCAAGAGCTATAAGCGCTTAGAGCTCTGGTGTGGGAGAAGTGGCTGTATGTTTTAACTTTGTGAGCTGGTGTGTGCCGAGAGTGAGAGTGAGCTTGAGAATGTGTCTTGGCAGGGCTAGGAGGCAAGGCAAGGGGAGATGCCAGGGGGGTGTCTGGCTGTGAGTGCGGTGGGAAGGGCAGTTGAATACAGCACCAGCTCTTAGGCCTTCGAGCTATGGTGTGGGAGAAATGGCTGTATGTTTTAACTTTGTGAGCTGGTGTGTGCCGAGAGTGAGTATGAGCTTGCGAATGTGTGTTGGCAGTGGTAGGAGGCAAGGCAAGGGGAGATTCTTAGTGTATGTTTGGCTGTGAAAGCACTGGCAAGGGAAGGTCAGAATCAGCAAGAGCTCTAAGCGCTTAGAGCTCTGGTGTGGGAGAAATGGCTGTATGTTTTAACTTTGTGAGCTGGTGTGTGCCGAGAGTGAGAGTGTGCTTGAGAATGTGTCTTGGGAGTGGTGGGAGGCAAGGCAAGGGGAGATGCCAGGGGGGTGTCTGGCTGTGAGTGCGGTGGGAAGGGCAGTTGAATACAGCACCAGCTCTTAGGCCTTCGAGCTCTGGTGTGGGAGAAATGGCTGTATGTTTTAACTTTGTGAGCTGGTGTGTGCCGAGAGTGAGAGTGAGCTTGCGAATGTGTGTTGGCAGTGGTAGGAGGCAAGGCAAGGGGAGATTCTTAGTGTATGTTTGGCTGTGAAAGCACTGGCAAGGGAAGGTCAGAATCAGCAAGAGCTCTAAGCGCTTAGAGCTGTGGTGTGGGAGAAATGGCTGTATGTTTTAACTTTGTGAGCTGGTGTGTGCCGAGAGTGAGAGTGAGCTTGAGAATGTGTCTTGGGAGTGGTGGGAGGCAAGGCAAGGGGAGATGCCAGGGGGGTGTCTGGCTGTGAGTGCGGTGGGAAGGGCAGTTGAATACAGCACCAGCTCTTAGGCCTTAGAGCTATGGTGTGGGAGAAATGGCTGTATGTTTTAACTTTGTGAGCTGGTGTGTGCCGAGAGTGAGAGTGAGCTTGCGAATGTGTGTTGGCAGTGGTAGGAGGCAAGGCAAGGGGAGATTCTTAGTGTATGTTTGGCTGTGAAAGCACTGGCAAGGGAAGGTCAGAATCAGCAAGAGCTCTAAGCGCTTAGAGCTCTGGTGTGGGAGAAATGGCTGTATGTTTTAACTTTGTGAGCTGGTGTGTGCCGAGAGTGAGAGTGAGCTTGAGAATGTGTCTTGGGAGTGGTGGGAGGCAAGGCAAGGGGAGATGCCAGGGGGGTGTCTGGCTGTGAGTGCGGTGGGAAGGGCAGTTGAATACAGCACCAGCTCTTAGGCCTTCGAGCTATGGTGTGGGAGAAATGGCTGCATGTTTGCACTTTGTGAGCTGGTCTGTGCGAAGAGTGAGAGTGAGCTTGCGAATGTGTATTGAGAGTGCTGGGAGGCAAGGCAAAAGTACATCCGCAGTGTCTGTCTGGGTGTGAAAGTGCTGGCAAGGGAAGGTGAGGACCAGCAAGAGCATTAAGCCCTAAGAAATATTAAGAGGGAAACATGGCTGTATGTTTTAAGTTTGTGAGCTGGTGTGTGCCGAGAGTGAGAGTGAGCTTGAGAATGTGTCTTGGCAGTGGTAGGAGGCAAGGCAAGGGGAGATTCTTAGTGTATGTTTTTCTGTGAAAGCACTGGCAAGGGAAGGTCAGAAACAGCAAGAGCTCTAAGCCCTTAGAGCTCTGGTGTGGGAGAAATGAGTGTATGTTTTAACTTTGTGAGCTGGTGTGTGCCGAGAGTGAGAGTGAGCTTGCGAATGTGTCTTGGGAGTGGTAGGAGGCAAGGCAAGGGGAGATTCTTAGTGTATGTTTGGCTGTGAAAGCACTGGCAAGGGAAGGTCAGAAACAGCAAGAGCTCTAAGCCCTTAGAGCTCTGGTGTGGGAGAAATGAGTGTATGTTTTAACTTTGTGAGCTGGTCTGTGCCGAGAGTGAGAGTGAGCTTGCGAATGTGTCTTGGCAGTGGTAGGAGGCAAGGCAAGGGGAGATTCTTAGTGTATGTTTGGCTGTGAAAGCACTGGCAAGGGAAGGTCAGAAACAGCAAGAGCTCTAAGCCCTTAGAGCTCTGGTGTGGGAGAAATGGCTGTATGTTTTAACTTTGTGAGCTGGTGTGTGCCGAGAGTGAGAGTGAGCTTGAGAATGTGTCTTGGCAGTGGCAGGAGGCAAGGCAAGGGGAGATTCTTAGTGTATGTTTGGCTGTGAAAGCACTGGCAAGGGAAGGTCAGAAACAGCAAGAGCTCTAAGCCCTTAGAGCTCTGGTGTGGGAGAAATGGCTGTATGTTTTAACACTGGGAGCTGGTCTGTGCCGAGAGTGAGAGTGAGTTTGCGAATGTGTGTTGGCAGTGGTAGGAGGCAAGGCAAGGGGAGATTCTTAGTGTATGTTTGGCTGTGAAAGCACTGGCAAGGGAAGGTCAGAAACAGCAAGAGCTCTAAGCGCTTAGAGCTCTGGTGTGGGAGAAGTGGCTGTATGTTTTAACTTTGTGAGCTGGTGTGTGCCGAGAGTGAGAGTGAGCTTGAGAATGTGTCTTGGGAGTGGTGGGAGGCAAGGCAAGGGGAGATGCCAGGGGGGTGTCTGGCTGTGAGTGCGGTGGGAAGGGCAGTTGAATACAGCACCAGCTCTTAGGCCTTCGAGCTATGGTGTGGGAGAAATGGCTGCATGTTTGCACTTTGTGAGCTGGTCTGTGCGAAGAGTGAGAGTGAGCTTGCGAATGTGTATTGAGAGTGCTGGGAGGCAAGGCAAAAGTACATCCGCAGTGTCTGTCTGGGTGTGAAAGTGCTGGCAAGGGAAGGTGAGGACCAGCAAGAGCATTAAGCCCTTAGAAATATTAAGAGGGAAACATGGCTGTATGTTTTAAGTTTGTGAGCTGGTCTGTGCCGAGAGTGAGAGTGAGCTTGCGAATGTGTCTTGGCAGTGGTAGGAGGCAAGGCAAGGGGAGATTCTTAGTGTATGTTTGGCTGTGAAAGCACTGGCAATGGAAGGTCAGAATCAGCAAGAGCTCTAAGCCCTTAGAGCTCTGGTGTGGGAGAAATGAGTGTATGTTTTAACTTTGTGAGCTGGTCTGTGCCGAGAGTGAGAGTGAGCTTCCGAATGTGTCTTGGCAGTGGCAGGAGGCAAGGCAAGGGGAGATTCTTAGTGTATGTTTTTCTGTGAAAGCACTGGGAAGGGAAGGTCAGAAACAGCAAGAGCTCTAAGCCCTTAGAGCTCTGGTGTGGGAGAAATGGCTGTATGTTTTAACTTTGTGAGCTGGTCTGTGCCGAGAGTGAGAGTGAGCTTGCGAATGTGTCTTGGCAGTGGCAGGAGGCAAGGCAAGGGGAGATTCTTAGTGTATGTTTGGCTGTGAAAGCACTGGCAAGGGAAGGTCAGAATCAGCAAGAGCTCTAAGCGCTTAGAGCTCTGGTGTGGGAGAAATGGCTGTATGTGTCTTGGCAGTGGCAGGAGGCAAGGCAAGGGGAGATTCTTAGTGTATGTTTGGCTGTGAAAGCACTGGCAAGGGAAGGTCAGAATCAGCAAGAGCTCTAAGCGCTTAGAGCTCTGGTGTGGGAGAAATGGCTGTATGTTTTAACTTTGTGAGCTGGTGTGTGCCGAGAGTGAGAGTGAGCTTGAGAATGTGTCTTGGGAGTGGTGGGAGGCAAGGCAAGGGGAGATGCCAGGGGGGTGTCTGGCTGTGAGTGCGGTGGGAAGTGCAGTTGAATACAGCACCAGCTCTTAGGCCTTAGAGCTATGGTGTGGGAGAAATGGCTGTATGTTTTAACTTTGTGAGCTGGTGTGTGCCGAGAGTGAGAGTGAGCTTGCGAATGTCTGTTGGCAGTGGTAGGAGGCAAGGCAAGGGGAGATTCTTAGTGTATGTTTGGCTGTGAAAGCACTGGCAAGGGAAGGTCAGAATCAGCAAGAGCTCTAAGCCCTTAGAGCTCTGGTGAGAGAGAAATGGCTGTATGTTTTAACTTTGTGAGCTGGTGTGTGCCGAGAGTGAGAGTGAGCTTGAGAATGTGTCTTGGCAGGGCTAGGAGGCAAGGCAAGGGGAGATGCCAGGGGGGTGTCTGGCTGTGAGTGCGGTGGGAAGGGCAGTTGAATACAGCACCAGCTCTTAGGCCTTCGAGCTATGGTGTGGGAGAAATGGCTGTATGTTTTAACTTTGTGAGCTGGTGTGTGCCGAGAGTGAGTATGAGCTTGCGAATGTGTGTTGGCAGTGGTAGGAGGCAAGGCAAGGGGAGATTCTTAGTGTATGTTTGGCTGTGAAAGCACTGGCAAGGGAAGGTCAGAATCAGCAAGAGCTCTAAGCGCTTAGAGCTCTGGTGTGGGAGAAATGGCTGTATGTTTTAACTTTGTGAGCTGGTGTGTGCCGAGAGTGAGAGTGTGCTTGAGAATGTGTCTTGGGAGTGGTGGGAGGCAAGGCAAGGGGAGATGCCAGGGGGGTGTCTGGCTGTGAGTGCGGTGGGAAGGGCAGTTGAATACAGCACCAGCTCTTAGGCCTTCGAGCTCTGGTGTGGGAGAAATGGCTGTATGTTTTAACTTTGTGAGCTGGTGTGTGCCGAGAGTGAGAGTGAGCTTGCGAATGTGTGTTGGCAGTGGTAGGAGGCAAGGCAAGGGGAGATTCTTAGTGTATGTTTGGCTGTGAAAGCACTGGCAAGGGAAGGTCAGAATCAGCAAGAGCTCTAAGCGCTTAGAGCTCTGGTGTGGGAGAAATGGCTGTATGTTTTAACTTTGTGAGCTGGTGTGTGCCGAGAGTGAGAGTGAGCTTGAGAATGTGTCTTGGGAGTGGTGGGAGGCAAGGCAAGGGGAGATGCCAGGGGGGTGTCTGGCTGTGAGTGCGGTGGGAAGGGCAGTTGAATACAGCACCAGCTCTTAGGCCTTAGAGCTCTGGTGTGGGAGAAATGGCTGTATGTTTTAACTTTGTGAGCTGGTGTGTGCCGAGAGTGAGAGTGAGCTTGCGAATGTGTGTTGGCAGTGGTAGGAGGCAAGGCAAGGGGAGATTCTTAGTGTATGTTTGGCTGTGAAAGCACTGGCAAGGGAAGGTCAGAATCAGCAAGAGCTCTAAGCGCTTAGAGCTCTGGTGTGGGAGAAATGGCTGTATGTTTTAACTTTGTGAGCTGGTGTGTGCCGAGAGTGAGAGTGAGCTTGAGAATGTGTCTTGGGAGTGGTGGGAGGCAAGGCAAGGGGAGATGCCAGGGGGGTGTCTGGCTGTGAGTGCGGTGGGAAGGGCAGTTGAATACAGCACCAGCTCTTAGGCCTTCGAGCTATGGTGTGGGAGAAATGGCTGCATGTTTGCACTTTGTGAGCTGGTCTGTGCGAAGAGTGAGAGTGAGCTTGCGAATGTGTATTGAGAGTGCTGGGAGGCAAGGCAAAAGTACATCCGCAGTGTCTGTCTGGGTGTGAAAGTGCTGGCAAGGGAAGGTGAGGACCAGCAAGAGCATTAAGCCCTTAGAAATATTAAGAGGGAAACATGGCTGTATGTTTTAAGTTTGTGAGCTGGTGTGTGCCGAGAGTGAGAGTGAGCTTGCGAATGTGTCTTGGCAGTGGTAGGAGGCAAGGCAAGGGGAGATTCTTAGTGTATGTTTTTCTGTGAAAGCACTGGCAAGGGAAGGTCAGAAACAGCAAGAGCTCTAAGCCCTTAGAGCTCTGGTGTGGGAGAAATGAGTGTATGTTTTAACTTTGTGAGCTGGTCTGTGCCGAGAGTGAGAGTGAGCTTGCGAATGTGTCTTGGCAGTGGTAGGAGGCAAGGCAAGGGGAGATTCTTAGTGTATGTTTGGCTGTGAAAGCACTGGCAAGGGAAGGTCAGAAACAGCAAGAGCTCTAAGCCCTTAGAGCTCTGGTGTGGGAGAAATGAGTGTATGTTTTAACTTTGTGAGCTGGTCTGTGCCGAGAGTGAGAGTGAGCTTGCGAATGTGTCTTGGCAGTGGTAGGAGGCAAGGCAAGGGGAGATTCTTAGTGTATGTTTGGCTGTGAAAGCACTGGCAAGGGAAGGTCAGAAACAGCAAGAGCTCTAAGCCCTTAGAGCTCTGGTGTGGGAGAAATGGCTGTATGTTTTAACACTGGGAGCTGGTCTGTGCCGAGAGTGAGAGTGAGTTTGCGAATGTGTCTTGGCAGTGGTAGGAGGCAAGGCAAGGGGAGATTCTTAGTGTATGTTTTTCTGTGAAAGCACTGGCAAGGGAAGGTCAGAAACAGCAAGAGCTCTAAGCCCTTAGAGCTCTGGTGTGGGAGAAATGGCTGTATGTTTTAACTTTGTGAGCTGGTGTGTGCCGAGAGTGAGAGTGAGCTTGAGAATGTGTCTTGGCAGTGGCAGGAGGCAAGGCAAGGGGAGATTCTTAGTGTATGTTTGGCTGTGAAAGCACTGGCAAGGGAAGGTCAGAAACAGCAAGAGCTCTAAGCCCTTAGAGCTCTGGTGTGGGAGAAATGGCTGTATGTTTTAACACTGGGAGCTGGTCTGTGCCGAGAGTGAGAGTGAGCTTGAGAATGTGTCTTGGGAGTGGTAGGAGGCAAGGCAAGGGGAGATTCTTAGTGTATGTTTGGCTGTGAAAGCACTGGCAAGGGAAGGTCAGAAACAGCAAGAGCTCTAAGCGCTTAGAGCTCTGGTGTGGGAGAAGTGGCTGTATGTTTTAACTTTGTGAGCTGGTGTGTGCCGAGAGTGAGAGTGAGCTTGAGAATGTGTCTTGGGAGTGGTGGGAGGCAAGGCAAGGGGAGATGCCAGGGGGGTGTCTGGCTGTGAGTGCGGTGGGAAGGGCAGTTGAATACAGCACCAGCTCTTAGGCCTTCGAGCTCTGGTGTGGGAGAAATGGCTGTATGTTTTAACTTTGTGAGCTGGTGTGTGCCGAGAGTGAGAGTGAGCTTGCGAATGTGTGTTGGCAGTGGTAGGAGGCAAGGCAAGGGGAGATTCTTAGTGTATGTTTGGCTGTGAAAGCACTGGCAAGGGAAGGTCAGAATCAGCAAGAGCTCTAAGCGCTTAGAGCTCTGGTGTGGGAGAAATGGCTGTATGTTTTAACTTTGTGAGCTGGTGTGTGCCGAGAGTGAGAGTGAGCTTGAGAATGTGTCTTGGGAGTGGTGGGAGGCAAGGCAAGGGGAGATGCCAGGGGGGTGTCTGGCTGTGAGTGCGGTGGGAAGGGCAGTTGAATACAGCACCAGCTCTTAGGCCTTCGAGCTATGGTGTGGGAGAAATGGCTGCATGTTTGCACTTTGTGAGCTGGTCTGTGCGAAGAGTGAGAGTGAGCTTGCGAATGTGTATTGAGAGTGCTGGGAGGCAAGGCAAAAGTACATCCGCAGTGTCTGTCTGGGTGTGAAAGTGCTGGCAAGGGAAGGTGAGGACCAGCAAGAGCATTAAGCCCTAAGAAATATTAAGAGGGAAACATGGCTGTATGTTTAAGTTTGTGAGCTGGTGTGTGCCGAGAGTGAGAGTGAGCTTGAGAATGTGTCTTGGCAGTGGTAGGAGGCAAGGCAAGGGGAGATTCTTAGTGTATGTTTTTCTGTGAAAGCACTGGCAAGGGAAGGTCAGAAACAGCAAGAGCTCTAAGCCCTTAGAGCTCTGGTGTGGGAGAAATGAGTGTATGTTTTAACTTTGTGAGCTGGTCTGTGCCGAGAGTGAGAGTGAGCTTGCGAATCTCTCTTGGCAGTGGTAGGAGGCAAGGCAAGGGGAGATTCTTAGTGTATGTTTGGCTGTGAAAGCACTGGCAAGGGAAGGTCAGAAACAGCAAGAGCTCTAAGCCCTTAGAGCTCTGGTGTGGGAGAAATGAGTGTATGTTTTAACTTTGTGAGCTGGTCTGTGCCGAGAGTGAGAGTGAGCTTGCGAATGTGTCTTGGCAGTGGTAGGAGGCAAGGCAAGGGGAGATTCTTAGTGTATGTTTGGCTGTGAAAGCACTGGCAAGGGAAGGTCAGAAACAGCAAGAGCTCTAAGCCCTTAGAGCTCTGGTGTGGGAGAAATGGCTGTATGTTTTAACACTGGGAGCTGGTCTGTGCCGAGAGTGAGAGTGAGTTTGCGAATGTGTCTTGGCAGTGGTAGGAGGCAAGGCAAGGGGAGATTCTTAGTGTATGTTTTTCTGTGAAAGCACTGGCAAGGGAAGGTCAGAAACAGCAAGAGCTCTAAGCCCTTAGAGCTCTGGTGTGGGAGAAATGGCTGTATGTTTTAACTTTGTGAGCTGGTGTGTGCCGAGAGTGAGAGTGAGCTTGAGAATGTGTCTTGGCAGTGGCAGGAGGCAAGGCAAGGGGAGATTCTTAGTGTATGTTTGGCTGTGAAAGCACTGGCAAGGGAAGGTCAGAAACAGCAAGAGCTCTAAGCCCTTAGAGCTCTGGTGTGGGAGAAATGGCTGTATGTTTTAACACTGGGAGCTGGTGTGTGCCGAGAGTGAGAGTGAGTTTGCGAATGTGTCTTGGCAGTGGTAGGAGGCAAGGCAAGGGGAGATTCTTAGTGTATGTTTGGCTGTTAAAGCACTGGCAAGGGAAGGTCAGAAACAGCAAGAGCTCTAAGCGCTTAGAGCTCTGGTGTGGGAGAAGTGGCTGTATGTTTTAACTTTGTGAGCTGGTGTGTGCCGAGAGTGAGAGTGAGCTTGAGAATGTGTCTTGGGAGTGGTGGGAGGCAAGGCAAGGGGAGATGCCAGGGGGGTGTCTGGCTGTGAGTGCGGTGGGAAGGGCAGTTGAATACAGCACCAGCTCTTAGGCCTTCGAGCTATGGTGTGGGAGAAATGGCTGCATGTTTGCACTTTGTGAGCTGGTCTGTGCGAAGAGTGAGAGTGAGCTTGCGAATGTGTATTGAGAGTGCTGGGAGGCAAGGCAAAAGTACATCCGCAGTGTCTGTCTGGGTGTGAAAGTGCTGGCAAGGGAAGGTGAGGACCAGCAAGAGCATTAAGCCCTTAGAAATATTAAGAGGGAAACATGGCTGTATGTTTTAAGTTTGTGAGCTGGTGTGTGCCGAGAGTGAGAGTGAGCTTGAGAATGTGTCTTGGCAGTGGTAGGAGGCAAGGCAAGGGGAGATTCTTAGTGTATGTTTTTCTGTGAAAGCACTGGCAAGGGAAGGTCAGAAACAGCAAGAGCTCTAAGCCCTTAGAGCTCTGGTGTGGGAGAAATGGCTGTATGTTTTAACTTTGTGAGCTGGTGTGTGCCGAGAGTGAGAGTGAGCTTGAGAATGTGTCTTGGCAGTGGCAGGAGGCAAGGCAAGGGGAGATTCTTAGTGTATGTTTGGCTGTGAAAGCACTGGCAAGGGAAGGTCAGAAACAGCAAGAGCTCTAAGCCCTTAGAGCTCTGGTGTGGGAGAAATGGCTGTATGTTTTAACACTGGGAGCTGGTCTGTGCCGAGAGTGAGAGTGAGCTTGCGAATGTGTCTTGGCAGTGGTAGGAGGCAAGGCAAGGGGAGATTCTTAGTGTATGTTTGGCTGTGAAAGCACTGGCAAGGGAAGGTCAGAAACAGCAAGAGCTCTAAGCGCTTAGAGCTCTGGTGTGGGAGAAGTGGCTGTATGTTTTAACTTTGTGAGCTGGTGTGTGCCGAGAGTGAGAGTGAGCTTGAGAATGTGTCTTGGGAGTGGTGGGAGGCAAGGCAAGGGGAGATGCCAGGGGGGTGTCTGGCTGTGAGTGCGGTGGGAAGGGCAGTTGAATACAGCACCAGCTCTTAGGCCTTCGAGCTATGGTGTGGGAGAAATGGCTGCATGTTTGCACTTTGTGAGCTGGTCTGTGCGAAGAGTGAGAGTGAGCTTGCGAATGTGTATTGAGAGTGCTGGGAGGCAAGGCAAAAGTACATCCGCAGTGTCTGTCTGGGTGTGAAAGTGCTGGCAAGGGAAGGTGAGGACCAGCAAGAGCATTAAGCCCTTAGAAATATTAAGAGGGAAACATGGCTGTATGTTTTAAGTTTGTGAGCTGGTGTGTGCCGAGAGTGAGAGTGAGCTTGAGAATGTGTCTTGGCAGTGGTAGGAGGCAAGGCAAGGGGAGATTCTTAGTGTATGTTTTTCTGTGAAAGCACTGGCAAGGGAAGGTCAGAAACAGCAAGAGCTCTAAGCCCTTAGAGCTCTGGTGTGGGAGAAATGGCTGTATGTTTTAACTTTGTGAGCTGGTGTGTGCCGAGAGTGAGAGTGAGCTTGAGAATGTGTCTTGGGAGTGGCAGGAGGCAAGGCAAGGGGAGATTCTTAGTGTATGTTTGGCTGTGAAAGCACTGGCAAGGGAAGGTCAGAAACAGCAAGAGCTCTTAGCGCTTAGAGCTCTGGTGTGGGAGAAATGGCTGTATGTTTTAACTTTGTGAGCTGGTGTGTGCCGAGAGAGTGTGCTTGAGAATGTGTCTTGGGAGTGGTGGGAGGCAAGGCAAGGGGAGATGCCAGGGGGGTGTCTGGCTGTGAGTGCGGTGGGAAGGGCAGTTGAATACAGCACCAGCTCTTAGGCCTTCGAGCTCTGGTGTGGGAGAAATGGCTGTATGTTTTAACTTTGTGAGCTGGTGTGTGCCGAGAGTGAGAGTGAGCTTGCGAATGTGTGTTGGCAGTGGTAGGAGGCAAGGCAAGGGGAGATTCTTAGTGTATGTTTGGCTGTGAAAGCACTGGCAAGGGAAGGTCAGAATCAGCAAGAGCTCTAAGCGCTTAGAGCTCTGGTGTGGGAGAAATGGCTGTATGTTTTAACTTTGTGAGCTGGTGTGTGCCGAGAGTGAGAGTGAGCTTGAGAATGTGTCTTGGGAGTGGTGGGAGGCAAGGCAAGGGGAGATGCCAGGGGGGTGTCTGGCTGTGAGTGCGGTGGGAAGGGCAGTTGAATACAGCACCAGCTCTTAGGCCTTAGAGCTCTGGTGTGGGAGAAATGGCTGTATGTTTTAACACTGGGAGCTGGTCTGTGCCGAGAGTGAGAGTGAGCTTGCGAATGTGTGTTGGCAGTGGTAGGAGGCAAGGCAAGGGGAGATTCTTAGTGTATGTTTGGCTGTGAAAGCACTGGCAAGGGAAGGTCAGAATCAGCAAGAGCTCTAAGCGCTTAGAGCTCTGGTGTGGGAGAAATGGCTGTATGTTTTAACTTTGTGAGCTGGTGTGTGCCGAGAGTGAGAGTGAGCTTGAGAATGTGTCTTGGGAGTGGTGGGAGGCAAGGCAAGGGGAGATGCCAGGGGGGTGTCTGGCTGTGAGTGCGGTGGGAAGGGCAGTTGAATACAGCACCAGCTCTTAGGCCTTCGAGCTATGGTGTGGGAGAAATGGCTGCATGTTTGCACTTTGTGAGCTGGTCTGTGCGAAGAGTGAGAGTGAGCTTGCGAATGTGTATTGAGAGTGCTGGGAGGCAAGGCAAAAGTACATCCGCAGTGTCTGTCTGGGTGTGAAAGTGCTGGCAAGGGAAGGTGAGGACCAGCAAGAGCATTAAGCCCTTAGAAATATTAAGAGGGAAACATGGCTGTATGTTTTAAGTTTGTGAGCTGGTGTGTGCCGAGAGTGAGAGTGAGCTTGAGAATGTGTCTTGGCAGTGGTAGGAGGCAAGGCAAGGGGAGATTCTTAGTGTATGTTTTTCTGTGAAAGCACTGGCAAGGGAAGGTCAGAAACAGCAAGAGCTCTAAGCCCTTAGAGCTCTGGTGTGGGAGAAATGAGTGTATGTTTTAACTATGTGAGCTGGTGTGTGCCGAGAGTGAGAGTGAGCTTGAGAATGTGTCTTGGCAGTGGTAGGAGGCAAGGCAAGGGGAGATTCTTAGTGTATGTTTGGCTGTGAAAGCACTGGCAAGGGAAGGTCAGAAACAGCAAGAGCTCTAAGCCCTTAGAGCTCTGGTGTGGGAGAAATGAGTGTATGTTTTAACTTTGTGAGCTGGTCTGTGCCGAGAGTGAGAGTGAGCTTGCGAATGTGTCTTGGCAGTGGTAGGAGGCAAGGCAAGGGGAGATTCTTAGTGTATGTTTGGCTGTGAAAGCACTGGCAAGGGAAGGTCAGAAACAGCAAGAGCTCTAAGCCCTTAGAGCTCTGGTGTGGGAGAAATGGCTGTATGTTTTAACACTGGGAGCTGGTCTGTGCCGAGAGTGAGAGTGAGTTTGCGAATGTGTCTTGGCAGTGGTAGGAGGCAAGGCAAGGGGAGATTCTTAGTGTATGTTTTTCTGTGAAAGCACTGGCAAGGGAAGGTCAGAAACAGCAAGAGCTCTAAGCCCTTAGAGCTCTGGTGTGGGAGAAATGGCTGTATGTTTTAACTTTGTGAGCTGGTGTGTGCCGAGAGTGAGAGTGAGCTTGAGAATGTGTCTTGGCAGTGGCAGGAGG
Organism: Pelecanus crispus; assembly: GCF_030463565.1. Taxonomy (NCBI): domain Eukaryota; kingdom Metazoa; phylum Chordata; class Aves; order Pelecaniformes; family Pelecanidae; genus Pelecanus; species Pelecanus crispus. The sequence continues at coordinate 90,291,988 of NC_134643.1, read as the reverse complement.
CAAGGCAAGGGGAGATTCTTAGTGTATGTTTGGCTGTGAAAGCACTGGCAAGGGAAGGTCAGAAACAGCAAGAGCTCTAAGCCCTTAGAGCTCTGGTGTGGGAGAAATGGCTGTATGTTTTAACTTTGTGAGCTGGTGTGTGCCGAGAGTGAGAGTGAGTTTGCGAATGTGTCTTGGCAGTGGTAGGAGGCAAGGCAAGGGGAGATTCTTAGTGTATGTTTGGCTGTGAAAGCACTGGCAAGGGAAGGTCAGAAACAGCAAGAGCTCTAAGCGCTTAGAGCTCTGGTGTGGGAGAAGTGGCTGTATGTTTTAACTTTGTGAGCTGGTGTGTGCCGAGAGTGAGAGTGAGCTTGAGAATGTGTCTTGGGAGTGGTGGGAGGCAAGGCAAGGGGAGATGCCAGGGGGGTGTCTGGCTGTGAGTGCGGTGGGAAGGGCAGTTGAATACAGCACCAGCTCTTAGGCCTTCGAGCTATGGTGTGGGAGAAATGGCTGCATGTTTGCACTTTGTGAGCTGGTCTGTGCGAAGAGTGAGAGTGAGCTTGCGAATGTGTATTGAGAGTGCTGGGAGGCAAGGCAAAAGTACATCCGCAGTGTCTGTCTGGGTGTGAAAGTGCTGGCAAGGGAAGGTGAGGACCAGCAAGAGCATTAAGCCCTTAGAAATATTAAGAGGGAAACATGGCTGTATGTTTTAAGTTTGTGAGCTGGTGTGTGCCGAGAGTGAGAGTGAGCTTGCGAATGTGTCTTGGCAGTGGTAGGAGGCAAGGCAAGGGGAGATTCTTAGTGTATGTTTTTCTGTGAAAGCACTGGCAAGGGAAGGTCAGAAACAGCAAGAGCTCTAAGCCCTTAGAGCTCTGGTGTGGGAGAAATGGCTGTATGTTTTAACTTTGTGAGCTGGTGTGTGCCGAGAGTGAGAGTGAGCTTGAGAATGTGTCTTGGCAGTGGCAGGAGGCAAGGCAAGGGGAGATTCTTAGTGTATGTTTGGCTGTGAAAGCACTGGCAAGGGAAGGTCAGAAACAGCAAGAGCTCTAAGCCCTTAGAGCTCTGGTGTGGGAGAAATGGCTGTATGTTTTAACACTGGGAGCTGGTCTGTGCCGAGAGTGAGAGTGAGTTTGCGAATGTGTCTTGGCAGTGGTAGGAGGCAAGGCAAGGGGAGATTCTTAGTGTATGTTTGGCTGTGAAAGCACTGGCAAGGGAAGGTCAGAAACAGCAAGAGCTCTAAGCGCTTAGAGCTCTGGTGTGGGAGAAGTGGCTGTATGTTTTAACTTTGTGAGCTGGTGTGTGCCGAGAGTGAGAGTGAGCTTGAGAATGTGTCTTGGGAGTGGTGGGAGGAAAGGCAAGGGGAGATGCCAGGGGGGTGTCTGGCTGTGAGTGCGGTGGGAAGGGCAGTTGAATACAGCACCAGCTCTTAGGCCTTAGAGCTATGGTGTGGGAGAAATGGCTGCATGTTTGCACTTTGTGAGCTGGTCTGTGCGAAGAGTGAGAGTGAGCTTGCGAATGTGTATTGAGAGTGCTGGGAGGCAAGGCAAAAGTACATCCGCAGTGTCTGTCTGGGTGTGAAAGTGCTGGCAAGGGAAGGTGAGGACCAGCAAGAGCATTAAGCCCTTAGAAATATTAAGAGGGAAACATGGCTGTATGTTTTAAGTTTGTGAGCTGGTCTGTGCCGAGAGTGAGAGTGAGCTTGCGAATGTGTCTTGGCAGTGGTAGGAGGCAAGGCAAGGGGAGATTCTTAGTGTATGTTTGGCTGTGAAAGCACTGGCAAGGGAAGGTCAGAAACAGCAAGAGCTCTAAGCCCTTAGAGCTCTGGTGTGGGAGAAATGGCTGTATGTTTTAACACTGGGAGCTGGTCTGTGCCGAGAGTGAGAGTGAGTTTGCGAATGTGTCTTGGCAGTGGTAGGAGGCAAGGCAAGGGGAGATTCTTAGTGTATGTTTGGCTGTGAAAGCACTGGCAAGGGAAGGTCAGAAACAGCAAGAGCTCTAAGCGCTTAGAGCTCTGGTGTGGGAGAAGTGGCTGTATGTTTTAACTTTGTGAGCTGGTGTGTGCCGAGAGTGAGAGTGAGCTTGAGAATGTGTCTTGGCAGTGGTAGGAGGCAAGGCAAGGGGAGATTCTTAGTGTATGTTTGGCTGTGAAAGCACTGGCAAGGGAAGGTCAGAAACAGCAAGAGCTCTAAGCCCTTAGAGCTCTGGTGTGGGAGAAATGAGTGTATGTTTTAACTTTGTGAGCTGGTCTGTGCCGAGAGTGAGAGTGAGCTTGCGAATGTGTCTTGGCAGTGGTAGGAGGCAAGGCAAGGGGAGATTCTTAGTGTATGTTTGGCTGTGAAAGCACTGGCAAGGGAAGGTCAGAAACAGCAAGAGCTCTAAGCCCTTAGAGCTCTGGTGTGGGAGAAATGGCTGTATGTTTTAACACTGGGAGCTGGTCTGTGCCGAGAGTGAGAGTGAGTTTGCGAATGTGTCTTGGCAGTGGTAGGAGGCAAGGCAAGGGGAGATTCTTAGTGTATGTTTTTCTGTGAAAGCACTGGCAAGGGAAGGTCAGAAACAGCAAGAGCTCTAAGCCCTTAGAGCTCTGGTGTGGGAGAAATGGCTGTATGTTTTAACTTTGTGAGCTGGTGTGTGCCGAGAGTGAGAGTGAGCTTGAGAATGTGTCTTGGCAGTCGCAGGAGGCAAGGCAAGGGGAGATTCTTAGTGTATGTTTGGCTGTGAAAGCACTGGCAAGGGAAGGTCAGAAACAGCAAGAGCTCTAAGCCCTTAGAGCTCTGGTGTGGGAGAAATGGCTGTATGTTTTAACACTGGGAGCTGGTCTGTGCCGAGAGTGAGAGTGAGTTTGCGAATGTGTCTTGGCAGTGGTAGGAGGCAAGGCAAGGGGAGATTCTTAGTGTATGTTTGGCTGTGAAAGCACTGGCAAGGGAAGGTCAGAAACAGCAAGAGCTCTAAGCGCTTAGAGCTCTGGTGTGGGAGAAGTGGCTGTATGTTTTAACTTTGTGAGCTGGTGTGTGCCGAGAGTGAGAGTGAGCTTGAGAATGTGTCTTGGGAGTGGTGGGAGGCAAGGCAAGGGGAGATGCCAGGGGGGTGTCTGGCTGTGAGTGCGGTGGGAAGGGCAGTTGAATACAGCACCAGCTCTTAGGCCTTCGAGCTATGGTGTGGGAGAAATGGCTGCATGTTTGCACTTTGTGAGCTGGTCTGTGCGAAGAGTGAGAGTGAGCTTGCGAATGTGTATTGAGAGTGCTGGGAGGCAAGGCAAAAGTACATCCGCAGTGTCTGTCTGGGTGTGAAAGTGCTGGCAAGGGAAGGTGAGGACCAGCAAGAGCATTAAGCCCTTAGAAATATTAAGAGGGAAACATGGCTGTATGTTTTAAGTTTGTGAGCTGGTGTGTGCCGAGAGTGAGAGTGAGCTTGAGAATGTGTCTTGGCAGTGGTAGGAGGCAAGGCAAGGGGAGATTCTTAGTGTATGTTTTTCTGTGAAAGCACTGGCAAGGGAAGGTCAGAAACAGCAAGAGCTCTAAGCCCTTAGAGCTCTGGTGTGGGAGAAATGGCTGTATGTTTTAACTTTGTGAGCTGGTGTGTACCGAGAGTGAGAGTGAGCTTGAGAATGTGTCTTGGGAGTGGCAGGAGGCAAGGCAAGGGGAGATTCTTAGTGTATGTTTGGCTGTGAAAGCACTGGCAAGGGAAGGTCAGAAACAGCAAGAGCTCTTAGCGCTTAGAGCTCTGGTGTGGGAGAAATGGCTGTATGTTTTAACTTTGTGAGCTGGTGTGTGCCGAGAGAGTGTGCTTGAGAATGTGTCTTGGGAGTGGTGGGAGGCAAGGCAAGGGGAGATGCCAGGGGGGTGTCTGGCTGTGAGTGCGGTGGGAAGGGCAGTTGAATACAGCACCAGCTCTTAGGCCTTAGAGCTCTGGTGTGGGAGAAATGGCTGTATGTTTTAACTTTGTGAGCTGGTGTGTGCCGAGAGTGAGAGTGAGCTTGCGAATGTGTGTTGGCAGTGGTAGGAGGCAAGGCAAGGGGAGATTCTTAGTGTATGTTTGGCTGTGAAAGCACTGGCAAGGGAAGGTCAGAATCAGCAAGAGCTCTAAGCGCTTAGAGCTCTGGTGTGGGAGAAATGGCTGTATGTTTTAACTTTGTGAGCTGGTGTGTGCCGAGAGTGAGAGTGTGCTTGAGAATGTGTCTTGGGAGTGGTGGGAGGCAAGGCAAGGGGAGATGCCAGGGGGGTGTCTGGCTGTGAGTGCGGTGGGAAGGGCAGTTGAATACAGCACCAGCTCTTAGGCCTTAGAGCTATGGTGTGGGAGAAATGGCTGTATGTTTTAACTTTGTGAGCTGGTGTGTGCCGAGAGTGAGAGTGAGCTTGCGAATGTGTGTTGGCAGTGGTAGGAGGCAAGGCAAGGGGAGATTCTTAGTGTATGTTTGGCTGTGAAAGCACTGGCAAGGGAAGGTCAGAATCAGCAAGAGCTCTAAGCGCTTAGAGCTCTGGTGTGGGAGAAATGGCTGTATGTTTTAACTTTGTGAGCTGGTGTGTGCCGAGAGTGAGAGTGAGCTTGAGAATGTGTCTTGGAAGTGGTGGGAGGCAAGGCAAGGGGAGATGCCAGGGGGGTGTCTGGCTGTGAGTGCGGTGGGAAGGGCAGTTGAATACAGCACCAGCTCTTAGGCCTTAGAGCTCTGGTGTGGGAGAAATGGCTGTATGTTTTAACTTTGTGAGCTGGTGTGTGCCGAGAGTGAGAGTGAGCTTGCGAATGTGTCTTGGCAGTGGTAGGAGGCAAGGCAAGGGGAGATGCCAGGGGGGTGTCTGGCTGTGAGTGCGGTGGGAAGGGCAGTTGAATACAGCACCAGCTCTTAGGCCTTCGAGCTATGGTGTGGGAGAAATGGCTGCATGTTTGCACTTTGTGAGCTGGTCTGTGCGAAGAGTGAGAGTGAGCTTGCGAATGTGTATTGAGAGTGCTGGGAGGCAAGGCAAAAGTACATCCGCAGTGTCTGTCTGGGTGTGAAAGTGCTGGCAAGGGAAGGTGAGGACCAGCAAGAGCATTAAGCCCTTAGAAATATTAAGAGGGAAACATGGCTGTATGTTTTAAGTTTGTGAGCTGGTGTGTGCCGAGAGTGAGAGTGAGCTTGAGAATGTGTCTTGGCAGTGGTAGGAGGCAAGGCAAGGGGAGATTCTTAGTGTATGTTTTTCTGTGAAAGCACTGGCAAGGGAAGGTCAGAAACAGCAAGAGCTCTAAGCCCTTAGAGCTCTGGTGTGGGAGAAATGAGTGTATGTTTTAACTTTGTGAGCTGGTCTGTGCCGAGAGTGAGAGTGAGCTTGCGAATGTGTCTTGGCAGTGGTAGGAGGCAAGGCAAGGGGAGATTCTTAGTGTATGTTTGGCTGTGAAAGCACTGGCAAGGGAAGGTCAGAAACAGCAAGAGCTCTAAGCCCTTAGAGCTCTGGTGTGGGAGAAATGAGTGTATGTTTTAACTTTGTGAGCTGGTCTGTGCCGAGAGTGAGAGTGAGCTTGCGAATGTGTCTTGGCAGTGGTAGGAGGCAAGGCAAGGGGAGATTCTTAGTGTATGTTTGGCTGTGAAAGCACTGGCAAGGGAAGGTCAGAAACAGCAAGAGCTCTAAGCCCTTAGAGCTCTGGTGTGGGAGAAATGGCTGTATGTTTTAACACTGGGAGCTGGTCTGTGCCGAGAGTGAGAGTGAGTTTGCGAATGTGTCTTGGCAGTGGTAGGAGGCAAGGCAAGGGGAGATTCTTAGTGTATGTTTGGCTGTGAAAGCACTGGCAAGGGAAGGTCAGAAACAGCAAGAGCTCTAAGCCCTTAGAGCTCTGGTGTGGGAGAAATGGCTGTATGTTTTAACTTTGTGAGCTGGTCTGTGCCGAGAGTGAGAGTGAGCTTGAGAATGTGTCTTGGCAGTGGTAGGAGGCAAGGCAAGGGGAGATTCTTAGTGTATGTTTGGCTGTGAAAGCACTGGCAAGGGAAGGTCAGAAACAGCAAGAGCTCTAAGCCCTTAGAGCTCTGGTGTGGGAGAAATGGCTGTATGTTTTAACTTTGTGAGCTGGTGTGTGCCGAGAGTGAGAGTGAGCTTGAGAATGTGTCTTGGCAGTGGCAGGAGGCAAGGCAAGGGGAGATTCTTAGTGTATGTTTGGCTGTGAAAGCACTGGCAAGGGAAGGTCAGAAACAGCAAGAGCTCTAAGCCCTTAGAGCTCTGGTGTGGGAGAAATGGCTGTATGTTTTAACACTGGGAGCTGGTCTGTGCCGAGAGTGAGAGTGAGTTTGCGAATGTGTCTTGGCAGTGGTAGGAGGCAAGGCAAGGGGAGATTCTTAGTGTATGTTTGGCTGTGAAAGCACTGGCAAGGGAAGGTCAGAAACAGCAAGAGCTCTAAGCGCTTAGAGCTCTGGTGTGGGAGAAGTGGCTGTATGTTTTAACTTTGTGAGCTGGTGTGTGCCGAGAGTGAGAGTGAGCTTGAGAATGTGTCTTGGGAGTGGTGGGAGGCAAGGCAAGGGGAGATGCCAGGGGGGTGTCTGGCTGTGAGTGCGGTGGGAAGGGCAGTTGAATACAGCACCAGCTCTTAGGCCTTCGAGCTATGGTGTGGGAGAAATGGCTGCATGTTTGCACTTTGTGAGCTGGTCTGTGCGAAGAGTGAGAGTGAGCTTGCGAATGTGTATTGAGAGTGCTGGGAGGCAAGGCAAAAGTACATCCGCAGTGTCTGTCTGGGTGTGAAAGTGCTGGCAAGGGAAGGTAGGACCAGCAAGAGCATTAAGCCCTTAGAAATATTAAGAGGGAAACATGGCTGTATGTTTTAAGTTTGTGAGCTGGTGTGTGCCGAGAGTGAGATTGAGCTTGAGAATGTGTCTTGGCAGTGGTAGGAGGCAAGGCAAGGGGAGATTCTTAGTGTATGTTTGGCTGTGAAAGCACTGGCAAGGGAAGGTCAGAAACAGCAAGAGCTCTAAGCCCTTAGAGCTCTGGTGTGGGAGAAATGGCTGTATGTTTTAACACTGGGAGCTGGTCTGTGCCGAGAGTGAGAGTGAGTTTGCGAATGTGTCTTGGCAGTGGTAGGAGGCAAGGCAAGGGGAGATTCTTAGTGTATGTTTGGCTGTGAAAGCACTGGCAAGGGAAGGTCAGAAACAGCAAGAGGTCTAAGCCCTTAGAGCTCTGGTGAGAGAGAAATGGCTGTATGTTTTAACTTTGTGAGCTGGTCTGTGCCGAGAGTGAGAGTGAGCTTGAGAATGTGTCTTGGCAGTGGCAGGAGGCAAGGCAAGGGGAGATTCTTAGTGTATGTTTGGCTGTGAAAGCACTGGCAAGGGAAGGTCAGAAACAGCAAGAGCTCTAAGCCCTTAGAGCTCTGGTGTGGGAGAAATGGCTGTATGTTTTAACACTGGGAGCTGGTCTGTGCCGAGATTGAGAGTGAGTTTGCGAATGTGTCTTGGCAGTGGTAGGAGGCAAGGCAAGGGGAGATTCTTAGTGTATGTTTGGCTGTGAAAGCACTGGCAAGGGAAGGTCAGAAACAGCAAGAGCTCTAAGCGCTTAGAGCTCTGGTGTGGGAGAAGTGGCTGTATGTTTTAACTTTGTGAGCTGGTGTGTGCCGAGAGTGAGAGTGAGCTTGAGAATGTGTCTTGGGAGTGGTGGGAGGCAAGGCAAGGGGAGATGCCAGGGGGGTGTCTGGCTGTGAGTGCGGTGGGAAGGGCAGTTGAATACAGCACCAGCTCTTAGGCCTTCGAGCTATGGTGTGGGAGAAATGGCTGCATGTTTGCACTTGTGAGCTGGTCTGTGCGAAGAGTGAGAGTGAGCTTGCGAATGTGTATTGAGAGTGCTGGGAGGCAAGGCAAAAGTACATCCGCAGTGTCTGTCTGGGTGTGAAAGTGCTGGCAAGGGAAGGTGAGGACCAGCAAGAGCATTAAGCCCTTAGAAATATTAAGAGGGAAACATGGCTGTATGTTTTAACTTTGTGAGCTGGTCTGTGCCGAGAGTGAGAGTGAGCTTGCGAATGTGTCTTGGCAGTGGTAGGAGGCAAGGCAAGGGGAGATTCTTAGTGTATGTTTTTCTGTGAAAGCACTGGCAAGGGAAGGTCAGAAACAGCAAGAGCTCTAAGCCCTTAGAGCTCTGGTGTGGGAGAAATGGCTGTATGTTTTAACTTTGTGAGCTGGTGTGTGCCGAGAGTGAGAGTGAGCTTGAGAATGTGTCTTGGGAGTGGCAGGAGGCAAGGCAAGGGGAGATTCTTAGTGTATGTTTGGCTGTGAAAGCACTGGCAAGGGAAGGTCAGAAACAGCAAGAGCTCTAAGCGCTTAGAGCTCTGGTGTGGGAGAAATGGCTGTATGTTTTAACTTTGTGAGCTGGTGTGTGCCGAGAGTGAGAGTGTGCTTGAGAATGTGTCTTGGGAGTGGTGGGAGGCAAGGCAAGGGGAGATGCCAGGGGGGTGTCTGGCTGTGAGTGCGGTGGGAAGGGCAGTTGAATACAGCACCAGCTCTTAGGCCTTAGAGCTATGGTGTGGGAGAAATGGCTGTATGTTTTAAGTTTGTGAGCTGGTGTGTGCCGAGAGTGAGAGTGAGCTTGCGAATGTGTGTTGGCAGTGGTAGGAGGCAAGGCAAGGGGAGATTCTTAGTGTATGTTTGGCTGTGAAAGCACTGGCAAGGGAAGGTCAGAAACAGCAAGAGCTCTAAGCGCTTAGAGCTCTGGTGTGGGAGAAATGGCTGTATGTTTTAACTTTGTGAGATGGTGTGTGCCGAGAGTGAGAGTGAGCTTGAGAATGTGTCTTGGGAGTGGTGGGAGGCAAGGCAAGGGGAGATGCCAGGGGGGTGTCTGGCTGTGAGTGCGGTGGGAAGGGCAGTTGAATACAGCACCAGCTCTTAGGCCTTAGAGCTATGGTGTGGGAGAAATGGCTGCATGTTTGCACTTTGTGAGCTGGTCTGTGCGAAGAGTGAGAGTGAGCTTGCGAATGTGTATTGAGAGTGCTGGGAGGCAAGGCAAGGGGAGATTCTTAGTGTATGTTTGGCTGTGAAAGCACTGGCAAGGGAAGGTCAGAATCAGCAAGAGCTCTAAGCGCTTAGAGCTGTGGTGTGGGAGAAATGGCTGTATGTTTTAACTTTGTGAGCTGGTGTGTGCCGAGAGTGAGAGTGAGCTTGAGAATGTGTCTTGGGAGTGGTGGGAGGCAAGGCAAGGGGAGATGCCAGGGGGGTGTCTGGCTGTGAGTGCGGTGGGAAGGGCAGTTGAATACAGCACCAGCTCTTAGGCCTTCGAGCTATGGTGTGGGAGAAATGGCTGCATGTTTGCACTTTGTGAGCTGGTCTGTGCGAAGAGTGAGAGTGAGCTTGCGAATGTGTATTGAGAGTGCTGGGAGGCAAGGCAAAAGTACATCCGCAGTGTCTGTCTGGGTGTGAAAGTGCTGGCAAGGGAAGGTGAGGACCAGCAAGAGCATTAAGCCCTTAGAAATATTAAGAGGGAAACATGGCTGTATGTTTTAACTTTGTGAGCTGGTGTGTGCCGAGAGTGAGAGTGAGCTTGAGAATGTGTCTTGGCAGTGGTAGGAGGCAAGGCAAGGGGAGATTCTTAGTGTATGTTTTTCTGTGAAAGCACTGGCAAGGGAAGGTCAGAAACAGCAAGAGCTCTAAGCCCTTAGAGCTCTGGTGTGGGAGAAATGAGTGTATGTTTTAACTTTGTGAGCTGGTCTGTGCCGAGAGTGAGAGTGAGCTTGCAAATGTGTCTTGGCAGTGGTAGGAGGCAAGGCAAGGGGAGATTCTTAGTGTATGTTTGGCTGTGAAAGCACTGGCAAGGGAAGGTCAGAAACAGCAAGAGCTCTAAGCCCTTAGAGCTCTGGTGTGGGAGAAATGAGTGTATGTTTTAACTTTGTGAGCTGGTCTGTGCCGAGAGTGAGAGTGAGCTTGCGAATGTGTCTTGGCAGTGGTAGGAGGCAAGGCAAGGGGACATTCTTAGTGTATGTTTGGCTGTGAAAGCACTGGCAAGGGAAGGTCAGAAACAGCAAGAGCTCTAAGCCCTTAGAGCTCTGGTGTGGGAGAAATGGCTGTATGTTTTAACACTGGGAGCTGGTCTGTGCCGAGAGTGAGAGTGAGTTTGCGAATGTGTCTTGGCAGTGGTAGGAGGCAAGGCAAGGGGAGATTCTTAGTGTATGTTTGGCTGTGAAAGCACTGGCAAGGGAAGGTCAGAAACAGCAAGAGCTCTAAGCCCTTAGAGCTCTGGTGTGGGAGAAATGGCTGTATGTTTTAACTTTGTGAGCTGGTGTGTGCCGAGAGTGAGAGTGAGCTTGAGAATGTGTCTTGGCAGTGGTAGGAGGCAAGGCAAGGGGAGATTCTTAGTGTATGTTTTTCTGTGAAAGCACTGGCAAGGGAAGGTCAGAAACAGCAAGAGCTCTAAGCCCTTAGAGCTCTGGTGTGGGAGAAATGGCTGTATGTTTTAACTTTGTGAGCTGGTGTGTGCCGAGAGTGAGAGTGAGCTTGAGAATGTGTCTTGGCAGTGGTAGGAGGCAAGGCAAGGGGAGATTCTTAGTGTATGTTTGGCTGTGAAAGCACTGGCAAGGGAAGGTCAGAAACAGCAAGAGCTCTAAGCCCTTAGAGCTCTGGTGTGGGAGAAATGGCTGTATGTTTTTACTTTGTGAGCTGGTGTGTGCCGAGAGTGAGAGTGAGCTTGAGAATGTGTCTTGGCAGGGCTAGGAGGCAAGGCAAGGGGAGATTCTTAGTGTATGTTTGGCTGTGAAAGCACTGGCAAGGGAAGGTCAGAATCAGCAAGAGCTCTAAGCGCTTAGAGCTCTGGTGTGGGAGAAGTGGCTGTATGTTTTAACTTTGTGAGCTGGTGTGTGCCGAGAGTGAGAGTGAGCTTGAGAATGTGTCTTGGGAGTGGTGGGAGGCAAGGCAAGGGGAGATGCCAGGGGGGTGTCTGGCTGTGAGTGCGGTGGGAAGGGCAGTTGAATACAGCACCAGCTCTTAGGCCTTCGAGCTCTGGTGTGGGAGAAATGGCTGTATGTTTTAACTTTGTGAGCTGGTGTGTGCCGAGAGTGAGTATGAGCTTGCGAATGTGTGTTGGCAGTGGTAGGAGGCAAGGCAAGGGGAGATTCTTAGTGTATGTTTGGCTGTGAAAGCACTGGCAAGGGAAGGTCAGAATCAGCAAGAGCTCTAAGCGCTTAGAGCTCTGGTGTGGGAGAAATGGCTGTATGTTTTAACTTTGTGAGCTGGTCTGTGCCGAGAGTGAGAGTGAGCTTGAGAATGTGTCTTGGGAGTGGTGGGAGGCAAGGCAAGGGGAGATTCTTAGTGTATGTTTGGCTGTGAAAGCACTGGCAAGGGAAGGTCAGAAACAGCAAGAGCTCTAAGCGCTTAGAGCTCTGGTGTGGGAGAAGTGGCTGTATGTTTTAACTTTGTGAGCTGGTGTGTGCCGAGAGTGAGAGTGAGCTTGAGAATGTGTCTTGGGAGTGGTGGGAGGCAAGGCAAGGGGTGATGCCAGGGGGGTGTCTGGCTGTGAGTGTGGTGGGAAGGGCAGTTGAATACAGCACCAGCTCTTAGGCCTTAGAGCTCTGGTGTGGGAGAAATGGCTGCATGTTTGCACTTTGTGAGCTGGTCTGTGCGAAGAGTGAGAGTGAGCTTGCGAATGTGTATTGAGAGTGCTGGGAGGCAAGGCAAAAGTACATCCGCAGTGTCTGTCTGGGTGTGAAAGTGCTGGCAAGGGAAGGTGAGGACCAGCAAGAGCATTAAGCCCTTAGAAATATTAAGAGGGAAACATGGCTGTATGTTTTAACTTTGTGAGCTGGTGTGTGCCGAGAGTGAGAGTGAGCTTGCGAATGTGTCTTGGCAGTGGTAGGAGGCAAGGCAAGGGGAGATTCTTAGTGTATATTTGGCTGTGAAAGCACTGGCAAGGGAAGGTCAGAAACAGCAAGAGCTCTAAGCCCTTAGAGCTCTGGTGTGGGAGAAATGGCTGTATGTTTTAACTTTGTGAGCTGGTGTGTGCCGAGAGTGAGAGTGAGCTTGAGAATGTGTCTTGGGAGTGGCAGGAGGCAAGGCAAGGGGAGATTCTTAGTGTATGTTTGGCTGTGAAAGCACTGGCAAGGGAAGGTCAGAAACAGCAAGAGCTCTAAGCGCTTAGAGCTCTGGTGTGGGAGAAATGGCTGTATGTTTTAACTTTGTGAGCTGGTGTGTGCCGAGAGTGAGAGTGTGCTTGAGAATGTGTCTTGGGAGTGGTGGGAGGCAAGGCAAGGGGAGATGCCAGGGGGGTGTCTGGCTGTGAGTGCGGTGGGAAGGGCAGTTGAATACAGCACCAGCTCTTAGGCCTTAGAGCTCTGGTGTGGGAGAAATGGCTGTATGTTTTAACTTTGTGAGCTGGTGTGTGCCGAGAGTGAGAGTGAGCTTGCGAATGTGTGTTGGCAGTGGTAGGAGGCAAGGCAAGGGGAGATTCTTAGTGTATGTTTGGCTGTGAAAGCACTGGCAAGGGAAGGTCAGAATCAGCAAGAGCTCTAAGCGCTTAGAGCTCTGGTGTGGGAGAAATGGCTGTATGTTTTAACTTTGTGAGCTGGTGTGTGCCGAGAGTGAGAGTGAGGTTGAGAATGTGTCTTGGGAGTGGTGGGAGGCAAGGCAAGGGGAGATGCCAGGGGGGTGTCTGGCTGTGAGTGCGGTGGGAAGGGCAGTTGAATACAGCACCAGCTCTTAGGCCTTAGAGCTATGGTGTGGGAGAAATGGCTGTATGTTTTAAGTTTGTGAGCTGGTGTGTGCCGAGAGTGAGAGTGAGCTTGCGAATGTGTGTTGGCAGTGGTAGGAGGCAAGGCAAGGGGAGATTCTTAGTGTATGTTTGGCTGTGAAAGTGCTGGCAAGGGAAGGTCAGAATCAGCAAGAGCTCTAAGCGCTTAGAGCTCTGGTGTGGGAGAAATGGCTGTATGTTTTAACTTTGTGAGCTGGTGTGTGCCGAGAGTGAGAGTGAGCTTGAGAATGTGTCTTGGGAGTGGTGGGAGGCAAGGCAAGGGGAGATGCCAGGGGGGTGTCTGGCTGTGAGTGCGGTGGGAAGGGCAGTTGAATACAGCACCAGCTCTTAGGCCTTAGAGCTATGGTGTGGGAGAAATGGCTGCATGTTTGCACTTTGTGAGCTGGTCTGTGCGAAGAGTGAGAGTGAGCTTGCGAATGTGTATTGAGAGTGCTGGGAGGCAAGGCAAGGGGAGATTCTTAGTGTATGTTTGGCTGTGAAAGCACTGGCAAGGGAAGGTCAGAATCAGCAAGAGCTCTAAGCGCTTAGAGCTCTGGTGTGGGAGAAATGGCTGTATGTTTTAACTTTGTGAGCTGGTGTGTGCCGAGAGTGAGAGTGAGCTTGAGAATGTGTCTTGGGAGTGGTGGGAGGCAAGGCAAGGGGAGATGCCAGGGGGGTGTCTGGCTGTGAGTGCGGTGGGAAGGGCAGTTGAATACAGCACCAGCTCTTAGGCCTTCGAGCTATGGTGTGGGAGAAATGGCTGCATGTTTGCACTTTGTGAGCTGGTCTGTGCGAAGAGTGAGAGTGAGCTTGCGAATGTGTATTGAGAGTGCTGGGAGGCAAGGCAAAAGTACATCCGCAGTGTCTGTCTGGGTGTGAAAGTGCTGGCAAGGGAAGGTGAGGACCAGCAAGAGCATTAAGCCCTTAGAAATATTAAGAGGGAAACATGGCTGTATGTTTTAAGTTTGTGAGCTGGTGTGTGCCGAGAGTGAGAGTGAGCTTGAGAATGTGTCTTGGCAGTGGTAGGAGGCAAGGCAAGGGGAGATTCTTAGTGTATGTTTTTCTGTGAAAGCACTGGCAAGGGAAGGTCAGAAACAGCAAGAGCTCTAAGCCCTTAGAGCTCTGGTGTGGGAGAAATGAGTGTATGTTTTAACTTTGTGAGCTGGTCTGTGCCGAGAGTGAGAGTGAGCTTGCGAATGTGTCTTGGCAGTGGTAGGAGGCAAGGCAAGGGGAGATTCTTAGTGTATGTTTGGCTGTGAAAGCACTGGCAAGGGAAGGTCAGAAACAGCAAGAGCTCTAAGCCCTTAGAGCTCTGGTGTGGGAGAAATGAGTGTATGTTTTAACTTTGTGAGCTGGTCTGTGCCGAGAGTGAGAGTGAGCTTGCGAATGTGTCTTGGCAGTGGTAGGAGGCAAGGCAAGGGGACATTCTTAGTGTATGTTTGGCTGTGAAAGCACTGGCAAGGGAAGGTCAGAAACAGCAAGAGCTCTAAGCCCTTAGAGCTCTGGTGTGGGAGAAATGGCTGTATGTTTTAACACTGGGAGCTGGTCTGTGCCGAGAGTGAGAGTGAGTTTGCGAATGTGTCTTGGCAGTGGTAGGAGGCAAGGCAAGGGGAGATTCTTAGTGTATGTTTGGCTGTGAAAGCACTGGCAAGGGAAGGTCAGAAACAGCAAGAGCTCTAAGCCCTTAGAGCTCTGGTGTGGGAGAAATGGCTGTATGTTTTAACTTTGTGAGCTGGTGTGTGCCGAGAGTGAGAGTGAGCTTGAGAATGTGTCTTGGGAGTGGTGGGAGGCAAGGCAAGGGGAGATTCTTAGTGTATGTTTGGCTGTGAAAGCACTGGCAAGGGAAGGTCAGAAACAGCAAGAGCTCTAAGCCCTTAGAGCTCTGGTGTGGGAGAAATGGCTGTATGTTTTAACTTTGTGAGCTGGTGTGTGCCGAGAGTGAGAGTGAGCTTGCGAATGTGTCTTGGCAGTGGTAGGAGGCAAGGCAAGGGGAGATTCTTAGTGTATATTTGGCTGTGAAAGCACTGGCAAGGGAAGGTCAGAAACAGCAAGAGCTCTAAGCCCTTAGAGCTCTGGTGTGGGAGAAATGGCTGTATGTTTTTACTTTGTGAGCTGGTGTGTGCCGAGAGTGAGAGTGAGCTTGAGATTGTGTCTTGGCAGGGCTAGGAGGCAAGGCAAGGGGAGATTCTTAGTGTATGTTTGGCTGTGAAAGCACTGGCAAGGGAAGGTCAGAATCAGCAAGAGCTCTAAGCGCTTAGAGCTCTGGTGTGGGAGAAGTGGCTGTATGTTTTAACTTTGTGAGCTGGTGTGTGCCGAGAGTGAGAGTGAGCTTGAGAATGTGTCTTGGGAGTGGTAGGAGGCAAGGCAAGGGGAGATGCCAGGGGGGTGTCTGGCTGTGAGTGCGGTGGGAAGGGCAGTTGAATACAGCACCAGCTCTTAGGCCTTCGAGCTCTGGTGTGGGAGAAATGGCTGTATGTTTTAACTTTGTGAGCTGGTGTGTGCCGAGAGTGAGTATGAGCTTGCGAATGTGTGTTGGCAGTGGTAGGAGGCAAGGCAAGGGGAGATTCTTAGTGTATGTTTGGCTGTGAAAGCACTGGCAAGGGAAGGTCAGAATCAGCAAGAGCTCTAAGCGCTTAGAGCTCTGGTGTGGGAGAAATGGCTGGATGTTTTAACTTTGTGAGCTGGTGTGTGCCGAGAGTGAGAGTGAGCTTGAGAATGTGTCTTGGGAGAGGTGGGAGGCAAGGCAAGGGGAGATTCTTAGTGTATGTTTGGCTGTGAAAGCACTGGCAAGGGAAGGTCAGAAACAGCAAGAGCTCTAAGCGCTTAGAGCTCTGGTGTGGGAGAAGTGGCTGTATGTTTTAACTTTGTGAGCTGGTGTGTGCCGAGAGTGAGAGTGAGCTTGAGAATGTGTCTTGGGAGTGGTGGGAGGCAAGGCAAGGGGTGATGCCAGGGGGGTGTCTGGCTGTGAGTGCGGTGGGAAGGGCAGTTGAATACAGCACCAGCTCTTAGGCCTTAGAGCTCTGGTGTGGGAGAAATGGCTGCATGTTTGCACTTTGTGAGCTGGTCTGTGCGAAGAGTGAGAGTGAGCTTGCGAATGTGTATTGAGAGTGCTGGGAGGCAAGGCAAAAGTACATCCGCAGTGTCTGTCTGGGTGTGAAAGTGCTGGCAAGGGAAGGTGAGGACCAGCAAGAGCATTAAGCCCTTAGAAATATTAAGAGGGAAACATGGCTGTATGTTTTAAGTTTGTGAGCTGGTGTGTGCCGAGAGTGAGAGTGAGCTTGAGAATGTGTCTTGGCAGTGGTAGGAGGCAAGGCAAGGGGAGATTCTTAGTGTATGTTTTTCTGTGAAAGCACTGGCAAGGGAAGGTCAGAAACAGCAAGAGCTCTAAGCCCTTAGAGCTCTGGTGTGGGAGAAATGAGTGTATGTTTTAACTTTGTGAGCTGGTCTGTGCCGAGAGTGAGAGTGAGCTTGCGAATGTGTCTTGGCAGTGGTAGGAGGCAAGGCAAGGGGAGATTCTTAGTGTATGTTTGGCTGTGAAAGCACTGGCAAGGGAAGGTCAGAAACAGCAAGAGCTCTAAGCCCTTAGAGCTCTGGTGTGGGAGAAATGAGTGTATGTTTTAACTTTGTGAGCTGGTCTGTGCCGAGAGTGAGAGTGAGCTTGCGAATGTGTCTTGGCAGTGGTAGGAGGCAAGGCAAGGGGACATTCTTAGTGTATGTTTGGCTGTGAAAGCACTGGCAAGGGAAGGTCAGAAACAGCAAGAGCTCTAAGCCCTTAGAGCTCTGGTGTGGGAGAAATGGCTGTATGTTTTAACACTGGGAGCTGGTCTGTGCCGAGAGTGAGAGTGAGTTTGCGAATGTGTCTTGGCAGTGGTAGGAGGCAAGGCAAGGGGAGATTCTTAGTGTATGTTTGGCTGTGAAAGCACTGGCAAGGGAAGGTCAGAAACAGCAAGAGCTCTAAGCCCTTAGAGCTCTGGTGTGGGAGAAATGGCTGTATGTTTTAACTTTGTGAGCTGGTGTGTGCCGAGAGTGAGAGTGAGCTTGAGAATGTGTCTTGGGAGTGGTGGGAGGCAAGGCAAGGGGAGATTCTTAGTGTATGTTTGGCTGTGAAAGCACTGGCAAGGGAAGGTCAGAAACAGCAAGAGCTCTAAGCCCTTAGAGCTCTGGTGTGGGAGAAATGGCTGTATGTTTTAACTTTGTGAGCTGGTGTGTGCCGAGAGTGAGAGTGAGCTTGCGAATGTGTCTTGGCAGTGGTAGGAGGCAAGGCAAGGGGAGATTCTTAGTGTATATTTGGCTGTGAAAGCACTGGCAAGGGAAGGTCAGAAACAGCAAGAGCTCTAAGCCCTTAGAGCTCTGGTGTGGGAGAAATGGCTGTATGTTTTTACTTTGTGAGCTGGTGTGTGCCGAGAGTGAGAGTGAGCTTGAGATTGTGTCTTGGCAGGGCTAGGAGGCAAGGCAAGGGGAGATTCTTAGTGTATGTTTGGCTGTGAAAGCACTGGCAAGGGAAGGTCAGAATCAGCAAGAGCTCTAAGCGCTTAGAGCTCTGGTGTGGGAGAAGTGGCTGTATGTTTTAACTTTGTGAGCTGGTGTGTGCCGAGAGTGAGAGTGAGCTTGAGAATGTGTCTTGGGAGTGGTAGGAGGCAAGGCAAGGGGAGATGCCAGGGGGGTGTCTGGCTGTGAGTGCGGTGGGAAGGGCAGTTGAATACAGCACCAGCTCTTAGGCCTTCGAGCTCTGGTGTGGGAGAAATGGCTGTATGTTTTAACTTTGTGAGCTGGTGTGTGCCGAGAGTGAGTATGAGCTTGCGAATGTGTGTTGGCAGTGGTAGGAGGCAAGGCAAGGGGAGATTCTTAGTGTATGTTTGGCTGTGAAAGCACTGGCAAGGGAAGGTCAGAATCAGCAAGAGCTCTAAGCGCTTAGAGCTCTGGTGTGGGAGAAATGGCTGGATGTTTTAACTTTGTGAGCTGGTGTGTGCCGAGAGTGAGAGTGAGCTTGAGAATGTGTCTTGGCAGGGCTAGGAGGCAAGGCAAAGGGAGATTCTTAGTGTATGTTTGGCTGTGAAAGCACTGGCAAGGGAAGGTCAGAATCAGCAAGAGCTCTAAGCGCTTAGAGCTCTGGTGTGGGAGAAATGGCTGTATGTTTTAACTTTGTGAGCTGGTGTGTGCCGAGAGTGAGAGTGAGCTTGAGAATGTGTCTTGGGAGTGGTGGGAGGCAAGGCAAGGGGAGATGCCAGGGGGGTGTCTGGCTGTGAGTGCGGTGGGAAGGGCAGTTGAATACAGCACCAGCTCTTAGGCCTTCGAGCTATGGTGTGGGAGAAATGGCTGCATGTTTGCACTTTGTGAGCTGGTCTGTGCGAAGAGTGAGAGTGAGCTTGCGAATGTGTATTGAGAGTGCTGGGAGGCAAGGCAAAAGTACATCCGCAGTGTCTGTCTGGGTGTGAAAGTGCTGGCAAGGGAAGGTGAGGACCAGCAAGAGCATTAAGCCCTTAGAAATATTAAGAGGGAAACATGGCTGTATGTTTTAACTTTGTGAGCTGGTGTGTGCCGAGAGTGAGAGTGAGCTTGCGAATGTGTCTTGGCAGTGGTAGGAGGCAAGGCAAGGGGAGATTCTTAGTGTATGTTTTTCTGTGAAAGCACTGGCAAGGGAAGGTCAGAAACAGCAAGAGCTCTAAGCCCTTAGAGCTCTGGTGTGGGAGAAATGGCTGTATGTTTTAACACTGGGAGCTGGTCTGTGCCGAGAGTGATAGTGAGCTTGAGAATGTGTCTTGGCAGGGCTAGGAGGCAAGGCAAGGGGAGATTCTTAGTGTATGTTTGGCTGTGAAAGCACTGGCAAGGGAAGGTCAGAATCAGCAGGAGCTCTAAGCCCTTAGAGCTCTGGTGTGGGAGAAATGAGTGTATGTTTTTACTTTGTGAGCTGGTGTGTGCCGAGAGTGAGAGTGAGCTTGAGAATGTGTATTGAGAGTGGTGGGAGGCAAGGCAAGGGGAGATGCCAGGGGGGTGTCTGGCTGTGAGTGCGGTGGGAAGGGCAGTTGAATACAGCACCAGCTCTTAGGCCTTAGAGCTATGGTGTGGGAGAAATGGCTGTATGTTTTAACTTTGTGAGCTGGTGTGTGCCGAGAGTGAGAGTGAGCTTGCGAATGTGTCTTGGCAGTAGTAGGAGGCAAGGCAAGGGGAGATTCTTAGTGTATGTTTGGCTGTGAAAGCACTGGCAAGGGAAGGTCAGAATCAGCAAGAGCTCTAAGCCCTTAGAGCTCTGGTGAGAGAGAAATGGCTGTATGTTTTAACTTTGTGAGCTGGTCTGTGCCGAGAGTGATAGTGAGCTTGAGAATGTGTCTTGGCAGGGCTAGGAGGCAAGGCAAGGGGAGATTCTTAGTGTATGTTTGGCTGTGAAAGCACTGGCAAGGGAAGGTCAGAATCAGCAAGAGCTCTAAGCGCTTAGAGCTCTGGTTTGGGAGAAATGGCTGTATGTTTTAACTTTGTGAGCTGGTCTGTGCCCAGAGTGAGAGTGAGCTTGAGAATGTGTATTGAGAGTGGTGGGAGGCAAGGCAAGGGGAGATGCCCGGGGGGTGTCTGGCTGTGAGTGCGGTGGGAAGGGCAGTTGAATACAGCACCAGCTCTTAGGCCTTCGAGCTATGGTGTGGGAGAAATGGCTGCATGTTTGCACTTTGTGAGCTGGTCTGTGCGAAGAGTGAGAGTGAGCTTGCGAATGTGTATTGAGAGTGCTGGGAGGCAAGGCAAAAGTACATCCGCAGTGTCTGTCTGGGTGTGAAAGTGCTGGCAAGGGAAGGTGAGGACCAGCAAGAGCATTAAGCCCTTAGAAATATTAAGAGGGAAACATGGCTGTATGTTTTAAGTTTGTGAGCTGGTGTGTGCCGAGAGTGAGAGTGAGCTTGAGAATGTGTCTTGGCAGTGGTAGGAGGCAAGGCAAGGGGAGATTCTTAGTGTATGTTTTTCTGTGAAAGCACTGGCAAGGGAAGGTCAGAAACAGCAAGAGCTCTAAGCCCTTAGAGCTCTGGTGTGGGAGAAATGAGTGTATGTTTTAACTTTGTGAGCTGGTCTGTGCCGAGAGTGAGAGTGAGCTTGCGAATGTGTCTTGGCAGTGGTAGGAGGCAAGGCAAGGGGAGATTCTTAGTGTATGTTTGGCTGTGAAAGCACTGGCAAGGGAAGGTCAGAAACAGCAAGAGCTCTAAGCCCTTAGAGCTCTGGTGTGGGAGAAATGAGTGTATGTTTTAACTTTGTGAGCTGGTCTGTGCCGAGAGTGAGAGTGAGCTTGCGAATGTGTCTTGGCAGTGGTAGGAGGCAAGGCAAGGGGAGATTCTTAGTGTATGTTTGGCTGTGAAAGCACTGGCAAGGGAAGGTCAGAATCAGCAAGAGCTCTAAGCGCTTAGAGCTCTGGTGTGGGAGAAATGGCTGTATGTTTTAACTTTGTGAGCTGGTGTGTGCCGAGAGTGAGAGTGAGGTTGAGAATGTGTCTTGGGAGTGGTGGGAGGCAAGGCAAGGGGAGATGCCAGGGGGGTGTCTGGCTGTGAGTGCGGTGGGAAGGGCAGTTGAATACAGCACCAGCTCTTAGGCCTTCGAGCTCTGGTGTGGGAGAAATGGCTGTATGTTTTAAGTTTGTGAGCTGGTGTGTGCCGAGAGTGAGAGTGAGCTTGCGAATGTGTGTTGGCAGTGGTAGGAGGCAAGGCAAGGGGAGATTCTTAGTGTATGTTTGGCTGTGAAAGCACTGGCAAGGGAAGGTCAGAATCAGCAAGAGCTCTAAGCGCTTAGAGCTCTGGTGTGGGAGAAATGGCTGTATGTTTTAACTTTGTGAGCTGGTGTGTGCCGAGAGTGAGAGTGAGCTTGAGAATGTGTCTTGGGAGTGGTGGGAGGCAAGGCAAGGGGAGATGCCAGGGGGGTGTCTGGCTGTGAGTGCGGTGGGAAGGGCAGTTGAATACAGCACCAGCTCTTAGGCCTTCGAGCTATGGTGTGGGAGAAATGGCTGCATGTTTGCACTTTGTGAGCTGGTCTGTGCGAAGAGTGAGAGTGAGCTTGCGAATGTGTATTGAGAGTGCTGGGAGGCAAGGCAAAAGTACATCCGCAGTGTCTGTCTGGGTGTGAAAGTGCTGGCAAGGGAAGGTGAGGACCAGCAAGAGCATTAAGCCCTTAGAAATATTAAGAGGGAAACATGGCTGTATGTTTTAAGTTTGTGAGCTGGTGTGTGCCGAGAGTGAGAGTGAGCTTGCGAATGTGTCTTGGCAGTGGTAGGAGGCAAGGCAAGGGGAGATTCTTAGTGTATGTTTTTCTGTGAAAGCACTGGCAAGGGAAGGTCAGAAACAGCAAGAGCTCTAAGCCCTTAGAGCTCTGGTGTGGGAGAAATGAGTGTATGTTTTAACTTTGTGAGCTGGTCTGTGCCGAGAGTGAGAGTGAGCTTGCGAATGTGTGTTGGCAGTGGTAGGAGGCAAGGCAAGGGGAGATTCTTAGTGTATGTTTGGCTGTGAAAGCACTGGCAAGGGAAGGTCAGAAACAGCAAGAGCTCTAAGCCCTTAGAGCTCTGGTGTGGGAGAAATGAGTGTATGTTTTAACTTTGTGAGCTGGTCTGTGCCGAGAGTGAGAGTGAGCTTGCGAATGTGTCTTGGCAGTGGTAGGAGGCAAGGCAAGGGGACATTCTTAGTGTATGTTTGGCTGTGAAAGCACTGGCAAGGGAAGGTCAGAAACAGCAAGAGCTCTAAGCCCTTAGAGCTCTGGTGTGGGAGAAATGGCTGTATGTTTTAACACTGGGAGCTGGTCTGTGCCGAGAGTGAGAGTGAGTTTGCGAATGTGTCTTGGCAGTGGTAGGAGGCAAGGCAAGGGGAGATTCTTAGTGTATGTTTGGCTGTGAAAGCACTGGCAAGGGAAGGTCAGAAACAGCAAGAGCTCTAAGCCCTTAGAGCTCTGGTGTGGGAGAAATGGCTGTATGTTTTAACTTTGTGAGCTGGTGTGTGCCGAGAGTGAGAGTGAGCTTGAGAATGTGTCTTGGCAGTGGTAGGAGGCAAGGCAAGGGGAGATTCTTAGTGTATGTTTTTCTGTGAAAGCACTGGCAAGGGAAGGTCAGAAACAGCAAGAGCTCTAAGCCCTTAGAGCTCTGGTGTGGGAGAAATGGCTGTATGTTTTAACTTTGTGAGCTGGTGTGTGCCGAGAGTGAGAGTGAGCTTGAGAATGTGTCTTGGCAGTGGCAGGAGGCAAGGCAAGGGGAGATTCTTAGTGTATGTTTGGCTGTGAAAGCACTGGCAAGGGAAGGTCAGAAACAGCAAGAGCTCTAAGCCCTTAGAGCTCTGGTGTGGGAGAAATGGCTGTATGTTTTAACTTTGTGAGCTGGTGTGTGCCGAGAGTGAGAGTGAGCTTGCGAATGTGTCTTGGCAGTGGTAGGAGGCAAGGCAAGGGGAGATTCTTAGTGTATATTTGGCTGTGAAAGCACTGGCAAGGGAAGGTCAGAAACAGCAAGAGCTCTAAGCCCTTAGAGCTCTGGTGTGGGAGAAATGGCTGTATGTTTTTACTTTGTGAGCTGGTGTGTGCCGAGAGTGAGAGTGAGCTTGAGAATGTGTCTTGGCAGGGCTAGGAGGCAAGGCAAGGGGAGATTCTTAGTGTATGTTTGGCTGTGAAAGCACTGGCAAGGGAAGGTCAGAATCAGCAAGAGCTCTAAGCGCTTAGAGCTCTGGTGTGGGAGAAGTGGCTGTATGTTTTAACTTTGTGAGCTGGTGTGTGCCGAGAGTGAGAGTGAGCTTGAGAATGTGTCTTGGGAGTGGTGGGAGGCAAGGCAAGGGGAGATGCCAGGGGGGTGTCTGGCTGTGAGTGCGGTGGGAAGGGCAGTTGAATACAGCACCAGCTCTTAGGCCTTAGAGCTATGGTGTGGGAGAAATGGCTGTATGTTTTAACTTTGTGAGCTGGTGTGTGCCGAGAGTGAGTATGAGCTTGCGAATGTGTGTTGGCAGTGGTAGGAGGCAAGGCAAGGGGAGATTCTTAGTGTATGTTTGGCTGTGAAAGCACTGGCAAGGGAAGGTCAGAATCAGCAAGAGCTCTAAGCGCTTAGAGCTCTGGTGTGGGAGAAATGGCTGTATGTTTTAACTTTGTGAGCTGGTGTGTGCCGAGAGTGAGAGTGAGCTTGAGAATGTGTCTTGGGAGTGGTGGGAGGCAAGGCAAGGGGAGATTCTTAGTGTATGTTTGGCTGTGAAAGCACTGGCAAGGGAAGGTCAGAAACAGCAAGAGCTCTAAGCGCTTAGAGCTCTGGTGTGGGAGAAGTGGCTGTATGTTTTAACTTTGTGAGCTGGTCTGTGCCCAGAGTGAGAGTGAGCTTGAGAATGTGTCTTGGGAGTGGTGGGAGGCAAGGCAAGGGGTGATGCCAGGGGGGTGTCTGGCTGTGAGTGTGGTGGGAAGGGCAGTTGAATACAGCACCAGCTCTTAGGCCTTAGAGCTCTGGTGTGGGAGAAATGGCTGCATGTTTGCACTTTGTGAGCTGGTCTGTGCGAAGAGTGAGAGTGAGCTTGCGAATGTGTATTGAGAGTGCTGGGAGGCAAGGCAAAAGTACATCCGCAGTGTCTG
Source organism: Pelecanus crispus (assembly GCF_030463565.1). NCBI lineage: Eukaryota > Metazoa > Chordata > Aves > Pelecaniformes > Pelecanidae > Pelecanus > Pelecanus crispus. Next base: position 90,268,814 of record NC_134643.1, on the reverse strand, counting down.
TCTGGGTGTGAAAGTGCTGGCAAGGGAAGGTGAGGACCAGCAAGAGCATTAAGCCCTTAGAAATATTAAGAGGGAAACATGGCTGTATGTTTTAACTTTGTGAGCTGGTCTGTGCCGAGAGTGAGAGTGAGCTTGCGAATGTGTCTTGGCAGTGGTAGGAGGCAAGGCAAGGGGAGATTCTTAGTGTATATTTGGCTGTGAAAGCACTGGCAAGGGAAGGTCAGAAACAGCAGGAGCTCTAAGCCCTTAGAGCTCTGGTGTGGGAGAAATGGCTGTATGTTTTTACTTTGTGAGCTGGTGTGTGCCGAGAGTGAGAGTGAGCTTGAGAATGTGTATTGAGAGTGGTGGGAGGCAAGGCAAGGGGAGATGCCAGGGGGGTGTCTGGCTGTGAGTGCGGTGGGAAGGGCAGTTGAATACAGCACCAGCTCTTAGGCCTTAGAGCTATGGTGTGGGAGAAATGGCTGTATGTTTTAACTTTGTGAGCTGGTCTGTGCCGAGAGTGAGAGTGAGCTTGCGAATGTCTGTTGGCAGTGGTAGGAGGCAAGGCAAGGGGAGATTCTTAGTGTATGTTTGGCTGTGAAAGCACTGGCAAGGGAAGGTCAGAAACAGCAAGAGCTCTAAGCCCTTAGAGCTCTGGTGAGAGAGAAATGGCTGTATGTTTTAACTTTGTGAGCTGGTGTGTGCCGAGAGTGAGAGTGAGCTTGAGAATGTGTCTTGGCAGGGCTAGGAGGCAAGGCAAAGGGAGATTCTTAGTGTATGTTTGGCTGTGAAAGCACTGGCAAGGGAAGGTCAGAATCAGCAAGAGCTCTAAGCGCTTAGAGCTCTGGTGTGGGAGAAATGGCTGTATGTTTTAACTTCGTGAGCTGGTCTGTGCCGAGAGTCAGAGTGAGCTTGAGAATGTGTCTTGGGAGTGGTGGGAGGCAAGGCAAGGGGAGATGCCAGGGGGGTGTCTGGCTGTGAGTGCGGTGGGAAGGGCAGTTGAATACAGCACCAGCTCTTAGGCCTTCGAGCTCTGGTGTGGGAGAAATGGCTGCATGTTTGCACTTTGTGAGCTGGTCTGTGCGAAGAGTGAGAGTGAGCTTGCGAATGTGTATTGAGAGTGCTGGGAGGCAAGGCAAAAGTACATCCGCAGTGTCTGTCTGGGTGTGAAAGTGCTGGCAAGGGAAGGTGAGGACCAGCAAGAGCATTAAGCCCTTAGAAATATTAAGAGGGAAACATGGCTCTATGTTTTAACTTTGTGAGCTGGTCTGTGCCGAGAGTGAGAGTGAGCTTGCGAATGTGTCTTGGCAGTGGTAGGAGGCAAGGCAAGGGGAGATTCTTAGTGTATGTTTTTCTGTGAAAGCACTGGCAAGGGAAGGTCTGAAACAGCAAGAGCTCTAAGCCCTTGGAGCTCTGGTGTGGGAGAAATGGCTGTATGTTTTAACACTGGGAGCTGGTCTGTGCCGAGAGTGATAGTGAGCTTGAGAATGTGTCTTGGCAGGGCTAGGAGGCAAGGCAAGGGGAGATTCTTAGTGTATGTTTGGCTGTGAAAGCACTGGCAAGGGAAGGTCAGAATCAGCAAGAGCTCTAAGCGCTTAGAGCTCTGGTGTGGGAGAAGTGGCTGTATGTTTTAACTTTGTGAGCTGGTGTGTGCCGAGAGTGAGAGTGAGCTTGAGAATGTGTCTTGGGAGTGGTGGGAGGCAAGGCAAGGGGAGATGCCAGGGGGGTGTCTGGCTGTGAGTGCGGTGGGAAGGGCAGTTGAATACAGCACCAGCTCTTAGGCCTTAGAGCTATGGTGTGGGAGAAATGGCTGTATGTTTTAACTTTGTGAGCTGGTGTGTGCCGAGAGTGAGTATGAGCTTGCGAATGTGTGTTGGCAGTGGTAGGAGGCAAGGCAAGGGGAGATTCTTAGTGTATGTTTGGCTGTGAAAGCACTGGCAAGGGAAGGTCAGAATCAGCAAGAGCTCTAAGCGCTTAGAGCTCTGGTGTGGGAGAAATGGCTGTATGTTTTAACTTTGTGAGCTGGTGTGTGCCGAGAGTGAGAGTGAGCTTGAGAATGTGTCTTGGGAGTGGTGGGAGGCAAGGCAAGGGGAGATTCTTAGTGTATGTTTGGCTGTGAAAGCACTGGCAAGGGAAGGTCAGAAACAGCAAGAGCTCTAAGCGCTTAGAGCTCTGGTGTGGGAGAAGTGGCTGTATGTTTTAACTTTGTGAGCTGGTGTGTGCCGAGAGTGAGAGTGAGCTTGAGAATGTGTCTTGGGAGTGGTGGGAGGCAAGGCAAGGGGTGATGCCAGGGGGGTGTCTGGCTGTGAGTGTGGTGGGAAGGGCAGTTGAATACAGCACCAGCTCTTAGGCCTTAGAGCTCTGGTGTGGGAGAAATGGCTGCATGTTTGCACTTTGTGAGCTGGTCTGTGCGAAGAGTGAGAGTGAGCTTGCGAATGTGTATTGAGAGTGCTGGGAGGCAAGGCAAAAGTACATCCGCAGTGTCTGTCTGGGTGTGAAAGTGCTGGCAAGGGAAGGTGAGGACCAGCAAGAGCATTAAGCCCTTAGAAATATTAAGAGGGAAACATGGCTGTATGTTTTAACTTTGTGAGCTGGTGTGTGCCGAGAGTGAGAGTGAGCTTGAGAATGTGTCTTGGCAGTGGCAGGAGGCAAGGCAAGGGGAGATTCTTAGTGTATATTTGGCTGTGAAAGCACTGGCAAGGGAAGGTCAGAAACAGCAGGAGCTCTAAGCCCTTAGAGCTCTGGTGTGGGAGAAATGGCTGTATGTTTTTACTTTGTGAGCTGGTGTGTGCCGAGAGTGAGAGTGAGCTTGAGAATGTGTATTGAGAGTGGTGGGAGGCAAGGCAAGGGGAGATGCCAGGGGGGTGTCTGGCTGTGAGTGCGGTGGGAAGGGCAGTTGAATACAGCACCAGCTCTTAGGCCTTAGAGCTCTGGTGTGGGAGAAATGGCTGTATGTTTTAACTTTGTGAGCTGGTGTGTGCCGAGAGTGAGAGTGAGCTTGCGAATGTGTCTTGGCAGTAGTAGGAGGCAAGGCAAGGGGAGATTCTTAGTGTATGTTTGGCTGTGAAAGCACTGGCAAGGGAAGGTCAGAATCAGCAAGAGCTCTAAGCCCTTAGAGCTCTGGTGAGAGAGAAATGGCTGTATGTTTTAACTTTGTGAGCTGGTCTGTGCCGAGAGTGATAGTGAGCTTGAGAATGTGTCTTGGCAGGGCTAGGAGGCAAGGCAAGGGGAGATTCTTAGTGTATGTTTGGCTGTGAAAGCACTGGCAAGGGAAGGTCAGAATCAGCAAGAGCTCTAAGCGCTTAGAGCTCTGGTTTGGGAGAAATGGCTGTATGTTTTAACTTTGTGAGCTGGTCTGTGCCCAGAGTGAGAGTGAGCTTGAGAATGTGTATTGAGAGTGGTGGGAGGCAAGGCAAGGGGAGATGCCCGGGGGGTGTCTGGCTGTGAGTGCGGTGGGAAGGGCAGTTGAATACAGCACCAGCTCTTAGGCCTTCGAGCTATGGTGTGGGAGAAATGGCTGCATGTTTGCACTTTGTGAGCTGGTCTGTGCGAAGAGTGAGAGTGAGCTTGCGAATGTGTATTGAGAGTGCTGGGAGGCAAGGCAAAAGTACATCCGCAGTGTCTGTCTGGGTGTGAAAGTGCTGGCAAGGGAAGGTGAGGACCAGCAAGAGCATTAAGCCCTTAGAAATATTAAGAGGGAAACATGGCTGTATGTTTTAAGTTTGTGAGCTGGTGTGTGCCGAGAGTGAGAGTGAGCTTGAGAATGTGTCTTGGCAGTGGTAGGAGGCAAGGCAAGGGGAGATTCTTAGTGTATGTTTTTCTGTGAAAGCACTGGCAAGGGAAGGTCAGAAACAGCAAGAGCTCTAAGCCCTTAGAGCTCTGGTGTGGGAGAAATGAGTGTATGTTTTAACTTTGTGAGCTGGTCTGTGCCGAGAGTGAGAGTGAGCTTGCGAATGTGTCTTGGCAGTGGTAGGAGGCAAGGCAAGGGGAGATTCTTAGTGTATGTTTGGCTGTGAAAGCACTGGCAAGGGAAGGTCAGAAACAGCAAGAGCTCTAAGCGCTTAGAGCTCTGGTGTGGGAGAAGTGGCTGTATGTTTTAACTTTGTGAGCTGGTGTGTGCCGAGAGTGAGAGTGAGCTTGAGAATGTGTCTTGGGAGTGGTGGGAGGCAAGGCAAGGGGAGATGCCAGGGGGGTGTCTGGCTGTGAGTGTGGTGGGAAGGGCAGTTGAATACAGCACCAGCTCTTAGGCCTTAGAGCTCTGGTGTGGGAGAAATGGCTGCATGTTTGCACTTTGTGAGCTGGTCTGTGCGAAGAGTGAGAGTGAGCTTGCGAATGTGTATTGAGAGTGCTGGGAGGCAAGGCAAAAGTACATCCGCAGTGTCTGTCTGGGTGTGAAAGTGCTGGCAAGGGAAGGTGAGGACCAGCAAGAGCATTAAGCCCTTAGAAATATTAAGAGGGAAACATGGCTGTATGTTTTAACTTTGTGAGCTGGTGTGTGCCGAGAGTGAGAGTGAGCTTGCGAATGTGTCTTGGGAGTGGTAGGAGGCAAGGCAAGGGGAGATTCTTAGTGTATATTTGGCTGTGAAAGCACTGGCAAGGGAAGGTCAGAAACAGCAGGAGCTCTAAGCCCTTAGAGCTCTGGTGTGGGAGAAATGGCTGTATGTTTTTACTTTGTGAGCTGGTGTGTGCCGAGAGTGAGAGTGAGCTTGAGAATGTGTATTGAGAGTGGTGGGAGGCAAGGCAAGGGGAGATGCCAGGGGGGTGTCTGGCTGTGAGTGCGGTGGGAAGGGCAGTTGAATACAGCACCAGCTCTTAGGCCTTAGAGCTATGGTGTGGGAGAAATGGCTGTATGTTTTAACTTTGTGAGCTGGTCTGTGCCGAGAGTGAGAGTGAGCTTGCGAATGTCTGTTGGCAGTGGTAGGAGGCAAGGCAAGGGGAGATTCTTAGTGTATGTTTGGCTGTGAAAGCACTGGCAAGGGAAGGTCAGAAACAGCAAGAGCTCTAAGCCCTTAGAGCTCTGGTGAGAGAGAAATGGCTGTATGTTTTAACTTTGTGAGCTGGTGTGTGCCGAGAGTGAGAGTGAGCTTGAGAATGTGTCTTGGCAGGGCTAGGAGGCAAGGCAAAGGGAGATTCTTAGTGTATGTTTGGCTGTGAAAGCACTGGCAAGGGAAGGTCAGAATCAGCAAGAGCTCTAAGCGCTTAGAGCTCTGGTGTGGGAGAAATGGCTGTATGTTTTAACTTCGTGAGCTGGTCTGTGCCGAGAGTCAGAGTGAGCTTGAGAATGTGTCTTGGGAGTGGTAGGAGGCAAGGCAAGGGGAGATTCTTAGTGTATATTTGGCTGTGAAAGCACTGGCAAGGGAAGGTCAGAAACAGCAGGAGCTCTAAGCCCTTAGAGCTCTGGTGTGGGAGAAATGGCTGTATGTTTTTACTTTGTGAGCTGGTGTGTGCCGAGAGTGAGAGTGAGCTTGAGAATGTGTATTGAGAGTGGTGGGAGGCAAGGCAAGGGGAGATGCCAGGGGGGTGTCTGGCTGTGAGTGCGGTGGGAAGGGCAGTTGAATACAGCACCAGCTCTTAGGCCTTAGAGCTATGGTGTGGGAGAAATGGCTGTATGTTTTAACTTTGTGAGCTGGTCTGTGCCGAGAGTGAGAGTGAGCTTGCGAATGTCTGTTGGCAGTGGTAGGAGGCAAGGCAAGGGGAGATTCTTAGTGTATGTTTGGCTGTGAAAGCACTGGCAAGGGAATGTCAGAAACAGCAAGAGCTCTAAGCCCTTAGAGCTCTGGTGAGAGAGAAATGGCTGTATGTTTTAACTTTGTGAGCTGGTGTGTGCCGAGAGTGAGAGTGAGCTTGAGAATGTGTCTTGGCAGGGCTAGGAGGCAAGGCAAAGGGAGATTCTTAGTGTATGTTTGGCTGTGAAAGCACTGGCAAGGGAAGGTCAGAATCAGCAAGAGCTCTAAGCGCTTAGAGCTCTGGTGTGGGAGAAATGGCTGTATGTTTTAACTTCGTGAGCTGGTCTGTGCCGAGAGTCAGAGTGAGCTTGAGAATGTGTCTTGGGAGTGGTGGGAGGCAAGGCAAGGGGAGATGCCAGGGGGGTGTCTGGCTGTGAGTGCGGTGGGAAGGGCAGTTGAATACAGCACCAGCTCTTAGGCCTTCGAGCTCTGGTGTGGGAGAAATGGCTGCATGTTTGCACTTTGTGAGCTGGTCTGTGCGAAGAGTGAGAGTGAGCTTGCGAATGTGTATTGAGAGTGCTGGGAGGCAAGGCAAAAGTACATCCGCAGTGTCTGTCTGGGTGTGAAAGTGCTGGCAAGGGAAGGTGAGGACCAGCAAGAGCATTAAGCCCTTAGAAATATTAAGAGGGAAACATGGCTGTATGTTTTAACTTTGTGAGCTGGTGTGTGCCGAGAGTGAGAGTGAGCTTGCGAATGTGTCTTGGCAGTGGTAGGAGGCAAGGCAAGGGGAGATTCTTAGTGTATATTTGGCTGTGAAAGCACTGGCAAGGGAAGGTCAGAAACAGCAGGAGCTCTAAGCCCTTAGAGCTCTGGTGTGGGAGAAATGGCTGTATGTTTTTACTTTGTGAGCTGGTGTGTGCCGAGAGTGAGAGTGAGCTTGAGAATGTGTATTGAGAGTGGTGGGAGGCAAGGCAAGGGGAGATGCCAGGGGGGTGTCTGGCTGTGAGTGCGGTGGGAAGGGCAGTTGAATACAGCACCAGCTCTTAGGCCTTAGAGCTATGGTGTGGGAGAAATGGCTGTATGTTTTAACTTTGTGAGCTGGTCTGTGCCGAGAGTGAGAGTGAGCTTGCGAATGTCTGTTGGCAGTGGTAGGAGGCAAGGCAAGGGGAGATTCTTAGTGTATGTTTGGCTGTGAAAGCACTGGCAAGGGAAGGTCAGAAACAGCAAGAGCTCTAAGCCCTTAGAGCTCTGGTGAGAGAGAAATGGCTGTATGTTTTAACTTTGTGAGCTGGTGTGTGCCGAGAGTGAGAGTGAGCTTGAGAATGTGTCTTGGCAGGGCTAGGAGGCAAGGCAAAGGGAGATTCTTAGTGTATGTTTGGCTGTGAAAGCACTGGCAAGGGAAGGTCAGAATCAGCAAGAGCTCTAAGCGCTTAGAGCTCTGGTGTGGGAGAAATGGCTGTATGTTTTAACTTCGTGAGCTGGTCTGTGCCGAGAGTCAGAGTGAGCTTGAGAATGTGTCTTGGGAGTGGTGGGAGGCAAGGCAAGGGGAGATGCCAGGGGGGTGTCTGGCTGTGAGTGCGGTGGGAAGGGCAGTTGAATACAGCACCAGCTCTTAGGCCTTCGAGCTCTGGTGTGGGAGAAATGGCTGCATGTTTGCACTTTGTGAGCTGGTCTGTGCGAAGAGTGAGAGTGAGCTTGCGAATGTGTATTGAGAGTGCTGGGAGGCAAGGCAAAAGTACATCCGCAGTGTCTGTCTGGGTGTGAAAGTGCTGGCAAGGGAAGGTGAGGACCAGCAAGAGCATTAAGCCCTTAGAAATATTAAGAGGGAAACATGGCTGTATGTTTTAACTTTGTGAGCTGGTGTGTGCCGAGAGTGAGAGTGAGCTTGCGAATGTGTCTTGGCAGTGGTAGGAGGCAAGGCAAGGGGAGATTCTTAGTGTATGTTTTTCTGTGAAAGCACTGGCAAGGGAAGGTCTGAAACAGCAAGAGCTCTAAGCCCTTGGAGCTCTGGTGTGGGAGAAATGGCTGTATGTTTTAACACTGGGAGCTGGTCTGTGCCGAGAGTGATAGTGAGCTTGAGAATGTGTCTTGGCAGGGCTAGGAGGCAAGGCAAGGGGAGATTCTTAGTGTATGTTTGGCTGTGAAAGCACTGGCAAGGGAAGGTCAGAATCAGCAAGAGCTCTAAGCGCTTAGAGCTCTGGTGTGGGAGAAGTGGCTGTATGTTTTAACTTTGTGAGCTGGTGTGTGCCGAGAGTGAGAGTGAGCTTGAGAATGTGTCTTGGGAGTGGTGGGAGGCAAGGCAAGGGGAGATGCCAGGGGGGTGTCTGGCTGTGAGTGCGGTGGGAAGGGCAGTTGAATACAGCACCAGCTCTTAGGCCTTAGAGCTATGGTGTGGGAGAAATGGCTGTATGTTTTAACTTTGTGAGCTGGTGTGTGCCGAGAGTGAGTATGAGCTTGCGAATGTGTGTTGGCAGTGGTAGGAGGCAAGGCAAGGGGAGATTCTTAGTGTATGTTTGGCTGTGAAAGCACTGGCAAGGGAAGGTCAGAATCAGCAAGAGCTCTAAGCGCTTAGAGCTCTGGTGTGGGAGAAATGGCTGTATGTTTTAACTTTGTGAGCTGGTGTGTGCCGAGAGTGAGAGTGAGCTTGAGAATGTGTCTTGGGAGTGGTGGGAGGCAAGGCAAGGGGAGATTCTTAGTGTATGTTTGGCTGTGAAAGCACTGGCAAGGGAAGGTCAGAAACAGCAAGAGCTCTAAGCGCTTAGAGCTCTGGTGTGGGAGAAGTGGCTGTATGTTTTAACTTTGTGAGCTGGTGTGTGCCGAGAGTGAGAGTGAGCTTGAGAATGTGTCTTGGGAGTGGTGGGAGGCAAGGCAAGGGGTGATGCCAGGGGGGTGTCTGGCTGTGAGTGTGGTGGGAAGGGCAGTTGAATACAGCACCAGCTCTTAGGCCTTAGAGCTCTGGTGTGGGAGAAATGGCTGCATGTTTGCACTTTGTGAGCTGGTCTGTGCGAAGAGTGAGAGTGAGCTTGCGAATGTGTATTGAGAGTGCTGGGAGGCAAGGCAAAAGTACATCCGCAGTGTCTGTCTGGGTGTGAAAGTGCTGGCAAGGGAAGGTGAGGACCAGCAAGAGCATTAAGCCCTTAGAAATATTAAGAGGGAAACATGGCTGTATGTTTTAACTTTGTGAGCTGGTGTGTGCCGAGAGTGAGAGTGAGCTTGCGAATGTGTCTTGGCAGTGGTAGGAGGCAAGGCAAGGGGAGATTCTTAGTGTATATTTGGCTGTGAAAGCACTGGCAAGGGAAGGTCAGAAACAGCAGGAGCTCTAAGCCCTTAGAGCTCTGGTGTGGGAGAAATGGCTGTATGTTTTTACTTTGTGAGCTGGTGTGTGCCGAGAGTGAGAGTGAGCTTGAGAATGTGTATTGAGAGTGGTGGGAGGCAAGGCAAGGGGAGATGCCAGGGGGGTGTCTGGCTGTGAGTGCGGTGGGAAGGGCAGTTGAATACAGCACCAGCTCTTAGGCCTTAGAGCTATGGTGTGGGAGAAATGGCTGTATGTTTTTACTTTGTGAGCTGGTGTGTGCCGAGAGTGAGAGTGAGCTTGCGAATGTGTCTTGGCAGTAGTAGGAGGCAAGGCAAGGGGAGATTCTTAGTGTATGTTTGGCTGTGAAAGCACTGGCAAGGGAAGGTCAGAATCAGCAAGAGCTCTAAGCCCTTAGAGCTCTGGTGAGAGAGAAATGGCTGTATGTTTTAACTTTGTGAGCTGGTCTGTGCCGAGAGTGATAGTGAGCTTGAGAATGTGTCTTGGCAGGGCTAGGAGGCAAGGCAAGGGGAGATTCTTAGTGTATGTTTGGCTGTGAAAGCACTGGCAAGGGAAGGTCAGAATCAGCAAGAGCTCTAAGCGCTTAGAGCTCTGGTTTGGGAGAAATGGCTGTATGTTTTAACTTTGTGAGCTGGTCTGTGCCCAGAGTGAGAGTGAGCTTGAGAATGTGTATTGAGAGTGGTGGGAGGCAAGGCAAGGGGAGATGCCCGGGGGGTGTCTGGCTGTGAGTGCGGTGGGAAGGGCAGTTGAATACAGCACCAGCTCTTAGGCCTTCGAGCTATGGTGTGGGAGAAATGGCTGCATGTTTGCACTTTGTGAGCTGGTCTGTGCGAAGAGTGAGAGTGAGCTTGCGAATGTGTATTGAGAGTGCTGGGAGGCAAGGCAAAAGTACATCCGCAGTGTCTGTCTGGGTGTGAAAGTGCTGGCAAGGGAAGGTGAGGACCAGCAAGAGCATTAAGCCCTTAGAAATATTAAGAGGGAAACATGGCTGTATGTTTTAAGTTTGTGAGCTGGTGTGTGCCGAGAGTGAGAGTGAGCTTGAGAATGTGTCTTGGCAGTGGTAGGAGGCAAGGCAAGGGGAGATTCTTAGTGTATGTTTTTCTGTGAAAGCACTGGCAAGGGAAGGTCAGAAACAGCAGGAGCTCTAAGCCCTTAGAGCTCTGGTGTGGGAGAAATGGCTGTATGTTTTTACTTTGTGAGCTGGTGTGTGCCGAGAGTGAGAGTGAGCTTGAGAATGTGTATTGAGAGTGGTGGGAGGCAAGGCAAGGGGAGATGCCAGGGGGGTGTCTGGCTGTGAGTGCGGTGGGAAGGGCAGTTGAATACAGCACCAGCTCTTAGGCCTTAGAGCTATGGTGTGGGAGAAATGGCTGTATGTTTTAACTTTGTGAGCTGGTCTGTGCCGAGAGTGAGAGTGAGCTTGCGAATGTCTGTTGGCAGTGGTAGGAGGCAAGGCAAGGGGAGATTCTTAGTGTATGTTTGGCTGTGAAAGCACTGGCAAGGGAAGGTCAGAAACAGCAAGAGCTCTAAGCCCTTAGAGCTCTGGTGAGAGAGAAATGGCTGTATGTTTTAACTTTGTGAGCTGGTGTGTGCCGAGAGTGAGAGTGAGCTTGAGAATGTGTCTTGGCAGGGCTAGGAGGCAAGGCAAAGGGAGATTCTTAGTGTATGTTTGGCTGTGAAAGCACTGGCAAGGGAAGGTCAGAATCAGCAAGAGCTCTAAGCGCTTAGAGCTCTGGTGTGGGAGAAATGGCTGTATGTTTTAACTTCGTGAGCTGGTCTGTGCCGAGAGTCAGAGTGAGCTTGAGAATGTGTCTTGGGAGTGGTGGGAGGCAAGGCAAGGGGAGATGCCAGGGGGGTGTCTGGCTGTGAGTGCGGTGGGAAGGGCAGTTGAATACAGCACCAGCTCTTAGGCCTTCGAGCTCTGGTGTGGGAGAAATGGCTGCATGTTTGCACTTTGTGAGCTGGTCTGTGCGAAGAGTGAGAGTGAGCTTGCGAATGTGTATTGAGAGTGCTGGGAGGCAAGGCAAAAGTACATCCGCAGTGTCTGTCTGGGTGTGAAAGTGCTGGCAAGGGAAGGTGAGGACCAGCAAGAGCATTAAGCCCTTAGAAATATTAAGAGGGAAACATGGCTGTATGTTTTAACTTTGTGAGCTGGTCTGTGCCGAGAGTGAGAGTGAGCTTGAGAATGTGTCTTGGCAGTGGCAGGAGGCAAGGCAAGGGGAGATTCTTAGTGTATATTTGGCTGTGAAAGCACTGGCAAGGGAAGGTCAGAAACAGCAGGAGCTCTAAGCCCTTAGAGCTCTGGTGTGGGAGAAATGGCTGTATGTTTTTACTTTGTGAGCTGGTGTGTGCCGAGAGTGAGAGTGAGCTTGAGAATGTGTATTGAGAGTGGTGGGAGGCAAGGCAAGGGGAGATGCCAGGGGGGTGTCTGGCTGTGAGTGCGGTGGGAAGGGCAGTTGAATACAGCACCAGCTCTTAGGCCTTAGAGCTATGGTGTGGGAGAAATGGCTGTATGTTTTAACTTTGTGAGCTGGTGTGTGCCGAGAGTGAGAGTGAGCTTGCGAATGTGTCTTGGCAGTAGTAGGAGGCAAGGCAAGGGGAGATTCTTAGTGTATGTTTGGCTGTGAAAGCACTGGCAAGGGAAGGTCAGAATCAGCAAGAGCTCTAAGCCCTTAGAGCTCTGGTGAGAGAGAAATGGCTGTATGTTTTAACTTTGTGAGCTGGTCTGTGCCGAGAGTGATAGTGAGCTTGAGAATGTGTCTTGGCAGGGCTAGGAGGCAAGGCAAGGGGAGATTCTTAGTGTATGTTTGGCTGTGAAAGCACTGGCAAGGGAAGGTCAGAATCAGCAAGAGCTCTAAGCGCTGAGAGCTCTGGTGTGGGAGAAATGGCTGTATGTTTTAACTTTGTGAGCTGGTCTGTGCCCAGAGTGAGAGTGAGCTTGAGAATGTGTATTGAGAGTGGTGGGAGGCAAGGCAAGGGGAGATGCCCGGGGGGTGTCTGGCTGTGAGTGCGGTGGGAAGGGCAGTTGAATACAGCACCAGCTCTTAGGCCTTCGAGCTATGGTGTGGGAGAAATGGCTGCATGTTTGCACTTTGTGAGCTGGTCTGTGCGAAGAGTGAGAGTGAGCTTGCGAATGTGTATTGAGAGTGCTGGGAGGCAAGGCAAAAGTACATCCGCAGTGTCTGTCTGGGTGTGAAAGTGCTGGCAAGGGAAGGTGAGGACCAGCAAGAGCATTAAGCCCTTAGAAATATTAAGAGGGAAACATGGCTGTATGTTTTAAGTTTGTGAGCTGGTGTGTGCCGAGAGTGAGAGTGAGCTTGAGAATGTGTCTTGGCAGTGGTAGGAGGCAAGGCAAGGGGAGATTCTTAGTGTATGTTTTTCTGTGAAAGCACTGGCAAGGGAAGGTCAGAAACAGCAAGAGCTCTAAGCCCTTAGAGCTCTGGTGTGGGAGAAATGAGTGTATGTTTTAACTTTGTGAGCTGGTCTGTGCCGAGAGTGAGAGTGAGCTTGCGAATGTGTCTTGGCAGTGGTAGGAGGCAAGGCAAGGGGAGATTCTTAGTGTATGTTTGGCTGTGAAAGCACTGGCAAGGGAAGGTCAGAAACAGCAAGAGCTCTAAGCCCTTAGAGCTCTGGTGTGGGAGAAATGAGTGTATGTTTTAACTTTGTGAGCTGGTCTGTGCCGAGAGTGAGAGTGAGCTTGCGAATGTGTCTTGGCAGTGGTAGGAGGCAAGGCAAGGGGAGATTCTTAGTGTATGTTTGGCTGTGAAAGCACTGGCAAGGGAAGGTCAGAAACAGCAAGAGCTCTAAGCGCTTAGAGCTCTGGTGTGGGAGAAGTGGCTGTATGTTTTAACTTTGTGAGCTGGTGTGTGCCGAGAGTGAGAGTGAGCTTGAGAATGTGTCTTGGGAGTGGTGGGAGGCAAGGCAAGGGGTGATGCCCGGGGGGTGTCTGGCTGTGAGTGTGGTGGGAAGGGCAGTTGAATACAGCACCAGCTCTTAGGCCTTAGAGCTCTGGTGTGGGAGAAATGGCTGCATGTTTGCACTTTGTGAGCTGGTCTGTGCGAAGAGTGAGAGTGAGCTTGCGAATGTGTATTGAGAGTGCTGGGAGGCAAGGCAAAAGTACATCCGCAGTGTCTGTCTGGGTGTGAAAGTGCTGGCAAGGGAAGGTGAGGACCAGCAAGAGCATTAAGCCCTTAGAAATATTAAGAGGGAAACATGGCTGTATGTTTTAACTTTGTGAGCTGGTGTGTGCCGAGAGTGAGAGTGAGCTTGCGAATGTGTCTTGGCAGTGGTAGGAGGCAAGGCAAGGGGAGATTCTTAGTGTATATTTGGCTGTGAAAGCACTGGCAAGGGAAGGTCAGAAACAGCAGGAGCTCTAAGCCCTTAGAGCTCTGGTGTGGGAGAAATGGCTGTATGTTTTTACTTTGTGAGCTGGTGTGTGCCGAGAGTGAGAGTGAGCTTGAGAATGTGTATTGAGAGTGGTGGGAGGCAAGGCAAGGGGAGATGCCAGGGGGGTGTCTGGCTGTGAGTGCGGTGGGAAGGGCAGTTGAATACAGCACCAGCTCTTAGGCCTTAGAGCTATGGTGTGGGAGAAATGGCTGTATGTTTTAACTTTGTGAGCTGGTCTGTGCCGAGAGTGAGAGTGAGCTTGCGAATGTCTGTTGGCAGTGGTAGGAGGCAAGGCAAGGGGAGATTCTTAGTGTATGTTTGGCTGTGAAAGCACTGGCAAGGGAAGGTCAGAAACAGCAAGAGCTCTAAGCCCTTAGAGCTCTGGTGAGAGAGAAATGGCTGTATGTTTTAACTTTGTGAGCTGGTGTGTGCCGAGAGTGAGAGTGAGCTTGAGAATGTGTCTTGGCAGGGCTAGGAGGCAAGGCAAAGGGAGATTCTTAGTGTATGTTTGGCTGTGAAAGCACTGGCAAGGGAAGGTCAGAATCAGCAAGAGCTCTAAGCGCTTAGAGCTCTGGTGTGGGAGAAATGGCTGTATGTTTTAACTTCGTGAGCTGGTCTGTGCCGAGAGTCAGAGTGAGCTTGAGAATGTGTCTTGGGAGTGGTGGGAGGCAAGGCAAGGGGAGATGCCAGGGGGGTGTCTGGCTGTGAGTGCGGTGGGAAGGGCAGTTGAATACAGCACCAGCTCTTAGGCCTTCGAGCTCTGGTGTGGGAGAAATGGCTGCATGTTTGCACTTTGTGAGCTGGTCTGTGCGAAGAGTGAGAGTGAGCTTGCGAATGTGTATTGAGAGTGCTGGGAGGCAAGGCAAAAGTACATCCGCAGTGTCTGTCTGGGTGTGAAAGTGCTGGCAAGGGAAGGTGAGGACCAGCAAGAGCATTAAGCCCTTAGAAATATTAAGAGGGAAACATGGCTGTATGTTTTAACTTTGTGAGCTGGTGTGTGCCGAGAGTGAGAGTGAGCTTGCGAATGTGTCTTGGGAGTGGTAGGAGGCAAGGCAAGGGGAGATTCTTAGTGTATGTTTTTCTGTGAAAGCACTGGCAAGGGAAGGTCTGAAACAGCAAGAGCTCTAAGCCCTTGGAGCTCTGGTGTGGGAGAAATGGCTGTATGTTTTAACACTGGGAGCTGGTCTGTGCCGAGAGTGATAGTGAGCTTGAGAATGTGTCTTGGCAGGGCTAGGAGGCAAGGCAAGGGGAGATTCTTAGTGTATGTTTGGCTGTGAAAGCACTGGCAAGGGAAGGTCAGAATCAGCAAGAGCTCTAAGCGCTTAGAGCTCTGGTGTGGGAGAAATGGCTGTATGTTTTAACTTCGTGAGCTGGTCTGTGCCGAGAGTCAGAGTGAGCTTGAGAATGTGTCTTGGGAGTGGTGGGAGGCAAGGCAAGGGGAGATGCCAGGGGGGTGTCTGGCTGTGAGTGCGGTGGGAAGGGCAGTTGAATACAGCACCAGCTCTTAGGCCTTCGAGCTCTGGTGTGGGAGAAATGGCTGCATGTTTGCACTTTGTGAGCTGGTCTGTGCGAAGAGTGAGAGTGAGCTTGCGAATGTGTATTGAGAGTGCTGGGAGGCAAGGCAAAAGTACATCCGCAGTGTCTGTCTGGGTGTGAAAGTGCTGGCAAGGGAAGGTGAGGACCAGCAAGAGCATTAAGCCCTTAGAAATATTAAGAGGGAAACATGGCTGTATGTTTTAACTTTGTGAGCTGGTGTGTGCCGAGAGTGAGAGTGAGCTTGCGAATGTGTCTTGGGAGTGGTAGGAGGCAAGGCAAGGGGAGATTCTTAGTGTATGTTTTTCTGTGAAAGCACTGGCAAGGGAAGGTCTGAAACAGCAAGAGCTCTAAGCCCTTGGAGCTCTGGTGTGGGAGAAATGGCTGTATGTTTTAACACTGGGAGCTGGTCTGTGCCGAGAGTGATAGTGAGCTTGAGAATGTGTCTTGGCAGGGCTAGGAGGCAAGGCAAGGGGAGATTCTTAGTGTATGTTTGGCTGTGAAAGCACTGGCAAGGGAAGGTCAGAATCAGCAAGAGCTCTAAGCGCTTAGAGCTCTGGTGTGGGAGAAGTGGCTGTATGTTTTAACTTTGTGAGCTGGTGTGTGCCGAGAGTGAGAGTGAGCTTGAGAATGTGTCTTGGGAGTGGTGGGAGGCAAGGCAAGGGGAGATGCCAGGGGGGTGTCTGGCTGTGAGTGCGGTGGGAAGGGCAGTTGAATACAGCACCAGCTCTTAGGCCTTAGAGCTATGGTGTGGGAGAAATGGCTGTATGTTTTAACTTTGTGAGCTGGTGTGTGCCGAGAGTGAGTATGAGCTTGCGAATGTGTGTTGGCAGTGGTAGGAGGCAAGGCAAGGGGAGATTCTTAGTGTATGTTTGGCTGTGAAAGCACTGGCAAGGGAAGGTCAGAAACAGCAAGAGCTCTAAGCGCTTAGAGCTCTGGTGTGGGAGAAGTGGCTGTATGTTTTAACTTTGTGAGCTGGTGTGTGCCGAGAGTGAGAGTGAGCTTGAGAATGTGTCTTGGGAGTGGTGGGAGGCAAGGCAAGGGGAGATTCTTAGTGTATGTTTGGCTGTGAAAGCACTGGCAAGGGAAGGTCAGAAACAGCAAGAGCTCTAAGCGCTTAGAGCTCTGGTGTGGGAGAAGTGGCTGTATGTTTTAACTTTGTGAGCTGGTGTGTGCCGAGAGTGAGAGTGAGCTTGAGAATGTGTCTTGGGAGTGGTGGGAGGCAAGGCAAGGGGTGATGCCAGGGGGGTGTCTGGCTGTGAGTGTGGTGGGAAGGGCAGTTGAATACAGCACCAGCTCTTAGGCCTTAGAGCTCTGGTGTGGGAGAAATGGCTGCATGTTTGCACTTTGTGAGCTGGTCTGTGCGAAGAGTGAGAGTGAGCTTGCGAATGTGTATTGAGAGTGCTGGGAGGCAAGGCAAAAGTACATCCGCAGTGTCTGTCTGGGTGTGAAAGTGCTGGCAAGGGAAGGTGAGGACCAGCAAGAGCATTAAGCCCTTAGAAATATTAAGAGGGAAACATGGCTGTATGTTTTAACTTTGTGAGCTGGTCTGTGCCGAGAGTGAGAGTGAGCTTGAGAATGTGTCTTGGCAGGGCTAGGAGGCAAGGCAAGGGGAGATTCTTAGTGTATATTTGGCTGTGAAAGCACTGGCAAGGGAAGGTCAGAAACAGCAGGAGCTCTAAGCCGTTAGAGCTCTGGTGTGGGAGAAATGGCTGTATGTTTTTACTTTGTGAGCTGGTGTGTGCCGAGAGTGAGAGTGAGCTTGAGAATGTGTATTGAGAGTGGTGGGAGGCAAGGCAAGGGGAGATGCCAGGGGGGTGTCTGGCTGTGAGTGCGGTGGGAAGGGCAGTTGAATACAGCACCAGCTCTTAGGCCTTAGAGCTATGGTGTGGGAGAAATGGCTGTATGTTTTAACTTTGTGAGCTGGTGTGTGCCGAGAGTGAGAGTGAGCTTGCGAATGTGTCTTGGCAGTAGTAGGAGGCAAGGCAAGGGGAGATTCTTAGTGTATGTTTGGCTGTGAAAGCACTGGCAAGGGAAGGTCAGAATCAGCAAGAGCTCTAAGCCCTTAGAGCTCTGGTGAGAGAGAAATGGCTGTATGTTTTAACTTTGTGAGCTGGTCTGTGCCGAGAGTGATAGTGAGCTTGAGAATGTGTCTTGGCAGGGCTAGGAGGCAAGGCAAGGGGAGATTCTTAGTGTATGTTTGGCTGTGAAAGCACTGGCAAGGGAAGGTCAGAATCAGCAAGAGCTCTAAGCGCTTAGAGCTCTGGTTTGGGAGAAATGGCTGTATGTTTTAACTTTGTGAGCTGGTCTGTGCCCAGAGTGAGAGTGAGCTTGAGAATGTGTATTGAGAGTGGTGGGAGGCAAGGCAAGGGGAGATGCCCGGGGGGTGTCTGGCTGTGAGTGCGGTGGGAAGGGCAGTTGAATACAGCACCAGCTCTTAGGCCTTCGAGCTATGGTGTGGGAGAAATGGCTGCATGTTTGCACTTTGTGAGCTGGTCTGTGCGAAGAGTGAGAGTGAGCTTGCGAATGTGTATTGAGAGTGCTGGGAGGCAAGGCAAAAGTACATCCGCAGTGTCTGTCTGGGTGTGAAAGTGCTGGCAAGGGAAGGTGAGGACCAGCAAGAGCATTAAGCCCTTAGAAATATTAAGAGGGAAACATGGCTGTATGTTTTAAGTTTGTGAGCTGGTGTGTGCCGAGAGTGAGAGTGAGCTTGAGAATGTGTCTTGGCAGTGGTAGGAGGCAAGGCAAGGGGAGATTCTTAGTGTATGTTTTTCTGTGAAAGCACTGGCAAGGGAAGGTCAGAAACAGCAAGAGCTCTAAGCCCTTAGAGCTCTGGTGTGGGAGAAATGGCTGTATGTTTTAACTTTGTGAGCTGGTCTGTGCCGAGAGTGAGAGTGAGCTTGCGAATGTGTCTTGGCAGTGGTAGGAGGCAAGGCAAGGGGAGATTCTTAGTGTATGTTTGGCTGTGAAAGCACTGGCAAGGGAAGGTCAGAAACAGCAAGAGCTCTAAGCCCTTAGAGCTCTGGTGTGGGAGAAATGAGTGTATGTTTTAACTTTGTGAGCTGGTCTGTGCCGAGAGTGAGAGTGAGCTTGCGAATGTGTCTTGGCAGTGGTAGGAGGCAAGGCAAGGGGAGATTCTTAGTGTATGTTTGGCTGTGAAAGCACTGGCAAGGGAAGGTCAGAAACAGCAAGAGCTCTAAGCCCTTAGAGCTCTGGTGTGGGAGAAATGGCTGTATGTTTTAACACTGGGAGCTGGTCTGTGCCGAGAGTGAGAGTGAGTTTGCGAATGTGTCTTGGCAGTGGTAGGAGGCAAGGCAAGGGGAGATTCTTAGTGTATGTTTGGCTGTGAAAGCACTGGCAAGGGAAGGTCAGAAACAGCAAGAGCTCTAAGCCCTTAGAGCTCTGGTGTGGGAGAAATGGCTGTATGTTTTAACTTTGTGAGCTGGTGTGTGCCGAGAGTGAGAGTGAGCTTGAGAATGTGTCTTGGCAGTGGCAGGAGGCAAGGCAAGGGGAGATTCTTAGTGTATGTTTGGCTGTGAAAGCACTGGCAAGGGAAGGTCAGAAACAGCAAGAGCTCTAAGCCCTTAGAGCTCTGGTGTGGGAGAAATGGCTGTATGTTTTAACACTGGGAGCTGGTCTGTGCCGAGAGTGAGAGTGAGTTTGCGAATGTGTCTTGGCAGTGGTAGGAGGCAAGGCAAGGGGAGATTCTTAGTGTATGTTTGGCTGTGAAAGCACTGGCAAGGGAAGGTCAGAAACAGCAAGAGCTCTAAGCGCTTAGAGCTCTGGTGTGGGAGAAGTGGCTGTATGTTTTAACTTTGTGAGCTGGTGTGTGCCGAGAGTGAGAGTGAGCTTGAGAATGTGTCTTGGGAGTGGTGGGAGGCAAGGCAAGGGGAGATGCCAGGGGGGTGTCTGGCTGTGAGTGCGGTGGGAAGGGCAGTTGAATACAGCACCAGCTCTTAGGCCTTCGAGCTATGGTGTGGGAGAAATGGCTGCATGTTTGCACTTTGTGAGCTGGTCTGTGCGAAGAGTGAGAGTGAGCTTGCGAATGTGTATTGAGAGTGCTGGGAGGCAAGGCAAAAGTACATCCGCAGTGTCTGTCTGGGTGTGAAAGTGCTGGCAAGGGAAGGTGAGGACCAGCAAGAGCATTAAGCCCTTAGAAATATTAAGAGGGAAACATGGCTGTATGTTTTAAGTTTGTGAGCTGGTGTGTGCCGAGAGTGAGAGTGAGCTTGCGAATGTGTCTTGGCAGTGGTAGGAGGCAAGGCAAGGGGAGATTCTTAGTGTATGTTTTTCTGTGAAAGCACTGGCAAGGGAAGGTCAGAAACAACAAGAGCTCTAAGCCCTTAGAGCTCTGGTGTGGGAGAAATGGCTGTATGTTTTAACTTTGTGAGCTGGTGTGTGCCGAGAGTGAGAGTGAGCTTGAGAATGTGTCTTGGCAGTGGCGGGAGGCAAGGCAAGGGGAGATTCTTAGTGTATGTTTGGCTGTGAAAGCACTGGCAAGGGAAGGTCAGAAACAGCAAGAGCTCTAAGCGCTTAGAGCTCTGGTGTGGGAGAAATGGCTGTATGTTTTTACTTTGTGAGCTGGTGTGTGCCGAGAGTGAGAGTGTGCTTGAGAATGTGTCTTGGGAGTGGTGGGAGGCAAGGCAAGGGGAGATGCCAGGGGGGTGTCTGGCTGTGAGTGCGGTGGGAAGGGCAGTTGAATACAGCACCAGCTCTTAGGCCTTAGAGCTCTGGTGTGGGAGAAATGGCTGTATGTTTTAACTTTGTGAGCTGGTGTGTGCCGAGAGTGAGAGTGAGCTTGAGAATGTGTCTTGGCAGGGCTAGGAGGCAAGGCAAAGGGAGATTCTTAGTGTATGTTTGGCTGTGAAAGCACTGGCAAGGGAAGGTCAGAATCAGCAAGAGCTCTAAGCGCTTAGAGCTCTGGTGTGGGAGAAGTGGCTGTATGTTTTAACTTTGTGAGCTGGTGTGTGCCGAGAGTGAGAGTGAGCTTGAGAATGTGTCTTGGGAGTGGTGGGAGGCAAGGCAAGGGGTGATGCCAGGGGGGTGTCTGGCTGTGAGTGTGGTGGGAAGGGCAGTTGAATACAGCACCAGCTCTTAGGCCTTAGAGCTCTGGTGTGGGAGAAATGAGTGTATGTTTTAACTTTGTGAGCTGGTCTGTGCGAAGAGTGAGAGTGAGCTTGCGAATGTGTATTGAGAGTGCTGGGAGGCAAGGCAAAAGTACATCCGCAGTGTCTGTCTGGGTGTGAAAGTGCTGGCAAGGGAAGGTGAGGACCAGCAAGAGCATTAAGCCCTTAGAAATATTAAGAGGGAAACATGGCTGTATGTTTTAACTTTGTGAGCTGGTGTGTGCCGAGAGTGAGAGTGAGCTTGCGAATGTGTCTTGGCAGTGGTAGGAGGCAAGGCAAGGGGAGATTCTTAGTGTATATTTGGCTGTGAAAGCACTGGCAAGGGAAGGTCAGAAACAGCAGGAGCTCTAAGCCCTTAGAGCTCTGGTGTGGGAGAAATGGCTGTATGTTTTTACTTTGTGAGCTGGTGTGTGCCGAGAGTGAGAGTGAGCTTGAGAATGTGTATTGAGAGTGGTGGGAGGCAAGGCAAGGGGAGATGCCAGGGGGGTGTCTGGCTGTGAGTGCGGTGGGAAGGGCAGTTGAATACAGCACCAGCTCTTAGGCCTTAGAGCTATGGTGTGGGAGAAATGGCTGTATGTTTTAACTTTGTGAGCTGGTGTGTGCCGAGAGTGAGAGTGAGCTTGAGAATGTGTCTTGGCAGTGGTAGGAGGCAAGGCAAGGGGAGATTCTTAGTGTATGTTTTTCTGTGAAAGCACTGGCAAGGGAAGGTCAGAAACAGCAAGAGCTCTAAGCCCTTAGAGCTCTGGTGTGGGAGAAATGAGTGTATGTTTTAACTTTGTGAGCTGGTCTGTGCCGAGAGTGAGAGTGAGCTTGCGAATGTGTCTTGGCAGTGGTAGGAGGCAAGGCAAGGGGAGATTCTTAGTGTATGTTTGGCTGTGAAAGCACTGGCAAGGGAAGGTCAGAATCAGCAAGAGCTCTAAGCCCTTAGAGCTCTGGTGAGAGAGAAATGGCTGTATGTTTTAACTTTGTGAGCTGGTGTGTGCCGAGAGTGAGAGTGAGCTTGAGAATGTGTCTTGGCAGGGCTAGGAGGCAAGGCAAGGGGAGATTCTTAGTGTATGTTTGGCTGTGAAAGCACTGGCAAGGGAAGGTCAGAATCAGCAAGAGCTCTAAGCGCTTAGAGCTCTGGTGTGGGAGAAGTGGCTGTATGTTTTAACTTTGTGAGCTGGTGTGTGCCGAGAGTGAGAGTGAGCTTGAGAATGTGTCTTGGCAGGGCTAGGAGGCAAGGCAAGGGGAGATGCCAGGGGGGTGTCTGGCTGTGAGTGCGGTGGGAAGGGCAGTTGAATACAGCACCAGCTCTTAGGCCTTAGAGCTATGGTGTGGGAGAAATGGCTGTATGTTTTAACTTTGTGAGCTGGTGTGTGCCGAGAGTGAGAGTGAGCTTGAGAATGTGTGTTGGCAGTGGTAGGAGGCAAGGCAAGGGGAGATTCTTAGTGTATGTTTGGCTGTGAAAGCACTGGCAAGGGAAGGTCAGAATCAGCAAGAGCTCTAAGCGCTTAGAGCTCTGGTGTGGGAGAAATGGCTGTATGTTTTAACTTTGTGAGCTGGTGTGTGCCGAGAGTGAGAGTGTGCTTGAGAATGTGTCTTGGGAGTGGTGGGAGGCAAGGCAAGGGGAGATGCCAGGGGGGTGTCTGGCTGTGAGTGCGGTGGGAAGGGCAGTTGAATACAGCACCAGCTCTTAGGCCTTCGAGCTCTGGTGTGGGAGAAATGGCTGTATGTTTTAACTTTGTGAGCTGGTGTGTGCCGAGAGTGAGAGTGAGCTTGCGAATGTGTGTTGGCAGTGGTAGGAGGCAAGGCAAGGGGAGATTCTTAGTGTATGTTTGGCTGTGAAAGCACTGGCAAGGGAAGGTCAGAATCAGCAAGAGCTCTAAGCGCTTAGAGCTCTGGTGTGGGAGAAATGGCTGTATGTTTTAACTTTGTGAGCTGGTGTGTGCCGAGAGTGAGAGTGAGCTTGAGAATGTGTCTTGGGAGTGGTGGGAGGCAAGGCAAGGGGAGATGCCAGGGGGGTGTCTGGCTGTGAGTGCGGTGGGAATGGCAGTTGAATACAGCACCAGCTCTTAGGCCTTAGAGCTCTGGTGTGGGAGAAATGGCTGTATGTTTTAACTTTGTGAGCTGGTGTGTGCCGAGAGTGAGAGTGAGCTTGCGAATGTGTGTTGGCAGTGGTAGGAGGCAAGGCAAGGGGAGATTCTTAGTGTATGTTTGGCTGTGAAAGCACTGGCAAGGGAAGGTCAGAATCAGCAAGAGCTCTAAGCGCTTAGAGCTCTGGTGTGGGAGAAATGGCTGTATGTTTTAACTTTGTGAGCTGGTGTGTGCCGAGAGTGAGAGTGAGCTTGAGAATGTGTCTTGGGAGTGGTGGGAGGCAAGGCAAGGGGAGATGCCAGGGGGGTGTCTGGCTGTGAGTGCGGTGGGAAGGGCAGTTGAATACAGCACCAGCTCTTAGGCCTTCGAGCTATGGTGTGGGAGAAATGGCTGCATGTTTGCACTTTGTGAGCTGGTCTGTGCGAAGAGTGAGAGTGAGCTTGCGAATGTGTATTGAGAGTGCTGGGAGGCAAGGCAAAAGTACATCCGCAGTGTCTGTCTGGGTGTGAAAGTGCTGGCAAGGGAAGGTGAGGACCAGCAAGAGCATTAAGCCCTTAGAAATATTAAGAGGGAAACATGGCTGTATGTTTTAAGTTTGTGAGCTGGTGTGTGCCGAGAGTGAGAGTGAGCTTGAGAATGTGTCTTGGGAGTGGTAGGAGGCAAGGCAAGGGGAGATTCTTAGTGTATGTTTTTCTGTGAAAGCACTGGCAAGGGAAGGTCAGAAACAGCAAGAGCTCTAAGCCCTTAGAGCTCTGGTGTGGGAGAAATGGCTGTATGTTTTAACTTTGTGAGCTGGTGTGTGCCGAGAGTGAGAGTGAGCTTGAGAATGTGTCTTGGCAGAGGCAGGAGGCAAGGCAAGGGGAGATTCTTAGTGTATGTTTGGCTGTGAAAGCACTGGCAAGGGAAGGTCAGAAACAGCAAGAGCTCTAAGCCCTTAGAGCTCTGGTGTGGGAGAAATGGCTGTATGTTTTAACACTGGGAGCTGGTCTGTGCCGAGAGTGAGAGTGAGTTTGCGAATGTGTCTTGGCAGTGGTAGGAGGCAAGGCAAGGGGAGATTCTTAGTGTATGTTTTTCTGTGAAAGCACTGGCAAGGGAAGGTCAGAAACAGCAAGAGCTCTAAGCCCTTAGAGCTCTGGTGTGGGAGAAATGGCTGTATGTTTTAACTTTGTGAGCTGGTGTGTGCCGAGAGTGAGAGTGAGCTTGAGAATGTGTCTTGGCAGTGGCAGGAGGCAAGGCAAGGGGAGATTCTTAGTGTATGTTTGGCTGTGAAAGCACTGGCAAGGGAAGGTCAGAAACAGCAAGAGCTCTAAGCCCTTAGAGCTCTGGTGTGGGAGAAATGGCTGTATGTTTTAACACTGGGAGCTGGTCTGTGCCGAGAGTGAGAGTGAGTTTGCGAATGTGTCTTGGCAGTGGTAGGAGGCAAGGCAAGGGGAGATTCTTAGTGTATGTTTGGCTGTGAAAGCACTGGCAAGGGAAGGTCAGAAACAGCAAGAGCTCTAAGCGCTTAGAGCTCTGGTGTGGGAGAAGTGGCTGTATGTTTTAACTTTGTGAGCTGGTGTGTGCCGAGAGTGAGAGTGAGCTTGAGAATGTGTCTTGGGAGTGGTGGGAGGCAAGGCAAGGGGAGATGCCAGGGGGGTGTCTGGCTGTGAGTGCGGTGGGAAGGGCAGTTGAATACAGCACCAGCTCTTAGGCCTTAGAGCTATGGTGTGGGAGAAATGGCTGCATGTTTGCACTTTGTGAGCTGGTCTGTGCGAAGAGTGAGAGTGAGCTTGCGAATGTGTATTGAGAGTGCTGGGAGGCAAGGCAAAAGTACATCCGCAGTGTCTGTCTGGGTGTGAAAGTGCTGGCAAGGGAAGGTGAGGACCAGCAAGAGCATTAAGCCCTTAGAAATATTAAGAGGGAAACATGGCTGTATGTTTTAAGTTTGTGAGCTGGTGTGTGCCGAGAGTGAGAGTGAGCTTGAGAATGTGTCTTGGCAGTGGTAGGAGGCAAGGCAAGGGGAGATTCTTAGTGTATGTTTGGCTGTGAAAGCACTGGCAAGGGAAGGTCAGAAACAGCAAGAGCTCTAAGCCCTTAGAGCTCTGGTGTGGGAGAAATGGCTGTATGTTTTAACTTTGTGAGCTGGTGTGTGCCGAGAGTGAGAGTGAGCTTGAGAATGTGTCTTGGGAGTGGCAGGAGGCAAGGCAAGGGGAGATTCTTAGTGTATGTTTGGCTGTGAAAGCACTGGCAAGGGAAGGTCAGAAACAGCAAGAGCTCTAAGCGCTTAGAGCTCTGGTGTGGGAGAAATGGCTGTATGTTTTAACTTTGTGAGCTGGTGTGTGCCGAGAGTGAGAGTGTGCTTGAGAATGTGTCTTGGGAGTGGTGGGAGGCAAGGCAAGGGGAGATGCCAGGGGGGTGTCTGGCTGTGAGTGCGGTGGGAAGGGCAGTTGAATACAGCACCAGCTCTTAGGCCTTAGAGCTCTGGTGTGGGAGAAATGGCTGTATGTTTTAACTTTGTGAGCTGGTGTGTGCCGAGAGTGAGAGTGAGCTTGCGAATGTGTGTTGGCAGTGGTAGGAGGCAAGGCAAGAGGAGATTCTTAGTGTATGTTTGGCTGTGAAAGCACTGGCAAGGGAAGGTCAGAATCAGCAAGAGCTCTAAGCGCTTAGAGCTCTGGTGTGGGAGAAATGGCTGTATGTTTTAACTTTGTGAGCTGGTGTGTGCCGAGAGTGAGAGTGAGCTTGAGAATGTGTCTTGGGAGTGGTGGGAGGCAAGGCAAGGGGAGATGCCAGGGGGGTGTCTGGCTGTGAGTGCGGTGGGAAGGGCAGTTGAATACAGCACCAGCTCTTAGGCCTTAGAGCTATGGTGTGGGAGAAATGGCTGTATGTTTTAAGTTTGTGAGCTGGTGTGTGCCGAGAGTGAGAGTGAGCTTGCGAATGTGTGTTGGCAGTGGTAGGAGGCAAGGCAAGGGGAGATTCTTAGTGTATGTTTGGCTGTGAAAGCACTGGCAAGGGAAGGTCAGAATCAGCAAGAGCTCTAAGCGCTTAGAGCTCTGGTGTGGGAGAAATGGCTGTATGTTTTAACTTTGTGAGCTGGTGTGTGCCGAGAGTGAGAGTGAGCTTGAGAATGTGTCTTGGGAGTGGTGGGAGGCAAGGCAAGGGGAGATGCCAGGGGGGTGTCTGGCTGTGAGTGCGGTGGGAAGGGCAGTTGAATACAGCACCAGCTCTTAGGCCTTCGAGCTATGGTGTGGGAGAAATGGCTGCATGTTTGCACTTTGTGAGCTGGTCTGTGCGAAGAGTGAGAGTGAGCTTGCGAATGTGTATTGAGAGTGCTGGGAGGCAAGGCAAAAGTACATCCGCAGTGTCTGTCTGGGTGTGAAAGTGCTGGCAAGGGAAGGTGAGGACCAGCAAGAGCATTAAGCCCTTAGAAATATTAAGAGGGAAACATGGCTGTATGTTTTAAGTTTGTGAGCTGGTGTGTGCCGAGAGTGAGAGTGAGCTTGCGAATGTGTCTTGGCAGTGGTAGGAGGCAAGGCAAGGGGAGATTCTTAGTGTATGTTTGGCTGTGAAAGCACTGGCAAGGGAAGGTCAGAAACAGCAAGAGCTCTAAGCCCTTAGAGCTCTGGTGTGGGAGAAATGAGTGTATGTTTTAACTTTGTGAGCTGGTCTGTGCCGAGAGTGAGAGTGAGCTTGCGAATGTGTCTTGGCAGTGGTAGGAGGCAAGGCAAGGGGAGATTCTTAGTGTATGTTTGGCTGTGAAAGCACTGGCAAGGGAAGGTCAGAAACAGCAAGAGCTCTAAGCCCTTAGAGCTCTGGTGTGGGAGAAATGAGTGTATGTTTTAACTTTGTGAGCTGGTGTGTGCCGAGAGTGAGAGTGAGCTTGCGAATGTGTCTTGGCAGTGGTAGGAGGCAAGGCAAGGGGAGATTCTTAGTGTATGTTTGGCTGTGAAAGCACTGGCAAGGGAAGGTCAGAAACAGCAAGAGCTCTAAGCCCTTAGAGCTCTGGTGTGGGAGAAATGGCTGTATGTTTTAACACTGGGAGCTGGTGTGTGCCGAGAGTGAGAGTGAGTTTGCGAATGTGTCTTCGCAGTGGTAGGAGGCAAGGCAAGGGGAGATTCTTAGTGTATGTTTGGCTGTGAAAGCACTGGCAAGGGAAGGTCAGAAACAGCAAGAGCTCTAAGCCCTTAGAGCTCTGGTGTGGGAGAAATGGCTGTATGTTTTAACTTTGTGAGCTGGTGTGTGCCGAGAGTGAGAGTGAGCTTGAGAATGTGTCTTGGCAGTGGTAGGAGGCAAGGCAAGGGGAGATTCTTAGTGTATGTTTTTCTGTGAAAGCACTGGCAAGGGAAGGTCAGAAACAGCAAGAGCTCTAAGCCCTTAGAGCTCTGGTGTGGGAGAAATGGCTGTATGTTTTAACTTTGTGAGCTGGTGTGTGCCGAGAGTGAGAGTGAGCTTGAGAATGTGTCTTGGCAGTGGCAGGAGGCAAGGCAAGGGGAGATTCTTAGTGTATGTTTGGCTGTGAAAGCACTGGCAAGGGAAGGTCAGAAACAGCAAGAGCTCTAAGCGCTTAGAGCTCTGGTGTGGGAGAAATGGCTGTATGTTTTAACTTTGTGAGCTGGTGTGTGCCGAGAGTGAGAGTGTGCTTGAGAATGTGTCTTGGGAGTGGTGGGAGGCAAGGCAAG
This sequence comes from Pelecanus crispus, assembly GCF_030463565.1. Taxonomy (NCBI): domain Eukaryota; kingdom Metazoa; phylum Chordata; class Aves; order Pelecaniformes; family Pelecanidae; genus Pelecanus; species Pelecanus crispus. Next base: position 90,242,083 of record NC_134643.1, on the reverse strand, counting down.
GGGAGATGCCAGGGGGGTGTCTGGCTGTGAGTGCGGTGGGAAGGGCAGTTGAATACAGCACCAGCTCTTAGGCCTTAGAGCTCTGGTGTGGGAGAAATGGCTGTATGTTTTAACTTTGTGAGCTGGTCTGTGCCGAGAGTGAGAGTGAGCTTGCGAATGTGTGTTGGCAGTGGTAGGAGGCAAGGCAAGGGGAGATTCTTAGTGTATGTTTTTCTGTGAAAGCACTGGCAAGGGAAGGTCAGAATCAGCAAGAGCTCTAAGCGCTTAGAGCTCTGGTGTGGGAGAAATGGCTGTATGTTTTAACTTTGTGAGCTGGTGTGTGCCGAGAGTGAGAGTGAGTTTGCGAATGTGTCTTGGCAGTGGTAGGAGGCAAGGCAAGGGGAGATTCTTAGTGTATGTTTGGCTGTGAAAGCACTGGCAAGGGAAGGTCAGAAACAGCAAGAGCTCTAAGCGCTTAGAGCTCTGGTGTGGGAGAAGTGGCTGTATGTTTTAACTTTGTGAGCTGGTGTGTGCCGAGAGTGAGAGTGAGCTTGAGAATGTGTCTTGGGAGTGGTGGGAGGCAAGGCAAGGGGAGATGCCAGGGGGGTGTCTGGCTGTGAGTGCGGTGGGAAGGGCAGTTGAATACAGCACCAGCTCTTAGGCCTTAGAGCTATGGTGTGGGAGAAATGGCTGCATGTTTGCACTTTGTGAGCTGGTCTGTGCGAAGAGTGAGAGTGAGCTTGCGAATGTGTATTGAGAGTGCTGGGAGGCAAGGCAAAAGTACATCCGCAGTGTCTGTCTGGGTGTGAAAGTGCTGGCAAGGGAAGGTGAGGACCAGCAAGAGCATTAAGCCCTTAGAAATATTAAGAGGGAAACATGGCTGTATGTTTTAAGTTTGTGAGCTGGTGTGTGCCGAGAGTGAGAGTGAGCTTGAGAATGTGTCTTGGCAGTGGTAGGAGGCAAGGCAAGGGGAGATTCTTAGTGTATGTTTGGCTGTGAAAGCACTGGCAAGGGAAGGTCAGAAACAGCAAGAGCTCTAAGCCCTTAGAGCTCTGGTGTGGGAGAAATGGCTGTATGTTTTAACTTTGTGAGCTGGTGTGTGCCGAGAGTGAGAGTGAGCTTGAGAATGTGTCTTGGGAGTGGCAGGAGGCAAGGCAAGGGGAGATTCTTAGTGTATGTTTGGCTGTGAAAGCACTGGCAAGGGAAGGTCAGAAACAGCAAGAGCTCTAAGCGCTTAGAGCTCTGGTGTGGGAGAAATGGCTGTATGTTTTAACTTTGTGAGCTGGTGTGTGCCGAGAGTGAGAGTGTGCTTGAGAATGTGTCTTGGGAGTGGTGGGAGGCAAGGCAAGGGGAGATGCCAGGGGGGTGTCTGGCTGTGAGTGCGGTGGGAAGGGCAGTTGAATACAGCACCAGCTCTTAGGCCTTAGAGCTCTGGTGTGGGAGAAATGGCTGTATGTTTTAACTTTGTGAGCTGGTGTGTGCCGAGAGTGAGAGTGAGCTTGCGAATGTGTGTTGGCAGTGGTAGGAGGCAAGGCAAGAGGAGATTCTTAGTGTATGTTTGGCTGTGAAAGCACTGGCAAGGGAAGGTCAGAATCAGCAAGAGCTCTAAGCGCTTAGAGCTCTGGTGTGGGAGAAATGGCTGTATGTTTTAACTTTGTGAGCTGGTGTGTGCCGAGAGTGAGAGTGAGCTTGAGAATGTGTCTTGGGAGTGGTGGGAGGCAAGGCAAGGGGAGATGCCAGGGGGGTGTCTGGCTGTGAGTGCGGTGGGAAGGGCAGTTGAATACAGCACCAGCTCTTAGGCCTTAGAGCTATGGTGTGGGAGAAATGGCTGTATGTTTTAAGTTTGTGAGCTGGTGTGTGCCGAGAGTGAGAGTGAGCTTGCGAATGTGTGTTGGCAGTGGTAGGAGGCAAGGCAAGGGGAGATTCTTAGTGTATGTTTGGCTGTGAAAGCACTGGCAAGGGAAGGTCAGAATCAGCAAGAGCTCTAAGCGCTTAGAGCTCTGGTGTGGGAGAAATGGCTGTATGTTTTAACTTTGTGAGCTGGTGTGTGCCGAGAGTGAGAGTGAGCTTGAGAATGTGTCTTGGGAGTGGTGGGAGGCAAGGCAAGGGGAGATGCCAGGGGGGTGTCTGGCTGTGAGTGCGGTGGGAAGGGCAGTTGAATACAGCACCAGCTCTTAGGCCTTCGAGCTATGGTGTGGGAGAAATGGCTGCATGTTTGCACTTTGTGAGCTGGTCTGTGCGAAGAGTGAGAGTGAGCTTGCGAATGTGTATTGAGAGTGCTGGGAGGCAAGGCAAAAGTACATCCGCAGTGTCTGTCTGGGTGTGAAAGTGCTGGCAAGGGAAGGTGAGGACCAGCAAGAGCATTAAGCCCTTAGAAATATTAAGAGGGAAACATGGCTGTATGTTTTAAGTTTGTGAGCTGGTGTGTGCCGAGAGTGAGAGTGAGCTTGCGAATGTGTCTTGGCAGTGGTAGGAGGCAAGGCAAGGGGAGATTCTTAGTGTATGTTTGGCTGTGAAAGCACTGGCAAGGGAAGGTCAGAAACAGCAAGAGCTCTAAGCCCTTAGAGCTCTGGTGTGGGAGAAATGAGTGTATGTTTTAACTTTGTGAGCTGGTCTGTGCCGAGAGTGAGAGTGAGCTTGCGAATGTGTCTTGGCAGTGGTAGGAGGCAAGGCAAGGGGAGATTCTTAGTGTATGTTTGGCTGTGAAAGCACTGGCAAGGGAAGGTCAGAAACAGCAAGAGCTCTAAGCCCTTAGAGCTCTGGTGTGGGAGAAATGAGTGTATGTTTTAACTTTGTGAGCTGGTGTGTGCCGAGAGTGAGAGTGAGCTTGCGAATGTGTCTTGGCAGTGGTAGGAGGCAAGGCAAGGGGAGATTCTTAGTGTATGTTTGGCTGTGAAAGCACTGGCAAGGGAAGGTCAGAAACAGCAAGAGCTCTAAGCCCTTAGAGCTCTGGTGTGGGAGAAATGGCTGTATGTTTTAACACTGGGAGCTGGTGTGTGCCGAGAGTGAGAGTGAGTTTGCGAATGTGTCTTCGCAGTGGTAGGAGGCAAGGCAAGGGGAGATTCTTAGTGTATGTTTGGCTGTGAAAGCACTGGCAAGGGAAGGTCAGAAACAGCAAGAGCTCTAAGCCCTTAGAGCTCTGGTGTGGGAGAAATGGCTGTATGTTTTAACTTTGTGAGCTGGTGTGTGCCGAGAGTGAGAGTGAGCTTGAGAATGTGTCTTGGCAGTGGTAGGAGGCAAGGCAAGGGGAGATTCTTAGTGTATGTTTTTCTGTGAAAGCACTGGCAAGGGAAGGTCAGAAACAGCAAGAGCTCTAAGCCCTTAGAGCTCTGGTGTGGGAGAAATGGCTGTATGTTTTAACTTTGTGAGCTGGTGTGTGCCGAGAGTGAGAGTGAGCTTGAGAATGTGTCTTGGCAGTGGCAGGAGGCAAGGCAAGGGGAGATTCTTAGTGTATGTTTGGCTGTGAAAGCACTGGCAAGGGAAGGTCAGAAACAGCAAGAGCTCTAAGCGCTTAGAGCTCTGGTGTGGGAGAAATGGCTGTATGTTTTAACTTTGTGAGCTGGTGTGTGCCGAGAGTGAGAGTGTGCTTGAGAATGTGTCTTGGGAGTGGTGGGAGGCAAGGCAAGGGGAGATGCCAGGGGGGTGTCTGGCTGTGAGTGCGGTGGGAAGGGCAGTTGAATACAGCACCAGCTCTTAGGCCTTAGAGCTCTGGTGTGGGAGAAATGGCTGTATGTTTTAACTTTGTGAGCTGGTCTGTGCCGAGAGTGAGAGTGAGCTTGCGAATGTGTGTTGGCAGTGGTAGGAGGCAAGGCAAGGGGAGATTCTTAGTGTATGTTTTTCTGTGAAAGCACTGGCAAGGGAAGGTCAGAATCAGCAAGAGCTCTAAGCGCTTAGAGCTCTGGTGTGGGAGAAATGGCTGTATGTTTTAACTTTGTGAGCTGGTGTGTGCCGAGAGTGAGAGTGAGCTTGAGAATGTGTCTTGGGAGTGGTGGGAGGCAAGGCAAGGGGAGATGCCAGGGGGGTGTCTGGCTGTGAGTGCGGTGGGAAGGGCAGTTGAATACAGCACCAGCTCTTAGGCCTTCGAGCTATGGTGTGGGAGAAATGGCTGCATGTTTGCACTTTGTGAGCTGGTCTGTGCGAAGAGTGAGAGTGAGCTTGCGAATGTGTATTGAGAGTGCTGGGAGGCAAGGCAAAAGTACATCCGCAGTGTCTGTCTGGGTGTGAAAGTGCTGGCAAGGGAAGGTGAGGACCAGCAAGAGCATTAAGCCCTTAGAAATATTAAGAGGGAAACATGGCTGTATGTTTTAAGTTTGTGAGCTGGTGTGTGCCGAGAGTGAGAGTGAGCTTGCGAACGTGTCTTGGCAGTGGTAGGAGGCAAGGCAAGGGGAGATTCTTAGTGTATGTTTGGCTGTGAAAGCACTGGCAAGGGAAGGTCAGAAACAGCAAGAGCTCTAAGCCCTTAGAGCTCTGGTGTGGGAGAAATGGCTGTATGTTTTAACTTTGTGAGCTGGTGTGTGCCGAGAGTGAGAGTGAGCTTGCGAATGTGTCTTGGCAGTGGTAGGAGGCAAGGCAAGGGGAGATTCTTAGTGTATATTTGGCTGTGAAAGCACTGGCAAGGGAAGGTCAGAAACAGCAAGAGCTCTAAGCCCTTAGAGCTCTGGTGTGGGAGAAATGGCTGTATGTTTTTACTTTGTGAGCTGGTGTGTGCCGAGAGTGAGTATGAGCTTGAGAATGTGTCTTGGCAGGGCTAGGAGGCAAGGCAAGGGGAGATTCTTAGTGTATGTTTGGCTGTGAAAGCACTGGCAAGGGAAGGTCAGAATCAGCAAGAGCTCTAAGCGCTTAGAGCTCTGGTGTGGGAGAAGTGGCTGTATGTTTTAACTTTGTGAGCTGGTGTGTGCCGAGAGTGAGAGTGAGCTTGAGAATGTGTCTTGGGAGTGGTGGGAGGCAAGGCAAGGGGAGATGCCAGGGGGGTGTCTGGCTGTGAGTGCGGTGGGAAGGGCAGTTGAATACAGCACCAGCTCTTAGGCCTTCGAGCTCTGGTGTGGGAGAAATGGCTGTATGTTTTAACTTTGTGAGCTGGTGTGTGCCGAGAGTGAGAGTGAGCTTGCGAATGTGTGTTGGCAGTGGTAGGAGGCAAGGCAAGGGGAGATTCTTAGTGTATGTTTGGCTGTGAAAGCACTGGCAAGGGAAGGTCAGAAACAGCAAGAGCTCTAAGCGCTTAGAGCTCTGGTGTGGGAGAAGTGGCTGTATGTTTTAACTTTGTGAGCTGGTGTGTGCCGAGAGTGAGAGTGAGCTTGAGAATGTGTCTTGGGAGTGGTGGGAGGCAAGGCAAGGGGTGATGCCAGGGGGGTGTCTGGCTGTGAGTGTGGTGGGAAGGGCAGTTGAATACAGCACCAGCTCTTAGGCCTTAGAGCTCTGGTGTGGGAGAAATGGCTGCATGTTTGCACTTTGTGAGCTGGTCTGTGCGAAGAGTGAGAGTGAGCTTGCGAATGTGTATTGAGAGTGCTGGGAGGCAAGGCAAAAGTACATCCGCAGTGTCTGTCTGGGTGTGAAAGTGCTGGCAAGGGAAGGTGAGGACCAGCAAGAGCATTAAGCCCTTAGAAATATTAAGAGGGAAACATGGCTGTATGTTTTAACTTTGTGAGCTGGTGTGTGCCGAGAGTGAGAGTGAGCTTGCGAATGTGTCTTGGCAGTGGTAGGAGGCAAGGCAAGGGGAGATTCTTAGTGTATATTTGGCTGTGAAAGCACTGGCAAGGGAAGGTCAGAAACAGCAGGAGCTCTAAGCCCTTAGAGCTCTGGTGTGGGAGAAATGGCTGTATGTTTTTACTTTGTGAGCTGGTGTGTGCCGAGAGTGAGAGTGAGCTTGAGAATGTGTATTGAGAGTGGTGGGAGGCAAGGCAAGGGGAGATGCCAGGGGGGTGTCTGGCTGTGAGTGCGGTGGGAAGGGCAGTTGAATACAGCACCAGCTCTTAGGCCTTAGAGCTATGGTGTGGGAGAAATGGCTGTATGTTTTAACTTTGTGAGCTGGTCTGTGCCGAGAGTGAGAGTGAGCTTGCGAATGTCTGTTGGCAGTGGTAGGAGGCAAGGCAAGGGGAGATTCTTAGTGTATGTTTGGCTGTGAAAGCACTGGCAAGGGAAGGTCAGAAACAGCAAGAGCTCTAAGCCCTTAGAGCTCTGGTGAGAGAGAAATGGCTGTATGTTTTAACTTTGTGAGCTGGTGTGTGCCGAGAGTGAGAGTGAGCTTGAGAATGTGTCTTGGCAGGGCTAGGAGGCAAGGCAAAGGGAGATTCTTAGTGTATGTTTGGCTGTGAAAGCACTGGCAAGGGAAGGTCAGAATCAGCAAGAGCTCTAAGCGCTTAGAGCTCTGGTGTGGGAGAAATGGCTGTATGTTTTAACTTCGTGAGCTGGTCTGTGCCGAGAGTCAGAGTGAGCTTGAGAATGTGTCTTGGGAGTGGTGGGAGGCAAGGCAAGGGGAGATGCCAGGGGGGTGTCTGGCTGTGAGTGCGGTGGGAAGGGCAGTTGAATACAGCACCAGCTCTTAGGCCTTAGAGCTATGGTGTGGGAGAAATGGCTGTATGTTTTAACTTTGTGAGCTGGTCTGTGCCGAGAGTGAGAGTGAGCTTGCGAATGTCTGTTGGCAGTGGTAGGAGGCAAGGCAAGGGGAGATTCTTAGTGTATGTTTGGCTGTGAAAGCACTGGCAAGGGAAGGTCAGAAACAGCAAGAGCTCTAAGCCCTTAGAGCTCTGGTGAGAGAGAAATGGCTGTATGTTTTAACTTTGTGAGCTGGTGTGTGCCGAGAGTGAGAGTGAGCTTGAGAATGTGTCTTGGCAGGGCTAGGAGGCAAGGCAAAGGGAGATTCTTAGTGTATGTTTGGCTGTGAAAGCACTGGCAAGGGAAGGTCAGAATCAGCAAGAGCTCTAAGCGCTTAGAGCTCTGGTGTGGGAGAAATGGCTGTATGTTTTAACTTCGTGAGCTGGTCTGTGCCGAGAGTCAGAGTGAGCTTGAGAATGTGTCTTGGGAGTGGTGGGAGGCAAGGCAAGGGGAGATGCCAGGGGGGTGTCTGGCTGTGAGTGCGGTGGGAAGGGCAGTTGAATACAGCACCAGCTCTTAGGCCTTCGAGCTCTGGTGTGGGAGAAATGGCTGCATGTTTGCACTTTGTGAGCTGGTCTGTGCGAAGAGTGAGAGTGAGCTTGCGAATGTGTATTGAGAGTGCTGGGAGGCAAGGCAAAAGTACATCCGCAGTGTCTGTCTGGGTGTGAAAGTGCTGGCAAGGGAAGGTGAGGACCAGCAAGAGCATTAAGCCCTTAGAAATATTAAGAGGGAAACATGGCTGTATGTTTTAACTTTGTGAGCTGGTCTGTGCCGAGAGTGAGAGTGAGCTTGAGAATGTGTATTGAGAGTGGTGGGAGGCAAGGCAAGGGGAGATGCCAGGGGGGTGTCTGGCTGTGAGTGCGGTGGGAAGGGCAGTTGAATACAGCACCAGCTCTTAGGCCTTAGAGCTATGGTGTGGGAGAAATGGCTGTATGTTTTAACTTTGTGAGCTGGTCTGTGCCGAGAGTGAGAGTGAGCTTGCGAATGTCTGTTGGCAGTGGTAGGAGGCAAGGCAAGGGGAGATTCTTAGTGTATGTTTGGCTGTGAAAGCACTGGCAAGGGAAGGTCAGAAACAGCAAGAGCTCTAAGCCCTTAGAGCTCTGGTGAGAGAGAAATGGCTGTATGTTTTAACTTTGTGAGCTGGTGTGTGCCGAGAGTGAGAGTGAGCTTGAGAATGTGTCTTGGCAGGGCTAGGAGGCAAGGCAAAGGGAGATTCTTAGTGTATGTTTGGCTGTGAAAGCACTGGCAAGGGAAGGTCAGAATCAGCAAGAGCTCTAAGCGCTTAGAGCTCTGGTGTGGGAGAAATGGCTGTATGTTTTAACTTCGTGAGCTGGTCTGTGCCGAGAGTCAGAGTGAGCTTGAGAATGTGTCTTGGGAGTGGTGGGAGGCAAGGCAAGGGGAGATGCCAGGGGGGTGTCTGGCTGTGAGTGCGGTGGGAAGGGCAGTTGAATACAGCACCAGCTCTTAGGCCTTAGAGCTATGGTGTGGGAGAAATGGCTGTATGTTTTAACTTTGTGAGCTGGTCTGTGCCGAGAGTGAGAGTGAGCTTGCGAATGTCTGTTGGCAGTGGTAGGAGGCAAGGCAAGGGGAGATTCTTAGTGTATGTTTGGCTGTGAAAGCACTGGCAAGGGAAGGTCAGAAACAGCAAGAGCTCTAAGCCCTTAGAGCTCTGGTGAGAGAGAAATGGCTGTATGTTTTAACTTTGTGAGCTGGTGTGTGCCGAGAGTGAGAGTGAGCTTGAGAATGTGTCTTGGCAGGGCTAGGAGGCAAGGCAAAGGGAGATTCTTAGTGTATGTTTGGCTGTGAAAGCACTGGCAAGGGAAGGTCAGAATCAGCAAGAGCTCTAAGCGCTTAGAGCTCTGGTGTGGGAGAAATGGCTGTATGTTTTAACTTCGTGAGCTGGTCTGTGCCGAGAGTCAGAGTGAGCTTGAGAATGTGTCTTGGGAGTGGTGGGAGGCAAGGCAAGGGGAGATGCCAGGGGGGTGTCTGGCTGTGAGTGCGGTGGGAAGGGCAGTTGAATACAGCACCAGCTCTTAGGCCTTCGAGCTCTGGTGTGGGAGAAATGGCTGCATGTTTGCACTTTGTGAGCTGGTCTGTGCGAAGAGTGAGAGTGAGCTTGCGAATGTGTATTGAGAGTGCTGGGAGGCAAGGCAAAAGTACATCCGCAGTGTCTGTCTGGGTGTGAAAGTGCTGGCAAGGGAAGGTGAGGACCAGCAAGAGCATTAAGCCCTTAGAAATATTAAGAGGGAAACATGGCTGTATGTTTTAACTTTGTGAGCTGGTCTGTGCCGAGAGTGAGAGTGAGCTTGAGAATGTGTCTTGGCAGTGGCAGGAGGCAAGGCAAGGGGAGATTCTTAGTGTATATTTGGCTGTGAAAGCACTGGCAAGGGAAGGTCAGAAACAGCAGGAGCTCTAAGCCCTTAGAGCTCTGGTGTGGGAGAAATGGCTGTATGTTTTTACTTTGTGAGCTGGTGTGTGCCGAGAGTGAGAGTGAGCTTGAGAATGTGTATTGAGAGTGGTGGGAGGCAAGGCAAGGGGAGATGCCAGGGGGGTGTCTGGCTGTGAGTGCGGTGGGAAGGGCAGTTGAATACAGCACCAGCTCTTAGGCCTTAGAGCTATGGTGTGGGAGAAATGGCTGTATGTTTTAACTTTGTGAGCTGGTGTGTGCCGAGAGTGAGAGTGAGCTTGCGAATGTGTCTTGGCAGTAGTAGGAGGCAAGGCAAGGGGAGATTCTTAGTGTATGTTTGGCTGTGAAAGCACTGGCAAGGGAAGGTCAGAATCAGCAAGAGCTCTAAGCCCTTAGAGCTCTGGTGAGAGAGAAATGGCTGTATGTTTTAACTTTGTGAGCTGGTCTGTGCCGAGAGTGATAGTGAGCTTGAGAATGTGTCTTGGCAGGGCTAGGAGGCAAGGCAAGGGGAGATTCTTAGTGTATGTTTGGCTGTGAAAGCACTGGCAAGGGAAGGTCAGAATCAGCAAGAGCTCTAAGCGCTGAGAGCTCTGGTGTGGGAGAAATGGCTGTATGTTTTAACTTTGTGAGCTGGTCTGTGCCCAGAGTGAGAGTGAGCTTGAGAATGTGTATTGAGAGTGGTGGGAGGCAAGGCAAGGGGAGATGCCCGGGGGGTGTCTGGCTGTGAGTGCGGTGGGAAGGGCAGTTGAATACAGCACCAGCTCTTAGGCCTTCGAGCTATGGTGTGGGAGAAATGGCTGCATGTTTGCACTTTGTGAGCTGGTCTGTGCGAAGAGTGAGAGTGAGCTTGCGAATGTGTATTGAGAGTGCTGGGAGGCAAGGCAAAAGTACATCCGCAGTGTCTGTCTGGGTGTGAAAGTGCTGGCAAGGGAAGGTGAGGACCAGCAAGAGCATTAAGCCCTTAGAAATATTAAGAGGGAAACATGGCTGTATGTTTTAAGTTTGTGAGCTGGTGTGTGCCGAGAGTGAGAGTGAGCTTGAGAATGTGTCTTGGCAGTGGTAGGAGGCAAGGCAAGGGGAGATTCTTAGTGTATGTTTTTCTGTGAAAGCACTGGCAAGGGAAGGTCAGAAACAGCAAGAGCTCTAAGCCCTTAGAGCTCTGGTGTGGGAGAAATGAGTGTATGTTTTAACTTTGTGAGCTGGTCTGTGCCGAGAGTGAGAGTGAGCTTGCGAATGTGTCTTGGCAGTGGTAGGAGGCAAGGCAAGGGGAGATTCTTAGTGTATGTTTGGCTGTGAAAGCACTGGCAAGGGAAGGTCAGAAACAGCAAGAGCTCTAAGCCCTTAGAGCTCTGGTGTGGGAGAAATGAGTGTATGTTTTAACTTTGTGAGCTGGTCTGTGCCGAGAGTGAGAGTGAGCTTGCGAATGTGTCTTGGCAGTGGTAGGAGGCAAGGCAAGGGGAGATTCTTAGTGTATGTTTGGCTGTGAAAGCACTGGCAAGGGAAGGTCAGAAACAGCAAGAGCTCTAAGCGCTTAGAGCTCTGGTGTGGGAGAAGTGGCTGTATGTTTTAACTTTGTGAGCTGGTGTGTGCCGAGAGTGAGAGTGAGCTTGAGAATGTGTCTTGGGAGTGGTGGGAGGCAAGGCAAGGGGTGATGCCCGGGGGGTGTCTGGCTGTGAGTGTGGTGGGAAGGGCAGTTGAATACAGCACCAGCTCTTAGGCCTTAGAGCTCTGGTGTGGGAGAAATGGCTGCATGTTTGCACTTTGTGAGCTGGTCTGTGCGAAGAGTGAGAGTGAGCTTGCGAATGTGTATTGAGAGTGCTGGGAGGCAAGGCAAAAGTACATCCGCAGTGTCTGTCTGGGTGTGAAAGTGCTGGCAAGGGAAGGTGAGGACCAGCAAGAGCATTAAGCCCTTAGAAATATTAAGAGGGAAACATGGCTGTATGTTTTAACTTTGTGAGCTGGTGTGTGCCGAGAGTGAGAGTGAGCTTGCGAATGTGTCTTGGCAGTGGTAGGAGGCAAGGCAAGGGGAGATTCTTAGTGTATATTTGGCTGTGAAAGCACTGGCAAGGGAAGGTCAGAAACAGCAGGAGCTCTAAGCCCTTAGAGCTCTGGTGTGGGAGAAATGGCTGTATGTTTTTACTTTGTGAGCTGGTGTGTGCCGAGAGTGAGAGTGAGCTTGAGAATGTGTATTGAGAGTGGTGGGAGGCAAGGCAAGGGGAGATGCCAGGGGGGTGTCTGGCTGTGAGTGCGGTGGGAAGGGCAGTTGAATACAGCACCAGCTCTTAGGCCTTAGAGCTATGGTGTGGGAGAAATGGCTGTATGTTTTAACTTTGTGAGCTGGTCTGTGCCGAGAGTGAGAGTGAGCTTGCGAATGTCTGTTGGCAGTGGTAGGAGGCAAGGCAAGGGGAGATTCTTAGTGTATGTTTGGCTGTGAAAGCACTGGCAAGGGAAGGTCAGAAACAGCAAGAGCTCTAAGCCCTTAGAGCTCTGGTGAGAGAGAAATGGCTGTATGTTTTAACTTTGTGAGCTGGTGTGTGCCGAGAGTGAGAGTGAGCTTGAGAATGTGTCTTGGCAGGGCTAGGAGGCAAGGCAAAGGGAGATTCTTAGTGTATGTTTGGCTGTGAAAGCACTGGCAAGGGAAGGTCAGAATCAGCAAGAGCTCTAAGCGCTTAGAGCTCTGGTGTGGGAGAAATGGCTGTATGTTTTAACTTCGTGAGCTGGTCTGTGCCGAGAGTCAGAGTGAGCTTGAGAATGTGTCTTGGGAGTGGTGGGAGGCAAGGCAAGGGGAGATGCCAGGGGGGTGTCTGGCTGTGAGTGCGGTGGGAAGGGCAGTTGAATACAGCACCAGCTCTTAGGCCTTCGAGCTCTGGTGTGGGAGAAATGGCTGCATGTTTGCACTTTGTGAGCTGGTCTGTGCGAAGAGTGAGAGTGAGCTTGCGAATGTGTATTGAGAGTGCTGGGAGGCAAGGCAAAAGTACATCCGCAGTGTCTGTCTGGGTGTGAAAGTGCTGGCAAGGGAAGGTGAGGACCAGCAAGAGCATTAAGCCCTTAGAAATATTAAGAGGGAAACATGGCTGTATGTTTTAACTTTGTGAGCTGGTGTGTGCCGAGAGTGAGAGTGAGCTTGCGAATGTGTCTTGGGAGTGGTAGGAGGCAAGGCAAGGGGAGATTCTTAGTGTATGTTTTTCTGTGAAAGCACTGGCAAGGGAAGGTCTGAAACAGCAAGAGCTCTAAGCCCTTGGAGCTCTGGTGTGGGAGAAATGGCTGTATGTTTTAACACTGGGAGCTGGTCTGTGCCGAGAGTGATAGTGAGCTTGAGAATGTGTCTTGGCAGGGCTAGGAGGCAAGGCAAGGGGAGATTCTTAGTGTATGTTTGGCTGTGAAAGCACTGGCAAGGGAAGGTCAGAATCAGCAAGAGCTCTAAGCGCTTAGAGCTCTGGTGTGGGAGAAATGGCTGTATGTTTTAACTTCGTGAGCTGGTCTGTGCCGAGAGTCAGAGTGAGCTTGAGAATGTGTCTTGGGAGTGGTGGGAGGCAAGGCAAGGGGAGATGCCAGGGGGGTGTCTGGCTGTGAGTGCGGTGGGAAGGGCAGTTGAATACAGCACCAGCTCTTAGGCCTTCGAGCTCTGGTGTGGGAGAAATGGCTGCATGTTTGCACTTTGTGAGCTGGTCTGTGCGAAGAGTGAGAGTGAGCTTGCGAATGTGTATTGAGAGTGCTGGGAGGCAAGGCAAAAGTACATCCGCAGTGTCTGTCTGGGTGTGAAAGTGCTGGCAAGGGAAGGTGAGGACCAGCAAGAGCATTAAGCCCTTAGAAATATTAAGAGGGAAACATGGCTGTATGTTTTAACTTTGTGAGCTGGTGTGTGCCGAGAGTGAGAGTGAGCTTGCGAATGTGTCTTGGGAGTGGTAGGAGGCAAGGCAAGGGGAGATTCTTAGTGTATGTTTTTCTGTGAAAGCACTGGCAAGGGAAGGTCTGAAACAGCAAGAGCTCTAAGCCCTTGGAGCTCTGGTGTGGGAGAAATGGCTGTATGTTTTAACACTGGGAGCTGGTCTGTGCCGAGAGTGATAGTGAGCTTGAGAATGTGTCTTGGCAGGGCTAGGAGGCAAGGCAAGGGGAGATTCTTAGTGTATGTTTGGCTGTGAAAGCACTGGCAAGGGAAGGTCAGAATCAGCAAGAGCTCTAAGCGCTTAGAGCTCTGGTGTGGGAGAAGTGGCTGTATGTTTTAACTTTGTGAGCTGGTGTGTGCCGAGAGTGAGAGTGAGCTTGAGAATGTGTCTTGGGAGTGGTGGGAGGCAAGGCAAGGGGAGATGCCAGGGGGGTGTCTGGCTGTGAGTGCGGTGGGAAGGGCAGTTGAATACAGCACCAGCTCTTAGGCCTTAGAGCTATGGTGTGGGAGAAATGGCTGTATGTTTTAACTTTGTGAGCTGGTGTGTGCCGAGAGTGAGTATGAGCTTGCGAATGTGTGTTGGCAGTGGTAGGAGGCAAGGCAAGGGGAGATTCTTAGTGTATGTTTGGCTGTGAAAGCACTGGCAAGGGAAGGTCAGAAACAGCAAGAGCTCTAAGCGCTTAGAGCTCTGGTGTGGGAGAAGTGGCTGTATGTTTTAACTTTGTGAGCTGGTGTGTGCCGAGAGTGAGAGTGAGCTTGAGAATGTGTCTTGGGAGTGGTGGGAGGCAAGGCAAGGGGAGATTCTTAGTGTATGTTTGGCTGTGAAAGCACTGGCAAGGGAAGGTCAGAAACAGCAAGAGCTCTAAGCGCTTAGAGCTCTGGTGTGGGAGAAGTGGCTGTATGTTTTAACTTTGTGAGCTGGTGTGTGCCGAGAGTGAGAGTGAGCTTGAGAATGTGTCTTGGGAGTGGTGGGAGGCAAGGCAAGGGGTGATGCCAGGGGGGTGTCTGGCTGTGAGTGTGGTGGGAAGGGCAGTTGAATACAGCACCAGCTCTTAGGCCTTAGAGCTCTGGTGTGGGAGAAATGGCTGCATGTTTGCACTTTGTGAGCTGGTCTGTGCGAAGAGTGAGAGTGAGCTTGCGAATGTGTATTGAGAGTGCTGGGAGGCAAGGCAAAAGTACATCCGCAGTGTCTGTCTGGGTGTGAAAGTGCTGGCAAGGGAAGGTGAGGACCAGCAAGAGCATTAAGCCCTTAGAAATATTAAGAGGGAAACATGGCTGTATGTTTTAACTTTGTGAGCTGGTCTGTGCCGAGAGTGAGAGTGAGCTTGAGAATGTGTCTTGGCAGGGCTAGGAGGCAAGGCAAGGGGAGATTCTTAGTGTATATTTGGCTGTGAAAGCACTGGCAAGGGAAGGTCAGAAACAGCAGGAGCTCTAAGCCGTTAGAGCTCTGGTGTGGGAGAAATGGCTGTATGTTTTTACTTTGTGAGCTGGTGTGTGCCGAGAGTGAGAGTGAGCTTGAGAATGTGTATTGAGAGTGGTGGGAGGCAAGGCAAGGGGAGATGCCAGGGGGGTGTCTGGCTGTGAGTGCGGTGGGAAGGGCAGTTGAATACAGCACCAGCTCTTAGGCCTTAGAGCTATGGTGTGGGAGAAATGGCTGTATGTTTTAACTTTGTGAGCTGGTGTGTGCCGAGAGTGAGAGTGAGCTTGCGAATGTGTCTTGGCAGTAGTAGGAGGCAAGGCAAGGGGAGATTCTTAGTGTATGTTTGGCTGTGAAAGCACTGGCAAGGGAAGGTCAGAATCAGCAAGAGCTCTAAGCCCTTAGAGCTCTGGTGAGAGAGAAATGGCTGTATGTTTTAACTTTGTGAGCTGGTCTGTGCCGAGAGTGATAGTGAGCTTGAGAATGTGTCTTGGCAGGGCTAGGAGGCAAGGCAAGGGGAGATTCTTAGTGTATGTTTGGCTGTGAAAGCACTGGCAAGGGAAGGTCAGAATCAGCAAGAGCTCTAAGCGCTTAGAGCTCTGGTTTGGGAGAAATGGCTGTATGTTTTAACTTTGTGAGCTGGTCTGTGCCCAGAGTGAGAGTGAGCTTGAGAATGTGTATTGAGAGTGGTGGGAGGCAAGGCAAGGGGAGATGCCCGGGGGGTGTCTGGCTGTGAGTGCGGTGGGAAGGGCAGTTGAATACAGCACCAGCTCTTAGGCCTTCGAGCTATGGTGTGGGAGAAATGGCTGCATGTTTGCACTTTGTGAGCTGGTCTGTGCGAAGAGTGAGAGTGAGCTTGCGAATGTGTATTGAGAGTGCTGGGAGGCAAGGCAAAAGTACATCCGCAGTGTCTGTCTGGGTGTGAAAGTGCTGGCAAGGGAAGGTGAGGACCAGCAAGAGCATTAAGCCCTTAGAAATATTAAGAGGGAAACATGGCTGTATGTTTTAAGTTTGTGAGCTGGTGTGTGCCGAGAGTGAGAGTGAGCTTGAGAATGTGTCTTGGCAGTGGTAGGAGGCAAGGCAAGGGGAGATTCTTAGTGTATGTTTTTCTGTGAAAGCACTGGCAAGGGAAGGTCAGAAACAGCAAGAGCTCTAAGCCCTTAGAGCTCTGGTGTGGGAGAAATGGCTGTATGTTTTAACTTTGTGAGCTGGTCTGTGCCGAGAGTGAGAGTGAGCTTGCGAATGTGTCTTGGCAGTGGTAGGAGGCAAGGCAAGGGGAGATTCTTAGTGTATGTTTGGCTGTGAAAGCACTGGCAAGGGAAGGTCAGAAACAGCAAGAGCTCTAAGCCCTTAGAGCTCTGGTGTGGGAGAAATGAGTGTATGTTTTAACTTTGTGAGCTGGTCTGTGCCGAGAGTGAGAGTGAGCTTGCGAATGTGTCTTGGCAGTGGTAGGAGGCAAGGCAAGGGGAGATTCTTAGTGTATGTTTGGCTGTGAAAGCACTGGCAAGGGAAGGTCAGAAACAGCAAGAGCTCTAAGCCCTTAGAGCTCTGGTGTGGGAGAAATGGCTGTATGTTTTAACACTGGGAGCTGGTCTGTGCCGAGAGTGAGAGTGAGTTTGCGAATGTGTCTTGGCAGTGGTAGGAGGCAAGGCAAGGGGAGATTCTTAGTGTATGTTTGGCTGTGAAAGCACTGGCAAGGGAAGGTCAGAAACAGCAAGAGCTCTAAGCCCTTAGAGCTCTGGTGTGGGAGAAATGGCTGTATGTTTTAACTTTGTGAGCTGGTGTGTGCCGAGAGTGAGAGTGAGCTTGAGAATGTGTCTTGGCAGTGGCAGGAGGCAAGGCAAGGGGAGATTCTTAGTGTATGTTTGGCTGTGAAAGCACTGGCAAGGGAAGGTCAGAAACAGCAAGAGCTCTAAGCCCTTAGAGCTCTGGTGTGGGAGAAATGGCTGTATGTTTTAACACTGGGAGCTGGTCTGTGCCGAGAGTGAGAGTGAGTTTGCGAATGTGTCTTGGCAGTGGTAGGAGGCAAGGCAAGGGGAGATTCTTAGTGTATGTTTGGCTGTGAAAGCACTGGCAAGGGAAGGTCAGAAACAGCAAGAGCTCTAAGCGCTTAGAGCTCTGGTGTGGGAGAAGTGGCTGTATGTTTTAACTTTGTGAGCTGGTGTGTGCCGAGAGTGAGAGTGAGCTTGAGAATGTGTCTTGGGAGTGGTGGGAGGCAAGGCAAGGGGAGATGCCAGGGGGGTGTCTGGCTGTGAGTGCGGTGGGAAGGGCAGTTGAATACAGCACCAGCTCTTAGGCCTTCGAGCTATGGTGTGGGAGAAATGGCTGCATGTTTGCACTTTGTGAGCTGGTCTGTGCGAAGAGTGAGAGTGAGCTTGCGAATGTGTATTGAGAGTGCTGGGAGGCAAGGCAAAAGTACATCCGCAGTGTCTGTCTGGGTGTGAAAGTGCTGGCAAGGGAAGGTGAGGACCAGCAAGAGCATTAAGCCCTTAGAAATATTAAGAGGGAAACATGGCTGTATGTTTTAAGTTTGTGAGCTGGTGTGTGCCGAGAGTGAGAGTGAGCTTGCGAATGTGTCTTGGCAGTGGTAGGAGGCAAGGCAAGGGGAGATTCTTAGTGTATGTTTTTCTGTGAAAGCACTGGCAAGGGAAGGTCAGAAACAACAAGAGCTCTAAGCCCTTAGAGCTCTGGTGTGGGAGAAATGGCTGTATGTTTTAACTTTGTGAGCTGGTGTGTGCCGAGAGTGAGAGTGAGCTTGAGAATGTGTCTTGGCAGTGGCGGGAGGCAAGGCAAGGGGAGATTCTTAGTGTATGTTTGGCTGTGAAAGCACTGGCAAGGGAAGGTCAGAAACAGCAAGAGCTCTAAGCGCTTAGAGCTCTGGTGTGGGAGAAATGGCTGTATGTTTTTACTTTGTGAGCTGGTGTGTGCCGAGAGTGAGAGTGTGCTTGAGAATGTGTCTTGGGAGTGGTGGGAGGCAAGGCAAGGGGAGATGCCAGGGGGGTGTCTGGCTGTGAGTGCGGTGGGAAGGGCAGTTGAATACAGCACCAGCTCTTAGGCCTTAGAGCTCTGGTGTGGGAGAAATGGCTGTATGTTTTAACTTTGTGAGCTGGTGTGTGCCGAGAGTGAGAGTGAGCTTGAGAATGTGTCTTGGCAGGGCTAGGAGGCAAGGCAAAGGGAGATTCTTAGTGTATGTTTGGCTGTGAAAGCACTGGCAAGGGAAGGTCAGAATCAGCAAGAGCTCTAAGCGCTTAGAGCTCTGGTGTGGGAGAAGTGGCTGTATGTTTTAACTTTGTGAGCTGGTGTGTGCCGAGAGTGAGAGTGAGCTTGAGAATGTGTCTTGGGAGTGGTGGGAGGCAAGGCAAGGGGTGATGCCAGGGGGGTGTCTGGCTGTGAGTGTGGTGGGAAGGGCAGTTGAATACAGCACCAGCTCTTAGGCCTTAGAGCTCTGGTGTGGGAGAAATGAGTGTATGTTTTAACTTTGTGAGCTGGTCTGTGCGAAGAGTGAGAGTGAGCTTGCGAATGTGTATTGAGAGTGCTGGGAGGCAAGGCAAAAGTACATCCGCAGTGTCTGTCTGGGTGTGAAAGTGCTGGCAAGGGAAGGTGAGGACCAGCAAGAGCATTAAGCCCTTAGAAATATTAAGAGGGAAACATGGCTGTATGTTTTAACTTTGTGAGCTGGTGTGTGCCGAGAGTGAGAGTGAGCTTGCGAATGTGTCTTGGCAGTGGTAGGAGGCAAGGCAAGGGGAGATTCTTAGTGTATATTTGGCTGTGAAAGCACTGGCAAGGGAAGGTCAGAAACAGCAGGAGCTCTAAGCCCTTAGAGCTCTGGTGTGGGAGAAATGGCTGTATGTTTTTACTTTGTGAGCTGGTGTGTGCCGAGAGTGAGAGTGAGCTTGAGAATGTGTATTGAGAGTGGTGGGAGGCAAGGCAAGGGGAGATGCCAGGGGGGTGTCTGGCTGTGAGTGCGGTGGGAAGGGCAGTTGAATACAGCACCAGCTCTTAGGCCTTAGAGCTATGGTGTGGGAGAAATGGCTGTATGTTTTAACTTTGTGAGCTGGTGTGTGCCGAGAGTGAGAGTGAGCTTGAGAATGTGTCTTGGCAGTGGTAGGAGGCAAGGCAAGGGGAGATTCTTAGTGTATGTTTTTCTGTGAAAGCACTGGCAAGGGAAGGTCAGAAACAGCAAGAGCTCTAAGCCCTTAGAGCTCTGGTGTGGGAGAAATGAGTGTATGTTTTAACTTTGTGAGCTGGTCTGTGCCGAGAGTGAGAGTGAGCTTGCGAATGTGTCTTGGCAGTGGTAGGAGGCAAGGCAAGGGGAGATTCTTAGTGTATGTTTGGCTGTGAAAGCACTGGCAAGGGAAGGTCAGAATCAGCAAGAGCTCTAAGCCCTTAGAGCTCTGGTGAGAGAGAAATGGCTGTATGTTTTAACTTTGTGAGCTGGTGTGTGCCGAGAGTGAGAGTGAGCTTGAGAATGTGTCTTGGCAGGGCTAGGAGGCAAGGCAAGGGGAGATTCTTAGTGTATGTTTGGCTGTGAAAGCACTGGCAAGGGAAGGTCAGAATCAGCAAGAGCTCTAAGCGCTTAGAGCTCTGGTGTGGGAGAAGTGGCTGTATGTTTTAACTTTGTGAGCTGGTGTGTGCCGAGAGTGAGAGTGAGCTTGAGAATGTGTCTTGGCAGGGCTAGGAGGCAAGGCAAGGGGAGATGCCAGGGGGGTGTCTGGCTGTGAGTGCGGTGGGAAGGGCAGTTGAATACAGCACCAGCTCTTAGGCCTTAGAGCTATGGTGTGGGAGAAATGGCTGTATGTTTTAACTTTGTGAGCTGGTGTGTGCCGAGAGTGAGAGTGAGCTTGAGAATGTGTGTTGGCAGTGGTAGGAGGCAAGGCAAGGGGAGATTCTTAGTGTATGTTTGGCTGTGAAAGCACTGGCAAGGGAAGGTCAGAATCAGCAAGAGCTCTAAGCGCTTAGAGCTCTGGTGTGGGAGAAATGGCTGTATGTTTTAACTTTGTGAGCTGGTGTGTGCCGAGAGTGAGAGTGTGCTTGAGAATGTGTCTTGGGAGTGGTGGGAGGCAAGGCAAGGGGAGATGCCAGGGGGGTGTCTGGCTGTGAGTGCGGTGGGAAGGGCAGTTGAATACAGCACCAGCTCTTAGGCCTTCGAGCTCTGGTGTGGGAGAAATGGCTGTATGTTTTAACTTTGTGAGCTGGTGTGTGCCGAGAGTGAGAGTGAGCTTGCGAATGTGTGTTGGCAGTGGTAGGAGGCAAGGCAAGGGGAGATTCTTAGTGTATGTTTGGCTGTGAAAGCACTGGCAAGGGAAGGTCAGAATCAGCAAGAGCTCTAAGCGCTTAGAGCTCTGGTGTGGGAGAAATGGCTGTATGTTTTAACTTTGTGAGCTGGTGTGTGCCGAGAGTGAGAGTGAGCTTGAGAATGTGTCTTGGGAGTGGTGGGAGGCAAGGCAAGGGGAGATGCCAGGGGGGTGTCTGGCTGTGAGTGCGGTGGGAATGGCAGTTGAATACAGCACCAGCTCTTAGGCCTTAGAGCTCTGGTGTGGGAGAAATGGCTGTATGTTTTAACTTTGTGAGCTGGTGTGTGCCGAGAGTGAGAGTGAGCTTGCGAATGTGTGTTGGCAGTGGTAGGAGGCAAGGCAAGGGGAGATTCTTAGTGTATGTTTGGCTGTGAAAGCACTGGCAAGGGAAGGTCAGAATCAGCAAGAGCTCTAAGCGCTTAGAGCTCTGGTGTGGGAGAAATGGCTGTATGTTTTAACTTTGTGAGCTGGTGTGTGCCGAGAGTGAGAGTGAGCTTGAGAATGTGTCTTGGGAGTGGTGGGAGGCAAGGCAAGGGGAGATGCCAGGGGGGTGTCTGGCTGTGAGTGCGGTGGGAAGGGCAGTTGAATACAGCACCAGCTCTTAGGCCTTCGAGCTATGGTGTGGGAGAAATGGCTGCATGTTTGCACTTTGTGAGCTGGTCTGTGCGAAGAGTGAGAGTGAGCTTGCGAATGTGTATTGAGAGTGCTGGGAGGCAAGGCAAAAGTACATCCGCAGTGTCTGTCTGGGTGTGAAAGTGCTGGCAAGGGAAGGTGAGGACCAGCAAGAGCATTAAGCCCTTAGAAATATTAAGAGGGAAACATGGCTGTATGTTTTAAGTTTGTGAGCTGGTGTGTGCCGAGAGTGAGAGTGAGCTTGAGAATGTGTCTTGGGAGTGGTAGGAGGCAAGGCAAGGGGAGATTCTTAGTGTATGTTTTTCTGTGAAAGCACTGGCAAGGGAAGGTCAGAAACAGCAAGAGCTCTAAGCCCTTAGAGCTCTGGTGTGGGAGAAATGGCTGTATGTTTTAACTTTGTGAGCTGGTGTGTGCCGAGAGTGAGAGTGAGCTTGAGAATGTGTCTTGGCAGAGGCAGGAGGCAAGGCAAGGGGAGATTCTTAGTGTATGTTTGGCTGTGAAAGCACTGGCAAGGGAAGGTCAGAAACAGCAAGAGCTCTAAGCCCTTAGAGCTCTGGTGTGGGAGAAATGGCTGTATGTTTTAACACTGGGAGCTGGTCTGTGCCGAGAGTGAGAGTGAGTTTGCGAATGTGTCTTGGCAGTGGTAGGAGGCAAGGCAAGGGGAGATTCTTAGTGTATGTTTTTCTGTGAAAGCACTGGCAAGGGAAGGTCAGAAACAGCAAGAGCTCTAAGCCCTTAGAGCTCTGGTGTGGGAGAAATGGCTGTATGTTTTAACTTTGTGAGCTGGTGTGTGCCGAGAGTGAGAGTGAGCTTGAGAATGTGTCTTGGCAGTGGCAGGAGGCAAGGCAAGGGGAGATTCTTAGTGTATGTTTGGCTGTGAAAGCACTGGCAAGGGAAGGTCAGAAACAGCAAGAGCTCTAAGCCCTTAGAGCTCTGGTGTGGGAGAAATGGCTGTATGTTTTAACACTGGGAGCTGGTCTGTGCCGAGAGTGAGAGTGAGTTTGCGAATGTGTCTTGGCAGTGGTAGGAGGCAAGGCAAGGGGAGATTCTTAGTGTATGTTTGGCTGTGAAAGCACTGGCAAGGGAAGGTCAGAAACAGCAAGAGCTCTAAGCGCTTAGAGCTCTGGTGTGGGAGAAGTGGCTGTATGTTTTAACTTTGTGAGCTGGTGTGTGCCGAGAGTGAGAGTGAGCTTGAGAATGTGTCTTGGGAGTGGTGGGAGGCAAGGCAAGGGGAGATGCCAGGGGGGTGTCTGGCTGTGAGTGCGGTGGGAAGGGCAGTTGAATACAGCACCAGCTCTTAGGCCTTAGAGCTATGGTGTGGGAGAAATGGCTGCATGTTTGCACTTTGTGAGCTGGTCTGTGCGAAGAGTGAGAGTGAGCTTGCGAATGTGTATTGAGAGTGCTGGGAGGCAAGGCAAAAGTACATCCGCAGTGTCTGTCTGGGTGTGAAAGTGCTGGCAAGGGAAGGTGAGGACCAGCAAGAGCATTAAGCCCTTAGAAATATTAAGAGGGAAACATGGCTGTATGTTTTAAGTTTGTGAGCTGGTGTGTGCCGAGAGTGAGAGTGAGCTTGAGAATGTGTCTTGGCAGTGGTAGGAGGCAAGGCAAGGGGAGATTCTTAGTGTATGTTTGGCTGTGAAAGCACTGGCAAGGGAAGGTCAGAAACAGCAAGAGCTCTAAGCCCTTAGAGCTCTGGTGTGGGAGAAATGGCTGTATGTTTTAACTTTGTGAGCTGGTGTGTGCCGAGAGTGAGAGTGAGCTTGAGAATGTGTCTTGGGAGTGGCAGGAGGCAAGGCAAGGGGAGATTCTTAGTGTATGTTTGGCTGTGAAAGCACTGGCAAGGGAAGGTCAGAAACAGCAAGAGCTCTAAGCGCTTAGAGCTCTGGTGTGGGAGAAATGGCTGTATGTTTTAACTTTGTGAGCTGGTGTGTGCCGAGAGTGAGAGTGTGCTTGAGAATGTGTCTTGGGAGTGGTGGGAGGCAAGGCAAGGGGAGATGCCAGGGGGGTGTCTGGCTGTGAGTGCGGTGGGAAGGGCAGTTGAATACAGCACCAGCTCTTAGGCCTTAGAGCTCTGGTGTGGGAGAAATGGCTGTATGTTTTAACTTTGTGAGCTGGTGTGTGCCGAGAGTGAGAGTGAGCTTGCGAATGTGTGTTGGCAGTGGTAGGAGGCAAGGCAAGAGGAGATTCTTAGTGTATGTTTGGCTGTGAAAGCACTGGCAAGGGAAGGTCAGAATCAGCAAGAGCTCTAAGCGCTTAGAGCTCTGGTGTGGGAGAAATGGCTGTATGTTTTAACTTTGTGAGCTGGTGTGTGCCGAGAGTGAGAGTGAGCTTGAGAATGTGTCTTGGGAGTGGTGGGAGGCAAGGCAAGGGGAGATGCCAGGGGGGTGTCTGGCTGTGAGTGCGGTGGGAAGGGCAGTTGAATACAGCACCAGCTCTTAGGCCTTAGAGCTATGGTGTGGGAGAAATGGCTGTATGTTTTAAGTTTGTGAGCTGGTGTGTGCCGAGAGTGAGAGTGAGCTTGCGAATGTGTGTTGGCAGTGGTAGGAGGCAAGGCAAGGGGAGATTCTTAGTGTATGTTTGGCTGTGAAAGCACTGGCAAGGGAAGGTCAGAATCAGCAAGAGCTCTAAGCGCTTAGAGCTCTGGTGTGGGAGAAATGGCTGTATGTTTTAACTTTGTGAGCTGGTGTGTGCCGAGAGTGAGAGTGAGCTTGAGAATGTGTCTTGGGAGTGGTGGGAGGCAAGGCAAGGGGAGATGCCAGGGGGGTGTCTGGCTGTGAGTGCGGTGGGAAGGGCAGTTGAATACAGCACCAGCTCTTAGGCCTTCGAGCTATGGTGTGGGAGAAATGGCTGCATGTTTGCACTTTGTGAGCTGGTCTGTGCGAAGAGTGAGAGTGAGCTTGCGAATGTGTATTGAGAGTGCTGGGAGGCAAGGCAAAAGTACATCCGCAGTGTCTGTCTGGGTGTGAAAGTGCTGGCAAGGGAAGGTGAGGACCAGCAAGAGCATTAAGCCCTTAGAAATATTAAGAGGGAAACATGGCTGTATGTTTTAAGTTTGTGAGCTGGTGTGTGCCGAGAGTGAGAGTGAGCTTGCGAATGTGTCTTGGCAGTGGTAGGAGGCAAGGCAAGGGGAGATTCTTAGTGTATGTTTGGCTGTGAAAGCACTGGCAAGGGAAGGTCAGAAACAGCAAGAGCTCTAAGCCCTTAGAGCTCTGGTGTGGGAGAAATGAGTGTATGTTTTAACTTTGTGAGCTGGTCTGTGCCGAGAGTGAGAGTGAGCTTGCGAATGTGTCTTGGCAGTGGTAGGAGGCAAGGCAAGGGGAGATTCTTAGTGTATGTTTGGCTGTGAAAGCACTGGCAAGGGAAGGTCAGAAACAGCAAGAGCTCTAAGCCCTTAGAGCTCTGGTGTGGGAGAAATGAGTGTATGTTTTAACTTTGTGAGCTGGTGTGTGCCGAGAGTGAGAGTGAGCTTGCGAATGTGTCTTGGCAGTGGTAGGAGGCAAGGCAAGGGGAGATTCTTAGTGTATGTTTGGCTGTGAAAGCACTGGCAAGGGAAGGTCAGAAACAGCAAGAGCTCTAAGCCCTTAGAGCTCTGGTGTGGGAGAAATGGCTGTATGTTTTAACACTGGGAGCTGGTGTGTGCCGAGAGTGAGAGTGAGTTTGCGAATGTGTCTTCGCAGTGGTAGGAGGCAAGGCAAGGGGAGATTCTTAGTGTATGTTTGGCTGTGAAAGCACTGGCAAGGGAAGGTCAGAAACAGCAAGAGCTCTAAGCCCTTAGAGCTCTGGTGTGGGAGAAATGGCTGTATGTTTTAACTTTGTGAGCTGGTGTGTGCCGAGAGTGAGAGTGAGCTTGAGAATGTGTCTTGGCAGTGGTAGGAGGCAAGGCAAGGGGAGATTCTTAGTGTATGTTTTTCTGTGAAAGCACTGGCAAGGGAAGGTCAGAAACAGCAAGAGCTCTAAGCCCTTAGAGCTCTGGTGTGGGAGAAATGGCTGTATGTTTTAACTTTGTGAGCTGGTGTGTGCCGAGAGTGAGAGTGAGCTTGAGAATGTGTCTTGGCAGTGGCAGGAGGCAAGGCAAGGGGAGATTCTTAGTGTATGTTTGGCTGTGAAAGCACTGGCAAGGGAAGGTCAGAAACAGCAAGAGCTCTAAGCGCTTAGAGCTCTGGTGTGGGAGAAATGGCTGTATGTTTTAACTTTGTGAGCTGGTGTGTGCCGAGAGTGAGAGTGTGCTTGAGAATGTGTCTTGGGAGTGGTGGGAGGCAAGGCAAGGGGAGATGCCAGGGGGGTGTCTGGCTGTGAGTGCGGTGGGAAGGGCAGTTGAATACAGCACCAGCTCTTAGGCCTTAGAGCTCTGGTGTGGGAGAAATGGCTGTATGTTTTAACTTTGTGAGCTGGTCTGTGCCGAGAGTGAGAGTGAGCTTGCGAATGTGTGTTGGCAGTGGTAGGAGGCAAGGCAAGGGGAGATTCTTAGTGTATGTTTTTCTGTGAAAGCACTGGCAAGGGAAGGTCAGAATCAGCAAGAGCTCTAAGCGCTTAGAGCTCTGGTGTGGGAGAAATGGCTGTATGTTTTAACTTTGTGAGCTGGTGTGTGCCGAGAGTGAGAGTGAGTTTGCGAATGTGTCTTGGCAGTGGTAGGAGGCAAGGCAAGGGGAGATTCTTAGTGTATGTTTGGCTGTGAAAGCACTGGCAAGGGAAGGTCAGAAACAGCAAGAGCTCTAAGCGCTTAGAGCTCTGGTGTGGGAGAAGTGGCTGTATGTTTTAACTTTGTGAGCTGGTGTGTGCCGAGAGTGAGAGTGAGCTTGAGAATGTGTCTTGGGAGTGGTGGGAGGCAAGGCAAGGGGAGATGCCAGGGGGGTGTCTGGCTGTGAGTGCGGTGGGAAGGGCAGTTGAATACAGCACCAGCTCTTAGGCCTTAGAGCTATGGTGTGGGAGAAATGGCTGCATGTTTGCACTTTGTGAGCTGGTCTGTGCGAAGAGTGAGAGTGAGCTTGCGAATGTGTATTGAGAGTGCTGGGAGGCAAGGCAAAAGTACATCCGCAGTGTCTGTCTGGGTGTGAAAGTGCTGGCAAGGGAAGGTGAGGACCAGCAAGAGCATTAAGCCCTTAGAAATATTAAGAGGGAAACATGGCTGTATGTTTTAAGTTTGTGAGCTGGTGTGTGCCGAGAGTGAGAGTGAGCTTGAGAATGTGTCTTGGCAGTGGTAGGAGGCAAGGCAAGGGGAGATTCTTAGTGTATGTTTGGCTGTGAAAGCACTGGCAAGGGAAGGTCAGAAACAGCAAGAGCTCTAAGCCCTTAGAGCTCTGGTGTGGGAGAAATGGCTGTATGTTTTAACTTTGTGAGCTGGTGTGTGCCGAGAGTGAGAGTGAGCTTGAGAATGTGTCTTGGGAGTGGCAGGAGGCAAGGCAAGGGGAGATTCTTAGTGTATGTTTGGCTGTGAAAGCACTGGCAAGGGAAGGTCAGAAACAGCAAGAGCTCTAAGCGCTTAGAGCTCTGGTGTGGGAGAAATGGCTGTATGTTTTAACTTTGTGAGCTGGTGTGTGCCGAGAGTGAGAGTGTGCTTGAGAATGTGTCTTGGGAGTGGTGGGAGGCAAGGCAAGGGGAGATGCCAGGGGGGTGTCTGGCTGTGAGTGCGGTGGGAAGGGCAGTTGAATACAGCACCAGCTCTTAGGCCTTAGAGCTCTGGTGTGGGAGAAATGGCTGTATGTTTTAACTTTGTGAGCTGGTGTGTGCCGAGAGTGAGAGTGAGCTTGCGAATGTGTGTTGGCAGTGGTAGGAGGCAAGGCAAGAGGAGATTCTTAGTGTATGTTTGGCTGTGAAAGCACTGGCAAGGGAAGGTCAGAATCAGCAAGAGCTCTAAGCGCTTAGAGCTCTGGTGTGGGAGAAATGGCTGTATGTTTTAACTTTGTGAGCTGGTGTGTGCCGAGAGTGAGAGTGAGCTTGAGAATGTGTCTTGGGAGTGGTGGGAGGCAAGGCAAGGGGAGATGCCAGGGGGGTGTCTGGCTGTGAGTGCGGTGGGAAGGGCAGTTGAATACAGCACCAGCTCTTAGGCCTTAGAGCTATGGTGTGGGAGAAATGGCTGTATGTTTTAAGTTTGTGAGCTGGTGTGTGCCGAGAGTGAGAGTGAGCTTGCGAATGTGTGTTGGCAGTGGTAGGAGGCAAGGCAAGGGGAGATTCTTAGTGTATGTTTGGCTGTGAAAGCACTGGCAAGGGAAGGTCAGAATCAGCAAGAGCTCTAAGCGCTTAGAGCTCTGGTGTGGGAGAAATGGCTGTATGTTTTAACTTTGTGAGCTGGTGTGTGCCGAGAGTGAGAGTGAGCTTGAGAATGTGTCTTGGGAGTGGTGGGAGGCAAGGCAAGGGGAGATGCCAGGGGGGTGTCTGGCTGTGAGTGCGGTGGGAAGGGCAGTTGAATACAGCACCAGCTCTTAGGCCTTCGAGCTATGGTGTGGGAGAAATGGCTGCATGTTTGCACTTTGTGAGCTGGTCTGTGCGAAGAGTGAGAGTGAGCTTGCGAATGTGTATTGAGAGTGCTGGGAGGCAAGGCAAAAGTACATCCGCAGTGTCTGTCTGGGTGTGAAAGTGCTGGCAAGGGAAGGTGAGGACCAGCAAGAGCATTAAGCCCTTAGAAATATTAAGAGGGAAACATGGCTGTATGTTTTAAGTTTGTGAGCTGGTGTGTGCCGAGAGTGAGAGTGAGCTTGCGAATGTGTCTTGGCAGTGGTAGGAGGCAAGGCAAGGGGAGATTCTTAGTGTATGTTTGGCTGTGAAAGCACTGGCAAGGGAAGGTCAGAAACAGCAAGAGCTCTAAGCCCTTAGAGCTCTGGTGTGGGAGAAATGAGTGTATGTTTTAACTTTGTGAGCTGGTCTGTGCCGAGAGTGAGAGTGAGCTTGCGAATGTGTCTTGGCAGTGGTAGGAGGCAAGGCAAGGGGAGATTCTTAGTGTATGTTTGGCTGTGAAAGCACTGGCAAGGGAAGGTCAGAAACAGCAAGAGCTCTAAGCCCTTAGAGCTCTGGTGTGGGAGAAATGAGTGTATGTTTTAACTTTGTGAGCTGGTGTGTGCCGAGAGTGAGAGTGAGCTTGCGAATGTGTCTTGGCAGTGGTAGGAGGCAAGGCAAGGGGAGATTCTTAGTGTATGTTTGGCTGTGAAAGCACTGGCAAGGGAAGGTCAGAAACAGCAAGAGCTCTAAGCCCTTAGAGCTCTGGTGTGGGAGAAATGGCTGTATGTTTTAACACTGGGAGCTGGTGTGTGCCGAGAGTGAGAGTGAGTTTGCGAATGTGTCTTCGCAGTGGTAGGAGGCAAGGCAAGGGGAGATTCTTAGTGTATGTTTGGCTGTGAAAGCACTGGCAAGGGAAGGTCAGAAACAGCAAGAGCTCTAAGCCCTTAGAGCTCTGGTGTGGGAGAAATGGCTGTATGTTTTAACTTTGTGAGCTGGTGTGTGCCGAGAGTGAGAGTGAGCTTGAGAATGTGTCTTGGCAGTGGTAGGAGGCAAGGCAAGGGGAGATTCTTAGTGTATGTTTTTCTGTGAAAGCACTGGCAAGGGAAGGTCAGAAACAGCAAGAGCTCTAAGCCCTTAGAGCTCTGGTGTGGGAGAAATGGCTGTATGTTTTAACTTTGTGAGCTGGTGTGTGCCGAGAGTGAGAGTGAGCTTGAGAATGTGTCTTGGCAGTGGCAGGAGGCAAGGCAAGGGGAGATTCTTAGTGTATGTTTGGCTGTGAAAGCACTGGCAAGGGAAGGTCAGAAACAGCAAGAGCTCTAAGCGCTTAGAGCTCTGGTGTGGGAGAAATGGCTGTATGTTTTAACTTTGTGAGCTGGTGTGTGCCGAGAGTGAGAGTGTGCTTGAGAATGTGTCTTGGGAGTGGTGGGAGGCAAGGCAAGGGGAGATGCCAGGGGGGTGTCTGGCTGTGAGTGCGGTGGGAAGGGCAGTTGAATACAGCACCAGCTCTTAGGCCTTAGAGCTCTGGTGTGGGAGAAATGGCTGTATGTTTTAACTTTGTGAGCTGGTCTGTGCCGAGAGTGAGAGTGAGCTTGCGAATGTGTGTTGGCAGTGGTAGGAGGCAAGGCAAGGGGAGATTCTTAGTGTATGTTTTTCTGTGAAAGCACTGGCAAGGGAAGGTCAGAATCAGCAAGAGCTCTAAGCGCTTAGAGCTCTGGTGTGGGAGAAATGGCTGTATGTTTTAACTTTGTGAGCTGGTGTGTGCCGAGAGTGAGAGTGAGCTTGAGAATGTGTCTTGGGAGTGGTGGGAGGCAAGGCAAGGGGAGATGCCAGGGGGGTGTCTGGCTGTGAGTGCGGTGGGAAGGGCAGTTGAATACAGCACCAGCTCTTAGGCCTTCGAGCTATGGTGTGGGAGAAATGGCTGCATGTTTGCACTTTGTGAGCTGGTCTGTGCGAAGAGTGAGAGTGAGCTTGCGAATGTGTATTGAGAGTGCTGGGAGGCAAGGCAAAAGTACATCCGCAGTGTCTGTCTGGGTGTGAAAGTGCTGGCAAGGGAAGGTGAGGACCAGCAAGAGCATTAAGCCCTTAGAAATATTAAGAGGGAAACATGGCTGTATGTTTTAAGTTTGTGAGCTGGTGTGTGCCGAGAGTGAGAGTGAGCTTGCGAACGTGTCTTGGCAGTGGTAGGAGGCAAGGCAAGGGGAGATTCTTAGTGTATGTTTGGCTGTGAAAGCACTGGCAAGGGAAGGTCAGAAACAGCAAGAGCTCTAAGCCCTTAGAGCTCTGGTGTGGGAGAAATGGCTGTATGTTTTAACTTTGTGAGCTGGTGTGTGCCGAGAGTGAGAGTGAGCTTGCGAATGTGTCTTGGCAGTGGTAGGAGGCAAGGCAAGGGGAGATTCTTAGTGTATATTTGGCTGTGAAAGCACTGGCAAGGGAAGGTCAGAAACAGCAAGAGCTCTAAGCCCTTAGAGCTCTGGTGTGGGAGAAATGGCTGTATGTTTTTACTTTGTGAGCTGGTGTGTGCCGAGAGTGAGTATGAGCTTGAGAATGTGTCTTGGCAGGGCTAGGAGGCAAGGCAAGGGGAGATTCTTAGTGTATATTTGGCTGTGAAAGCACTGGCAAGGGAAGGTCAGAAACAGCAAGAGCTCTAAGCCCTTAGAGCTCTGGTGTGGGAGAAATGGCTGTATGTTTTTACTTTGTGAGCTGGTGTGTGCCGAGAGTGAGTATGAGCTTGAGAATGTGTCTTGGCAGGGCTAGGAGGCAAGGCAAGGGGAGATTCTTAGTGTATGTTTGGCTGTGAAAGCACTGGCAAGGGAAGGTCAGAAACAGCAAGAGCTCTAAGCCCTTAGAGCTCTGGTGTGGGAGAAATGGCTGTATGTTTTAACTTTGTGAGCTGGTGTGTGCCGAGAGTGAGAGTGAGCTTGAGAATGTGTCTTGGCAGTGGTAGGAGGCAAGGCAAGGGGAGATTCTTAGTGTATGTTTTTCTGTGAAAGCACTGGCAAGGGAAGGTCAGAAACAGCAAGAGCTCTAAGCCCTTAGAGCTCTGGTGTGGGAGAAATGGCTGTATGTTTTAACTTTGTGAGCTGGTGTGTGCCGAGAGTGAGAGTGAGCTTGAGAATGTGTCTTGGCAGTGGCAGGAGGCAAGGCAAGGGGAGATTCTTAGTGTATGTTTGGCTGTGAAAGCACTGGCAAGGGAAGGTCAGAAACAGCAAGAGCTCTAAGCGCTTAGAGCTCTGGTGTGGGAGAAATGGCTGTATGTTTTAACTTTGTGAGCTGGTGTGTGCCGAGAGTGAGAGTGTGCTTGAGAATGTGTCTTGGGAGTGGTGGGAGGCAAGGCAAGGGGAGATGCCAGGGGGGTGTCTGGCTGTGAGTGCGGTGGGAAGGGCAGTTGAATACAGCACCAGCTCTTAGGCCTTAGAGCTCTGGTGTGGGAGAAATGGCTGTATGTTTTAACTTTGTGAGCTGGTCTGTGCCGAGAGTGAGAGTGAGCTTGCGAATGTGTGTTGGCAGTGGTAGGAGGCAAGGCAAGAGGAGATTCTTAGTGTATGTTTGGCTGTGAAAGCACTGGCAAGGGAAGGTCAGAATCAGCAAGAGCTCTAAGCGCTTAGAGCTCTGGTGTGGGAGAAATGGCTGTATGTTTTAACTTTGTGAGCTGGTGTGTGCCGAGAGTGAGAGTGAGCTTGAGAATGTGTCTTGGGAGTGGTGGGAGGCAAGGCAAGGGGAGATGCCAGGGGGGTGTCTGGCTGTGAGTGCGGTGGGAAGGGCAGTTGAATACAGCACCAGCTCTTAGGCCTTCGAGCTATGGTGTGGGAGAAATGGCTGCATGTTTGCACTTTGTGAGCTGGTCTGTGCGAAGAGTGAGAGTGAGCTTGCGAATGTGTATTGAGAGTGCTGGGAGGCAAGGCAAAAGTACATCCGCAGTGTCTGTCTGGGTGTGAAAGTGCTGGCAAGGGAAGGTGAGGACCAGCAAGAGCATTAAGCCCTTAGAAATATTAAGAGGGAAACATGGCTGTATGTTTTAAGTTTGTGAGCTGGTGTGTGCCGAGAGTGAGAGTGAGCTTGCGAACGTGTCTTGGCAGTGGTAGGAGGCAAGGCAAGGGGAGATTCTTAGTGTATGTTTGGCTGTGAAAGCACTGGCAAGGGAAGGTCAGAAACAGCAAGAGCTCTAAGCCCTTAGAGCTCTGGTGTGGGAGAAATGGCTGTATGTTTTAACTTTGTGAGCTGGTGTGTGCCGAGAGTGAGAGTGAGCTTGCGAATGTGTCTTGGCAGTGGTAGGAGGCAAGGCAAGGGGAGATTCTTAGTGTATATTTGGCTGTGAAAGCACTGGCAAGGGAAGGTCAGAAACAGCAAGAGCTCTAAGCCCTTAGAGCTCTGGTGTGGGAGAAATGGCTGTATGTTTTTACTTTGTGAGCTGGTGTGTGCCGAGAGTGAGTATGAGCTTGAGAATGTGTCTTGGCAGGGCTAGGAGGCAAGGCAAGGGGAGATTCTTAGTGTATGTTTGGCTGTGAAAGCACTGGCAAGGGAAGGTCAGAATCAGCAAGAGCTCTAAGCGCTTAGAGCTCTGGTGTGGGAGAAGTGGCTGTATGTTTTAACTTTGTGAGCTGGTGTGTGCCGAGAGTGAGAGTGAGCTTGAGAATGTGTCTTGGGAGTGGTGGGAGGCAAGGCAAGGGGAGATGCCAGGGGGGTGTCTGGCTGTGAGTGCGGTGGGAAGGGCAGTTGAATACAGCACCAGCTCTTAGGCCTTCGAGCTCTGGTGTGGGAGAAATGGCTGTATGTTTTAACTTTGTGAGCTGGTGTGTGCCGAGAGTGAGAGTGAGCTTGCGAATGTGTGTTGGCAGTGGTAGGAGGCAAGGCAAGGGGAGATTCTTAGTGTATGTTTGGCTGTGAAAGCACTGGCAAGGGAAGGTCAGAAACAGCAAGAGCTCTAAGCGCTTAGAGCTCTGGTGTGGGAGAAGTGGCTGTATGTTTTAACTTTGTGAGCTGGTGTGTGCCGAGAGTGAGAGTGAGCTTGAGAATGTGTCTTGGGAGTGGTGGGAGGCAAGGCAAGGGGTGATGCCAGGGGGGTGTCTGGCTGTGAGTGTGGTGGGAAGGGCAGTTGAATACAGCACCAGCTCTTAGGCCTTAGAGCTCTGGTGTGGGAGAAATGGCTGCATGTTTGCACTTTGTGAGCTGGTCTGTGCGAAGAGTGAGAGTGAGCTTGCGAATGTGTATTGAGAGTGCTGGGAGGCAAGGCAAAAGTACATCCGCAGTGTCTGTCTGGGTGTGAAAGTGCTGGCAAGGGAAGGTGAGGACCAGCAAGAGCATTAAGCCCTTAGAAATATTAAGAGGGAAACATGGCTGTATGTTTTAACTTTGTGAGCTGGTGTGTGCCGAGAGTGAGAGTGAGCTTGCGAATGTGTCTTGGCAGTGGTAGGAGGCAAGGCAAGGGGAGATTCTTAGTGTATATTTGGCTGTGAAAGCACTGGCAAGGGAAGGTCAGAAACAGCAGGAGCTCTAAGCCCTTAGAGCTCTGGTGTGGGAGAAATGGCTGTATGTTTTTACTTTGTGAGCTGGTGTGTGCCGAGAGTGAGAGTGAGCTTGAGAATGTGTATTGAGAGTGGTGGGAGGCAAGGCAAGGGGAGATGCCAGGGGGGTGTCTGGCTGTGAGTGCGGTGGGAAGGGCAGTTGAATACAGCACCAGCTCTTAGGCCTTAGAGCTATGGTGTGGGAGAAATGGCTGTATGTTTTAACTTTGTGAGCTGGTCTGTGCCGAGAGTGAGAGTGAGCTTGCGAATGTCTGTTGGCAGTGGTAGGAGGCAAGGCAAGGGGAGATTCTTAGTGTATGTTTGGCTGTGAAAGCACTGGCAAGGGAAGGTCAGAAACAGCAAGAGCTCTAAGCCCTTAGAGCTCTGGTGAGAGAGAAATGGCTGTATGTTTTAACTTTGTGAGCTGGTGTGTGCCGAGAGTGAGAGTGAGCTTGAGAATGTGTCTTGGCAGGGCTAGGAGGCAAGGCAAAGGGAGATTCTTAGTGTATGTTTGGCTGTGAAAGCACTGGCAAGGGAAGGTCAGAATCAGCAAGAGCTCTAAGCGCTTAGAGCTCTGGTGTGGGAGAAATGGCTGTATGTTTTAACTTCGTGAGCTGGTCTGTGCCGAGAGTCAGAGTGAGCTTGAGAATGTGTCTTGGGAGTGGTGGGAGGCAAGGCAAGGGGAGATGCCAGGGGGGTGTCTGGCTGTGAGTGCGGTGGGAAGGGCAGTTGAATACAGCACCAGCTCTTAGGCCTTCGAGCTATGGTGTGGGAGAAATGGCTGCATGTTTGCACTTTGTGAGCTGGTCTGTGCGAAGAGTGAGAGTGAGCTTGCGAATGTGTATTGAGAGTGCTGGGAGGCAAGGCAAAAGTACATCCGCAGTGTCTGTCTGGGTGTGAAAGTGCTGGCAAGGGAAGGTGAGGACCAGCAAGAGCATTAAGCCCTTAGAAAAATTAAGAGGGAAACATGGCTGTATGTTTTAACTTTGTGAGCTGGTGTGTGCCGAGAGTGAGAGTGAGCTTGCGAATGTGTCTTGGCAGTGGTAGGAGGCAAGGCAAGGGGAGATTCTTAGTGTATGTTTTTCTGTGAAAGCACTGGCAAGGGAAGGTCAGAAACAGCAAGAGCTCTAAGCCCTTAGAGCTCTGGTGTGGGAGAAATGGCTGTATGTTTTAACACTGGGAGCTGGTCTGTGCCGAGAGTGATAGTGAGCTTGAGAATGTGTCTTGGCAGGGCTAGGAGGCAAGGCAAGGGGAGATTCTTAGTGTATGTTTGGCTGTGAAAGCACTGGCAAGGGAAGGTCAGAATCAGCAAGAGCTCTAAGCGCTTAGAGCTCTGGTGTGGGAGAAGTGGCTGTATGTTTTAACTTTGTGAGCTGGTGTGTGCCGAGAGTGAGAGTGAGCTTGAGAATGTGTCTTGGGAGTGGTGGGAGGCAAGGCAAGGGGAGATGCCAGGGGGGTGTCTGGCTGTGAGTGCGGTGGGAAGGGCAGTTGAATACAGCACCAGCTCTTAGGCCTTAGAGCTATGGTGTGGGAGAAATGGCTGTATGTTTTAACTTTGTGAGCTGGTGTGTGCCGAGAGTGAGTATGAGCTTGCGAATGTGTGTTGGCAGTGGTAGGAGGCAAGGCAAGGGGAGATTCTTAGTGTATGTTTGGCTGTGAAAGCACTGGCAAGGGAAGGTCAGAATCAGCAAGAGCTCTAAGCGCTTAGAGCTCTGGTGTGGGAGAAATGGCTGGATGTTTTAACTTTGTGAGCTGGTGTGTGCCGAGAGTGAGAGTGAGCTTGAGAATGTGTCTTGGGAGTGGTGGGAGGCAAGGCAAGGGGAGATTCTTAGTGTATGTTTGGCTGTGAAAGCACTGGCAAGGGAAGGTCAGAAACAGCAAGAGCTCTAAGCGCTTAGAGCTCTGGTGTGGGAGAAGTGGCTGTATGTTTTAACTTTGTGAGCTGGTGTGTGCCGAGAGTGAGAGTGAGCTTGAGAATGTGTCTTGGGAGTGGTGGGAGGCAAGGCAAGGGGTGATGCCAGGGGGGTGTCTGGCTGTGAGTGTGGTGGGAAGGGCAGTTGAATACAGCACCAGCTCTTAGGCCTTAGAGCTCTGGTGTGGGAGAAATGGCTGCATGTTTGCACTTTGTGAGCTGGTCTGTGCGAAGAGTGAGAGTGAGCTTGCGAATGTGTATTGAGAGTGCTGGGAGGCAAGGCAAAAGTACATCCGCAGTGTCTGTCTGGGTGTGAAAGTGCTGGCAAGGGAAGGTGAGGACCAGCAAGAGCATTAAGCCCTTAGAAATATTAAGAGGGAAACATGGCTGTATGTTTTAACTTTGTGAGCTGGTGTGTGCCGAGAGTGAGAGTGAGCTTGCGAATGTGTCTTGGCAGTGGTAGGAGGCAAGGCAAGGGGAGATTCTTAGTGTATATTTGGCTGTGAAAGCACTGGCAAGGGAAGGTCAGAAACAGCAGGAGCTCTAAGCCCTTAGAGCTCTGGTGTGGGAGAAATGGCTGTATGTTTTTACTTTGTGAGCTGGTGTGTGCCGAGAGTGAGAGTGAGCTTGAGAATGTGTATTGAGAGTGGTGGGAGGCAAGGCAAGGGGAGATGCCAGGGGGGTGTCTGGCTGTGAGTGCGGTGGGAAGGGCAGTTGAATACAGCACCAGCTCTTAGGCCTTAGAGCTATGGTGTGGGAGAAATGGCTGTATGTTTTAACTTTGTGAGCTGGTCTGTGCCGAGAGTGAGAGTGAGCTTGCGAATGTCTGTTGGCAGTGGTAGGAGGCAAGGCAAGGGGAGATTCTTAGTGTATGTTTGGCTGTGAAAGCACTGGCAAGGGAAGGTCAGAAACAGCAAGAGCTCTAAGCCCTTAGAGCTCTGGTGAGAGAGAAATGGCTGTATGTTTTAACTTTGTGAGCTGGTGTGTGCCGAGAGTGAGAGTGAGCTTGAGAATGTGTCTTGGCAGGGCTAGGAGGCAAGGCAAAGGGAGATTCTTAGTGTATGTTTGGCTGTGAAAGCACTGGCAAGGGAAGGTCAGAATCAGCAAGAGCTCTAAGCGCTTAGAGCTCTGGTGTGGGAGAAATGGCTGTATGTTTTAACTTCGTGAGCTGGTCTGTGCCGAGAGTCAGAGTGAGCTTGAGAATGTGTCTTGGGAGTGGTGGGAGGCAAGGCAAGGGGAGATGCCAGGGGGGTGTCTGGCTGTGAGTGCGGTGGGAAGGGCAGTTGAATACAGCACCAGCTCTTAGGCCTTCGAGCTATGGTGTGGGAGAAATGGCTGCATGTTTGCACTTTGTGAGCTGGTCTGTGCGAAGAGTGAGAGTGAGCTTGCGAATGTGTATTGAGAGTGCTGGGAGGCAAGGCAAAAGTACATCCGCAGTGTCTGTCTGGGTGTGAAAGTGCTGGCAAGGGAAGGTGAGGACCAGCAAGAGCATTAAGCCCTTAGAAAAATTAAGAGGGAAACATGGCTGTATGTTTTAACTTTGTGAGCTGGTGTGTGCCGAGAGTGAGAGTGAGCTTGCGAATGTGTCTTGGCAGTGGTAGGAGGCAAGGCAAGGGGAGATTCTTAGTGTATGTTTTTCTGTGAAAGCACTGGCAAGGGAAGGTCAGAAACAGCAAGAGCTCTAAGCCCTTAGAGCTCTGGTGTGGGAGAAATGGCTGTATGTTTTAACACTGGGAGCTGGTCTGTGCCGAGAGTGATAGTGAGCTTGAGAATGTGTCTTGGCAGGGCTAGGAGGCAAGGCAAGGGGAGATTCTTAGTGTATGTTTGGCTGTGAAAGCACTGGCAAGGGAAGGTCAGAATCAGCAAGAGCTCTAAGCGCTTAGAGCTCTGGTGTGGGAGAAGTGGCTGTATGTTTTAACTTTGTGAGCTGGTGTGTGCCGAGAGTGAGAGTGAGCTTGAGAATGTGTCTTGGGAGTGGTGGGAGGCAAGGCAAGGGGAGATGCCAGGGGGGTGTCTGGCTGTGAGTGCGGTGGGAAGGGCAGTTGAATACAGCACCAGCTCTTAGGCCTTAGAGCTATGGTGTGGGAGAAATGGCTGTATGTTTTAACTTTGTGAGCTGGTGTGTGCCGAGAGTGAGTATGAGCTTGCGAATGTGTGTTGGCAGTGGTAGGAGGCAAGGCAAGGGGAGATTCTTAGTGTATGTTTGGCTGTGAAAGCACTGGCAAGGGAAGGTCAGAATCAGCAAGAGCTCTAAGCGCTTAGAGCTCTGGTGTGGGAGAAATGGCTGGATGTTTTAACTTTGTGAGCTGGTGTGTGCCGAGAGTGAGAGTGAGCTTGAGAATGTGTCTTGGGAGTGGTGGGAGGCAAGGCAAGGGGAGATTCTTAGTGTATGTTTGGCTGTGAAAGCACTGGCAAGGGAAGGTCAGAAACAGCAAGAGCTCTAAGCGCTTAGAGCTCTGGTGTGGGAGAAGTGGCTGTATGTTTTAACTTTGTGAGCTGGTGTGTGCCGAGAGTGAGAGTGAGCTTGAGAATGTGTCTTGGGAGTGGTGGGAGGCAAGGCAAGGGGTGATGCCAGGGGGGTGTCTGGCTGTGAGTGTGGTGGGAAGGGCAGTTGAATACAGCACCAGCTCTTAGGCCTTAGAGCTCTGGTGTGGGAGAAATGGCTGCATGTTTGCACTTTGTGAGCTGGTCTGTGCGAAGAGTGAGAGTGAGCTTGCGAATGTGTATTGAGAGTGCTGGGAGGCAAGGCAAAAGTACATCCGCAGTGTCTGTCTGGGTGTGAAAGTGCTGGCAAGGGAAGGTGAGGACCAGCAAGAGCATTAAGCCCTTAGAAATATTAAGAGGGAAACATGGCTGTATGTTTTAAGTTTGTGAGCTGGTGTGTGCCGAGAGTGAGAGTGAGCTTGCGAATGTGTGTTGGCAGTGGTAGGAGGCAAGGCAAGGGGAGATTCTTAGTGTATATTTGGCTGTGAAAGCACTGGCAAGGGAAGGTCAGAAACAGCAGGAGCTCTAAGCCCTTAGAGCTCTGGTGTGGGAGAAATGGCTGTATGTTTTTACTTTGTGAGCTGGTGTGTGCCGAGAGTGAGAGTGAGCTTGAGAATGTGTATTGAGAGTGGTGGGAGGCAAGGCAAGGGGAGATGCCAGGGGGGTGTCTGGCTGTGAGTGCGGTGGGAAGGGCAGTTGAATACAGCATCATCTCTTAGGCCTTCGAGCTATGGTGTGGGAGAAATGGCTGTATGTTTTAACTTTGTGAGCTGGTCTGTGCCGAGAGTGAGAGTGAGCTTGCGAATGTGTCTTGGCAGTGGCAGGAGGCAAGGCAAGGGGAGATTCTTAGTGTATGTTTGGCTGTGAAAGCACTGGCAAGGGAAGGTCAGAATCAGCAAGAGCTCTAAGCGCTTAGAGCTCTGGTGTGGGAGAAATGGCTGTATGTTTTAACTTTGTGAGCTGGTGTGTGCGGAGAGTGAGAGTGAGCTTGAGAATGTGTCTTGGGAGTGGTGGGAGGCAAGGCAAGGGGAGATGCCAGGGGGGTGTCTGGCTGTGAGTGCGGTGGGAAGGGCAGTTGAATACAGCACCAGCTCTTAGGCCTTAGAGCTATGGTGTGGGAGAAATGGCTGTATGTTTTAACTTTGTGAGCTGGTGTGTGCCGAGAGTGAGAGTGAGCTTGCGAATGTGTCTTGGCAGTAGTAGGAGGCAAGGCAAGGGGAGATTCTTAGTGTATGTTTGGCTGTGAAAGCACTGGCAAGGGAAGGTCAGAATCAGCAAGAGCTCTAAGCCCTTAGAGCTCTGGTGAGAGAGAAATGGCTGTATGTTTTAACTTTGTGAGCTGGTGTGTGCCGAGAGTGATAGTGAGCTTGAGAATGTGTCTTGGCAGGGCTAGGAGGCAAGGCAAGGGGAGATTCTTAGTGTATGTTTGGCTGTGAAAGCACTGGCAAGGGAAGGTCAGAATCAGCAAGAGCTCTAAGCGCTTAGAGCTCTGGTTTGGGAGAAATGGCTGTATGTTTTAACTTTGTGAGCTGGTCTGTGCCCAGAGTGAGAGTGAGCTTGAGAATGTGTATTGAGAGTGGTGGGAGGCAAGGCAAGGGGAGATGCCCGGGGGGTGTCTGGCTGTGAGTGCGGTGGGAAGGGCAGTTGAATACAGCACCAGCTCTTAGGCCTTAGAGCTATGGTGTGGGAGAAATGGCTGCATGTTTGCACTTTGTGAGCTGGTCTGTGCGAAGAGTGAGAGTGAGCTTGCGAATGTGTATTGAGAGTGCTGGGAGGCAAGGCAAAAGTACATCCGCAGTGTCTGTCTGGGTGTGAAAGTGCTGGCAAGGGAAGGTGAGGACCAGCAAGAGCATTAAGCCCTTAGAAATATTAAGAGGGAAACATGGCTGTATGTTTTAAGTTTGTGAGCTGGTCTGTGCCGAGAGTGAGAGTGAGCTTGCGAATGTGTCTTGGCAGGGCTAGGAGGCAAGGCAAGGGGAGATTCTTAGTGTATGTTTGGCTGTGAAAGCACTGGCAAGGGAAGGTCAGAATCAGCAAGAGCTCTAAGCGCTTAGAGCTGTGGTGTGGGAGAAATGGCTGCATGTGTCTTGGCAGTGGCAGGAGGCAAGTCAAGGGGAGATTCTTAGTGTATGTTTGGCTGTGAAAGCACTGGCAAGGGAAGGTCAGAATCAGCAAGAGCTCTAAGCGCTTAGAGCTCTGGTGTGGGAGAAATGAGTGTATGTTTTAACTTTGTGAGCTGGTGTGTGCCGAGAGTGAGAGTGAGCTTGAGAATGTGTCTTGGGAGTGGTGGGAGGCAAGGCAAGGGGAGATGCCAGGGGGGTGTCTGGCTGTGAGTGCGGTGGGAAGGGCAGTTGAATACAGCACCAGCTCTTAGGCCTTAGAGCTATGGTGTGGGAGAAATGGCTGTATGTTTTAACTTTGTGAGCTGGTCTGTGCCGAGAGTGAGAGTGAGCTTGCGAATGTCTGTTGGCAGTGGTAGGAGGCAAGGCAAGGGGAGATTCTTAGTGTATGTTTGGCTGTGAAAGCACTGGCAAGGGAAGGTCAGAATCAGCAAGAGCTCTAAGCGCTTAGAGCTCTGGTGTGGGAGAAATGGCTGTATGTTTTAACTTTGTGAGCTGGTGTGTGCCGAGAGTGAGAGTGAGCTTGAGAATGTGTCTTGGCAGGGCTAGGAGGCAAGGCAAAGGGAGATTCTTAGTGTATGTTTGGCTGTGAAAGCACTGGCAAGGGAAGGTCAGAATCAGCAAGAGCTCTAAGCGCTTAGAGCTCTGGTGTGGGAGAAATGGCTGTATGTTTTAACTTTGTGAGCTGGTGTGTGCCGAGAGTGATAGTGAGCTTGAGAATGTGTCTTGGCAGGGCTAGGAGGCAAGGCAAGGGGAGATGCCAGGGGGGAGTCTGGCTGTGAGTGCGGTGGGAAGGGCAGTTGAATACAGCACCAGCTCTTAGGCCTTCGAGCTCTGGTGTGGGAGAAATGGCTGTATGTTTTAACTTTGTGAGCTGGTGTGTGCCGCGAGTGAGTATGAGCTTGCGAATGTGTGTTGGCAGTGGTAGGAGGCAAGGCAAGGGGAGATTCTTAGTGTATGTTTGGCTGTGAAAGCACTGGCAAGGGAAGGTCAGAATCAGCAAGCGCTCTAAGCGCTTAGAGCTCTGGTGTGGGAGAAATGGCTGTATGTTTTAACTTTGTGAGCTGGTGTGTGCCGAGAGTGAGAGTGTGCTTGAGAATGTGTCTTGGGAGTGGTGGGAGGCAAGGCAAGGGGAGATGCCAGGGGGGTGTCTGGCTGTGAGTGCGGTGGGAAGGGCAGTTGAATACAGCACCAGCTCTTAGGCCTTCGAGCTCTGGTGTGGGAGAAATGGCTGTATGTTTTAACTTTGTGAGCTGGTGTGTGCCGAGAGTGAGAGTGAGCTTGCGAATGTCTGTTGGCAGTGGTAGGAGGCAAGGCAAGGGGAGATTCTTAGTGTATGTTTGGCTGTGAAAGCACTGGCAAGGGAAGGTCAGAAACAGCAAGAGCTCTAAGCCCTTAGAGCTCTGGTGTGGGAGAAATGAGTGTATGTTTTAACTTTGTGAGCTGGTCTGTGCCGAGAGTGAGAGTGAGCTTGCGAATGTGTCTTGGCAGTGGTAGGAGGCAAGGCAAGGGGAGATTCTTAGTGTATGTTTGGCTGTGAAAGCACTGGCAAGGGAAGGTCAGAATCAGCAAGAGCTCTAAGCGCTTAGAGCTCTGGTTTGGGAGAAATGGCTGTATGTTTTAACTTTGTGAGCTGGTCTGTGCCCAGAGTGAGAGTGAGCTTGAGAATGTGTATTGAGAGTGGTGGGAGGCAAGGCAAGGGGAGATGCCCGGGGGGTGTCTGGCTGTGAGTGCGGTGGGAAGGGCAGTTGAATACAGCACCAGCTCTTAGGCCTTCGAGCTATGGTGTGGGAGAAATGGCTGCATGTTTGCACTTTGTGAGCTGGTCTGTGCGAAGAGTGAGAGTGAGCTTGCGAATGTGTATTGAGAGTGCTGGGAGGCAAGGCAAAAGTACATCCGCAGTGTCTGTCTGGGTGTGAAAGTGCTGGCAAGGGAAGGTGAGGACCAGCAAGAGCATTAAGCCCTTAGAAATATTAAGAGGGAAACATGGCTGTATGTTTTAAGTTTGTGAGCTGGTGTGTGCCGAGAGTGAGAGTGAGCTTGAGAATGTGTCTTGGCAGGGCTAGGAGGCAAGGCAAGGGGAGATTCTTAGTGTATGTTTGGCTGTGAAAGCACTGGCAATGGAAGGTCAGAATCAGCAAGAGCTCTAAGCCCTTAGAGCTCTGGTGTGGGAGAAATGAGTGTATGTCTTAACTTTGTGAGCTGGTCTGTGCCGAGAGTGAGAGTGAGCTTGAGAATGTGTCTTGGCAGTGGCAGGAGGCAAGGCAAGGGGAGATTCTTAGTGTATGTTTTTCTGTGAAAGCACTGGCAAGGGAAGGTCAGAAACAGCAAGAGCTCTAAGCCCTTAGAGCTCTGTTGTGGGAGAAATGGCTGTATGTTTTAACTTTGTGAGCTGGTCTGTGCCGAGAGTGAGAGTGAGCTTGCGAATGTGTCTTGGCAGTGGCAGGAGGCAAGGCAAGGGGAGATTCTTAGTGTATGTTTGGCTGTGAAAGCACTGGCAAGGGAAGGTCAGAATCAGCAAGAGCTCTAAGCCCTTAGAGCTGTGGTGTGGGAGAAATGGCTGTATGTGTCTTGGCAGTGGCAGGAGGCAAGGCAAGGGGAGATTCTTAGTGTATGTTTGGCTGTGAAAGCACTGGCAAGGGAAGGTCAGAATCAGCAAGAGCTCTAAGCGCTTAGAGCTCTGGTGTGGGAGAAATGGCTGTATGTTTTAACTTTGTGAGCTGGTGTGTGCCGAGAGTGAGAGTGAGCTTGAGAATGTGTCTTGGGAGTGGTGGGAGGCAAGGCAAGGGGAGATGCCAGGGGGGTGTCTGGCTGTGAGTGCGGTGGGAAGGGCAGTTGAATACAGCACCAGCTCTTAGGCCTTAGAGCTATGGTGTGGGAGAAATGGCTGTATGTTTTAACTTTGTGAGCTGGTGTGTGCCGAGAGTGAGAGTGAGCTTGCGAATGTGTGTTGGCAGTGGTAGGAGGCAAGGCAAGGGGAGATTCTTAGTGTATGTTTGGCTGTGAAAGCACTGGCAAGGGAAGGTCAGAAACAGCAAGAGCTCTAAGCCCTTAGAGCTCTGGTGAGAGAGAAATGGCTGTATGTTTTAACTTTGTGAGCTGGTGTGTGCCGAGAGTGAGAGTGAGCTTGAGAATGTGTCTTGGCAGGGCTAGGAGGCAAGGCAAAGGGAGATTCTTAGTGTATGTTTGGCTGTGAAAGCACTGGCAAGGGAAGGTCAGAATCAGCAAGAGCTCTAAGCGCTTAGAGCTCTGGTGTGGGAGAAATGGCTGTATGTTTTAACTTTGTGAGCTGGTGTGTGCCGAGAGTGATAGTGAGCTTGAGAATGTGTCTTGGCAGGGCTAGGAGGCAAGGCAAGGGGAGATGCCAGGGGGGTGTCTGGCTGTGAGTGCGGTGGGAAGGGCAGTTGAATACAGCACCAGCTCTTAGGCCTTCGAGCTCTGGTGTGGGAGAAATGGCTGTATGTTTTAACTTTGTGAGCTGGTGTGTGCCGAGAGTGAGTATGAGCTTGCGAATGTGTGTTGGCAGTGGTAGGAGGCAAGGCAAGGGGAGATTCTTAGTGTATGTTTGGCTGTGAAAGCACTGGCAAGGGAAGGTCAGAATCAGCAAGAGCTCTAAGCGCTTAGAGCTCTGGTGTGGGAGAAATGGCTGTATGTTTTAACTTTGTGAGCTGGTGTGTGCCGAGAGTGAGAGTGTGCTTGAGAATGTGTCTTGGGAGTGGTGGGAGGCAAGGCAAGGGGAGATGCCAGGGGGGTGTCTGGCTGTGAGTGCGGTGGGAAGGGCAGTTGAATACAGCACCAGCTCTTAGGCCTTCGAGCTCTGGTGTGGGAGAAATGGCTGTATGTTTTAACTTTGTGAGCTGGTGTGTGCCGAGAGTGAGAGTGAGCTTGCGAATGTCTGTTGGCAGTGGTAGGAGGCAAGGCAAGGGGAGATTCTTAGTGTATGTTTGGCTGTGAAAGCACTGGCAAGGGAAGGTCAGAAACAGCAAGAGCTCTAAGCCCTTAGAGCTCTGGTGTGGGAGAAATGAGTGTATGTTTTAACTTTGTGAGCTGGTCTGTGCCGAGAGTGAGAGTGAGCTT
The DNA here is from genome assembly GCF_030463565.1 of Pelecanus crispus. Classification (NCBI taxonomy): domain Eukaryota; kingdom Metazoa; phylum Chordata; class Aves; order Pelecaniformes; family Pelecanidae; genus Pelecanus; species Pelecanus crispus. The sequence goes on along the minus strand of NC_134643.1, from coordinate 90,199,350 downwards.
GCGAATGTGTCTTGGCAGTGGTAGGAGGCAAGGCAAGGGGAGATTCTTAGTGTATGTTTGGCTGTGAAAGCACTGGCAAGGGAAGGTCAGAATCAGCAAGAGCTCTAAGCGCTTAGAGCTCTGGTTTGGGAGAAATGGCTGTATGTTTTAACTTTGTGAGCTGGTCTGTGCCCAGAGTGAGAGTGAGCTTGAGAATGTGTATTGAGAGTGGTGGGAGGCAAGGCAAGGGGAGATGCCCGGGGGGTGTCTGGCTGTGAGTGCGGTGGGAAGGGCAGTTGAATACAGCACCAGCTCTTAGGCCTTCGAGCTATGGTGTGGGAGAAATGGCTGCATGTTTGCACTTTGTGAGCTGGTCTGTGCGAAGAGTGAGAGTGAGCTTGCGAATGTGTATTGAGAGTGCTGGGAGGCAAGGCAAAAGTACATCCGCAGTGTCTGTCTGGGTGTGAAAGTGCTGGCAAGGGAAGGTGAGGACCAGCAAGAGCATTAAGCCCTTAGAAATATTAAGAGGGAAACATGGCTGTATGTTTTAAGTTTGTGAGCTGGTGTGTGCCGAGAGTGAGAGTGAGCTTGAGAATGTGTCTTGGCAGGGCTAGGAGGCAAGGCAAGGGGAGATGCCAGGGGGGTGTCTGGCTGTGAGTGCGGTGGGAAGGGCAGTTGAATACAGCACCAGCTCTTAGGCCTTCGAGCTCTGGTGTGGGAGAAATGGCTGTATGTTTTAACTTTGTGAGCTGGTGTGTGCCGCGAGTGAGTATGAGCTTGCGAATGTGTGTTGGCAGTGGTAGGAGGCAAGGCAAGGGGAGATTCTTAGTGTATGTTTGGCTGTGAAAGCACTGGCAAGGGAAGGTCAGAATCAGCAAGCGCTCTAAGCGCTTAGAGCTCTGGTGTGGGAGAAATGGCTGTATGTTTTAACTTTGTGAGCTGGTGTGTGCCGAGAGTGAGAGTGTGCTTGAGAATGTGTCTTGGGAGTGGTGGGAGGCAAGGCAAGGGGAGATGCCAGGGGGGTGTCTGGCTGTGAGTGCGGTGGGAAGGGCAGTTGAATACAGCACCAGCTCTTAGGCCTTCGAGCTCTGGTGTGGGAGAAATGGCTGTATGTTTTAACTTTGTGAGCTGGTGTGTGCCGAGAGTGAGAGTGAGCTTGCGAATGTCTGTTGGCAGTGGTAGGAGGCAAGGCAAGGGGAGATTCTTAGTGTATGTTTGGCTGTGAAAGCACTGGCAAGGGAAGGTCAGAAACAGCAAGAGCTCTAAGCCCTTAGAGCTCTGGTGTGGGAGAAATGAGTGTATGTTTTAACTTTGTGAGCTGGTCTGTGCCGAGAGTGAGAGTGAGCTTGCGAATGTGTCTTGGCAGTGGTAGGAGGCAAGGCAAGGGGAGATTCTTAGTGTATGTTTGGCTGTGAAAGCACTGGCAAGGGAAGGTCAGAATCAGCAAGAGCTCTAAGCGCTTAGAGCTCTGGTTTGGGAGAAATGGCTGTATGTTTTAACTTTGTGAGCTGGTCTGTGCCCAGAGTGAGAGTGAGCTTGAGAATGTGTATTGAGAGTGGTGGGAGGCAAGGCAAGGGGAGATGCCCGGGGGGTGTCTGGCTGTGAGTGCGGTGGGAAGGGCAGTTGAATACAGCACCAGCTCTTAGGCCTTCGAGCTATGGTGTGGGAGAAATGGCTGCATGTTTGCACTTTGTGAGCTGGTCTGTGCGAAGAGTGAGAGTGAGCTTGCGAATGTGTATTGAGAGTGCTGGGAGGCAAGGCAAAAGTACATCCGCAGTGTCTGTCTGGGTGTGAAAGTGCTGGCAAGGGAAGGTGAGGACCAGCAAGAGCATTAAGCCCTTAGAAATATTAAGAGGGAAACATGGCTGTATGTTTTAAGTTTGTGAGCTGGTGTGTGCCGAGAGTGAGAGTGAGCTTGAGAATGTGTCTTGGCAGGGCTAGGAGGCAAGGCAAGGGGAGATTCTTAGTGTATGTTTGGCTGTGAAAGCACTGGCAATGGAAGGTCAGAATCAGCAAGAGCTCTAAGCCCTTAGAGCTCTGGTGTGGGAGAAATGAGTGTATGTCTTAACTTTGTGAGCTGGTCTGTGCCGAGAGTGAGAGTGAGCTTGAGAATGTGTCTTGGCAGTGGCAGGAGGCAAGGCAAGGGGAGATTCTTAGTGTATGTTTTTCTGTGAAAGCACTGGCAAGGGAAGGTCAGAAACAGCAAGAGCTCTAAGCCCTTAGAGCTCTGTTGTGGGAGAAATGGCTGTATGTTTTAACTTTGTGAGCTGGTCTGTGCCGAGAGTGAGAGTGAGCTTGCGAATGTGTCTTGGCAGTGGCAGGAGGCAAGGCAAGGGGAGATTCTTAGTGTATGTTTGGCTGTGAAAGCACTGGCAAGGGAAGGTCAGAATCAGCAAGAGCTCTAAGCCCTTAGAGCTGTGGTGTGGGAGAAATGGCTGTATGTGTCTTGGCAGTGGCAGGAGGCAAGGCAAGGGGAGATTCTTAGTGTATGTTTGGCTGTGAAAGCACTGGCAAGGGAAGGTCAGAATCAGCAAGAGCTCTAAGCGCTTAGAGCTCTGGTGTGGGAGAAATGGCTGTATGTTTTAACTTTGTGAGCTGGTGTGTGCCGAGAGTGAGAGTGAGCTTGAGAATGTGTCTTGGGAGTGGTGGGAGGCAAGGCAAGGGGAGATGCCAGGGGGGTGTCTGGCTGTGAGTGCGGTGGGAAGGGCAGTTGAATACAGCACCAGCTCTTAGGCCTTAGAGCTATGGTGTGGGAGAAATGGCTGTATGTTTTAACTTTGTGAGCTGGTGTGTGCCGAGAGTGAGAGTGAGCTTGCGAATGTGTGTTGGCAGTGGTAGGAGGCAAGGCAAGGGGAGATTCTTAGTGTATGTTTGGCTGTGAAAGCACTGGCAAGGGAAGGTCAGAAACAGCAAGAGCTCTAAGCCCTTAGAGCTCTGGTGAGAGAGAAATGGCTGTATGTTTTAACTTTGTGAGCTGGTGTGTGCCGAGAGTGAGAGTGAGCTTGAGAATGTGTCTTGGCAGGGCTAGGAGGCAAGGCAAAGGGAGATTCTTAGTGTATGTTTGGCTGTGAAAGCACTGGCAAGGGAAGGTCAGAATCAGCAAGAGCTCTAAGTGCTTAGAGCTCTGGTGTGGGAGAAATGGCTGTATGTTTTAACTTCGTGAGCTGGTGTGTGCCGAGAGTGAGAGTGAGCTTGAGAATGTGTCTTGGGAGTGGTGGGAGGCAAGGCAAGGGGAGATGCCAGGGGGGTGTCTGGCTGTGAGTGCGGTGGGAAGGGCAGTTGAATACAGCACCAGCTCTTAGGCCTTCGAGCTCTGGTGTGGGAGAAATGGCTGTATGTTTTAACTTTGTGAGCTGGTGTGTGCCGAGAGTGAGAGTGAGCTTGCGAATGTGTGTTGGCAGTGGTAGGAGGCAAGGCAAGGGGAGATTCTTAGTGTATGTTTGGCTGTGAAAGCACTGGCAAGGGAAGGTCAGAATCAGCAAGAGCTCTAAGCGCTTAGAGCTCTGGTGTGGGAGAAATGGCTGTATGTTTTAACTTTGTGAGCTGGTGTGTGCCGAGAGTGAGAGTGAGCTTGAGAATGTGTCTTGGGAGTGGTGGGAGGCAAGGCAAGGGGAGATGCCAGGGGGGTGTCTGGCTGTGAGTGCGGTGGGAAGGGCAGTTGAATACAGCACCAGCTCTTAGGCCTTCGAGCTCTGGTGTGGGAGAAATGGCTGTATGTTTTAACTTTGTGAGCTGGTGTGTGCCGAGAGTGAGAGTGAGCTTGCGAATGTGTGTTGGCAGTGGTAGGAGGCAAGGCAAGGGGAGATTCTTAGTGTATGTTTGGCTGTGAAAGCACTGGCAAGGGAAGGTCAGAATCAGCAAGAGCTCTAAGCGCTTAGAGCTCTGGTGTGGGAGAAATGGCTGTATGTTTTAACTTTGTGAGCTGGTGTGTGCCGAGAGTGAGAGTGAGCTTGAGAATGTGTCTTGGGAGTGGTGGGAGGCAAGGCAAGGGGAGATGCCAGGGGGGTGTCTGGCTGTGAGTGCGGTGGGAAGGGCAGTTGAATACAGCACCAGCTCTTAGGCCTTCGAGCTATGGTGTGGGAGAAATGGCTGCATGTTTGCACTTTGTGAGCTGGTCTGTGCGAAGAGTGAGAGTGAGCTTGCGAATGTGTATTGAGAGTGCTGGGAGGCAAGGCAAAAGTACATCCGCAGTGTCTGTCTGGGTGTGAAAGTGCTGGCAAGGGAAGGTGAGGACCAGCAAGAGCATTAAGCCCTTAGAAATATTAAGAGGGAAACATGGCTGTATGTTTTAACTTTGTGAGCTGGTGTGTGCCGAGAGTGAGAGTGAGCTTGCGAATGTGTCTTGGCAGTGGTAGGAGGCAAGGCAAGGGGAGATTCTTAGTGTATGTTTTTCTGTGAAAGCACTGGCAAGGGAAGGTCAGAAACAGCAAGAGCTCTAAGCCCTTAGAGCTCTGGTGTGGGAGAAATGAGTGTATGTTTTAACTTTGTGAGCTGGTCTGTGCCGAGAGTGAGAGTGAGCTTGCGAATGTGTCTTGGCAGTGGTAGGAGGCAAGGCAAGGGGAGATTCTTAGTGTATGTTTGGCTGTGAAAGCACTGGCAAGGGAAGGTCAGAAACAGCAAGAGCTCTAAGCCCTTAGAGCTCTGGTGTGGGAGAAATGAGTGTATGTTTTAACTTTGTGAGCTGGTCTGTGCCGAGAGTGAGAGTGAGCTTGCGAATCTCTCTTGGCAGTGGTAGGAGGCAAGGCAAGGGGAGATTCTTAGTGTATGTTTGGCTGTGAAAGCACTGGCAAGGGAAGGTCAGAAACAGCAAGAGCTCTAAGCCCTTAGAGCTCTGGTGTGGGAGAAATGGCTGTATGTTTTAACACTGGGAGCTGGTCTGTTCCGAGAGTGAGAGTGAGTTTGCGAATGTGTCTTGGCAGTGGTAGGAGGCAAGGCAAGGGGAGATTCTTAGTGTATGTTTGGCTGTGAAAGCACTGGCAAGGGAAGGTCAGAAACAGCAAGAGCTCTAAGCCCTTAGAGCTCTGGTGAGAGAGAAATGGCTGTATGTTTTAACTTTGTGAGCTGGTGTGTGCCGAGAGTGAGAGTGAGCTTGAGAATGTGTCTTGGCAGTGGTAGGAGGCAAGGCAAGGGGAGATTCTTAGTGTATGTTTGGCTGTGAAAGCACTGGCAAGGGAAGGTCAGAAACAGCAAGAGCTCTAAGCCCTTAGAGCTCTGGTGTGGGAGAAATGGCTGTATGTTTTAACTTTGTGAGCTGGTGTGTGCCGAGAGTGAGAGTGAGCTTGAGAATGTGTCTTGGCAGTGGTAGGAGGCAAGGCAAGGGGAGATTCTTAGTGTATGTTTGGCTGTGAAAGCACTGGCAAGGGAAGGTCAGAAACAGCAAGAGCTCTAAGCCCTTAGAGCTCTGGTGTGGGAGAAATGGCTGTATGTTTTAACACTGGGAGCTGGTCTGTGCCGAGAGTGAGAGTGAGTTTGCGAATGTGTCTTGGCAGTGGTAGGAGGCAAGGCAAGGGGAGATTCTTAGTGTATGTTTGGCTGTGAAAGCACTGGCAAGGGAAGGTCAGAATCAGCAAGAGCTCTAAGCGCTTAGAGCTCTGGTGTGGGAGAAGTGGCTGTATGTTTTAACTTTGTGAGCTGGTGTGTGCCGAGAGTGAGAGTGAGCTTGAGAATGTGTCTTGGGAGTGGTGGGAGGCAAGGCAAGGGGAGATGCCAGGGGGGTGTCTGGCTGTGAGTGCGGTGGGAAGGGCAGTTGAATACAGCACCAGCTCTTAGGCCTTCGAGCTATGGTGTGGGAGAAATGGCTGCATGTTTGCACTTTGTGAGCTGGTCTGTGCGAAGAGTGAGAGTGATCTTGCGAATGTGTATTGAGAGTGCTGGGAGGCAAGGCAAAAGTACATCCGCAGTGTCTGTCTGGGTGTGAAAGTGCTGGCAAGGGAAGGTGAGGACCAGCAAGAGCATTAAGCCCTTAGAAATATTAAGAGGGAAACATGGCTGTATGTTTTAACTTTGTGAGCTGGTGTGTGCCGAGAGTGAGAGTGAGCTTGCGAATGTGTCTTGGCAGTGGTAGGAGGCAAGGCAAGGGGAGATTCTTAGTGTATGTTTTTCTGTGAAAGCACTGGCAAGGGAAGGTCAGAAACAGCAAGAGCTCTAAGCCCTTAGAGCTCTGGTGTGGGAGAAATGGCTGTATGTTTTAACTTTGTGAGCTGGTGTGTGCCGAGAGTGAGAGTGAGCTTGAGAATGTGTCTTGGCAGTGGCAGGAGGCAAGGCAAGGGGAGATTCTTAGTGTATGTTTGGCTGTGAAAGCACTGGCAAGGGAAGGTCAGAATCAGCAAGAGCTCTAAGCGCTTAGAGCTCTGGTGTGGGAGAAATGGCTGTATGTTTTAACTTTGTGAGCTGGTGTGTGCCGAGAGTGAGAGTGAGCTTGAGAATGTGTCTTGGGAGTGGTGGGAGGCAAGGCAAGGGGAGATGCCAGGGGGGTGTCTGGCTGTGAGTGCGGTGGGAAGGGCAGTTGAATACAGCACCAGCTCTTAGGCCTTAGAGCTCTGGTGTGGGAGAAATGGCTGTATGTTTTAACTTTGTGAGCTGGTGTGTGCCGAGAGTGAGAGTGAGCTTGAGAATGTGTCTTGGCAGGGCTAGGAGGCAAGGCAAAGGGAGATTCTTAGTGTATGTTTGGCTGTGAAAGCACTGGCAAGGGAAGGTCAGAAACAGCAAGAGCTCTAAGCGCTTAGAGCTCTGGTGTGGGAGAAATGGCTGTATGTTTTAACTTCGTGAGCTGGTCTGTGCCGAGAGTCAGAGTGAGCTTGAGAATGTGTCTTGGGAGTGGTGGGAGGCAAGGCAAGGGGAGATGCCAGGGGGGTGTCTGGCTGTGAGTGCGGTGGGAAGGGCAGTTGAATACAGCACCAGCTCTTAGGCCTTAGAGCTCTGGTGTGGGAGAAATGGCTGCATGTTTGCACTTTGTGAGCTGGTCTGTGCGAAGAGTGAGAGTGAGCTTGCGAATGTGTATTGAGAGTGCTGGGAGGCAAGGCAAAAGTACATCCGCAGTGTCTGTCTGGGTGTGAAAGTGCTGGCAAGGGAAGGTGAGGACCAGCAAGAGCATTAAGCCCTTAGAAATATTAAGAGGGAAACATGGCTGTATGTTTTAAGTTTGTGAGCTGGTGTGTGCCGAGAGTGAGAGTGAGCTTGCGAATGTGTCTTGGCAGTGGTAGGAGGCAAGGCAAGGGGAGATTCTTAGTGTATGTTTGGCTGTGAAAGCACTGGCAAGGGAAGGTCAGAAACAGCAAGAGCTCTAAGCCCTTAGAGCTCTGGTGAGAGAGAAATGGCTGTATGTTTTAACTTTGTGAGCTGGTGTGTGCCGAGAGTGATAGTGAGCTTGAGAATGTGTCTTGGCAGGGCTAGGAGGCAAGGCAAGGGGAGATTCTTAGTGTATGTTTGGCTGTGAAAGCACTGGCAAGGGAAGGTCAGAAACAGCAAGAGCTCTAAGCGCTTAGAGCTCTGGTGTGGGAGAAGTGGCTGTATGTTTTAACTTTGTGAGCTGGTCTGTGCCGAGAGTGAGAGTGAGCTTGAGAATGTGTCTTGGGAGTGGTGGGAGGCAAGGCAAGGGGAGATGCCAGGGGGGTGTCTGGCTGTGAGTGCGGTGGGAAGGGCAGTTGAATACAGCACCAGCTCTTAGGCCTTAGAGCTATGGTGTGGGAGAAATGGCTGTATGTTTTAACTTTGTGAGCTGGTGTGTGCCGAGAGTGAGTATGAGCTTGCGAATGTGTGTTGGCAGTGGTAGGAGGCAAGGCAAGGGGAGATTCTTAGTGTATGTTTGGCTGTGAAAGCACTGGCAAGGGAAGGTCAGAATCAGCAAGAGCTCTAAGCGCTTAGAGCTCTGGTGTGGGAGAAGTGGCTGTATGTTTTAACTTTGTGAGCTGGTGTGTGCCGAGAGTGAGAGTGAGCTTGAGAATGTGTCTTGGGAGTGGTGGGAGGCAAGGCAAGGGGTGATGCCAGGGGGGTGTCTGGCTGTGAGTGTGGTGGGAAGGGCAGTTGAATACAGCACCAGCTCTTAGGCCTTAGAGCTCTGGTGTGGGAGAAATGGCTGCATGTTTGCACTTTGTGAGCTGGTCTGTGCGAAGAGTGAGAGTGAGCTTGCGAATGTGTATTGAGAGTGCTGGGAGGCAAGGCAAAAGTACATCCGCAGTGTCTGTCTGGGTGTGAAAGTGCTGGCAAGGGAAGGTGAGGACCAGCAAGAGCATTAAGCCCTTAGAAATATTAAGAGGGAAACATGGCTGTATGTTTTAACTTTGTGAGCTGGTGTGTGCCGAGAGTGAGAGTGAGCTTGCGAATGTGTCTTGGCAGTGGTAGGAGGCAAGGCAAGGGGAGATTCTTAGTGTATATTTGGCTGTGAAAGCACTGGCAAGGGAAGGTCAGAAACAGCAGGAGCTCTAAGCCCTTAGAGCTCTGGTGTGGGAGAAATGGCTGTATGTTTTTACTTTGTGAGCTGGTGTGTGCCGAGAGTGAGAGTGAGCTTGAGAATGTGTATTGAGAGTGGTGGGAGGCAAGGCAAGGGGAGATGCCAGGGGGGTGTCTGGCTGTGAGTGCGGTGGGAAGGGCAGTTGAATACAGCACCAGCTCTTAGGCCTTAGAGCTATGGTGTGGGAGAAATGGCTGTATGTTTTAACTTTGTGAGCTGGTCTGTGCCGAGAGTGAGAGTGAGCTTGCGAATGTCTGTTGGCAGTGGTAGGAGGCAAGGCAAGGGGAGATTCTTAGTGTATGTTTGGCTGTGAAAGCACTGGCAAGGGAAGGTCAGAAACAGCAAGAGCTCTAAGCCCTTAGAGCTCTGGTGAGAGAGAAATGGCTGTATGTTTTAACTTTGTGAGCTGGTGTGTGCCGAGAGTGAGAGTGAGCTTGAGAATGTGTCTTGGCAGTGGCAGGAGGCAAGGCAAGGGGAGATTCTTAGTGTATGTTTGGCTGTGAAAGCACTGGCAAGGGAAGGTCAGAAACAGCAAGAGCTCTAAGCGCTTAGAGCTCTGGTGTGGGAGAAATGGCTGTATGTTTTAACTTTGTGAGCTGGTGTGTGCCGAGAGTGAGAGTGAGCTTGAGAATGTGTCTTGGGAGTGGTGGGAGGCAAGGCAAGGGGAGATGCCAGGGGGGTGTCTGGCTGTGAGTGCGGTGGGAAGGGCAGTTGAATACAGCACCAGCTCTTAGGCCTTAGAGCTCTGGTGTGGGAGAAATGGCTGTATGTTTTAACTTTGTGAGCTGGTGTGTGCCGAGAGTGAGAGTGAGCTTGAGAATGTGTCTTGGCAGGGCTAGGAGGCAAGGCAAAGGGAGATTCTTAGTGTATGTTTGGCTGTGAAAGCACTGGCAAGGGAAGGTCAGAATCAGCAAGAGCTCTAAGCGCTTAGAGCTCTGGTGTGGGAGAAATGGCTGTATGTTTTAACTTCGTGAGCTGGTCTGTGCCGAGAGTCAGAGTGAGCTTGAGAATGTGTCTTGGGAGTGGTGGGAGGCAAGGCAAGGGGAGATGCCAGGGGGGTGTCTGGCTGTGAGTGCGGTGGGAAGGGCAGTTGAATACAGCACCAGCTCTTAGGCCTTAGAGCTCTGGTGTGGGAGAAATGGCTGTATGTTTGCACTTTGTGAGCTGGTCTGTGCGAAGAGTGAGAGTGAGCTTGCGAATGTGTATTGAGAGTGCTGGGAGGCAAGGCAAAAGTACATCCGCAGTGTCTGTCTGGGTGTGAAAGTGCTGGCAAGGGAAGGTGAGGACCAGCAAGAGCATTAAGCCCTTAGAAATATTAAGAGGGAAACATGGCTGTATGTTTTAAGTTTGTGAGCTGGTGTGTGCCGAGAGTGAGAGTGAGCTTGCGAATGTGTCTTGGCAGTGGTAGGAGGCAAGGCAAGGGGAGATTCTTAGTGTATGTTTGGCTGTGAAAGCACTGGCAAGGGAAGGTCAGAAACAGCAAGAGCTCTAAGCCCTTAGAGCTCTGGTGAGAGAGAAATGGCTGTATGTTTTAACTTTGTGAGCTGGTCTGTGCCGAGAGTGATAGTGAGCTTGAGAATGTGTCTTGGCAGGGCTAGGAGGCAAGGCAAGGGGAGATTCTTAGTGTATGTTTGGCTGTGAAAGCACTGGCAAGGGAAGGTCAGAATCAGCAAGAGCTCTAAGCGCTTAGAGCTCTGGTGTGGGAGAAGTGGCTGTATGTTTTAACTTTGTGAGCTGGTCTGTGCCGAGAGTGAGAGTGAGCTTGAGAATGTGTCTTGGGAGTGGTGGGAGGCAAGGCAAGGGGAGATGCCAGGGGGGTGTCTGGCTGTGAGTGCGGTGGGAAGGGCAGTTGAATACAGCACCAGCTCTTAGGCCTTAGAGCTATGGTGTGGGAGAAATGGCTGTATGTTTTAACTTTGTGAGCTGGTGTGTGCCGAGAGTGAGTATGAGCTTGCGAATGTGTGTTGGCAGTGGTAGGAGGCAAGGCAAGGGGAGATTCTTAGTGTATGTTTGGCTGTGAAAGCACTGGCAAGGGAAGGTCAGAATCAGCAAGAGCTCTAAGCGCTTAGAGCTCTGGTGTGGGAGAAGTGGCTGTATGTTTTAACTTTGTGAGCTGGTGTGTGCCGAGAGTGAGAGTGAGCTTGAGAATGTGTCTTGGGAGTGGTGGGAGGCAAGGCAAGGGGTGATGCCAGGGGGGTGTCTGGCTGTGAGTGTGGTGGGAAGGGCAGTTGAATACAGCACCAGCTCTTAGGCCTTAGAGCTCTGGTGTGGGAGAAATGGCTGCATGTTTGCACTTTGTGAGCTGGTCTGTGCGAAGAGTGAGAGTGAGCTTGCGAATGTGTATTGAGAGTGCTGGGAGGCAAGGCAAAAGTACATCCGCAGTGTCTGTCTGGGTGTGAAAGTGCTGGCAAGGGAAGGTGAGGACCAGCAAGAGCATTAAGCCCTTAGAAATATTAAGAGGGAAACATGGCTGTATGTTTTAACTTTGTGAGCTGGTGTGTGCCGAGAGTGAGAGTGAGCTTGCGAATGTGTCTTGGCAGTGGTAGGAGGCAAGGCAAGGGGAGATTCTTAGTGTATATTTGGCTGTGAAAGCACTGGCAAGGGAAGGTCAGAAACAGCAGGAGCTCTAAGCCCTTAGAGCTCTGGTGTGGGAGAAATGGCTGTATGTTTTTACTTTGTGAGCTGGTGTGTGCCGAGAGTGAGAGTGAGCTTGAGAATGTGTATTGAGAGTGGTGGGAGGCAAGGCAAGGGGAGATGCCAGGGGGGTGTCTGGCTGTGAGTGCGGTGGGAAGGGCAGTTGAATACAGCACCAGCTCTTAGGCCTTAGAGCTATGGTGTGGGAGAAATGGCTGTATGTTTTAACTTTGTGAGCTGGTGTGTGCCGAGAGTGAGAGTGAGCTTGCGAATGTCTGTTGGCAGTGGTAGGAGGCAAGGCAAGGGGAGATTCTTAGTGTATGTTTGGCTGTGAAAGCACTGGCAAGGGAAGGTCAGAAACAGCAAGAGCTCTAAGCCCTTAGAGCTCTGGTGAGAGAGAAATGGCTGTATGTTTTAACTTTGTGAGCTGGTGTGTGCCGAGAGTGAGAGTGAGCTTGAGAATGTGTCTTGGCAGGGCTAGGAGGCAAGGCAAAGGGAGATTCTTAGTGTATGTTTGGCTGTGAAAGCACTGGCAAGGGAAGGTCAGAATCAGCAAGAGCTCTAAGCGCTTAGAGCTCTGGTGTGGGAGAAATGGCTGTATGTTTTAACTTCGTGAGCTGGTCTGTGCCGAGAGTCAGAGTGAGCTTGAGAATGTGTCTTGGGAGTGGTGGGAGGCAAGGCAAGGGGAGATGCCAGGGGGGTGTCTGGCTGTGAGTGCGGTGGGAAGGGCAGTTGAATACAGCACCAGCTCTTAGGCCTTCGAGCTATGGTGTGGGAGAAATGGCTGCATGTTTGCACTTTGTGAGCTGGTCTGTGCGAAGAGTGAGAGTGAGCTTGCGAATGTGTATTGAGAGTGCTGGGAGGCAAGGCAAAAGTACATCCGCAGTGTCTGTCTGGGTGTGAAAGTGCTGGCAAGGGAAGGTGAGGACCAGCAAGAGCATTAAGCCCTTAGAAATATTAAGAGGGAAACATGGCTGTATGTTTTAAGTTTGTGAGCTGGTGTGTGCCGAGAGTGAGAGTGAGCTTGCGAATGTGTGTTGGCAGTGGTAGGAGGCAAGGCAAGGGGAGATTCTTAGTGTATATTTGGCTGTGAAAGCACTGGCAAGGGAAGGTCAGAAACAGCAAGAGCTCTAAGCCCTTAGAGCTGTGGTGTGGGAGAAATGGCTGTATGTTTTAACTTTGTGAGCTGGTCTGTGCCGAGAGTGATAGTGAGCTTGAGAATGTGTATTGAGAGTGGTGGGAGGCAAGGCAAGGGGAGATTCTTAGTGTATGTTTGGCTGTGAAAGCACTGGCAAGGGAAGGTCAGAATCAGCAAGAGCTCTAAGCGCTTAGAGCTCTGGTGTGGGAGAAGTGGCTGTATGTTTTAACTTTGTGAGCTGGTGTGTGCCGAGAGTGAGAGTGAGCTTGAGAATGTGTCTTGGGAGTGGTGGGAGGCAAGGCAAGGGGAGATGCCAGGGGGGTGTCTGGCTGTGAGTGCGGTGGGAAGGGCAGTTGAATACAGCACCAGCTCTTAGGCCTTAGAGCTATGGTGTGGGAGAAATGGCTGTATGTTTTAACTTTGTGAGCTGGTGTGTGCCGAGAGTGAGTATGAGCTTGCGAATGTGTGTTGGCAGTGGTAGGAGGCAAGGCAAGGGGAGATTCTTAGTGTATGTTTGGCTGTGAAAGCACTGGCAAGGGAAGGTCAGAATCAGCAAGAGCTCTAAGCGCTTAGAGCTCTGGTGTGGGAGAAATGGCTGTATGTTTTAACTTTGTGAGCTGGTGTGTGCCGAGAGTGAGAGTGAGCTTGAGAATGTGTCTTGGGAGTGGTGGGAGGCAAGGCAAGGGGAGATTCTTAGTGTATGTTTGGCTGTGAAAGCACTGGCAAGGGAAGGTCAGAAACAGCAAGAGCTCTAAGCGCTTAGAGCTCTGGTGTGGGAGAAGTGGCTGTATGTTTTAACTTTGTGAGCTGGTGTGTGCCGAGAGTGAGAGTGAGCTTGAGAATGTGTCTTGGGAGTGGTGGGAGGCAAGGCAAGGGGTGATGCCAGGGGGGTGTCTGGCTGTGAGTGTGGTGGGAAGGGCAGTTGAATACAGCACCAGCTCTTAGGCCTTAGAGCTCTGGTGTGGGAGAAATGGCTGCATGTTTGCACTTTGTGAGCTGGTCTGTGCGAAGAGTGAGAGTGAGCTTGCGAATGTGTATTGAGAGTGCTGGGAGGCAAGGCAAAAGTACATCCGCAGTGTCTGTCTGGGTGTGAAAGTGCTGGCAAGGGAAGGTGAGGACCAGCAAGAGCATTAAGCCCTTAGAAATATTAAGAGGGAAACATGGCTGTATGTTTTAACTTTGTGAGCTGGTCTGTGCCGAGAGTGAGAGTGAGCTTGCGAATGTGTGTTGGCAGTGGTAGGAGGCAAGGCAAGGGGAGATTCTTAGTGTATGTTTGGCTGTGAAAGCACTGGCAAGGGAAGGTCAGAAACAGCAAGAGCTCTAAGCCCTTAGAGCTCTGGTGTGGGAGAAATGAGTGTATGTTTTAACTTTGTGAGCTGGTCTGTGCCGAGAGTGAGAGTGAGCTTGCGAATGTGTCTTGGCAGTGGCAGGAGGCAAGGCAAGGGGAGATTCTTAGTGTATGTTTTTCTGTGAAAGCACTGGCAAGGGAAGGTCAGAAACAGCAAGAGCTCTAAGCCCTTAGAGCTCTGGTGTGGGAGAAATGGCTGTATGTTTTAACTTTGTGAGCTGGTCTGTGCCGAGAGTGAGAGTGAGCTTGCGAATGTGTCTTGGCAGTGGCAGGAGGCAAGGCAAGGGGAGATTCTTAGTGTATGTTTGGCTGTGAAAGCACTGGCAAGGGAAGGTCAGAATCAGCAAGAGCTCTAAGCGCTTAGAGCTGTGGTGTGGGAGAAATGGCTGTATGTGTCTTGGCAGTGGCAGGAGGCAAGGCAAGGGGAGATTCTTAGTGTATGTTTGGCTGTGAAAGCACTGGCAAGGGAAGGTCAGAATCAGCAAGAGCTCTAAGCGCTTAGAGCTCTGGTGTGGGAGAAGTGGCTGTATGTTTTAACTTTGTGAGCTGGTGTGTGCCGAGAGTGAGAGTGAGCTTGAGAATGTGTCTTGGGAGTGGTGGGAGGCAAGGCAAGGGGAGATGCCAGGGGGGTGTCTGGCTGTGAGTGCGGTGGGAAGGGCAGTTGAATACAGCACCAGCTCTTAGGCCTTCGAGCTCTGGTGTGGGAGAAATGGCTGTATGTTTTAACTTTGTGAGCTGGTGTGTGCCAAGAGTGAGAGTGAGCTTGCGAATGTGTGTTGGCAGTGGTAGGAGGCAAGGCAAGGGGAGATTCTTAGTGTATGTTTGGCTGTGAAAGCACTGGCAAGGGAAGGTCAGAATCAGCAAGAGCTCTAAGCGCTTAGAGCTCTGGTGTGGGAGAAGTGGCTGTATGTTTTAACTTTGTGAGCTGGTGTGTGCCGAGAGTGAGAGTGAGCTTGAGAATGTGTCTTGGGAGTGGTGGGAGGCAAGGCAAGGGGAGATGCCAGGGGGGTGTCTGGCTGTGAGTGCGGTGGGAAGGGCAGTTGAATACAGCACCAGCTCTTAGGCCTTAGAGCTATGGTGTGGGAGAAATGGCTGTATGTTTTAACTTTGTGAGCTGGTGTGAGCCGAGAGTGAGAGTGAGCTTGCGAATGTGTGTTGGCAGTGGTAGGAGGCAAGGCAAGGGGAGATTCTTAGTGTATGTTTTTCTGTGAAAGCACTGGCAAGGGAAGGTCAGAAACAGCAAGAGCTCTAAGCCCTTAGAGCTCTGGTGTGGGAGAAATGAGTGTATGTTTTAACTTTGTGAGCTGGTGTGTGCCGAGAGTGAGAGTGAGCTTGCGAATGTGTCTTGGCAGTGGTAGGAGGCAAGGCAAGGGGAGATTCTTAGTGTATGTTTGGCTGTGAAAGCACTGGCAAGGGAAGGTCAGAATCAGCAAGAGCTCTAAGCGCTTAGAGCTCTGGTTTGGGAGAAATGGCTGTATGTTTTAACTTTGTGAGCTGGTCTGTGCCCAGAGTGAGAGTGAGCTTGAGAATGTGTATTGAGAGTGGTGGGAGGCAAGGCAAGGGGAGATGCCAGGGGGGTGTCTGGCTGTGAGTGCGGTGGGAAGGGCAGTTGAATACAGCACCAGCTCTTAGGCCTTCGAGCTATGGTGTGGGAGAAATGGCTGCATGTTTGCACTTTGTGAGCTGGTCTGTGCGAAGAGTGAGAGTGAGCTTGCGAATGTGTATTGAGAGTGCTGGGAGGCAAGGCAAAAGTACATCCGCAGTGTCTGTCTGGGTGTGAAAGTGCTGGCAAGGGAAGGTGAGGACCAGCAAGAGCATTAAGCCCTTAGAAATATTAAGAGGGAAACATGGCTGTATGTTTTAACTTTGTGAGCTGGTCTGTGCCGAGAGTGAGAGTGAGCTTGAGAATGTGTCTTGGCAGGGCTAGGAGGCAAGGCAAGGGGAGATTCTTAGTGTATGTTTGGCTGTGAAAGCACTGGCAAGGGAAGGTCAGAATCAGCAAGAGCTCTAAGCCCTTAGAGCTCTGGTGTGGGAGAAATGGCTGTATGTTTTAACTTTGTGAGCTGGTCTGTGCCGAGAGTGAGAGTGAGCTTGCGAATGTGTCTTGGCAGTGGCAGGAGGCAAGGCAAGGGGAGATTCTTAGTGTATGTTTGGCTGTGAAAGCACTGGCAAGGGAAGGTCAGAATCAGCAAGAGCTCTAAGCGCTTAGAGCTGTGGTGTGGGAGAAATGGCTGTATGTGTCTTGGCAGAGGCAGGAGGCAAGGCAAGGGGAGATTCTTAGTGTATGTTTGGCTGTGAAAGCACTGGCAAGGGAAGGTCAGAATCAGCAAGAGCTCTAAGCGCTTAGAGCTCTGGTGTGGGAGAAATGGCTGTATGTTTTAACTTTGTGAGCTGGTGTGTGCCGAGAGTGAGAGTGAGCTTGCGAATGTGTGTTGGCAGTGGTAGGAGGCAAGGCAAGGGGAGATTCTTAGTGTATGTTTGGCTGTGAAAGCACTGGCAAGGGAAGGTCAGAAACAGCAAGAGCTCTAAGCCCTTAGAGCTCTGGTGAGAGAGAAATGGCTGTATGTTTTAACTTTGTGAGCTGGTGTGTGCCGAGAGTGAGAGTGAGCTTGAGAATGTGTCTTGGCAGGGCTAGGAGGCAAGGCAAAGGGAGATTCTTAGTGTATGTTTGGCTGTGAAAGCACTGGCAAGGGAAGGTCAGAATCAGCAAGAGCTCTAAGTGCTTAGAGCTCTGGTGTGGGAGAAATGGCTGTATGTTTTAACTTCGTGAGCTGGTCTGTGCCGAGAGTCAGAGTGAGCTTGAGAATGTGTCTTGGGAGTGGTGGGAGGCAAGGCAAGGGGAGATGCCAGGGGGGTGTCTGGCTGTGAGTGCGGTGGGAAGGGCAGTTGAATACAGCACCAGCTCTTAGGCCTTCGAGCTATGGTGTGGGAGAAATGGCTGCATGTTTGCACTTTGTGAGCTGGTCTGTGCGAAGAGTGAGAGTGAGCTTGCGAATGTGTATTGAGAGTGCTGGGAGGCAAGGCAAAAGTACATCCGCAGTGTCTGTCTGGGTGTGAAAGTGCTGGCAAGGGAAGGTGAGGACCAGCAAGAGCATTAAGCCCTTAGAAATATTAAGAGGGAAACATGGCTGTATGTTTTAAGTTTGTGAGCTGGTGTGTGCCGAGAGTGAGAGTGAGCTTGCGAATGTGTCTTGGCAGTGGTAGGAGGCAAGGCAAGGGGAGATTCTTAGTGTATGTTTGGCTGTGAAAGCACTGGCAAGGGAAGGTCAGAAACAGCAAGAGCTCTAAGCCCTTAGAGCTCTGGTGAGAGAGAAATGGCTGTATGTTTTAACTTTGTGAGCTGGTCTGTGCCGAGAGTGATAGTGAGCTTGAGAATGTGTCTTGGCAGGGCTAGGAGGCAAGGCAAGGGGAGATTCTTAGTGTATGTTTGGCTGTGAAAGCACTGGCAAGGGAAGGTCAGAATCAGCAAGAGCTCTAAGCGCTTAGAGCTCTGGTGTGGGAGAAATGGCTGTATGTTTTAACTTCGTGAGCTGGTCTGTGCCCAGAGTGAGAGTGAGCTTGAGAATGTGTATTGAGAGTGGTGGGAGGCAAGGCAAGGGGAGATGCCAGGGGGGTGTCTGGCTGTGAGTGCGGTGGGAAGGGCAGTTGAATACAGCACCAGCTCTTAGGCCTTAGAGCTATGGTGTGGGAGAAATGGCTGCATGTTTGCACTTTGTGAGCTGGTCTGTGAGAAGAGTGAGAGTGAGCTTGCGAATGTGTATTGAGAGTGCTGGGAGGCAAGGCAAAAGTACATCCGCAGTGTCTGTCTGGGTGTGAAAGTGCTGGCAAGGGAAGGTGAGGACCAGCAAGAGCATTAAGCCCTTAGAAATATTAAGAGGGAAACATGGCTGTATGTTTTAACTTTGTGAGCTGGTGTGTGCCGAGAGTGAGAGTGAGCTTGCGAATGTGTCTTGGCAGTGGTAGGAGGCAAGGCAAGGGGAGATTCTTAGTGTATGTTTGGCTGTGAAAGCACTGGCAATGGAAGGTCAGAATCAGCAAGAGCTCTAAGCCCTTAGAGCTCTGGTGTGGGAGAAATGAGTGTATGTTTTAACTTTGTGAGCTGGTCTGTGCCGAGAGTGAGAGTGAGCTTGAGAATGTGTCTTGGCAGTGGTAGGAGGCAAGGCAAGGGGAGATTCTTAGTGTATGTTTTTCTGTGAAAGCACTGGCAAGGGAAGGTCAGAAACAGCAAGAGCTCTAAGCCCTTAGAGCTCTGGTGTGGGAGAAATGGCTGTATGTTTTAACTTTGTGAGCTGGTGTGTGCCGAGAGTGAGAGTGAGCTTGAGAATGTGTCTTGGCAGTGGTAGGAGGCAAGGCAAGGGGAGATTCTTAGTGTATGTTTGGCTGTGAAAGCACTGGCAAGGGAAGGTCAGAAACAGCAAGAGCTCTAAGCCCTTAGAGCTCTGGTGTGGGAGAAATGGCTGTATGTTTTAACACTGGGAGCTGGTCTGTGCCGAGAGTGAGAGTGAGTTTGCGAATGTGTCTTGGCAGTGGTAGGAGGCAAGGCAAGGGGAGATTCTTAGTGTATGTTTGGCTGTGAAAGCACTGGCAAGGGAAGGTCAGAAACAGCAAGAGCTCTAAGCGCTTAGAGCTCTGGTGTGGGAGAAGTGGCTGTATGTTTTAACTTTGTGAGCTGGTGTGTGCCGAGAGTGAGAGTGAGCTTGAGAATGTGTCTTGGGAGTGGTGGGAGGCAAGGCAAGGGGAGATGCCAGGGGGGTGTCTGGCTGTGAGTGCGGTGGGAAGGGCAGTTGAATACAGCACCAGCTCTTAGGCCTTAGAGCTCTGGTGTGGGAGAAATGGCTGCATGTTTGCACTTTGTGAGCTGGTCTGTGCGAAGAGTGAGAGTGAGCTTGCGAATGTGTATTGAGAGTGCTGGGAGGCAAGGCAAAAGTACATCCGCAGTGTCTGTCTGGGTGTGAAAGTGCTGGCAAGGGAAGGTGAGGACCAGCAAGAGCATTAAGCCCTTAGAAATATTAAGAGGGAAACATGGCTGTATGTTTTAACTTTGTGAGCTGGTGTGTGCCGAGAGTGAGAGTGAGCTTGCGAATGTGTCTTGGCAGTGGTAGGAGGCAAGGCAAGGGGAGATTCTTAGTGTATGTTTTTCTGTGAAAGCACTGGCAAGGGAAGGTCAGAAACAGCAAGAGCTCTAAGCCCTTAGAGCTCTGGTGTGGGAGAAATGGCTGTATGTTTTAACTTTGTGAGCTGGTGTGTGCCGAGAGTGAGAGTGAGCTTGAGAATGTGTCTTGGCAGTGGTAGGAGGCAAGGCAAGGGGAGATTCTTAGTGTATGTTTTTCTGTGAAAGCACTGGCAAGGGAAGGTCAGAAACAGCAAGAGCTCTAAGCCCTTAGAGCTCTGGTGTGGGAGAAATGGCTGTATGTTTTAACTTTGTGAGCTGGTCTGTGCCGAGAGTGAGAGTGAGCTTGAGAATGTGTCTTGGCAGTGGCAGGAGGCAAGGCAAGGGGAGATTCTTAGTGTATGTTTGGCTGTGAAAGCACTGGCAAGGGAAGGTCAGAAACAGCAAGAGCTCTAAGCCCTTAGAGCTCTGGTGTGGGAGAAATGGCTGTATGTTTTAACTTTGTGAGCTGGTCTGTGCCGAGAGTGAGAGTGAGCTTGCGAATGTGTCTTGGCAGTGGCAGGAGGCAAGGCAAGGGGAGATTCTTAGTGTATGTTTGGCTGTGAAAGCACTGGCAAGGGAAGGTCAGAATCAGCAAGAGCTCTAAGCGCTTAGAGCTGTGGTGTGGGAGAAATGGCTGTATGTGTCTTGGCAGTGGCAGGAGGCAAGGCAAGGGGAGATTCTTAGTGTATGTTTGGCTGTGAAAGCACTGGCAAGGGAAGGTCAGAATCAGCAAGAGCTCTAAGCGCTTAGAGCTCTGGTGTGGGAGAAGGGGCTGTATGTTTTAACTTTGTGAGCTGGTGTGTGCCGAGAGTGAGAGTGAGCTTGAGAATGTGTCTTGGGAGTGGTGGGAGGCAAGGCAAGGGGAGATGCCAGGGGGGTGTCTGGCTGTGAGTGCGGTGGGAAGGGCAGTTGAATACAGCACCAGCTCTTAGGCCTTAGAGCTATGGTGTGGGAGAAATGGCTGTATGTTTTAACTTTGTGAGCTGGTGTGTGCCGAGAGTGAGTATGAGCTTGCGAATGTGTGTTGGCAGTGGTAGGAGGCAAGGCAAGGGGAGATTCTTAGTGTATGTTTGGCTGTGAAAGCACTGGCAAGGGAAGGTCAGAATCAGCAAGAGCTCTAAGCGCTTAGAGCTCTGGTGTGGGAGAAATGGCTGTATGTTTTAACTTTGTGAGCTGGTGTGTGCCGAGAGTGAGAGTGAGCTTGAGAATGTGTCTTGGGAGTGGTGGGAGGCAAGGCAAGGGGAGATTCTTAGTGTATGTTTGGCTGTGAAAGCACTGGCAAGGGAAGGTCAGAAACAGCATGAGCTCTAAGCGCTTAGAGCTCTGGTGTGGGAGAAGTGGCTGTATGTTTTAACTTTGTGAGCTGGTGTGTGCCGAGAGTGAGAGTGAGCTTGAGAATGTGTCTTGGGAGTGGTGGGAGGCAAGGCAAGGGGTGATGCCAGGGGGGTGTCTGGCTGTGAGTGTGGTGGGAAGGGCAGTTGAATACAGCACCAGCTCTTAGGCCTTAGAGCTCTGGTGTGGGAGAAATGGCTGCATGTTTGCACTTTGTGAGCTGGTCTGTGCGAAGAGTGAGAGTGAGCTTGCGAATGTGTATTGAGAGTGCTGGGAGGCAAGGCAAAAGTACATCCGCAGTGTCTGTCTGGGTGTGAAAGTGCTGGCAAGGGAAGGTGAGGACCAGCAAGAGCATTAAGCCCTTAGAAATATTAAGAGGGAAACATGGCTGTATGTTTTAACTTTGTGAGCTGGTGTGTGCCGAGAGTGAGAGTGAGCTTGCGAATGTGTCTTGGCAGTGGTAGGAGGCAAGGCAAGGGGAGATTCTTAGTGTATATTTGGCTGTGAAAGCACTGGCAACGGAAGGTCAGAAACAGCAGGAGCTCTAAGCCCTTAGAGCTCTGGTGTGGGAGAAATGGCTGTATGTTTTTACTTTGTGAGCTGGTGTGTGCCGAGAGTGAGAGTGAGCTTGAGAATGTGTCTTGGGAGTGGTGGGAGGCAAGGCAAGGGGAGATGCCAGGGGGGTGTCTGGCTGTGAGTGCGGTGGGAAGGGCAGTTGAATACAGCACCAGCTCTTAGGCCTTAGAGCTATGGTGTGGGAGAAATGGCTGTATGTTTTAACTTTGTGAGCTGGTCTGTGCCGAGAGTGAGAGTGAGCTTGCGAATGTCTGTTGGCAGTGGTAGGAGGCAAGGCAAGGGGAGATTCTTAGTGTATGTTTGGCTGTGAAAGCACTGGCAAGGGAAGGTCAGAAACAGCAAGAGCTCTAAGCCCTTAGAGCTCTGGTGAGAGAGAAATGGCTGTATGTTTTAACTTTGTGAGCTGGTGTGTGCCGAGAGTGAGAGTGAGCTTGAGAATGTGTCTTGGCAGGGCTAGGAGGCAAGGCAAAGGGAGATTCTTAGTGTATGTTTGGCTGTGAAAGCACTGGCAAGGGAAGGTCAGAATCAGCAAGAGCTCTAAGCGCTTAGAGCTCTGGTGTGGGAGAAATGGCTGTATGTTTTAACTTCGTGAGCTGGTCTGTGCCGAGAGTCAGAGTGAGCTTGAGAATGTGTCTTGGGAGTGGTGGGAGGCAAGGCAAGGGGAGATGCCAGGGGGGTGTCTGGCTGTGAGTGCGGTGGGAAGGGCAGTTGAATACAGCACCAGCTCTTAGGCCTTCGAGCTATGGTGTGGGAGAAATGGCTGCATGTTTGCACTTTGTGAGCTGGTCTGTGCGAAGAGTGAGAGTGAGCTTGAGAATGTGTATTGAGAGTGCTGGGAGGCAAGGCAAAAGTACATCCGCAGTGTCTGTCTGGGTGTGAAAGTGCTGGCAAGGGAAGGTGAGGACCAGCAAGAGCATTAAGCCCTTAGAAATATTAAGAGGGAAACATGGCTGTATGTTTTAAGTTTGTGAGCTGGTGTGTGCCGAGAGTGAGAGTGAGCTTGCGAATGTGTCTTGGCAGTGGTAGGAGGCAAGGCAAGGGGAGATTCTTAGTGTATGTTTGGCTGTGAAAGCACTGGCAAGGGAAGGTCAGAAACAGCAAGAGCTCTAAGCCCTTAGAGCTCTGGTGTGGGAGAAATGGCTGTATGTTTTAACTTTGTGAGCTGGTCTGTGCCGAGAGTGATAGTGAGCTTGAGAATGTGTATTGAGAGTGGTGGGAGGCAAGGCAAGGGGAGATTCTTAGTGTATGTTTGGCTGTGAAAGCACTGGCAAGGGAAGGTCAGAATCAGCAAGAGCTCTAAGCGCTTAGAGCTCTGGTGTGGGAGAAGTGGCTGTATGTTTTAACTTTGTGAGCTGGTGTGTGCCGAGAGTGAGAGTGAGCTTGAGAATGTGTCTTGGGAGTGGTGGGAGGCAAGGCAAGGGGAGATGCCAGGGGGGTGTCTGGCTGTGAGTGCGGTGGGAAGGGCAGTTGAATACAGCACCAGCTCTTAGGCCTTAGAGCTATGGTGTGGGAGAAATGGCTGGATGTTTTAACTTTGTGAGCTGGTGTGTGCCGAGAGTGAGAGTGAGCTTGAGAATGTGTCTTGGGAGTGGTGGGAGGCAAGGCAAGGGGAGATTCTTAGTGTATGTTTGGCTGTGAAAGCACTGGCAAGGGAAGGTCAGAAACAGCAAGAGCTCTAAGCGCTTAGAGCTCTGGTGTGGGAGAAATGAGTGTATGTTTTAACTTTGTGAGCTGGTGTGTGCCGAGAGTGAGAGTGAGCTTGCGAATCTCTCTTGGCAGTGGTAGGAGGCAAGGCAAGGGGAGATTCTTAGTGTATGTTTGGCTGTGAAAGCACTGGCAAGGGAAGGTCAGAAACAGCAAGAGCTCTAAGCCCTTAGAGCTCTGGTGTGGGAGAAATGGCTGTATGTTTTAACACTGGGAGCTGGTCTGTGCCGAGAGTGAGAGTGAGTTTGCGAATGTGTCTTGGCAGTGGTAGGAGGCAAGGCAAGGGGAGATTCTTAGTGTATGTTTGGCTGTGAAAGCACTGGCAAGGGAAGGTCAGAAACAGCAAGAGCTCTAAGCCCTTAGAGCTCTGGTGAGAGAGAAATGGCTGTATGTTTTAACTTTGTGAGCTGGTGTGTGCCGAGAGTGAGAGTGAGCTTGAGAATGTGTCTTGGCAGTGGTAGGAGGCAAGGCAAGGGGAGATTCTTAGTGTATGTTTTTCTGTGAAAGCACTGGCAAGGGAAGGTCAGAAACAGCAAGAGCTCTAAGCCCTTAGAGCTCTGGTGTGGGAGAAATGGCTGTATGTTTTAACTTTGTGAGCTGGTGTGTGCCGAGAGTGAGAGTGAGCTTGAGAATGTGTCTTGGCAGTGGTAGGAGGCAAGGCAAGGGGAGATTCTTAGTGTATGTTTGGCTGTGAAAGCACTGGCAAGGGAAGGTCAGAAACAGCAAGAGCTCTAAGCCCTTAGAGCTCTGGTGTGGGAGAAATGGCTGTATGTTTTAACACTGGGAGCTGGTCTGTGCCGAGAGTGAGAGTGAGTTTGCGAATGTGTCTTGGCAGTGGTAGGAGGCAAGGCAAGGGGAGATTCTTAGTGTATGTTTGGCTGTGAAAGCACTGGCAAGGGAAGGTCAGAAACAGCAAGAGCTCTAAGCGCTTAGAGCTCTCGTGTGGGAGAAATGGCTGTATGTTTTAACTTTGTGAGCTGGTGTGTGCCGAGAGTGAGAGTGAGCTTGAGAATGTGTCTTGGGAGTGGTGGGAGGCAAGGCAAGGGGAGATGCCAGGGGGGTGTCTGGCTGTGAGTGCGGTGGGAAGGGCAGTTGAATACAGCACCAGCTCTTAGGCCTTAGAGCTATGGTGTGGGAGAAATGGCTGCATGTTTGCACTTTGTGAGCTGGTCTGTGCGAAGAGTGAGAGTGAGCTTGCGAATGTGTATTGAGAGTGCTGGGAGGCAAGGCAAAAGTACATCCGCAGTGTCTGTCTGGGTGTGAAAGTGCTGGCAAGGGAAGGTGAGGACCAGCAAGAGCATTAAGCCCTTAGAAATATTAAGAGGGAAACATGGCTGTATGTTTTAACTTTGTGAGCTGGTGTGTGCCGAGAGTGAGAGTGAGCTTGCGAATGTGTCTTGGCAGTGGTAGGAGGCAAGGCAAGGGGAGATTCTTAGTGTATGTTTTTCTGTGAAAGCACTGGCAAGGGAAGGTCAGAAACAGCAAGAGCTCTAAGCCCTTAGAGCTCTGGTGTGGGAGAAATGGCTGTATGTTTTAACTTTGTGAGCTGGTGTGTGCCGAGAGTGAGAGTGAGCTTGAGAATGTGTCTTGGCAGTGGTAGGAGGCAAGGCAAGGGGAGATTCTTAGTGTATGTTTTTCTGTGAAAGCACTGGCAAGGGAAGGTCAGAAACAGCAAGAGCTCTAAGCCCTTAGAGCTCTGGTGTGGGAGAAATGGCTGTATGTTTTAACTTTGTGAGCTGGTCTGTGCCGAGAGTGAGAGTGAGCTTGAGAATGTGTCTTGGCAGTGGCAGGAGGCAAGGCAAGGGGAGATTCTTAGTGTATGTTTGGCTGTGAAAGCACTGGCAAGGGAAGGTCAGAAACAGCAAGAGCTCTAAGCCCTTAGAGCTCTGGTGTGGGAGAAATGGCTGTATGTTTTAACTTTGTGAGCTGGTCTGTGCCGAGAGTGAGAGTGAGCTTGCGAATGTGTCTTGGCAGTGGCAGGAGGCAAGGCAAGGGGAGATTCTTAGTGTATGTTTGGCTGTGAAAGCACTGGCAAGGGAAGGTCAGAATCAGCAAGAGCTCTAAGCGCTTAGAGCTGTGGTGTGGGAGAAATGGCTGTATGTGTCTTGGCAGTGGCAGGAGGCAAGGCAAGGGGAGATTCTTAGTGTATGTTTGGCTGTGAAAGCACTGGCAAGGGAAGGTCAGAATCAGCAAGAGCTCTAAGCGCTTAGAGCTCTGGTGTGGGAGAAGGGGCTGTATGTTTTAACTTTGTGAGCTGGTGTGTGCCGAGAGTGAGAGTGAGCTTGAGAATGTGTCTTGGGAGTGGTGGGAGGCAAGGCAAGGGGAGATGCCAGGGGGGTGTCTGGCTGTGAGTGCGGTGGGAAGGGCAGTTGAATACAGCACCAGCTCTTAGGCCTTAGAGCTATGGTGTGGGAGAAATGGCTGTATGTTTTAACTTTGTGAGCTGGTGTGTGCCGAGAGTGAGTATGAGCTTGCGAATGTGTGTTGGCAGTGGTAGGAGGCAAGGCAAGGGGAGATTCTTAGTGTATGTTTGGCTGTGAAAGCACTGGCAAGGGAAGGTCAGAATCAGCAAGAGCTCTAAGCGCTTAGAGCTCTGGTGTGGGAGAAATGGCTGTATGTTTTAACTTTGTGAGCTGGTGTGTGCCGAGAGTGAGAGTGAGCTTGAGAATGTGTCTTGGGAGTGGTGGGAGGCAAGGCAAGGGGAGATTCTTAGTGTATGTTTGGCTGTGAAAGCACTGGCAAGGGAAGGTCAGAAACAGCATGAGCTCTAAGCGCTTAGAGCTCTGGTGTGGGAGAAGTGGCTGTATGTTTTAACTTTGTGAGCTGGTGTGTGCCGAGAGTGAGAGTGAGCTTGAGAATGTGTCTTGGGAGTGGTGGGAGGCAAGGCAAGGGGTGATGCCAGGGGGGTGTCTGGCTGTGAGTGTGGTGGGAAGGGCAGTTGAATACAGCACCAGCTCTTAGGCCTTAGAGCTCTGGTGTGGGAGAAATGGCTGCATGTTTGCACTTTGTGAGCTGGTCTGTGCGAAGAGTGAGAGTGAGCTTGCGAATGTGTATTGAGAGTGCTGGGAGGCAAGGCAAAAGTACATCCGCAGTGTCTGTCTGGGTGTGAAAGTGCTGGCAAGGGAAGGTGAGGACCAGCAAGAGCATTAAGCCCTTAGAAATATTAAGAGGGAAACATGGCTGTATGTTTTAACTTTGTGAGCTGGTGTGTGCCGAGAGTGAGAGTGAGCTTGCGAATGTGTCTTGGCAGTGGTAGGAGGCAAGGCAAGGGGAGATTCTTAGTGTATATTTGGCTGTGAAAGCACTGGCAAGGGAAGGTCAGAAACAGCAGGAGCTCTAAGCCCTTAGAGCTCTGGTGTGGGAGAAATGGCTGTATGTTTTTACTTTGTGAGCTGGTGTGTGCCGAGAGTGAGAGTGAGCTTGAGAATGTGTCTTGGGAGTGGTGGGAGGCAAGGCAAGGGGAGATGCCAGGGGGGTGTCTGGCTGTGAGTGCGGTGGGAAGGGCAGTTGAATACAGCACCAGCTCTTAGGCCTTAGAGCTATGGTGTGGGAGAAATGGCTGTATGTTTTAACTTTGTGAGCTGGTCTGTGCCGAGAGTGAGAGTGAGCTTGCGAATGTCTGTTGGCAGTGGTAGGAGGCAAGGCAAGGGGAGATTCTTAGTGTATGTTTGGCTGTGAAAGCACTGGCAAGGGAAGGTCAGAAACAGCAAGAGCTCTAAGCCCTTAGAGCTCTGGTGAGAGAGAAATGGCTGTATGTTTTAACTTTGTGAGCTGGTGTGTGCCGAGAGTGAGAGTGAGCTTGAGAATGTGTCTTGGCAGGGCTAGGAGGCAAGGCAAAGGGAGATTCTTAGTGTATGTTTGGCTGTGAAAGCACTGGCAAGGGAAGGTCAGAATCAGCAAGAGCTCTAAGCGCTTAGAGCTCTGGTGTGGGAGAAATGGCTGTATGTTTTAACTTCGTGAGCTGGTCTGTGCCGAGAGTCAGAGTGAGCTTGAGAATGTGTCTTGGGAGTGGTGGGAGGCAAGGCAAGGGGAGATGCCAGGGGGGTGTCTGGCTGTGAGTGCGGTGGGAAGGGCAGTTGAATACAGCACCAGCTCTTAGGCCTTCGAGCTATGGTGTGGGAGAAATGGCTGCATGTTTGCACTTTGTGAGCTGGTCTGTGCGAAGAGTGAGAGTGAGCTTGCGAATGTGTATTGAGAGTGCTGGGAGGCAAGGCAAAAGTACATCCGCAGTGTCTGTCTGGGTGTGAAAGTGCTGGCAAGGGAAGGTGAGGACCAGCAAGAGCATTAAGCCCTTAGAAATATTAAGAGGGAAACATGGCTGTATGTTTTAAGTTTGTGAGCTGGTGTGTGCCGAGAGTGAGAGTGAGCTTGCGAATGTGTCTTGGCAGTGGTAGGAGGCAAGGCAAGGGGAGATTCTTAGTGTATGTTTGGCTGTGAAAGCACTGGCAAGGGAAGGTCAGAAACAGCAAGAGCTCTAAGCCCTTAGAGCTCTGGTGTGGGAGAAATGGCTGTATGTTTTAACTTTGTGAGCTGGTCTGTGCCGAGAGTGATAGTGAGCTTGAGAATGTGTATTGAGAGTGGTGGGAGGCAAGGCAAGGGGAGATTCTTAGTGTATGTTTGGCTGTGAAAGCACTGGCAAGGGAAGGTCAGAATCAGCAAGAGCTCTAAGCGCTTAGAGCTCTGGTGTGGGAGAAGTGGCTGTATGTTTTAACTTTGTGAGCTGGTGTGTGCCGAGAGTGAGAGTGAGCTTGAGAATGTGTCTTGGGAGTGGTGGGAGGCAAGGCAAGGGGAGATGCCAGGGGGGTGTCTGGCTGTGAGTGCGGTGGGAAGGGCAGTTGAATACAGCACCAGCTCTTAGGCCTTAGAGCTATGGTGTGGGAGAAATGGCTGTATGTTTTAACTTTGTGAGCTGGTGTGTGCCGAGAGTGAGAGTGAGCTTGAGAATGTGTCTTGGGAGTGGTGGGAGGCAAGGCAAGGGGAGATTCTTAGTGTATGTTTGGCTGTGAAAGCACTGGCAAGGGAAGGTCAGAAACAGCAAGAGCTCTAAGCGCTTAGAGCTCTGGTGTGGGAGAAATGAGTGTATGTTTTAACTTTGTGAGCTGGTCTGTGCCGAGAGTGAGAGTGAGCTTGCGAATGTGTCTTGGCAGTGGTAGGAGGCAAGGCAAGGGGAGATTCTTAGTGTATGTTTGGCTGTGAAAGCACTGGCAAGGGAAGGTCAGAAACAGCAAGAGCTCTAAGCCCTTAGAGCTCTGGTGTGGGAGAAATGAGTGTATGTTTTAACTTTGTGAGCTGGTCTGTGCCGAGAGTGAGAGTGAGCTTGCGAATCTCTCTTGGCAGTGGTAGGAGGCAAGGCAAGGGGAGATTCTTAGTGTATGTTTGGCTGTGAAAGCACTGGCAAGGGAAGGTCAGAAACAGCAAGAGCTCTAAGCCCTTAGAGCTCTGGTGTGGGAGAAATGGCTGTATGTTTTAACACTGGGAGCTGGTCTGTGCCGAGAGTGAGAGTGAGTTTGCGAATGTGTCTTGGCAGTGGTAGGAGGCAAGGCAAGGGGAGATTCTTAGTGTATGTTTGGCTGTGAAAGCACTGGCAAGGGAAGGTCAGAAACAGCAAGAGCTCTAAGCCCTTAGAGCTCTGGTGAGAGAGAAATGGCTGTATGTTTTAACTTTGTGAGCTGGTGTGTGCCGAGAGTGAGAGTGAGCTTGAGAATGTGTCTTGGCAGTGGTAGGAGGCAAGGCAAGGGGAGATTCTTAGTGTATGTTTGGCTGTGAAAGCACTGGCAAGGGAAGGTCAGAAACAGCAAGAGCTCTAAGCCCTTAGAGCTCTGGTGTGGGAGAAATGGCTGTATGTTTTAACTTTGTGAGCTGGTGTGTGCCGAGAGTGAGAGTGAGCTTGAGAATGTGTCTTGGCAGTGGTAGGAGGCAAGGCAAGGGGAGATTCTTAGTGTATGTTTGGCTGTGAAAGCACTGGCAAGGGAAGGTCAGAAACAGCAAGAGCTCTAAGCCCTTAGAGCTCTGGTGTGGGAGAAATGGCTGTATGTTTTAACACTGGGAGCTGGTCTGTGCCGAGAGTGAGAGTGAGTTTGCGAATGTGTCTTGGCAGTGGTAGGAGGCAAGGCAAGGGGAGATTCTTAGTGTATGTTTGGCTGTGAAAGCACTGGCAAGGGAAGGTCAGAAACAGCAAGAGCTCTAAGCCCTTAGAGCTCTGGTGAGAGAGAAATGGCTGTATGTTTTAACTTTGTGAGCTGGTGTGTGCCGAGAGTGAGAGTGAGCTTGAGAATGTGTCTTGGCAGTGGTAGGAGGCAAGGCAAGGGGAGATTCTTAGTGTATGTTTGGCTGTGAAAGCACTGGCAAGGGAAGGTCAGAAACAGCAAGAGCTCTAAGCCCTTAGAGCTCTGGTGTGGGAGAAATGGCTGTATGTTTTAACTTTGTGAGCTGGTGTGTGCCGAGAGTGAGAGTGAGCTTGAGAATGTGTCTTGGGAGTGGTGGGAGGCAAGGCAAGGGGAGATTCTTAGTGTATGTTTGGCTGTGAAAGCACTGGCAAGGGAAGGTCAGAAACAGCATGAGCTCTAAGCGCTTAGAGCTCTGGTGTGGGAGAAGTGGCTGTATGTTTTAACTTTGTGAGCTGGTGTGTGCCGAGAGTGAGAGTGAGCTTGAGAATGTGTCTTGGGAGTGGTGGGAGGCAAGGCAAGGGGTGATGCCAGGGGGGTGTCTGGCTGTGAGTGTGGTGGGAAGGGCAGTTGAATACAGCACCAGCTCTTAGGCCTTAGAGCTCTGGTGTGGGAGAAATGGCTGCATGTTTGCACTTTGTGAGCTGGTCTGTGCGAAGAGTGAGAGTGAGCTTGCGAATGTGTATTGAGAGTGCTGGGAGGCAAGGCAAAAGTACATCCGCAGTGTCTGTCTGGGTGTGAAAGTGCTGGCAAGGGAAGGTGAGGACCAGCAAGAGCATTAAGCCCTTAGAAATATTAAGAGGGAAACATGGCTGTATGTTTTAACTTTGTGAGCTGGTGTGTGCCGAGAGTGAGAGTGAGCTTGCGAATGTGTCTTGGCAGTGGTAGGAGGCAAGGCAAGGGGAGATTCTTAGTGTATATTTGGCTGTGAAAGCACTGGCAACGGAAGGTCAGAAACAGCAGGAGCTCTAAGCCCTTAGAGCTCTGGTGTGGGAGAAATGGCTGTATGTTTTTACTTTGTGAGCTGGTGTGTGCCGAGAGTGAGAGTGAGCTTGAGAATGTGTCTTGGGAGTGGTGGGAGGCAAGGCAAGGGGAGATGCCAGGGGGGTGTCTGGCTGTGAGTGCGGTGGGAAGGGCAGTTGAATACAGCACCAGCTCTTAGGCCTTAGAGCTATGGTGTGGGAGAAATGGCTGTATGTTTTAACTTTGTGAGCTGGTCTGTGCCGAGAGTGAGAGTGAGCTTGCGAATGTCTGTTGGCAGTGGTAGGAGGCAAGGCAAGGGGAGATTCTTAGTGTATGTTTGGCTGTGAAAGCACTGGCAAGGGAAGGTCAGAAACAGCAAGAGCTCTAAGCCCTTAGAGCTCTGGTGAGAGAGAAATGGCTGTATGTTTTAACTTTGTGAGCTGGTGTGTGCCGAGAGTGAGAGTGAGCTTGAGAATGTGTCTTGGCAGGGCTAGGAGGCAAGGCAAAGGGAGATTCTTAGTGTATGTTTGGCTGTGAAAGCACTGGCAAGGGAAGGTCAGAATCAGCAAGAGCTCTAAGCGCTTAGAGCTCTGGTGTGGGAGAAATGGCTGTATGTTTTAACTTCGTGAGCTGGTCTGTGCCGAGAGTCAGAGTGAGCTTGAGAATGTGTCTTGGGAGTGGTGGGAGGCAAGGCAAGGGGAGATGCCAGGGGGGTGTCTGGCTGTGAGTGCGGTGGGAAGGGCAGTTGAATACAGCACCAGCTCTTAGGCCTTCGAGCTATGGTGTGGGAGAAATGGCTGCATGTTTGCACTTTGTGAGCTGGTCTGTGCGAAGAGTGAGAGTGAGCTTGCGAATGTGTATTGAGAGTGCTGGGAGGCAAGGCAAAAGTACATCCGCAGTGTCTGTCTGGGTGTGAAAGTGCTGGCAAGGGAAGGTGAGGACCAGCAAGAGCATTAAGCCCTTAGAAATATTAAGAGGGAAACATGGCTGTATGTTTTAAGTTTGTGAGCTGGTGTGTGCCGAGAGTGAGAGTGAGCTTGCGAATGTGTCTTGGCAGTGGTAGGAGGCAAGGCAAGGGGAGATTCTTAGTGTATGTTTGGCTGTGAAAGCACTGGCAAGGGAAGGTCAGAAACAGCAAGAGCTCTAAGCCCTTAGAGCTCTGGTGTGGGAGAAATGGCTGTATGTTTTAACTTTGTGAGCTGGTCTGTGCCGAGAGTGATAGTGAGCTTGAGAATGTGTATTGAGAGTGGTGGGAGGCAAGGCAAGGGGAGATTCTTAGTGTATGTTTGGCTGTGAAAGCACTGGCAAGGGAAGGTCAGAATCAGCAAGAGCTCTAAGCGCTTAGAGCTCTGGTGTGGGAGAAGTGGCTGTATGTTTTAACTTTGTGAGCTGGTGTGTGCCGAGAGTGAGAGTGAGCTTGAGAATGTGTCTTGGGAGTGGTGGGAGGCAAGGCAAGGGGAGATGCCAGGGGGGTGTCTGGCTGTGAGTGCGGTGGGAAGGGCAGTTGAATACAGCACCAGCTCTTAGGCCTTAGAGCTATGGTGTGGGAGAAATGGCTGGATGTTTTAACTTTGTGAGCTGGTGTGTGCCGAGAGTGAGAGTGAGCTTGAGAATGTGTCTTGGGAGTGGTGGGAGGCAAGGCAAGGGGAGATTCTTAGTGTATGTTTGGCTGTGAAAGCACTGGCAAGGGAAGGTCAGAAACAGCAAGAGCTCTAAGCGCTTAGAGCTCTGGTGTGGGAGAAATGAGTGTATGTTTTAACTTTGTGAGCTGGTGTGTGCCGAGAGTGAGAGTGAGCTTGCGAATCTCTCTTGGCAGTGGTAGGAGGCAAGGCAAGGGGAGATTCTTAGTGTATGTTTGGCTGTGAAAGCACTGGCAAGGGAAGGTCAGAAACAGCAAGAGCTCTAAGCCCTTAGAGCTCTGGTGTGGGAGAAATGGCTGTATGTTTTAACACTGGGAGCTGGTCTGTGCCGAGAGTGAGAGTGAGTTTGCGAATGTGTCTTGGCAGTGGTAGGAGGCAAGGCAAGGGGAGATTCTTAGTGTATGTTTGGCTGTGAAAGCACTGGCAAGGGAAGGTCAGAAACAGCAAGAGCTCTAAGCCCTTAGAGCTCTGGTGAGAGAGAAATGGCTGTATGTTTTAACTTTGTGAGCTGGTGTGTGCCGAGAGTGAGAGTGAGCTTGAGAATGTGTCTTGGCAGTGGTAGGAGGCAAGGCAAGGGGAGATTCTTAGTGTATGTTTTTCTGTGAAAGCACTGGCAAGGGAAGGTCAGAAACAGCAAGAGCTCTAAGCCCTTAGAGCTCTGGTGTGGGAGAAATGGCTGTATGTTTTAACTTTGTGAGCTGGTGTGTGCCGAGAGTGAGAGTGAGCTTGAGAATGTGTCTTGGCAGTGGTAGGAGGCAAGGCAAGGGGAGATTCTTAGTGTATGTTTGGCTGTGAAAGCACTGGCAAGGGAAGGTCAGAAACAGCAAGAGCTCTAAGCCCTTAGAGCTCTGGTGTGGGAGAAATGGCTGTATGTTTTAACACTGGGAGCTGGTCTGTGCCGAGAGTGAGAGTGAGTTTGCGAATGTGTCTTGGCAGTGGTAGGAGGCAAGGCAAGGGGAGATTCTTAGTGTATGTTTGGCTGTGAAAGCACTGGCAAGGGAAGGTCAGAAACAGCAAGAGCTCTAAGCGCTTAGAGCTCTCGTGTGGGAGAAATGGCTGTATGTTTTAACTTTGTGAGCTGGTGTGTGCCGAGAGTGAGAGTGAGCTTGAGAATGTGTCTTGGGAGTGGTGGGAGGCAAGGCAAGGGGAGATGCCAGGGGGGTGTCTGGCTGTGAGTGCGGTGGGAAGGGCAGTTGAATACAGCACCAGCTCTTAGGCCTTAGAGCTATGGTGTGGGAGAAATGGCTGCATGTTTGCACTTTGTGAGCTGGTCTGTGCGAAGAGTGAGAGTGAGCTTGCGAATGTGTATTGAGAGTGCTGGGAGGCAAGGCAAAAGTACATCCGCAGTGTCTGTCTGGGTGTGAAAGTGCTGGCAAGGGAAGGTGAGGACCAGCAAGAGCATTAAGCCCTTAGAAATATTAAGAGGGAAACATGGCTGTATGTTTTAACTTTGTGAGCTGGTGTGTGCCGAGAGTGAGAGTGAGCTTGCGAATGTGTCTTGGCAGTGGTAGGAGGCAAGGCAAGGGGAGATTCTTAGTGTATGTTTTTCTGTGAAAGCACTGGCAAGGGAAGGTCAGAAACAGCAAGAGCTCTAAGCCCTTAGAGCTCTGGTGTGGGAGAAATGGCTGTATGTTTTAACTTTGTGAGCTGGTGTGTGCCGAGAGTGAGAGTGAGCTTGAGAATGTGTCTTGGCAGTGGTAGGAGGCAAGGCAAGGGGAGATTCTTAGTGTATGTTTTTCTGTGAAAGCACTGGCAAGGGAAGGTCAGAAACAGCAAGAGCTCTAAGCCCTTAGAGCTCTGGTGTGGGAGAAATGGCTGTATGTTTTAACTTTGTGAGCTGGTCTGTGCCGAGAGTGAGAGTGAGCTTGAGAATGTGTCTTGGCAGTGGCAGGAGGCAAGGCAAGGGGAGATTCTTAGTGTATGTTTGGCTGTGAAAGCACTGGCAAGGGAAGGTCAGAAACAGCAAGAGCTCTAAGCCCTTAGAGCTCTGGTGTGGGAGAAATGGCTGTATGTTTTAACTTTGTGAGCTGGTCTGTGCCGAGAGTGAGAGTGAGCTTGCGAATGTGTCTTGGCAGTGGCAGGAGGCAAGGCAAGGGGAGATTCTTAGTGTATGTTTGGCTGTGAAAGCACTGGCAAGGGAAGGTCAGAATCAGCAAGAGCTCTAAGCGCTTAGAGCTGTGGTGTGGGAGAAATGGCTGTATGTGTCTTGGCAGTGGCAGGAGGCAAGGCAAGGGGAGATTCTTAGTGTATGTTTGGCTGTGAAAGCACTGGCAAGGGAAGGTCAGAATCAGCAAGAGCTCTAAGCGCTTAGAGCTCTGGTGTGGGAGAAGGGGCTGTATGTTTTAACTTTGTGAGCTGGTGTGTGCCGAGAGTGAGAGTGAGCTTGAGAATGTGTCTTGGGAGTGGTGGGAGGCAAGGCAAGGGGAGATGCCAGGGGGGTGTCTGGCTGTGAGTGCGGTGGGAAGGGCAGTTGAATACAGCACCAGCTCTTAGGCCTTAGAGCTATGGTGTGGGAGAAATGGCTGTATGTTTTAACTTTGTGAGCTGGTGTGTGCCGAGAGTGAGTATGAGCTTGCGAATGTGTGTTGGCAGTGGTAGGAGGCAAGGCAAGGGGAGATTCTTAGTGTATGTTTGGCTGTGAAAGCACTGGCAAGGGAAGGTCAGAATCAGCAAGAGCTCTAAGCGCTTAGAGCTCTGGTGTGGGAGAAATGGCTGTATGTTTTAACTTTGTGAGCTGGTGTGTGCCGAGAGTGAGAGTGAGCTTGAGAATGTGTCTTGGGAGTGGTGGGAGGCAAGGCAAGGGGAGATTCTTAGTGTATGTTTGGCTGTGAAAGCACTGGCAAGGGAAGGTCAGAAACAGCATGAGCTCTAAGCGCTTAGAGCTCTGGTGTGGGAGAAGTGGCTGTATGTTTTAACTTTGTGAGCTGGTGTGTGCCGAGAGTGAGAGTGAGCTTGAGAATGTGTCTTGGGAGTGGTGGGAGGCAAGGCAAGGGGTGATGCCAGGGGGGTGTCTGGCTGTGAGTGTGGTGGGAAGGGCAGTTGAATACAGCACCAGCTCTTAGGCCTTAGAGCTCTGGTGTGGGAGAAATGGCTGCATGTTTGCACTTTGTGAGCTGGTCTGTGCGAAGAGTGAGAGTGAGCTTGCGAATGTGTATTGAGAGTGCTGGGAGGCAAGGCAAAAGTACATCCGCAGTGTCTGTCTGGGTGTGAAAGTGCTGGCAAGGGAAGGTGAGGACCAGCAAGAGCATTAAGCCCTTAGAAATATTAAGAGGGAAACATGGCTGTATGTTTTAACTTTGTGAGCTGGTGTGTGCCGAGAGTGAGAGTGAGCTTGCGAATGTGTCTTGGCAGTGGTAGGAGGCAAGGCAAGGGGAGATTCTTAGTGTATATTTGGCTGTGAAAGCACTGGCAAGGGAAGGTCAGAAACAGCAGGAGCTCTAAGCCCTTAGAGCTCTGGTGTGGGAGAAATGGCTGTATGTTTTTACTTTGTGAGCTGGTGTGTGCCGAGAGTGAGAGTGAGCTTGAGAATGTGTCTTGGGAGTGGTGGGAGGCAAGGCAAGGGGAGATGCCAGGGGGGTGTCTGGCTGTGAGTGCGGTGGGAAGGGCAGTTGAATACAGCACCAGCTCTTAGGCCTTAGAGCTATGGTGTGGGAGAAATGGCTGTATGTTTTAACTTTGTGAGCTGGTCTGTGCCGAGAGTGAGAGTGAGCTTGCGAATGTCTGTTGGCAGTGGTAGGAGGCAAGGCAAGGGGAGATTCTTAGTGTATGTTTGGCTGTGAAAGCACTGGCAAGGGAAGGTCAGAAACAGCAAGAGCTCTAAGCCCTTAGAGCTCTGGTGAGAGAGAAATGGCTGTATGTTTTAACTTTGTGAGCTGGTGTGTGCCGAGAGTGAGAGTGAGCTTGAGAATGTGTCTTGGCAGGGCTAGGAGGCAAGGCAAAGGGAGATTCTTAGTGTATGTTTGGCTGTGAAAGCACTGGCAAGGGAAGGTCAGAATCAGCAAGAGCTCTAAGCGCTTAGAGCTCTGGTGTGGGAGAAATGGCTGTATGTTTTAACTTCGTGAGCTGGTCTGTGCCGAGAGTCAGAGTGAGCTTGAGAATGTGTCTTGGGAGTGGTGGGAGGCAAGGCAAGGGGAGATGCCAGGGGGGTGTCTGGCTGTGAGTGCGGTGGGAAGGGCAGTTGAATACAGCACCAGCTCTTAGGCCTTCGAGCTATGGTGTGGGAGAAATGGCTGCATGTTTGCACTTTGTGAGCTGGTCTGTGCGAAGAGTGAGAGTGAGCTTGCGAATGTGTATTGAGAGTGCTGGGAGGCAAGGCAAAAGTACATCCGCAGTGTCTGTCTGGGTGTGAAAGTGCTGGCAAGGGAAGGTGAGGACCAGCAAGAGCATTAAGCCCTTAGAAATATTAAGAGGGAAACATGGCTGTATGTTTTAAGTTTGTGAGCTGGTGTGTGCCGAGAGTGAGAGTGAGCTTGCGAATGTGTCTTGGCAGTGGTAGGAGGCAAGGCAAGGGGAGATTCTTAGTGTATGTTTGGCTGTGAAAGCACTGGCAAGGGAAGGTCAGAAACAGCAAGAGCTCTAAGCCCTTAGAGCTCTGGTGTGGGAGAAATGGCTGTATGTTTTAACTTTGTGAGCTGGTCTGTGCCGAGAGTGATAGTGAGCTTGAGAATGTGTATTGAGAGTGGTGGGAGGCAAGGCAAGGGGAGATTCTTAGTGTATGTTTGGCTGTGAAAGCACTGGCAAGGGAAGGTCAGAATCAGCAAGAGCTCTAAGCGCTTAGAGCTCTGGTGTGGGAGAAGTGGCTGTATGTTTTAACTTTGTGAGCTGGTGTGTGCCGAGAGTGAGAGTGAGCTTGAGAATGTGTCTTGGGAGTGGTGGGAGGCAAGGCAAGGGGAGATGCCAGGGGGGTGTCTGGCTGTGAGTGCGGTGGGAAGGGCAGTTGAATACAGCACCAGCTCTTAGGCCTTAGAGCTATGGTGTGGGAGAAATGGCTGTATGTTTTAACTTTGTGAGCTGGTGTGTGCCGAGAGTGAGAGTGAGCTTGAGAATGTGTCTTGGGAGTGGTGGGAGGCAAGGCAAGGGGAGATTCTTAGTGTATGTTTGGCTGTGAAAGCACTGGCAAGGGAAGGTCAGAAACAGCAAGAGCTCTAAGCGCTTAGAGCTCTGGTGTGGGAGAAATGAGTGTATGTTTTAACTTTGTGAGCTGGTGTGTGCCGAGAGTGAGAGTGAGCTTGCGAATGTGTCTTGGCAGTGGTAGGAGGCAAGGCAAGGGGAGATTCTTAGTGTATGTTTGGCTGTGAAAGCACTGGCAAGGGAAGGTCAGAAACAGCAAGAGCTCTAAGCTCTTAGAGCTCTGGTGTGGGAGAAATGAGTGTATGTTTTAACTTTGTGAGCTGGTCTGTGCCGAGAGTGAGAGTGAGCTTGCGAATCTCTCTTGGCAGTGGTAGGAGGCAAGGCAAGGGGAGATTCTTAGTGTATGTTTGGCTGTGAAAGCACTGGCAAGGGAAGGTCAGAAACAGCAAGAGCTCTAAGCCCTTAGAGCTCTGGTGTGGGAGAAATGGCTGTATGTTTTAACACTGGGAGCTGGTCTGTGCCGAGAGTGAGAGTGAGTTTGCGAATGTGTCTTGGCAGTGGTAGGAGGCAAGGCAAGGGGAGATTCTTAGTGTATGTTTGGCTGTGAAAGCACTGGCAAGGGAAGGTCAGAAACAGCAAGAGCTCTAAGCCCTTAGAGCTCTGGTGAGAGAGAAATGGCTGTATGTTTTAACTTTGTGAGCTGGTGTGTGCCGAGAGTGAGAGTGAGCTTGAGAATGTGTCTTGGCAGTGGTAGGAGGCAAGGCAAGGGGAGATTCTTAGTGTATGTTTGGCTGTGAAAGCACTGGCAAGGGAAGGTCAGAAACAGCAAGAGCTCTAAGCCCTTAGAGCTCTGGTGTGGGAGAAATGGCTGTATGTTTTAACTTTGTGAGCTGGTGTGTGCCGAGAGTGAGAGTGAGCTTGAGAATGTGTCTTGGCAGTGGTAGGAGGCAAGGCAAGGGGAGATTCTTAGTGTATGTTTGGCTGTGAAAGCACTGGCAAGGGAAGGTCAGAAACAGCAAGAGCTCTAAGCCCTTAGAGCTCTGGTGTGGGAGAAATGGCTGTATGTTTTAACACTGGGAGCTGGTCTGTGCCGAGAGTGAGAGTGAGTTTGCGAATGTGTCTTGGCAGTGGTAGGAGGCAAGGCAAGGGGAGATTCTTAGTGTATGTTTGGCTGTGAAAGCACTGGCAAGGGAAGGTCAGAAACAGCAAGAGCTCTAAGCCCTTAGAGCTCTGGTGAGAGAGAAATGGCTGTATGTTTTAACTTTGTGAGCTGGTGTGTGCCGAGAGTGAGAGTGAGCTTGAGAATGTGTCTTGGCAGTGGTAGGAGGCAAGGCAAGGGGAGATTCTTAGTGTATGTTTGGCTGTGAAAGCACTGGCAAGGGAAGGTCAGAAACAGCAAGAGCTCTAAGCCCTTAGAGCTCTGGTGTGGGAGAAATGGCTGTATGTTTTAACTTTGTGAGCTGGTGTGTGCCGAGAGTGAGAGTGAGCTTGAGAATGTGTCTTGGCAGTGGTAGGAGGCAAGGCAAGGGGAGATTCTTAGTGTATGTTTGGCTGTGAAAGCACTGGCAAGGGAAGGTCAGAAACAGCAAGAGCTCTAAGCGCTTAGAGCTCTGGTGTGGGAGAAGTGGCTGTATGTTTTAACTTTGTGAGCTGGTGTGTGCCGAGAGTGAGAGTGAGCTTGAGAATGTGTCTTGGGAGTGGTGGGAGGCAAGGCAAGGGGAGATGCCAGGGGGGTGTCTGGCTGTGAGTGCGGTGGGAAGGGCAGTTGAATACAGCACCAGCTCTTAGGCCTTCGAGCTATGGTGTGGGAGAAATGGCTGCATGTTTGCACTTTGTGAGCTGGTCTGTGCGAAGAGTGAGAGTGAGCTTGCGAATGTGTATTGAGAGTGCTGGGAGGCAAGGCAAAAGTACATCCGCAGTGTCTGTCTGGGTGTGAAAGTGCTGGCAAGGGAAGGTGAGGACCAGCAAGAGCATTAAGCCCTTAGAAATATTAAGAGGGAAACATGGCTGTATGTTTTAACTTTGTGAGCTGGTGTGTGCCGAGAGTGAGAGTGAGCTTGCGAATGTGTCTTGGCAGTGGTAGGAGGCAAGGCAAGGGGAGATTCTTAGTGTATGTTTTTCTGTGAAAGCACTGGCAAGGGAAGGTCAGAAACAGCAAGAGCTCTAAGCCCTTAGAGCTCTGGTGTGGGAGAAATGGCTGTATGTTTTAACTTTGTGAGCTGGTGTGTGCCGAGAGTGAGAGTGAGCTTGAGAATGTGTCTTGGCAGTGGCAGGAGGCAAGGCAAGGGGAGATTCTTAGTGTATGTTTTTCTGTGAAAGCACTGGCAAGGGAAGGTCAGAAACAGCAAGAGCTCTAAGCCCTTAGAGCTCTGGTGTGGGAGAAATGGCTGTATGTTTTAACTTTGTGAGCTGGTGTGTGCCGAGAGTGAGAGTGAGCTTGAGAATGTGTCTTGGCAGTGGCAGGAGGCAAGGCAAGGGGAGATTCTTAGTGTATGTTTGGCTGTGAAAGCACTGGCAAGGGAAGGTCAGAAACAGCAAGAGCTCTAAGCCCTTAGAGCTCTGGTGTGGGAGAAATGGCTGTATGTTTTAACTTTGTGAGCTGGTCTGTGCCGAGAGTGAGAGTGAGCTTGCGAATGTGTCTTGGCAGTGGCAGGAGGCAAGGCAAGGGGAGATTCTTAGTGTATGTTTGGCTGTGAAAGCACTGGCAAGGGAAGGTCAGAATCAGCAAGAGCTCTAAGCGCTTAGAGCTGTGGTGTGGGAGAAATGGCTGTATGTGTCTTGGCAGTGGCAGGAGGCAAGGCAAGGGGAGATTCTTAGTGTATGTTTGGCTGTGAAAGCACTGGCAAGGGAAGGTCAGAATCAGCAAGAGCTCTAAGCGCTTAGAGCTCTGGTGTGGGAGAAGTGGCTGTATGTTTTAACTTTGTGAGCTGGTGTGTGCCGAGAGTGAGAGTGAGCTTGAGAATGTGTCTTGGGAGTGGTGGGAGGCAAGGCAAGGGGAGATGCCAGGGGGGTGTCTGGCTGTGAGTGCGGTGGGAAGGGCAGTTGAATACAGCACCAGCTCTTAGGCCTTAGAGCTATGGTGTGGGAGAAATGGCTGTATGTTTTAACTTTGTGAGCTGGTGTGTGCCGAGAGTGAGTATGAGCTTGCGAATGTGTGTTGGCAGTGGTAGGAGGCAAGGCAAGGGGAGATTCTTAGTGTATGTTTGGCTGTGAAAGCACTGGCAAGGGAAGGTCAGAATCAGCAAGAGCTCTAAGCGCTTAGAGCTCTGGTGTGGGAGAAATGGCTGTATGTTTTAACTTTGTGAGCTGGTGTGTGCCGAGAGTGAGAGTGAGCTTGAGAATGTGTCTTGGGAGTGGTGGGAGGCAAGGCAAGGGGAGATTCTTAGTGTATGTTTGGCTGTGAAAGCACTGGCAAGGGAAGGTCAGAAACAGCATGAGCTCTAAGCGCTTAGAGCTCTGGTGTGGGAGAAGTGGCTGTATGTTTTAACTTTGTGAGCTGGTGTGTGCCGAGAGTGAGAGTGAGCTTGAGAATGTGTCTTTGGAGTGGTGGGAGGCAAGGCAAGGGGTGATGCCAGGGGGGTGTCTGGCTGTGAGTGTGGTGGGAAGGGCAGTTGAATACAGCACCAGCTCTTAGGCCTTAGAGCTCTGGTGTGGGAGAAATGGCTGCATGTTTGCACTTTGTGAGCTGGTCTGTGCGAAGAGTGAGAGTGAGCTTGCGAATGTGTATTGAGAGTGCTGGGAGGCAAGGCAAAAGTACATCCGCAGTGTCTGTCTGGGTGTGAAAGTGCTGGCAAGGGAAGGTGAGGACCAGCAAGAGCATTAAGCCCTTAGAAATATTAAGAGGGAAACATGGCTGTATGTTTTAACTTTGTGAGCTGGTGTGTGCCGAGAGTGAGAGTGAGCTTGCGAATGTGTCTTGGCAGTGGTAGGAGGCAAGGCAAGGGGAGATTCTTAGTGTATATTTGGCTGTGAAAGCACTGGCAAGGGAAGGTCAGAAACAGCAGGAGCTCTAAGCCCTTAGAGCTCTGGTGTGGGAGAAATGGCTGTATGTTTTTACTTTGTGAGCTGGTGTGTGCCGAGAGTGAGAGTGAGCTTGAGAATGTGTCTTGGGAGTGGTGGGAGGCAAGGCAAGGGGAGATGCCAGGGGGGTGTCTGGCTGTGAGTGCGGTGGGAAGGGCAGTTGAATACAGCACCAGCTCTTAGGCCTTAGAGCTATGGTGTGGGAGAAATGGCTGTATGTTTTAACTTTGTGAGCTGGTCTGTGCCGAGAGTGAGAGTGAGCTTGCGAATGTCTGTTGGCAGTGGTAGGAGGCAAGGCAAGGGGAGATTCTTAGTGTATGTTTGGCTGTGAAAGCACTGGCAAGGGAAGGTCAGAAACAGCAAGAGCTCTAAGCCCTTAGAGCTCTGGTGAGAGAGAAATGGCTGTATGTTTTAACTTTGTGAGCTGGTGTGTGCCGAGAGTGAGAGTGAGCTTGAGAATGTGTCTTGGCAGGGCTAGGAGGCAAGGCAAAGGGAGATTCTTAGTGTATGTTTGGCTGTGAAAGCACTGGCAAGGGAAGGTCAGAATCAGCAAGAGCTCTAAGCGCTTAGAGCTCTGGTGTGGGAGAAGTGGCTGTATGTTTTAACTTTGTGAGCTGGTGTGTGCCGAGAGTGAGAGTGAGCTTGAGAATGTGTCTTGGGAGTGGTGGGAGGCAAGGCAAGGGGAGATGCCAGGGGGGTGTCTGGCTGTGAGTGCGGTGGGAAGGGCAGTTGAATACAGCACCAGCTCTTAGGCCTTAGAGCTATGGTGTGGGAGAAATGGCTGTATGTTTTAACTTTGTGAGCTGGTGTGTGCCGAGAGTGAGTATGAGCTTGCGAATGTGTGTTGGCAGTGGTAGGAGGCAAGGCAAGGGGAGATTCTTAGTGTATGTTTGGCTGTGAAAGCACTGGCAAGGGAAGGTCAGAATCAGCAAGAGCTCTAAGCGCTTAGAGCTCTGGTGTGGGAGAAATGGCTGTATGTTTTAACTTTGTGAGCTGGTGTGTGCCGAGAGTGAGAGTGAGCTTGAGAATGTGTCTTGGGAGTGGTGGGAGGCAAGGCAAGGGGAGATTCTTAGTGTATGTTTGGCTGTGAAAGCACTGGCAAGGGAAGGTCAGAAACAACAAGAGCTCTAAGCCCTTAGAGCTCTGGTGTGGGAGAAATGAGTGTATGTTTTAACTTTGTGAGCTGGTCTGTGCCGAGAGTGAGAGTGAGCTTGCGAATCTCTCTTGGCAGTGGTAGGAGGCAAGGCAAGGGGAGATTCTTAGTGTATGTTTGGCTGTGAAAGCACTGGCAAGGGAAGGTCAGAAACAGCAAGAGCTCTAAGCCCTTAGAGCTCTGGTGTGGGAGAAATGGCTGTATGTTTTAACACTGGGAGCTGGTCTGTGCCGAGAGTGAGAGTGAGTTTGCGAATGTGTCTTGGCAGTGGTAGGAGGCAAGGCAAGGGGAGATTCTTAGTGTATGTTTGGCTGTGAAAGCACTGGCAAGGGAAGGTCAGAAACAGCAAGAGCTCTAAGCCCTTAGAGCTCTGGTGAGAGAGAAATGGCTGTATGTTTTAACTTTGTGAGCTGGTGTGTGCCGAGAGTGAGAGTGAGCTTGAGAATGTGTCTTGGCAGTGGTAGGAGGCAAGGCAAGGGGAGATTCTTAGTGTATGTTTTTCTGTGAAAGCACTGGCAAGGGAAGGTCAGAAACAGCAAGAGCTCTAAGCCCTTAGAGCTCTGGTGTGGGAGAAATGGCTGTATGTTTTAACTTTGTGAGCTGGTGTGTGCCGAGAGTGAGAGTGAGCTTGAGAATGTGTCTTGGCAGTGGCAGGAGGCAAGGCAAGGGGAGATTCTTAGTGTATGTTTGGCTGTGAAAGCACTGGCAAGGGAAGGTCAGAAACAGCAAGAGCTCTAAGCGCTTAGAGCTCTGGTGTGGGAGAAATGGCTGTATGTTTTAACTTTGTGAGCTGGTGTGTGCCGAGAGTGAGAGTGTGCTTGAGAATGTGTCTTGGGAGTGGTGGGAGGCAAGGCAAGGGGAGATGCCAGGGGGGTGTCTGGCTGTGAGTGCGGTGGGAAGGGCAGTTGAATACAGCACCAGCTCTTAGGCCTTAGAGCTCTGGTGTGGGAGAAATGGCTGTATGTTTTAACTTTGTGAGCTGGTGTGTGCCGAGAGTGAGAGTGAGCTTGAGAATGT
This sequence comes from Pelecanus crispus, assembly GCF_030463565.1. Lineage (NCBI taxonomy): Eukaryota > Metazoa > Chordata > Aves > Pelecaniformes > Pelecanidae > Pelecanus > Pelecanus crispus. Next base: position 90,157,011 of record NC_134643.1, on the reverse strand, counting down.
GTCTTGGCAGGGCTAGGAGGCAAGGCAAAGGGAGATTCTTAGTGTATGTTTGGCTGTGAAAGCACTGGCAAGGGAAGGTCAGAATCAGCAAGAGCTCTAAGCGCTTAGAGCTCTGGTGTGGGAGAAATGGCTGTATGTTTTAACTTCGTGAGCTGGTCTGTGCCGAGAGTCAGAGTGAGCTTGAGAATGTGTCTTGGGAGTGGTGGGAGGCAAGGCAAGGGGAGATGCCAGGGGGGTGTCTGGCTGTGAGTGCGGTGGGAAGGGCAGTTGAATACAGCACCAGCTCTTAGGCCTTGGAGCTCTGGTGTGGGAGAAATGGCTGCATGTTTGCACTTTGTGAGCTGGTCTGTGCGAAGAGTGAGAGTGAGCTTGCGAATGTGTTTTGAGAGTGCTGGGAGGCAAGGCAAAAGTACATCCGCAGTGTCTGTCTGGGTGTGAAAGTGCTGGCAAGGGAAGGTGAGGACCAGCAAGAGCATTAAGCCCTTAGAAATATTAAGAGGGAAACATGGCTGTATGTTTTAAGTTTGTGAGCTGGTGTGTGCCGAGAGTGAGAGTGAGCTTGCGAATGTGTCTTGGCAGTGGTAGGAGGCAAGGCAAGGGGAGATTCTTAGTGTATATTTGGCTGTGAAAGCACTGGCAAGGGAAGGTCAGAAACAGCAGGAGCTCTAAGCCCTTAGAGCTCTGGTGTGGGAGAAATGGCTGTATGTTTTTACTTTGTGAGCTGGTGTGTGCCGAGAGTGAGAGTGAGCTTGAGAATGTGTATTGAGAGTGGTGGGAGGCAAGGCAAGGGGAGATGCCAGGGGGGTGTCTGGCTGTGAGTGCGGTGGGAAGGGCAGTTGAATACAGCACCAGCTCTTAGGCCTTAGAGCTATGGTGTGGGAGAAATGGCTGTATGTTTTAACTTTGTGAGCTGGTCTGTGCCGAGAGTGAGAGTGAGCTTGCGAATGTCTGTTGGCAGTGGTAGGAGGCAAGGCAAGGGGAGATTCTTAGTGTATGTTTGGCTGTGAAAGCACTGGCAAGGGAAGGTCAGAAACAGCAAGAGCTCTAAGCCCTTAGAGCTCTGGTGAGAGAGAAATGGCTGTATGTTTTAACTTTGTGAGCTGGTGTGTGCCGAGAGTGAGAGTGAGCTTGAGAATGTGTCTTGGCAGGGCTAGGAGGCAAGGCAAAGGGAGATTCTTAGTGTATGTTTGGCTGTGAAAGCACTGGCAAGGGAAGGTCAGAATCAGCAAGAGCTCTAAGCGCTTAGAGCTCTGGTGTGGGAGAAATGGCTGTATGTTTTAACTTCGTGAGCTGGTCTGTGCCGAGAGTGAGAGTGAGCTTGAGAATGTGTCTTGGGAGTGGTGGGAGGCAAGGCAAGGGGAGATGCCAGGGGGGTGTCTGGCTGTGAGTGCGGTGGGAAGGGCAGTTGAATACAGCACCAGCTCTTAGGCCTTCGAGCTATGGTGTGGGAGAAATGGCTGCATGTTTGCACTTTGTGAGCTGGTCTGTGCGAAGAGTGAGAGTGAGCTTGCGAATGTGTATTGAGAGTGCTGGGAGGCAAGGCAAAAGTACATCCGCAGTGTCTGTCTGGGTGTGAAAGTGCTGGCAAGGGAAGGTGAGGACCAGCAAGAGCATTAAGCCCTTAGAAATATTAAGAGGGAAACATGGCTGTATGTTTTAAGTTTGTGAGCTGGTGTGTGCCGAGAGTGAGAGTGAGCTTGCGAATGTGTCTTGGCAGTGGTAGGAGGCAAGGCAAGGGGAGATTCTTAGTGTATGTTTGGCTGTGAAAGCACTGGCAAGGGAAGGTCAGAAACAGCAAGAGCTCTAAGCCCTTAGAGCTCTGGTGAGAGAGAAATGGCTGTATGTTTTAACTTTGTGAGCTGGTCTGTGCCGAGAGTGATAGTGAGCTTGAGAATGTGTCTTGGCAGGGCTAGGAGGCAAGGCAAGGGGAGATTCTTAGTGTATGTTTGGCTGTGAAAGCACTGGCAAGGGAAGGTCAGAATCAGCAAGAGCTCTAAGCGCTTAGAGCTCTGGTGTGGGAGAAGTGGCTGTATGTTTTAACTTTGTGAGCTGGTGTGTGCCGAGAGTGAGAGTGAGCTTGAGAATGTGTCTTGGGAGTGGTGGGAGGCAAGGCAAGGGGAGATGCCAGGGGGGTGTCTGGCTGTGAGTGCGGTGGGAAGGGCAGTTGAATACAGCACCAGCTCTTAGGCCTTAGAGCTATGGTGTGGGAGAAATGGCTGTATGTTTTAACTTTGTGAGCTGGTGTGTGCCGAGAGTGAGTATGAGCTTGCGAATGTGTGTTGGCAGTGGTAGGAGGCAAGGCAAGGGGAGATTCTTAGTGTATGTTTGGCTGTGAAAGCACTGGCAAGGGAAGGTCAGAATCAGCAAGAGCTCTAAGCGCTTAGAGCTCTGGTGTGGGAGAAATGGCTGTATGTTTTAACTTTGTGAGCTGGTGTGTGCCGAGAGTGAGAGTGAGCTTGAGAATGTGTCTTGGGAGTGGTGGGAGGCAAGGGAAGGGGAGATTCTTAGTGTATGTTTGGCTGTGAAAGCACTGGCAAGGGAAGGTCAGAAACAGCAAGAGCTCTAAGCGCTTAGAGCTCTGGTGTGGGAGAAGTGGCTGGATGTTTTAACTTTGTGAGCTGGTGTGTGCCGAGAGTGAGAGTGAGCTTGAGAATGTGTCTTGGGAGTGGTGGGAGGCAAGGCAAGGGGTGATGCCAGGGGGGTGTCTGGCTGTGAGTGTGGTGGGAAGGGCAGTTGAATACAGCACCAGCTCTTAGGCCTTAGAGCTCTGGTGTGGGAGAAATGGCTGCATGTTTGCACTTTGTGAGCTGGTCTGTGCGAAGAGTGAGAGTGAGCTTGCGAATGTGTATTGAGAGTGCTGGGAGGCAAGGCAAAAGTACATCCGCAGTGTCTGTCTGGGTGTGAAAGTGCTGGCAAGGGAAGGTGAGGACCAGCAAGAGCATTAAGCCCTTAGAAATATTAAGAGGGAAACATGGCTGTATGTTTTAACTTTGTGAGCTGGTGTGTGCCGAGAGTGAGAGTGAGCTTGCGAATGTGTCTTGGCAGTGGTAGGAGGCAAGGCAAGGGGAGATTCTTAGTGTATATTTGGCTGTGAAAGCACTGGCAAGGGAAGGTCAGAAACAGCAGGAGCTCTAAGCCCTTAGAGCTCTGGTGTGGGAGAAATGGCTGTATGTTTTAACTTTGTGAGCTGGTGTGTGCCGAGAGTGAGAGTGAGCTTGAGAATGTGTATTGAGAGTGGTGGGAGGCAAGGCAAGGGGAGATGCCAGGGGGGTGTCTGGCTGTGAGTGCGGTGGGAAGGGCAGTTGAATACAGCACCAGCTCTTAGGCCTTAGAGCTATGGTGTGGGAGAAATGGCTGTATGTTTTAACTTTGTGAGCTGGTCTGTGCCGAGAGTGAGAGTGAGCTTGCGAATGTCTGTTGGCAGTGGTAGGAGGCAAGGCAAGGGGAGATTCTTAGTGTATGTTTGGCTGTGAAAGCACTGGCAAGGGAAGGTCAGAAACAGCAAGAGCTCTAAGCCCTTAGAGCTCTGGTGAGAGAGAAATGGCTGTATGTTTTAACTTTGTGAGCTGGTGTGTGCCGAGAGTGAGAGTGAGCTTGAGAATGTGTCTTGGCAGGGCTAGGAGGCAAGGCAAAGGGAGATTCTTAGTGTATGTTTGGCTGTGAAAGCACTGGCAAGGGAAGGTCAGAATCAGCAAGAGCTCTAAGCGCTTAGAGCTCTGGTGTGGGAGAAATGGCTGTATGTTTTAACTTCGTGAGCTGGTCTGTGCCGAGAGTCAGAGTGAGCTTGAGAATGTGTCTTGGGAGTGGTGGGAGGCAAGGCAAGGGGAGATGCCAGGGGGGTGTCTGGCTGTGAGTGCGGTGGGAAGGGCAGTTGAATACAGCACCAGCTCTTAGGCCTTCGAGCTATGGTGTGGGAGAAATGGCTGCATGTTTGCACTTTGTGAGCTGGTCTGTGCGAAGAGTGAGAGTGAGCTTGCGAATGTGTATTGAGAGTGCTGGGAGGCAAGGCAAAAGTACATCCGCAGTGTCTGTCTGGGTGTGAAAGTGCTGGCAAGGGAAGGTGAGGACCAGCAAGAGCATTAAGCCCTTAGAAATATTAAGAGGGAAACATGGCTGTATGTTTTAAGTTTGTGAGCTGGTGTGTGCCGAGAGTGAGAGTGAGCTTGCGAATGTGTCTTGGCAGTGGTAGGAGGCAAGGCAAGGGGAGATTCTTAGTGTATGTTTGGCTGTGAAAGCACTGGCAAGGGAAGGTCAGAAACAGCAAGAGCTCTAAGCCCTTAGAGCTCTGGTGTGGGAGAAATGGCTGGATGTTTTAACTTTGTGAGCTGGTCTGTGCCGAGAGTGATAGTGAGCTTGAGAATGTGTATTGAGAGTGGTGGGAGGCAAGGCAAGGGGAGATTCTTAGTGTATGTTTGGCTGTGAAAGCACTGGCAAGGGAAGGTCAGAATCAGCAAGAGCTCTAAGCGCTTAGAGCTCTGGTGTGGGAGAAGTGGCTGTATGTTTTAACTTTGTGAGCTGGTGTGTGCCGAGAGTGAGAGTGAGCTTGAGAATGTGTCTTGGGAGTGGTGGGAGGCAAGGCAAGGGGAGATGCCAGGGGGGTGTCTGGCTGTGAGTGCGGTGGGAAGGGCAGTTGAATACAGCACCAGCTCTTAGGCCTTAGAGCTATGGTGTGGGAGAAATGGCTGTATGTTTTAACTTTGTGAGCTGGTGTGTGCCGAGAGTGAGTATGAGCTTGCGAATGTGTGTTGGCAGTGGTAGGAGGCAAGGCAAGGGGAGATTCTTAGTGTATGTTTGGCTGTGAAAGCACTGGCAAGGGAAGGTCAGAATCAGCAAGAGCTCTAAGCGCTTAGAGCTCTGGTGTGGGAGAAATGGCTGTATGTTTTAACTTTGTGAGCTGGTGTGTGCCGAGAGTGAGAGTGAGCTTGAGAATGTGTCTTGGGAGTGGTGGGAGGCAAGGCAAGGGGAGATTCTTAGTGTATGTTTGGCTGTGAAAGCACTGGCAAGGGAAGGTCAGAAACAGCAAGAGCTCTAAGCGCTTAGAGCTCTGGTGTGGGAGAAGTGGCTGTATGTTTTAACTTTGTGAGCTGGTGTGTGCCGAGAGTGAGAGTGAGCTTGAGAATGTGTCTTGGGAGTGGTGGGAGGCAAGGCAAGGGGAGATGCCAGGGGGGTGTCTGGCTGTGAGTGTGGTGGGAAGGGCAGTTGAATACAGCACCAGCTCTTAGGCCTTAGAGCTCTGGTGTGGGAGAAATGGCTGCATGTTTGCACTTTGTGAGCTGGTCTGTGCGAAGAGTGAGAGTGAGCTTGCGAATGTGTATTGAGAGTGCTGGGAGGCAAGGCAAAAGTACATCCGCAGTGTCTGTCTGGGTGTGAAAGTGCTGGCAAGGGAAGGTGAGGACCAGCAAGAGCATTAAGCCCTTAGAAATATTAAGAGGGAAACATGGCTGTATGTTTTAACTTTGTGAGCTGGTGTGTGCCGAGAGTGAGAGTGAGCTTGCGAATGTGTCTTGGCAGTGGTAGGAGGCAAGGCAAGGGGAGATTCTTAGTGTATGTTTGGCTGTGAAAGCACTGGCAATGGAAGGTCAGAATCAGCAAGAGCTCTAAGCCCTTAGAGCTCTGGTGTGGGAGAAATGAGTGTATGTTTTAACTTTGTGAGCTGGTCTGTGCCGAGAGTGAGAGTGAGCTTGCGAATGTGTCTTGGCAGTGGCAGGAGGCAAGGCAAGGGGAGATTCTTAGTGTATGTTTTTCTGTGAAAGCACTGGCAAGGGAAGGTCAGAAACAGCAAGAGCTCTAAGCCCTTAGAGCTCTGGTGTGGGAGAAATGGCTGTATGTTTTAACTTTGTGAGCTGGTCTGTGCCGAGAGTGAGAGTGAGCTTGCGAATGTGTCTTGGCAGTGGCAGGAGGCAAGGCAAGGGGAGATTCTTAGTGTATGTTTGGCTGTGAAAGCACTGGCAAGGGAAGGTCAGAATCAGCAAGAGCTCTAAGCGCTTAGAGCTGTGGTGTGGGAGAAATGGCTGTATGTGTCTTGGCAGTGGCAGGAGGCAAGGCAAGGGGAGATTCTTAGTGTATGTTTGGCTGTGAAAGCACTGGCAAGGGAAGGTCAGAAACAGCAAGAGCTCTAAGCCCTTAGAGCTCTGGTGAGAGAGAAATGGCTGTATGTTTTAACTTTGTGAGCTGGTGTGTGCCGAGAGTGAGAGTGAGCTTGAGAATGTGTCTTGGCAGTGGTAGGAGGCAAGGCAAGGGGAGATTCTTAGTGTATGTTTTTCTGTGAAAGCACTGGCAAGGGAAGGTCAGAAACAGCAAGAGCTCTAAGCCCTTAGAGCTCTGGTGTGGGAGAAATGGCTGTATGTTTTAACTTTGTGAGCTGGTGTGTGCCGAGAGTGAGAGTGAGCTTGAGAATGTGTCTTGGCAGTGGTAGGAGGCAAGGCAAGGGGAGATTCTTAGTGTATGTTTGGCTGTGAAAGCACTGGCAAGGGAAGGTCAGAAACAGCAAGAGCTCTAAGCCCTTAGAGCTCTGGTGTGGGAGAAATGGCTGTATGTTTTAACACTGGGAGCTGGTCTGTGCCGAGAGTGAGAGTGAGTTTGCGAATGTGTCTTGGCAGTGGTAGGAGGCAAGGCAAGGGGAGATTCTTAGTGTATGTTTGGCTGTGAAAGCACTGGCAAGGGAAGGTCAGAAACAGCAAGAGCTCTAAGCGCTTAGAGCTCTGGTGTGGGAGAAGTGGCTGTATGTTTTAACTTTGTGAGCTGGTGTGTGCCGAGAGTGAGAGTGAGCTTGAGAATGTGTCTTGGGAGTGGTGGGAGGCAATGCAAGGGGAGATGCCAGGGGGGTGTCTGGCTGTGAGTGCGGTGGGAAGGGCAGTTGAATACAGCACCAGCTCTTAGGCCTTCGAGCTATGGTGTGGGAGAAATGGCTGCATGTTTGCACTTTGTGAGCTGGTCTGTGCGAAGAGTGAGAGTGAGCTTGCGAATGTGTATTGAGAGTGCTGGGAGGCAAGGCAAAAGTACATCCGCAGTGTCTGTCTGGGTGTGAAAGTGCTGGCAAGGGAAGGTGAGGACCAGCAAGAGCATTAAGCCCTTAGAAATATTAAGAGGGAAACATGGCTGTATGTTTTAACTTTGTGAGCTGGTGTGTGCCGAGAGTGAGAGTGAGCTTGCGAATGTGTCTTGGCAGTGGTAGGAGGCAAGGCAAGGGGAGATTCTTAGTGTATATTTGGCTGTGAAAGCACTGGCAAGGGAAGGTCAGAAACAGCAGGAGCTCTAAGCCCTTAGAGCTCTGGTGTGGGAGAAATGGCTGTATGTTTTTACTTTGTGAGCTGGTGTGTGCCGAGAGTGAGAGTGAGCTTGAGAATGTGTATTGAGAGTGGTGGGAGGCAAGGCAAGGGGAGATGCCAGGGGGGTGTCTGGCTGTGAGTGCGGTGGGAAGGGCAGTTGAATACAGCACCAGCTCTTAGGCCTTAGAGCTATGGTGTGGGAGAAATGGCTGTATGTTTTAACTTTGTGAGCTGGTCTGTGCCGAGAGTGAGAGTGAGCTTGCGAATGTCTGTTGGCAGTGGTAGGAGGCAAGGCAAGGGGAGATTCTTAGTGTATGTTTGGCTGTGAAAGCACTGGCAAGGGAAGGTCAGAAACAGCAAGAGCTCTAAGCCCTTAGAGCTCTGGTGAGAGAGAAATGGCTGTATGTTTTAACTTTGTGAGCTGGTGTGTGCCGAGAGTGAGAGTGAGCTTGAGAATGTGTCTTGGCAGGGCTAGGAGGCAAGGCAAAGGGAGATTCTTAGTGTATGTTTGGCTGTGAAAGCACTGGCAAGGGAAGGTCAGAATCAGCAAGAGCTCTAAGCGCTTAGAGCTCTGGTGTGGGAGAAATGGCTGTATGTTTTAACTTTGTGAGCTGGTGTGTGCCGAGAGTGAGAGTGAGCTTGAGAATGTGTCTTGGGAGTGGTGGGAGGCAAGGCAAGGGGAGATGCCAGGGGGGTGTCTGGCTGTGAGTGCGGTGGGAAGGGCAGTTGAATACAGCACCAGCTCTTAGGCCTTCGAGCTATGGTGTGGGAGAAATGGCTGCATGTTTGCACTTTGTGAGCTGGTCTGTGCGAAGAGTGAGAGTGAGCTTGCGAATGTGTATTGAGAGTGCTGGGAGGCAAGGCAAAAGTACATCCGCAGTGTCTGTCTGGGTGTGAAAGTGCTGGCAAGGGAAGGTGAGGACCAGCAAGAGCATTAAGCCCTTAGAAATATTAAGAGGGAAACATGGCTGTATGTTTTAAGTTTGTGAGCTGGTGTGTGCCGAGAGTGAGAGTGAGCTTGCGAATGTGTCTTGGCAGTGGTAGGAGGCAAGGCAAGGGGAGATTCTTAGTGTATGTTTGGCTGTGAAAGCACTGGCAAGGGAAGGTCAGAAACAGCAAGAGCTCTAAGCCCTTAGAGCTCTGGTGTGGGAGAAATGGCTGTATGTTTTAACTTTGTGAGCTGGTCTGTGCCGAGAGTGATAGTGAGCTTGAGAATGTGTATTGAGAGTGGTGGGAGGCAAGGCAAGGGGAGATTCTTAGTGTATGTTTGGCTGTGAAAGCACTGGCAAGGGAAGGTCAGAATCAGCAAGAGCTCTAAGCGCTTAGAGCTCTGGTGTGGGAGAAGTGGCTGTATGTTTTAACTTTGTGAGCTGGTGTGTGCCGAGAGTGAGAGTGAGCTTGAGAATGTGTCTTGGGAGTGGTGGGAGGCAAGGCAAGGGGAGATGCCAGGGGGGTGTCTGGCTGTGAGTGCGGTGGGAAGGGCAGTTGAATACAGCACCAGCTCTTAGGCCTTAGAGCTATGGTGTGGGAGAAATGGCTGTATGTTTTAACTTTGTGAGCTGGTGTGTGCCGAGAGTGAGTATGAGCTTGCGAATGTGTGTTGGCAGTGGTAGGAGGCAAGGCAAGGGGAGATTCTTAGTGTATGTTTGGCTGTGAAAGCACTGGCAAGGGAAGGTCAGAATCAGCAAGAGCTCTAAGCGCTTAGAGCTCTGGTGTGGGAGAAATGGCTGTATGTTTTAACTTTGTGAGCTGGTGTGTGCCGAGAGTGAGAGTGAGCTTGAGAATGTGTCTTGGGAGTGGTGGGAGGCAAGGCAAGGGGAGATTCTTAGTGTATGTTTGGCTGTGAAAGCACTGGCAAGGGAAGGTCAGAAACAGCAAGAGCTCTAAGCGCTTAGAGCTCTGGTGTGGGAGAAGTGGCTGTATGTTTTAACTTTGTGAGCTGGTGTGTGCCGAGAGTGAGAGTGAGCTTGAGAATGTGTCTTGGGAGTGGTGGGAGGCAAGGCAAGGGGAGATGCCAGGGGGGTGTCTGGCTGTGAGTGTGGTGGGAAGGGCAGTTGAATACAGCACCAGCTCTTAGGCCTTAGAGCTCTGGTGTGGGAGAAATGGCTGCATGTTTGCACTTTGTGAGCTGGTCTGTGCGAAGAGTGAGAGTGAGCTTGCGAATGTGTATTGAGAGTGCTGGGAGGCAAGGCAAAAGTACATCCGCAGTGTCTGTCTGGGTGTGAAAGTGCTGGCAAGGGAAGGTGAGGACCAGCAAGAGCATTAAGCCCTTAGAAATATTAAGAGGGAAACATGGCTGTATGTTTTAACTTTGTGAGCTGGTGTGTGCCGAGAGTGAGAGTGAGCTTGCGAATGTGTCTTGGCAGTGGTAGGAGGCAAGGCAAGGGGAGATTCTTAGTGTATGTTTGGCTGTGAAAGCACTGGCAATGGAAGGTCAGAATCAGCAAGAGCTCTATCCCTTAGAGCTCTGGTGTGGGAGAAATGAGTGTATGTTTTAACTTTGTGAGCTGGTCTGTGCCGAGAGTGAGAGTGAGCTTGCGAATGTGTCTTGGCAGTGGCAGGAGGCAAGGCAAGGGGAGATTCTTAGTGTATGTTTTTCTGTGAAAGCACTGGCAAGGGAAGGTCAGAAACAGCAAGAGCTCTAAGCCCTTAGAGCTCTGGTGTGGGAGAAATGGCTGTATGTTTTAACTTTGTGAGCTGGTCTGTGCCGAGAGTGAGAGTGAGCTTGCGAATGTGTCTTGGCAGTGGCAGGATGCAAGGCAAGGGGAGATTCTTAGTGTATGTTTGGCTTTGAAAGCACTGGCAAGGGAAGGTCAGAATCAGCAAGAGCTCTAAGCGCTTAGAGCTGTGGTGTGGGAGAAATGGCTGTATGTGTCTTGGCAGTGGCAGGAGGCAAGGCAAGGGGAGATTCTTAGTGTATGTTTGGCTGTGAAAGCACTGGCAAGGGAAGGTCAGAAACAGCAAGATCTCTAAGCCCTTAGAGCTCTGGTGAGAGAGAAATGGCTGTATGTTTTAACTTTGTGAGCTGGTGTGTGCCGAGAGTGAGAGTGAGCTTGAGAATGTGTCTTGGCAGTGGTAGGAGGCAAGGCAAGGGGAGATTCTTAGTGTATGTTTTTCTGTGAAAGCACTGGCAAGGGAAGGTCAGAAACAGCAAGAGCTCTAAGCCCTTAGAGCTCTGGTGTGGGAGAAATGGCTGTATGTTTTAACTTTGTGAGCTGGTGTGTGCCGAGAGTGAGAGTGAGCTTGAGAATGTGTCTTGGCAGTGGTAGGAGGCAAGGCAAGGGGAGATTCTTAGTGTATGTTTGGCTGTGAAAGCACTGGCAAGGGAAGGTCAGAAACAGCAAGAGCTCTAAGCCCTTAGAGCTCTGGTGTGGGAGAAATGGCTGTATGTTTTAACACTGGGAGCTGGTCTGTGCCGAGAGTGAGAGTGAGTTTGCGAATGTGTCTTGGCAGTGGTAGGAGGCAAGGCAAGGGGAGATTCTTAGTGTATGTTTGGCTGTGAAAGCACTGGCAAGGGAAGGTCAGAAACAGCAAGAGCTCTAAGCGCTTAGAGCTCTGGTGTGGGAGAAGTGGCTGTATGTTTTAACTTTGTGAGCTGGTGTGTGCCGAGAGTGAGAGTGAGCTTGAGAATGTGTCTTGGGAGTGGTGGGAGGCAATGCAAGGGGAGATGCCAGGGGGGTGTCTGGCTGTGAGTGCGGTGGGAAGGGCAGTTGAATACAGCACCAGCTCTTAGGCCTTCGAGCTATGGTGTGGGAGAAATGGCTGCATGTTTGCACTTTGTGAGCTGGTCTGTGCGAAGAGTGAGAGTGAGCTTGCGAATGTGTATTGAGAGTGCTGGGAGGCAAGGCAAAAGTACATCCGCAGTGTCTGTCTGGGTGTGAAAGTGCTGGCAAGGGAAGGTGAGGACCAGCAAGAGCATTAAGCCCTTAGAAATATTAAGAGGGAAACATGGCTGTATGTTTTAAGTTTGTGAGCTGGTGTGTGCCGAGAGTGAGAGTGAGCTTGCGAATGTGTCTTGGCAGTGGTAGGAGGCAAGGCAAGGGGAGATTCTTAGTGTATGTTTGGCTGTGAAAGCACTGGCAAGGGAAGGTCAGAAACAGCAAGAGCTCTAAGCCCTTAGAGCTCTGGTGAGAGAGAAATGGCTGTATGTTTTAACTTTGTGAGCTGGTCTGTGCCGAGAGTGATAGTGAGCTTGAGAATGTGTCTTGGCAGGGCTAGGAGGCAAGGCAAGGGGAGATTCTTAGTGTATGTTTGGCTGTGAAAGCACTGGCAAGGGAAGGTCAGAATCAGCAAGAGCTCTAAGCGCTTAGAGCTCTGGTGTGGGAGAAATGGCTGTATGTTTTAACTTCGTGAGCTGGTCTGTGCCCAGAGTGAGAGTGAGCTTGAGAATGTGTATTGAGAGTGGTGGGAGGCAAGGCAAGGGGAGATGCCCGGGGGGTGTCTGGCTGTGAGTGCGGTGGGAAGGGCAGTTGAATACAGCACCAGCTCTTAGGCCTTAGAGCTATGGTGTGGGAGAAATGGCTGCATGTTTGCACTTTGTGAGCTGGTCTGTGAGAAGAGTGAGAGTGAGCTTGCGAATGTGTATTGAGAGTGCTGGGAGGCAAGGCAAAAGTACATCCGCAGTGTCTGTCTGGGTGTGAAAGTGCTGGCAAGGGAAGGTGAGGACCAGCAAGAGCATTAAGCCCTTAGAAATATTAAGAGGGAAACATGGCTGTATGTTTTAAGTTTGTGAGCTGGTCTGTGCCGAGAGTGAGAGTGAGCTTGCGAATGTGTCTTGGCAGTGGTAGGAGGCAAGGCAAGGGGAGATTCTTAGTGTATGTTTGGCTGTGAAAGCACTGGCAATGGAAGGTCAGAATCAGCAAGAGCTCTAAGCCCTTAGAGCTCTGGTGTGGGAGAAATGAGTGTATGTTTTAACTTTGTGAGCTGGTCTGTGCCGAGAGTGAGAGTGAGCTTGCGAATGTGTCTTGGCAGTGGCAGGAGGCAAGGCAAGGGGAGATTCTTAGTGTATGTTTTTCTGTGAAAGCACTGGCAAGGGAAGGTCAGAAACAGCAAGAGCTCTAAGCCCTTAGAGCTCTGGTGTGGGAGAAATGGCTGTATGTTTTAACTTTGTGAGCTGGTCTGTGCCGAGAGTGAGAGTGAGCTTGCGAATGTGTCTTGGCAGTGGCAGGAGGCAAGGCAAGGGGAGATTCTTAGTGTATGTTTGGCTGTGAAAGCACTGGCAAGGGAAGGTCAGAATCAGCAAGAGCTCTAAGCGCTTAGAGCTCTGGTGTGGGAGAAATGGCTGTATGTTTTAACTTTGTGAGCTGGTGTGTGCCGAGAGTGAGAGTGAGCTTGAGAATGTGTCTTGGGAGTGGTGGGAGGCAAGGCAAGGGGAGATGCCAGGGGGGTGTCTGGCTGTGAGTGCGGTGGGAAGGGCAGTTGAATACAGCACCAGCTCTTAGGCCTTCGAGCTCTGGTGTGGGAGAAATGGCTGTATGTTTTAACTTTGTGAGCTGGTGTGTGCCGAGAGTGAGAGTGAGCTTGAGAATGTCTGTTGGCAGTGGTAGGAGGCAAGGCAAGGGGAGATTCTTAGTGTATGTTTGGCTGTGAAAGCACTGGCAAGGGAAGGTCAGAATCAGCAAGAGCTCTAAGCGCTTAGAGCTCTGGTGTGGGAGAAATGGCTGTATGTTTTAACTTTGTGAGCTGGTGTGTGCCGAGAGTGAGAGTGAGCTTGAGAATGTGTCTTGGGAGTGGTGGGAGGCAAGGCAAGGGGAGATGCCAGGGGGGTGTCTGGCTGTGAGTGCGGTGGGAAGGGCAGTTGAATACAGCACCAGCTCTTAGGCCTTCGAGCTATGGTGTGGGAGAAATGGCTGCATGTTTGCACTTTGTGAGCTGGTCTGTGCGAAGAGTGAGAGTGAGCTTGCGAATGTGTATTGAGAGTGCTGGGAGGCAAGGCAAAAGTACATCCGCAGTGTCTGTCTGGGTGTGAAAGTGCTGGCAAGGGAAGGTGAGGACCAGCAAGAGCATTAAGCCCTTAGAAATATTAAGAGGGAAACATGGCTGTATGTTTTAAGTTTGTGAGCTGGTGTGTGCCGAGAGTGAGAGTGAGCTTGAGAATGTGTCTTGGCAGTGGTAGGAGGCAAGGCAAGGGGAGATTCTTAGTGTATGTTTGGCTGTGAAAGCACTGGCAAGGGAAGGTCAGAAACAGCAAGAGCTCTAAGCCCTTAGAGCTCTGGTGTGGGAGAAATGGCTGTATGTTTTAACACTGGGAGCTGGTCTGTGCCGAGAGTGAGAGTGAGTTTGCGAATGTGTCTTGGCAGTGGTAGGAGGCAAGGCAAGGGGAGATTCTTAGTGTATGTTTGGCTGTGAAAGCACTGGCAAGGGAAGGTCAGAATCAGCAAGAGCTCTAAGCGCTTAGAGCTCTGGTGTGGGAGAAGTGGCTGTATGTTTTAACTTTGTGAGCTGGTGTGTGCCGAGAGTGAGAGTGAGCTTGAGAATGTGTCTTGGGAGTGGTGGGAGGCAAGGCAAGGGGAGATGCCAGGGGGGTGTCTGGCTGTGAGTGCGGTGGGAAGGGCAGTTGAATACAGCACCAGCTCTTAGGCCTTAGAGCTATGGTGTGGGAGAAATGGCTGTATGTTTTAACTTTGTGAGCTGGTGTGTGCCGAGAGTGAGAGTGAGCTTGAGAATGTGTCTTGGGAGTGGTGGGAGGCAAGGCAAGGGGAGATTCTTAGTGTATGTTTGGCTGTGAAAGCACTGGCAAGGGAAGGTCAGAAACAGCAAGAGCTCTAAGCGCTTAGAGCTCTGGTGTGGGAGAAGTGGCTGTATGTTTTAACTTTGTGAGCTGGTGTGTGCCGAGAGTGAGAGTGAGCTTGAGAATGTGTCTTGGGAGTGGTGGGAGGCAAGGCAAGGGGTGATGCCAGGGGGGTGTCTGGCTGTGAGTGTGGTGGGAAGGGCAGTTGAATACAGCACCAGCTCTTAGGCCTTAGAGCTCTGGTGTGGGAGAAATGGCTGCATGTTTGCACTTTGTGAGCTGGTCTGTGCGAAGAGTGAGAGTGAGCTTGCGAATGTGTATTGAGAGTGCTGGGAGGCAAGGCAAAAGTACATCCGCAGTGTCTGTCTGGGTGTGAAAGTGCTGGCAAGGGAAGGTGAGGACCAGCAAGAGCATTAAGCCCTTAGAAATATTAAGAGGGAAACATGGCTGTATGTTTTAACTTTGTGAGCTGGTGTGTGCCGAGAGTGAGAGTGAGCTTGCGAATGTGTCTTGGCAGTGGTAGGAGGCAAGGCAAGGGGAGATTCTTAGTGTATATTTGGCTGTGAAAGCACTGGCAAGGGAAGGTCAGAAACAGCAGGAGCTCTAAGCCCTTAGAGCTCTGGTGTGGGAGAAATGGCTGTATGTTTTTACTTTGTGAGCTGGTGTGTGCCGAGAGTGAGCTTGAGAATGTGTCTTGGGAGTGGTGGGAGGCAAGGCAAGGGGAGATGCCAGGGGGGTGTCTGGCTGTGAGTGCGGTGGGAAGGGCAGTTGAATACAGCACCAGCTCTTAGGCCTTAGAGCTATGGTGTGGGAGAAATGGCTGTATGTTTTAACTTTGTGAGCTGGTCTGTGCCGAGAGTGAGAGTGAGCTTGCGAATGTCTGTTGGCAGTGGTAGGAGGCAAGGCAAGGGGAGATTCTTAGTGTATGTTTGGCTGTGAAAGCACTGGCAAGGGAAGGTCAGAAACAGCAAGAGCTCTAAGCCCTTAGAGCTCTGGTGAGAGAGAAATGGCTGTATGTTTTAACTTTGTGAGCTGGTGTGTGCCGAGAGTGAGAGTGAGCTTGAGAATGTGTCTTGGCAGGGCTAGGAGGCAAGGCAAAGGGAGATTCTTAGTGTATGTTTGGCTGTGAAAGCACTGGCAAGGGAAGGTCAGAATCAGCAAGAGCTCTAAGCGCTTAGAGCTCTGGTGTGGGAGAAATGGCTGTATGTTTTAACTTCGTGAGCTGGTCTGTGCCGAGAGTGAGAGTGAGCTTGAGAATGTGTCTTGGGAGTGGTGGGAGGCAAGGCAAGGGGAGATGCCAGGGGGGTGTCTGGCTGTGAGTGCGGTGGGAAGGGCAGTTGAATACAGCACCAGCTCTTAGGCCTTCGAGCTATGGTGTGGGAGAAATGGCTGCATGTTTGCACTTTGTGAGCTGGTCTGTGCGAAGAGTGAGAGTGAGCTTGCGAATGTGTATTGAGAGTGCTGGGAGGCAAGGCAAAAGTACATCCGCAGTGTCTGTCTGGGTGTGAAAGTGCTGGCAAGGGAAGGTGAGGACCAGCAAGAGCATTAAGCCCTTAGAAATATTAAGAGGGAAACATGGCTGTATGTTTTAAGTTTGTGAGCTGGTGTGTGCCGAGAGTGAGAGTGAGCTTGCGAATGTGTCTTGGCAGTGGTAGGAGGCAAGGCAAGGGGAGATTCTTAGTGTATGTTTGGCTGTGAAAGCACTGGCAAGGGAAGGTCAGAAACAGCAAGAGCTCTAAGCCCTTAGAGCTCTGGTGTGGGAGAAATGGCTGTATGTTTTAACTTTGTGAGCTGGTCTGTGCCGAGAGTGATAGTGAGCTTGAGAATGTGTATTGAGAGTGGTGGGAGGCAAGGCAAGGGGAGATTCTTAGTGTATGTTTGGCTGTGAAAGCACTGGCAAGGGAAGGTCAGAATCAGCAAGAGCTCTAAGCGCTTAGAGCTCTGGTGTGGGAGAAGTGGCTGTATGTTTTAACTTTGTGAGCTGGTGTGTGCCGAGAGTGAGAGTGAGCTTGAGAATGTGTCTTGGGAGTGGTGGGAGGCAAGGCAAGGGGAGATGCCAGGGGGGTGTCTGGCTGTGAGTGCGGTGGGAAGGGCAGTTGAATACAGCACCAGCTCTTAGGCCTTAGAGCTATGGTGTGGGAGAAATGGCTGTATGTTTTAACTTTGTGAGCTGGTGTGTGCCGAGAGTGAGTATGAGCTTGCGAATGTGTGTTGGCAGTGGTAGGAGGCAAGGCAAGGGGAGATTCTTAGTGTATGTTTGGCTGTGAAAGCACTGGCAAGGGAAGGTCAGAATCAGCAAGAGCTCTAAGCGCTTAGAGCTCTGGTGTGGGAGAAATGGCTGTATGTTTTAACTTTGTGAGCTGGTGTGTGCCGAGAGTGAGAGTGAGCTTGAGAATGTGTCTTGGGAGTGGTGGGAGGCAAGGCAAGGGGAGATTCTTAGTGTATGTTTGGCTGTGAAAGCACTGGCAAGGGAAGGTCAGAAACAGCAAGAGCTCTAAGCGCTTAGAGCTCTGGTGTGGGAGAAATGAGTGTATGTTTTAACTTTGTGAGCTGGTGTGTGCCGAGAGTGAGAGTGAGCTTGCGAATGTGTCTTGGCAGTGGTAGGAGGCAAGGCAAGGGGAGATTCTTAGTGTATGTTTGGCTGTGAAAGCACTGGCAAGGGAAGGTCAGAAACAGCAAGAGCTCTAAGCCCTTAGAGCTCTGGTGTGGGAGAAATGAGTGTATGTTTTAACTTTGTGAGCTGGTCTGTGCCGAGAGTGAGAGTGAGCTTGCGAATCTCTCTTGGCAGTGGTAGGAGGCAAGGCAAGGGGAGATTCTTAGTGTATGTTTGGCTGTGAAAGCACTGGCAAGGGAAGGTCAGAAACAGCAAGAGCTCTAAGCCCTTAGAGCTCTGGTGTGGGAGAAATGGCTGTATGTTTTAACACTGGGAGCTGGTGTGTGCCGAGAGTGAGAGTGAGTTTGCGAATGTGTCTTGGCAGTGGTAGGAGGCAAGGCAAGGGGAGATTCTTAGTGTATGTTTGGCTGTGAAAGCACTGGCAAGGGAAGGTCAGAAACAGCAAGAGCTCTAAGCCCTTAGAGCTCTGGTGAGAGAGAAATGGCTGTATGTTTTCACTTTGTGAGCTGGTGTGTGCCGAGAGTGAGAGTGAGCTTGAGAATGTGTCTTGGCAGTGGTAGGAGGCAAGGCAAGGGGAGATTCTTAGTGTATGTTTTTCTGTGAAAGCACTGGCAAGGGAAGGTCAGAAACAGCAAGAGCTCTAAGCCCTTAGAGCTCTGGTGTGGGAGAAATGGCTGTATGTTTTAACTTTGTGAGCTGGTGTGTGCCGAGAGTGAGAGTGAGCTTGAGAATGTGTCTTGGCAGTGGTAGGAGGCAAGGCAAGGGGAGATTCTTAGTGTATGTTTGGCTGTGAAAGCACTGGCAAGGGAAGGTCAGAAACAGCAAGAGCTCTAAGCCCTTAGAGCTCTGGTGTGGGAGAAATGGCTGTATGTTTTAACACTGGGAGCTGGTCTGTGCCGAGAGTGAGAGTGAGTTTGCGAATGTGTCTTGGCAGTGGTAGGAGGCAAGGCAAGGGGAGATTCTTAGTGTATGTTTGGCTGTGAAAGCACTGGCAAGGGAAGGTCAGAAACAGCAAGAGCTCTAAGCGCTTAGAGCTCTGGTGTGGGAGAAGTGGCTGTATGTTTTTACTTTGTGAGCTGGTGTGTGCCGAGAGTGAGAGTGAGCTTGCGAATGTGTCTTGGCAGTGGTAGGAGGCAAGGCAAGGGGAGATTCTTAGTGTATGTTTTTCTGTGAAAGCACTGGCAAGGGAAGGTCAGAAACAGCAAGAGCTCTAAGCCCTTAGAGCTCTGGTGTGGGAGAAATGGCTGTATGTTTTAACTTTGTGAGCTGGTGTGTGCCGAGAGTGAGAGTGAGCTTGAGAATGTGTCTTGGCAGTGGCAGGAGGCAAGGCAAGGGGAGATTCTTAGTGTATGTTTGGCTGTGAAAGCACTGGCAAGGGAAGGTCAGAAACAGCAAGAGCTCTAAGCCCTTAGAGCTCTGGTGTGGGAGAAATGGCTGTATGTTTTAACTTTGTGAGCTGGTCTGTGCCGAGAGTGAGAGTGTGCTTGAGAATGTGTCTTGGGAGTGGTGGGAGGCAAGGAAAGGGGAGATGCCAGGGGGGTGTCTGGCTGTGAGTGCGGTGGGAAGGGCAGTTGAATACAGCACCAGCTCTTAGGCCTTAGAGCTCTGGTGTGGGAGAAATGGCTGTATGTTTTAACTTTGTGAGCTGGTGTGTGCCGAGAGTGAGAGTGAGCTTGAGAATGTGTCTTGGCAGGGCTAGGAGGCAAGGCAAAGGGAGATTCTTAGTGTATGTTTGGCTGTGAAAGCACTGGCAAGGGAAGGTCAGAATCAGCAAGAGCTCTAAGCGCTTAGAGCTCTGGTGTGGGAGAAATGGCTGTATGTTTTAACTTCGTGAGCTGGTCTGTGCCGAGAGTGAGAGTGAGCTTGAGAATGTGTCTTGGGAGTGGTGGGAGGCAAGGCAAGGGGAGATGCCAGGGGGGTGTCTGGCTGTGAGTGCGGTGGGAAGGGCAGTTGAATACAGCACCAGCTCTTAGGCCTTAGAGCTCTGGTGTGGGAGAAATGGCTGCATGTTTGCACTTTGTGAGCTGGTCTGTGCGAAGAGTGAGAGTGAGCTTGCGAATGTGTATTGAGAGTGCTGGGAGGCAAGGCAAAAGTACATCCGCAGTGTCTGTCTGGGTGTGAAAGTGCTGGCAAGGGAAGGTGAGGACCAGCAAGAGCATTAAGCCCTTAGAAATATTAAGAGGGAAACATGGCTGTATGTTTTAAGTTTGTGAGCTGGTGTGTGCCGAGAGTGAGAGTGAGCTTGCGAATGTGTCTTGGCAGTGGTAGGAGGCAAGGCAAGGGGAGATTCTTAGTGTATGTTTGGCTGTGAAAGCACTGGCAAGGGAAGGTCAGAAACAGCAAGAGCTCTAAGCCCTTAGAGCTCTGGTGAGAGAGAAATGGCTGTATGTTTTAACTTTGTGAGCTGGTCTGTGCCGAGAGTGATAGTGAGCTTGAGAATGTGTCTTGGCAGGGCTAGGAGGCAAGGCAAGGGGAGATTCTTAGTGTATGTTTGGCTGTGAAAGCACTGGCAAGGGAAGGTCAGAATCAGCAAGAGCTCTAAGCGCTTAGAGCTCTGGTGTGGGAGAAGTGGCTGTATGTTTTAACTTTGTGAGCTGGTGTGTGCCGAGAGTGAGAGTGAGCTTGAGAATGTGTCTTGGGAGTGGTGGGAGGCAAGGCAAGGGGAGATGCCAGGGGGGTGTCTGGCTGTGAGTGCGGTGGGAAGGGCAGTTGAATACAGCACCAGCTCTTAGGCCTTAGAGCTATGGTGTGGGAGAAATGGCTGTATGTTTTAACTTTGTGAGCTGGTGTGTGCCGAGAGTGAGTATGAGCTTGCGAATGTGTGTTGGCAGTGGTAGGAGGCAAGGCAAGGGGAGATTCTTAGTGTATGTTTGGCTGTGAAAGCACTGGCAAGGGAAGGTCAGAATCAGCAAGAGCTCTAAGCGCTTAGAGCTCTGGTGTGGGAGAAATGGCTGTATGTTTTAACTTTGTGAGCTGGTGTGTGCCGAGAGTGAGAGTGAGCTTGAGAATGTGTCTTGGGAGTGGTGGGAGGCAAGGCAAGGGGTGATGCCAGGGGGGTGTCTGGCTGTGAGTGTGGTGGGAAGGGCAGTTGAATACAGCACCAGCTCTTAGGCCTTAGAGCTCTGGTGTGGGAGAAATGGCTGCATGTTTGCACTTTGTGAGCTGGTCTGTGCGAAGAGTGAGAGTGAGCTTGCGAATGTGTATTGAGAGTGCTGGGAGGCAAGGCAAAAGTACATCCGCAGTGTCTGTCTGGGTGTGAAAGTGCTGGCAAGGGAAGGTGAGGACCAGCAAGAGCATTAAGCCCTTAGAAATATTAAGAGGGAAACATGGCTGTATGTTTTAACTTTGTGAGCTGGTGTGTGCCGAGAGTGAGAGTGAGCTTGCGAATGTGTCTTGGCAGTGGTAGGAGGCAAGGCAAGGGGAGATTCTTAGTGTATATTTGGCTGTGAAAGCACTGGCAAGGGAAGGTCAGAAACAGCAGGAGCTCTAAGCCCTTAGAGCTCTGGTGTGGGAGAAATGGCTGTATGTTTTTACTTTGTGAGCTGGTGTGTGCCGAGAGTGAGAGTGAGCTTGAGAATGTGTATTGAGAGTGGTGGGAGGCAAGGCAAGGGGAGATGCCAGGGGGGTGTCTGGCTGTGAGTGCGGTGGGAAGGGCAGTTGAATACAGCACCAGCTCTTAGGCCTTAGAGCTATGGTGTGGGAGAAATGGCTGTATGTTTTAACTTTGTGAGCTGGTCTGTGCCGAGAGTGAGAGTGAGCTTGCGAATGTCTGTTGGCAGTGGTAGGAGGCAAGGCAAGGGGAGATTCTTAGTGTATGTTTGGCTGTGAAAGCACTGGCAAGGGAAGGTCAGAAACAGCAAGAGCTCTAAGCCCTTAGAGCTCTGGTGAGAGAGAAATGGCTGTATGTTTTAACTTTGTGAGCTGGTGTGTGCCGAGAGTGAGAGTGAGCTTGAGAATGTGTCTTGGCAGGGCTAGGAGGCAAGGCAAAGGGAGATTCTTAGTGTATGTTTGGCTGTGAAAGCACTGGCAAGGGAAGGTCAGAATCAGCAAGAGCTCTAAGCGCTTAGAGCTCTGGTGTGGGAGAAATGGCTGTATGTTTTAACTTCGTGAGCTGGTCTGTGCCGAGAGTCAGAGTGAGCTTGAGAATGTGTCTTGGGAGTGGTGGGAGGCAAGGCAAGGGGAGATGCCAGGGGGGTGTCTGGCTGTGAGTGCGGTGGGAAGGGCAGTTGAATACAGCACCAGCTCTTAGGCCTTAGAGCTCTGGTGTGGGAGAAATGGCTGCATGTTTGCACTTTGTGAGCTGGTCTGTGCGAAGAGTGAGAGTGAGCTTGCGAATGTGTATTGAGAGTGCTGGGAGGCAAGGCAAAAGTACATCCGCAGTGTCTGTCTGGGTGTGAAAGTGCTGGCAAGGGAAGGTGAGGACCAGCAAGAGCATTAAGCCCTTAGAAATATTAAGAGGGAAACATGGCTGTATGTTTTAAGTTTGTGAGCTGGTGTGTGCCGAGAGTGAGAGTGAGCTTGCGAATGTGTCTTGGCAGTGGTAGGAGGCAAGGCAAGGGGAGATTCTTAGTGTATGTTTGGCTGTGAAAGCACTGGCAAGGGAAGGTCAGAAACAGCAAGAGCTCTAAGCCCTTAGAGCTCTGGTGAGAGAGAAATGGCTGTATGTTTTAACTTTGTGAGCTGGTCTGTGCCGAGAGTGATAGTGAGCTTGAGAATGTGTCTTGGCAGGGCTAGGAGGCAAGGCAAGGGGAGATTCTTAGTGTATGTTTGGCTGTGAAAGCACTGGCAAGGGAAGGTCAGAATCAGCAAGAGCTCTAAGCGCTTAGAGCTCTGGTGTGGGAGAAGTGGCTGTATGTTTTAACTTTGTGAGCTGGTGTGTGCCGAGAGTGAGAGTGAGCTTGAGAATGTGTCTTGGGAGTGGTGGGAGGCAAGGCAAGGGGAGATGCCAGGGGGGTGTCTGGCTGTGAGTGCGGTGGGAAGGGCAGTTGAATACAGCACCAGCTCTTAGGCCTTAGAGCTATGGTGTGGGAGAAATGGCTGTATGTTTTAACTTTGTGAGCTGGTGTGTGCCGAGAGTGAGTATGAGCTTGCGAATGTGTGTTGGCAGTGGTAGGAGGCAAGGCAAGGGGAGATTCTTAGTGTATGTTTGGCTGTGAAAGCACTGGCAAGGGAAGGTCAGAATCAGCAAGAGCTCTAAGCGCTTAGAGCTCTGGTGTGGGAGAAATGGCTGTATGTTTTAACTTTGTGAGCTGGTGTGTGCCGAGAGTGAGAGTGAGCTTGAGAATGTGTCTTGGGAGTGGTGGGAGGCAAGGCAAGGGGAGATTCTTAGTGTATGTTTGGCTGTGAAAGCACTGGCAAGGGAAGGTCAGAAACAGCAAGAGCTCTAAGCGCTTAGAGCTCTGGTGTGGGAGAAGTGGCTGTATGTTTTAACTTTGTGAGCTGGTGTGTGCCGAGAGTGAGAGTGAGCTTGAGAATGTGTCTTGGGAGTGGTGGGAGGCAAGGCAAGGGGTGATGCCAGGGGGGTGTCTGGCTGTGAGTGTGGTGGGAAGGGCAGTTGAATACAGCACCAGCTCTTAGGCCTTAGAGCTCTGGTGTGGGAGAAATGGCTGCATGTTTGCACTTTGTGAGCTGGTCTGTGCGAAGAGTGAGAGTGAGCTTGCGAATGTGTATTGAGAGTGCTGGGAGGCAAGGCAAAAGTACATCCGCAGTGTCTGTCTGGGTGTGAAAGTGCTGGCAAGGGAAGGTGAGGACCAGCAAGAGCATTAAGCCCTTAGAAATATTAAGAGGGAAACATGGCTGTATGTTTTAACTTTGTGAGCTGGTGTGTGCCGAGAGTGAGAGTGAGCTTGCGAATGTGTCTTGGCAGTGGTAGGAGGCAAGGCAAGGGGAGATTCTTAGTGTATATTTGGCTGTGAAAGCACTGGCAAGGGAAGGTCAGAAACAGCAGGAGCTCTAAGCCCTTAGAGCTCTGGTGTGGGAGAAATGGCTGTATGTTTTTACTTTGTGAGCTGGTGTGTGCCGAGAGTGAGAGTGAGCTTGAGAATGTGTATTGAGAGTGGTGGGAGGCAAGGCAAGGGGAGATGCCAGGGGGGTGTCTGGCTGTGAGTGCGGTGGGAAGGGCAGTTGAATACAGCACCAGCTCTTAGGCCTTAGAGCTATGGTGTGGGAGAAATGGCTGTATGTTTTAACTTTGTGAGCTGGTCTGTGCCGAGAGTGAGAGTGAGCTTGCGAATGTCTGTTGGCAGTGGTAGGAGGCAAGGCAAGGGGAGATTCTTAGTGTATGTTTGGCTGTGAAAGCACTGGCAAGGGAAGGTCAGAAACAGCAAGAGCTCTAAGCCCTTAGAGCTCTGGTGAGAGAGAAATGGCTGTATGTTTTAACTTTGTGAGCTGGTGTGTGCCGAGAGTGAGAGTGAGCTTGAGAATGTGTCTTGGCAGGGCTAGGAGGCAAGGCAAAGGGAGATTCTTAGTGTATGTTTGGCTGTGAAAGCACTGGCAAGGGAAGGTCAGAATCAGCAAGAGCTCTAAGCGCTTAGAGCTCTGGTGTGGGAGAAATGGCTGTATGTTTTAACTTCGTGAGCTGGTCTGTGCCGAGAGTCAGAGTGAGCTTGAGACTGTGTCTTGGGAGTGGTGGGAGGCAAGGCAAGGGGAGATGCCAGGGGGGTGTCTGGCTGTGAGTGCGGTGGGAAGGGCAGTTGAATACAGCACCAGCTCTTAGGCCTTCGAGCTATGGTGTGGGAGAAATGGCTGCATGTTTGCACTTTGTGAGCTGGTCTGTGCGAAGAGTGAGAGTGAGCTTGCGAATGTGTATTGAGAGTGCTGGGAGGCAAGGCAAAAGTACATCCGCAGTGTCTGTCTGGGTGTGAAAGTGCTGGCAAGGGAAGGTGAGGACCAGCAAGAGCATTAAGCCCTTAGAAATATTAAGAGGGAAACATGGCTGTATGTTTTAAGTTTGTGAGCTGGTGTGTGCCGAGAGTGAGAGTGAGCTTGCGAATGTGTGTTGGCAGTGGTAGGAGGCAAGGCAAGGGGAGATTCTTAGTGTATGTTTGGCTGTGAAAGCACTGGCAAGGGAAGGTCAGAAACAGCAAGAGCTCTAAGCCCTTAGAGCTCTGGTGTGGGAGAAATGGCTGTATGTTTTAACTTTGTGAGCTGGTCTGTGCCGAGAGTGATAGTGAGCTTGAGAATGTGTATTGAGAGTGGTGGGAGGCAAGGCAAGGGGAGATTCTTAGTGTATGTTTGGCTGTGAAAGCACTGGCAAGGGAAGGTCAGAATCAGCAAGAGCTCTAAGCGCTTAGAGCTCTGGTGTGGGAGAAGTGGCTGTATGTTTTAACTTTGTGAGCTGGTGTGTGCCGAGAGTGAGAGTGAGCTTGAGAATGTGTCTTGGGAGTGGTGGGAGGCAAGGCAAGGGGAGATGCCAGGGGGGTGTCTGGCTGTGAGTGCGGTGGGAAGGGCAGTTGAATACAGCACCAGCTCTTAGGCCTTAGAGCTATGGTGTGGGAGAAATGGCTGTATGTTTTAACTTTGTGAGCTGGTGTGTGCCGAGAGTGAGTATGAGCTTGCGAATGTGTGTTGGCAGTGGTAGGAGGCAAGGCAAGGGGAGATTCTTAGTGTATGTTTGGCTGTGAAAGCACTGGCAAGGGAAGGTCAGAATCAGCAAGAGCTCTAAGCGCTTAGAGCTCTGGTGTGGGAGAAATGGCTGTATGTTTTAACTTTGTGAGCTGGTGTGTGCCGAGAGTGAGAGTGAGCTTGAGAATGTGTCTTGGGAGTGGTGGGAGGCAAGGCAAGGGGAGATTCTTAGTGTATGTTTGGCTGTGAAAGCACTGGCAAGGGAAGGTCAGAAACAGCAAGAGCTCTAAGCGCTTAGAGCTCTGGTGTGGGAGAAGTGGCTGTATGTTTTAACTTTGTGAGCTGGTGTGTGCCGAGAGTGAGAGTGAGCTTGAGAATGTGTCTTGGGAGTGGTGGGAGGCAAGGCAAGGGGTGATGCCAGGGGGGTGTCTGGCTGTGAGT
The DNA here is from genome assembly GCF_030463565.1 of Pelecanus crispus. Classification (NCBI taxonomy): domain Eukaryota; kingdom Metazoa; phylum Chordata; class Aves; order Pelecaniformes; family Pelecanidae; genus Pelecanus; species Pelecanus crispus. The sequence continues at coordinate 90,132,395 of NC_134643.1, read as the reverse complement.
GTGGTGGGAAGGGCAGTTGAATACAGCACCAGCTCTTAGGCCTTAGAGCTCTGGTGTGGGAGAAATGGCTGCATGTTTGCACTTTGTGAGCTGGTCTGTGCGAAGAGTGAGAGTGAGCTTGCGAATGTGTATTGAGAGTGCTGGGAGGCAAGGCAAAAGTACATCCGCAGTGTCTGTCTGGGTGTGAAAGTGCTGGCAAGGGAAGGTGAGGACCAGCAAGAGCATTAAGCCCTTAGAAATATTAAGAGGGAAACATGGCTGTATGTTTTAACTTTGTGAGCTGGTCTGTGCCGAGAGTGAGAGTGAGCTTGCGAATGTGTCTTGGCAGTGGTAGGAGGCAAGGCAAGGGGAGATTCTTAGTGTATGTTTGGCTGTGAAAGCACTGGCAATGGAAGGTCAGAATCAGCAAGAGCTCTAAGCCCTTAGAGCTCTGGTGTGGGAGAAATGAGTGTATGTTTTAACTTTGTGAGCTGGTCTGTGCCGAGAGTGAGAGTGAGCTTGCGAATGTGTCTTGGCAGTGGCAGGAGGCAAGGCAAGGGGAGATTCTTAGTGTATGTTTTTCTGTGAAAGCACTGGCAAGGGAAGGTCAGAAACAGCAAGAGCTCTAAGCCCTTAGAGCTCTGGTGTGGGAGAAATGAGTGTATGTTTTAACTTTGTGAGCTGGTCTGTGCCGAGAGTGAGAGTGAGCTTGCGAATGTGTCTTGGCAGTGGCAGGAGGCAAGGCAAGGGGAGATTCTTAGTGTATGTTTGGCTGTGAAAGCACTGGCAAGGGAAGGTCAGAATCAGCAAGAGCTCTAAGCGCTTAGAGCTGTGGTGTGGGAGAAATGGCTGTATGTGTCTTGGCAGTGGCAGGAGGCAAGGCAAGGGGAGATTCTTAGTGTATGTTTGGCTGTGAAAGCACTGGCAAGGGAAGGTCAGAAACAGCAAGAGCTCTAAGCCCTTAGAGCTCTGGTGTGAGAGAAATGGCTGTATGTTTTAACTTTGTGAGCTGGTGTGTGCCGAGAGTGAGAGTGAGCTTGAGAATGTGTCTTGGCAGTGGTAGGAGGCAAGGCAAGGGGAGATTCTTAGTGTATGTTTTTCTGTGAAAGCACTGGCAAGGGAAGGTCAGAAACAGCAAGAGCTCTAAGCCCTTAGAGCTCTGGTGTGGGAGAAATGGCTGTATGTTTTAACTTTGTGAGCTGGTGTGTGCCGAGAGTGAGAGTGAGCTTGAGAATGTGTCTTGGCAGTGGTAGGAGGCAAGGCAAGGGGAGATTCTTAGTGTATGTTTGGCTGTGAAAGCACTGGCAAGGGAAGGTCAGAAACAGCAAGAGCTCTAAGCCCTTAGAGCTCTGGTGTGGGAGAAATGGCTGTATGTTTTAACTTTGTGAGCTGGTCTGTGCCGAGAGTGAGAGTGAGTTTGCGAATGTGTCTTGGCAGTGGTAGGAGGCAAGGCAAGGGGAGATTCTTAGTGTATGTTTGGCTGTGAAAGCACTGGCAAGGGAAGGTCAGAAACAGCAAGAGCTCTAAGCGCTTAGAGCTCTGGTGTGGGAGAAGTGGCTGTATGTTTTAACTTTGTGAGCTGGTGTGTGCCGAGAGTGAGAGTGAGCTTGAGAATGTGTCTTGGGAGTGGTGGGAGGCAAGGCAAGGGGAGATGCCAGGGGGGTGTCTGGCTGTGAGTGCGGTGGGAAGGGCAGTTGAATACAGCACCAGCTCTTAGGCCTTCGAGCTATGGTGTGGGAGAAATGGCTGCATGTTTGCACTTTGTGAGCTGGTCTGTGCGAAGAGTGAGAGTGAGCTTGCGAATGTGTATTGAGAGTGCTGGGAGGCAAGGCAAAAGTACATCCGCAGTGTCTGTCTGGGTGTGAAAGTGCTGGCAAGGGAAGGTGAGGACCAGCAAGAGCATTAAGCCCTTAGAAATATTAAGAGGGAAACATGGCTGTATGTTTTAAGTTTGTGAGCTGGTGTGTGCCGAGAGTGAGAGTGAGCTTGCGAATGTGTCTTGGCAGTGGTAGGAGGCAAGGCAAGGGGAGATTCTTAGTGTATGTTTGGCTGTGAAAGCACTGGCAAGGGAAGGTCAGAAACAGCAAGAGCTCTAAGCCCTTAGAGCTCTGGTGAGAGAGAAATGGCTGTATGTTTTAACTTTGTGAGCTGGTCTGTGCCGAGAGTGATAGTGAGCTTGAGAATGTGTCTTGGCAGGGCTAGGAGGCAAGGCAAGGGGAGATTCTTAGTGTATGTTTGGCTGTGAAAGCACTGGCAAGGGAAGGTCAGAATCAGCAAGAGCTCTAAGCGCTTAGAGCTCTGGTGTGGGAGAAATGGCTGTATGTTTTAACTTCGTGAGCTGGTCTGTGCCCAGAGTGAGAGTGAGCTTGAGAATGTGTATTGAGAGTGGTGGGAGGCAAGGCAAGGGGAGATGCCCGGGGGGTGTCTGGCTGTGAGTGCGGTGGGAAGGGCAGTTGAATACAGCACCAGCTCTTAGGCCTTAGAGCTATGGTGTGGGAGAAATGGCTGCATGTTTGCACTTTGTGAGCTGGTCTGTGAGAAGAGTGAGAGTGAGCTTGCGAATGTGTATTGAGAGTGCTGGGAGGCAAGGCAAAAGTACATCCGCAGTGTCTGTCTGGGTGTGAAAGTGCTGGCAAGGGAAGGTGAGGACCAGCAAGAGCATTAAGCCCTTAGAAATATTAAGAGGGAAACATGGCTGTATGTTTTAAGTTTGTGAGCTGGTCTGTGCCGAGAGTGAGAGTGAGCTTGCGAATGTGTCTTGGCAGTGGTAGGAGGCAAGGCAAGGGGAGATTCTTAGTGTATGTTTGGCTGTGAAAGCACTGGCAATGGAAGGTCAGAATCAGCAAGAGCTCTAAGCCCTTAGAGCTCTGGTGTGGGAGAAATGGCTGTATGTTTTAACTTTGTGAGCTGGTCTGTGCCGAGAGTGAGAGTGAGCTTGCGAATGTGTCTTGGCAGTGGCAGGAGGCAAGGCAAGGGGAGATTCTTAGTGTATGTTTTTCTGTGAAAGCACTGGCAAGGGAAGGTCAGAAACAGCAAGAGCTCTAAGCCCTTAGAGCTCTGGTGTGGGAGAAATGGCTGTATGTTTTAACTTTGTGAGCTGGTCTGTGCCGAGAGTGAGAGTGAGCTTGCGAATGTGTCTTGGCAGTGGCAGGAGGCAAGGCAAGGGGAGATTCTTAGTGTATGTTTGGCTGTGAAAGCACTGGCAAGGGAAGGTCAGAATCAGCAAGAGCTCTAAGCGCTTAGAGCTCTGGTGTGGGAGAAATGGCTGTATGTTTTAACTTTGTGAGCTGGTGTGTGCCGAGAGTGAGAGTGAGCTTGAGAATGTGTCTTGGGAGTGGTGGGAGGCAAGGCAAGGGGAGATGCCAGGGGGGTGTCTGGCTGTGAGTGCGGTGGGAAGGGCAGTTGAATACAGCACCAGCTCTTAGGCCTTCGAGCTCTGGTGTGGGAGAAATGGCTGTATGTTTTAACTTTGTGAGCTGGTGTGTGCCGAGAGTGAGAGTGAGCTTGAGAATGTCTGTTGGCAGTGGTAGGAGGCAAGGCAAGGGGAGATTCTTAGTGTATGTTTGGCTGTGAAAGCACTGGCAAGGGAAGGTCAGAATCAGCAAGAGCTCTAAGCGCTTAGAGCTCTGGTGTGGGAGAAATGGCTGTATGTTTTAACTTTGTGAGCTGGTGTGTGCCGAGAGTGAGAGTGAGCTTGAGAATGTGTCTTGGGAGTGGTGGGAGGCAAGGCAAGGGGAGATGCCAGGGGGGTGTCTGGCTGTGAGTGCGGTGGGAAGGGCAGTTGAATACAGCACCAGCTCTTAGGCCTTCGAGCTATGGTGTGGGAGAAATGGCTGCATGTTTGCACTTTGTGAGCTGGTCTGTGCGAAGAGTGAGAGTGAGCTTGCGAATGTGTATTGAGAGTGCTGGGAGGCAAGGCAAAAGTACATCCGCAGTGTCTGTCTGGGTGTGAAAGTGCTGGCAAGGGAAGGTGAGGACCAGCAAGAGCATTAAGCCCTTAGAAATATTAAGAGGGAAACATGGCTGTATGTTTTAAGTTTGTGAGCTGGTGTGTGCCGAGAGTGAGAGTGAGCTTGAGAATGTGTCTTGGCAGTGGTAGGAGGCAAGGCAAGGGGAGATTCTTAGTGTATGTTTGGCTGTGAAAGCACTGGCAAGGGAATGTCAGAAACAGCAAGAGCTCTAAGCCCTTAGAGCTCTGGTGTGGGAGAAATGGCTGTATGTTTTAACACTGGGAGCTGGTCTGTGCCGAGAGTGAGAGTGAGTTTGCGAATGTGTCTTGGCAGTGGTAGGAGGCAAGGCAAGGGGAGATTCTTAGTGTATGTTTGGCTGTGAAAGCACTGGCAAGGGAAGGTCAGAATCAGCAAGAGCTCTAAGCGCTTAGAGCTCTGGTGTGGGAGAAGTGGCTGTATGTTTTAACTTTGTGAGCTGGTGTGTGCCGAGAGTGAGAGTGAGCTTGAGAATGTGTCTTGGGAGTGGTGGGAGGCAAGGCAAGGGGAGATGCCAGGGGGGTGTCTGGCTGTGAGTGCGGTGGGAAGGGCAGTTGAATACAGCACCAGCTCTTAGGCCTTAGAGCTATGGTGTGGGAGAAATGGCTGTATGTTTTAACTTTGTGAGCTGGTGTTTGCCGAGAGTGAGTATGAGCTTGCGAATGTGTGTTGGCAGTGGTAGGAGGCAAGGCAAGGGGAGATTCTTAGTGTATGTTTGGCTGTGAAAGCACTGGCAAGGGAAGGTCAGAATCAGCAAGAGCTCTAAGCGCTTAGAGCTCTGGTGTGGGAGAAATGGCTGTATGTTTTAACTTTGTGAGCTGGTGTGTGCCGAGAGTGAGAGTGAGCTTGAGAATGTGTCTTGGGAGTGGTGGGAGGCAAGGCAAGGGGAGATTCTTAGTGTATGTTTGGCTGTGAAAGCACTGGCAAGGGAAGGTCAGAAACAGCAAGAGCTCTAAGCGCTTAGAGCTCTGGTGTGGGAGAAGTGGCTGTATGTTTTAACTTTGTGAGCTGGTGTGTGCCGAGAGTGAGAGTGAGCTTGAGAATGTGTCTTGGGAGTGGTGGGAGGCAAGGCAAGGGGTGATGCCAGGGGGGTGTCTGGCTGTGAGTGTGGTGGGAAGGGCAGTTGAATACAGCACCAGCTCTTAGGCCTTAGAGCTCTGGTGTGGGAGAAATGGCTGCATGTTTGCACTTTGTGAGCTGGTCTGTGCGAAGAGTGAGAGTGAGCTTGCGAATGTGTATTGAGAGTGCTGGGAGGCAAGGCAAAAGTACATCCGCAGTGTCTGTCTGGGTGTGAAAGTGCTGGCAAGGGAAGGTGAGGACCAGCAAGAGCATTAAGCCCTTAGAAATATTAAGAGGGAAACATGGCTGTATGTTTTAACTTTGTGAGCTGGTGTGTGCCGAGAGTGAGAGTGAGCTTGCGAATGTGTCTTGGCAGTGGTAGGAGGCAAGGCAAGGGGAGATTCTTAGTGTATATTTGGCTGTGAAAGCACTGGCAAGGGAAGGTCAGAAACAGCAGGAGCTCTAAGCCCTTAGAGCTCTGGTGTGGGAGAAATGGCTGTATGTTTTTACTTTGTGAGCTGGTGTGTGCCGAGAGTGAGAGTGAGCTTGAGAATGTGTCTTGGGAGTGGTGGGAGGCAAGGCAAGGGGAGATGCCAGGGGGGTGTCTGGCTGTGAGTGCGGTGGGAAGGGCAGTTGAATACAGCACCAGCTCTTAGGCCTTAGAGCTATGGTGTGGGAGAAATGGCTGTATGTTTTAACTTTGTGAGCTGGTCTGTGCCGAGAGTGAGAGTGAGCTTGCGAATGTCTGTTGGCAGTGGTAGGAGGCAAGGCAAGGGGAGATTCTTAGTGTATGTTTGGCTGTGAAAGCACTGGCAAGGGAAGGTCAGAAACAGCAAGAGCTCTAAGCCCTTAGAGCTCTGGTGAGAGAGAAATGGCTGTATGTTTTAACTTTGTGAGCTGGTGTGTGCCGAGAGTGAGAGTGAGCTTGAGAATGTGTCTTGGCAGGGCTAGGAGGCAAGGCAAAGGGAGATTCTTAGTGTATGTTTGGCTGTGAAAGCACTGGCAAGGGAAGGTCAGAATCAGCAAGAGCTCTAAGCGCTTAGAGCTCTGGTGTGGGAGAAATGGCTGTATGTTTTAACTTCGTGAGCTGGTCTGTGCCGAGAGTGAGAGTGAGCTTGAGAATGTGTCTTGGGAGTGGTGGGAGGCAAGGCAAGGGGAGATGCCAGGGGGGTGTCTGGCTGTGAGTGCGGTGGGAAGGGCAGTTGAATACAGCACCAGCTCTTAGGCCTTCGAGCTATGGTGTGGGAGAAATGGCTGCATGTTTGCACTTTGTGAGCTGGTCTGTGCGAAGAGTGAGAGTGAGCTTGCGAATGTGTATTGAGAGTGCTGGGAGGCAAGGCAAAAGTACATCCGCAGTGTCTGTCTGGGTGTGAAAGTGCTGGCAAGGGAAGGTGAGGACCAGCAAGAGCATTAAGCCCTTAGAAATATTAAGAGGGAAACATGGCTGTATGTTTTAACTTTGTGAGCTGGTGTGTGCCGAGAGTGAGAGTGAGCTTGCGAATGTGTGTTGGCAGTGGTAGGAGGCAAGGCAAGGGGAGATTCTTAGTGTATGTTTGGCTGTGAAAGCACTGGCAAGGGAAGGTCAGAATCAGCAAGAGCTCTAAGCGCTTAGAGCTCTGGTGTGGGAGAAGTGGCTGTATGTTTTAACTTTGTGAGCTGGTGTGTGCCGAGAGTGAGAGTGAGCTTGAGAATGTGTCTTGGGAGTGGTGGGAGGCAAGGCAAGGGGAGATGCCAGGGGGGTGTCTGGCTGTGAGTGCGGTGGGAAGGGCAGTTGAATACAGCACCAGCTCTTAGGCCTTAGAGCTATGGTGTGGGAGAAATGGCTGTATGTTTTAACTTTGTGAGCTGGTGTGTGCCGAGAGTGAGTATGAGCTTGCGAATGTGTGTTGGCAGTGGTAGGAGGCAAGGCAAGGGGAGATTCTTAGTGTATGTTTGGCTGTGAAAGCACTGGCAAGGGAAGGTCAGAATCAGCAAGAGCTCTAAGCCCTTAGAGCTCTGGTGTGGGAGAAATGGCTGTATGTTTTAACTTTGTGAGCTGGTGTGTGCCGAGAGTGAGAGTGAGCTTGAGAATGTGTCTTGGGAGTGGTGGGAGGCAAGGCAAGGGGAGATTCTTAGTGTATGTTTGGCTGTGAAAGCACTGGCAAGGGAAGGTCAGAAACAGCAAGAGCTCTAAGCGCTTAGAGCTCTGGTGTGGGAGAAATGAGTGTATGTTTTAACTTTGTGAGCTGGTCTGTGCCGAGAGTGAGAGTGAGCTTGCGAATGTGTCTTGGCAGTGGTAGGAGGCAAGGCAAGGGGAGATTCTTAGTGTATGTTTGGCTGTGAAAGCACTGGCAAGGGAAGGTCAGAAACAGCAAGAGCTCTAAGCCCTTAGAGCTCTGGTGTGGGAGAAATGAGTGTATGTTTTAACTTTGTGAGCTGGTCTGTGCCGAGAGTGAGAGTGAGCTTGCGAATCTCTCTTGGCAGTGGTAGGAGGCAAGGCAAGGGGAGATTCTTAGTGTATGTTTGGCTGTGAAAGCACTGGCAAGGGAAGGTCAGAAACAGCAAGAGCTCTAAGCCCTTAGAGCTCTGGTGTGGGAGAAATGGCTGTATGTTTTAACACTGGGAGCTGGTCTGTGCCGAGAGTGAGAGTGAGTTTGCGAATGTGTCTTGGCAGTGGTAGGAGGCAAGGCAAGGGGAGATTCTTAGTGTATGTTTGGCTGTGAAAGCACTGGCAAGGGAAGGTCAGAAACAGCAAGAGCTCTAAGCCATTAGAGCTCTGGTGAGAGAGAAATGGCTGTATGTTTTAACTTTGTGAGCTGGTGTGTGCCGAGAGTGAGAGTGAGCTTGAGAATGTGTCTTGGCAGTGGTAGGAGGCAAGGCAAAGGGAGATTCTTAGTGTATGTTTTTCTGTGAAAGCACTGGCAAGGGAAGGTCAGAAACAGCAAGAGCTCTAAGCCCTTAGAGCTCTGGTGTGGGAGAAATGGCTGTATGTTTTAACTTTGTGAGCTGGTGTGTGCCGAGAGTGAGAGTGAGCTTGAGAATGTGTCTTGGCAGTGGTAGGAGGCAAGGCAAGGGGAGATTCTTAGTGTATGTTTGGCTGTGAAAGCACTGGCAAGGGAAGGTCAGAAACAGCAAGAGCTCTAAGCCCTTAGAGCTCTGGTGTGGGAGAAATGGCTGTATGTTTTAACACTGGGAGCTGGTCTGTGCCGAGAGTGAGAGTGAGTTTGCGAATGTGTCTTGGCAGTGGTAGGAGGCAAGGCAAGGGGAGATTCTTAGTGTATGTTTGGCTGTGAAAGCACTGGCAAGGGAAGGTCAGAAACAGCAAGAGCTCTAAGCGCTTAGAGCTCTGGTGTGGGAGAAGTGGCTGTATGTTTTAACTTTGTGAGCTGGTGTGTGCCGAGAGTGAGAGTGAGCTTGCGAATGTGTCTTGGCAGTGGTAGGAGGCAAGGCAAGGGGAGATTCTTAGTGTATGTTTTTCTGTGAAAGCACTGGCAAGGGAAGGTCAGAAACAGCAAGAGCTCTAAGCCCTTAGAGCTCTGGTGTGGGAGAAATGGCTGTATGTTTTTACTTTGTGAGCTGGTGTGTGCCGAGAGTGAGAGTGAGCTTGAGAATGTGTCTTGGCAGTGGCAGGAGGCAAGGCAAGGGGAGATTCTTAGTGTATGTTTGGCTGTGAAAGCACTGGCAAGGGAAGGTCAGAAACAGCAAGAGCTCTAAGCGCTTAGAGCTCTGGTGTGGGAGAAATGGCTGTATGTTTTAACTTTGTGAGCTGGTCTGTGCCGAGAGTGAGAGTGTGCTTGAGAATGTGTCTTGGGAGTGGTGGGAGGCAAGGAAAGGGGAGATGCCAGGGGGGTGTCTGGCTGTGAGTGCGGTGGGAAGGGCAGTTGAATACAGCACCAGCTCTTAGGCCTTAGAGCTCTGGTGTGGGAGAAATGGCTGTATGTTTTAACTTTGTGAGCTGGTGTGTGCCGAGAGTGAGAGTGAGCTTGAGAATGTGTCTTGGCAGGGCTAGGAGGCAAGGCAAAGGGAGATTCTTAGTGTATGTTTGGCTGTGAAAGCACTGGCAAGGGAAGGTCAGAATCAGCAAGAGCTCTAAGCGCTTAGAGCTCTGGTGTGGGAGAAATGGCTGTATGTTTTAACTTCGTGAGCTGGTCTGTGCCGAGAGTGAGAGTGAGCTTGAGAATGTGTCTTGGGAGTGGTGGGAGGCAAGGCAAGGGGAGATGCCAGGGGGGTGTCTGGCTGTGAGTGCGGTGGGAAGGGCAGTTGAATACAGCACCAGCTCTTAGGCCTTAGAGCTCTGGTGTGGGAGAAATGGCTGCATGTTTGCACTTTGTGAGCTGGTCTGTGCGAAGAGTGAGAGTGAGCTTGCGAATGTGTATTGAGAGTGCTGGGAGGCAAGGCAAAAGTACATCCGCAGTGTCTGTCTGGGTGTGAAAGTGCTGGCAAGGGAAGGTGAGGACCAGCAAGAGCATTAAGCCCTTAGAAATATTAAGAGGGAAACATGGCTGTATGTTTTAAGTTTGTGAGCTGGTGTGTGCCGAGAGTGAGAGTGAGCTTGCGAATGTGTCTTGGCAGTGGTAGGAGGCAAGGCAAGGGGAGATTCTTAGTGTATGTTTGGCTGTGAAAGCACTGGCAAGGGAAGGTCAGAAACAGCAAGAGCTCTAAGCCCTTAGAGCTCTGGTGAGAGAGAAATGGCTGTATGTTTTAACTTTGTGAGCTGGTCTGTGCCGAGAGTGATAGTGAGCTTGAGAATGTGTCTTGGCAGGGCTAGGAGGCAAGGCAAGGGGAGATTCTTAGTGTATGTTTGGCTGTGAAAGCACTGGCAAGGGAAGGTCAGAATCAGCAAGAGCTCTAAGCGCTTAGAGCTCTGGTGTGGGAGAAGTGGCTGTATGTTTTAACTTTGTGAGCTGGTGTGTGCCGAGAGTGAGAGTGAGCTTGAGAATGTGTCTTGGGAGTGGTGGGAGGCAAGGCAAGGGGAGATGCCAGGGGGGTGTCTGGCTGTGAGTGCGGTGGGAAGGGCAGTTGAATACAGCACCAGCTCTTAGGCCTTAGAGCTATGGTGTGGGAGAAATGGCTGTATGTTTTAACTTTGTGAGCTGGTGTGTGCCGAGAGTGAGTATGAGCTTGCGAATGTGTGTTGGCAGTGGTAGGAGGCAAGGCAAGGGGAGATTCTTAGTGTATGTTTGGCTGTGAAAGCACTGGCAAGGGAAGGTCAGAATCAGCAAGAGCTCTAAGCGCTTAGAGCTCTGGTGTGGGAGAAATGGCTGTATGTTTTAACTTTGTGAGCTGGTGTGTGCCGAGAGTGAGAGTGAGCTTGAGAATGTGTCTTGGGAGTGGTGGGAGGCAAGGCAAGGGGAGAGTCTTAGTGTATGTTTGGCTGTGAAAGCACTGGCAAGGGAAGGTCAGAAACAGCAAGAGCTCTAAGCGCTTAGAGCTCTGGTGTGGGAGAAGTGGCTGTATGTTTTAACTTTGTGAGCTGGTGTGTGCCGAGAGTGAGAGTGAGCTTGAGAATGTGTCTTGGGAGTGGTGGGAGGCAAGGCAAGGGGAGATGCCAGGGGGGTGTCTGGCTGTGAGTGTGGTGGGAAGGGCAGTTGAATACAGCACCAGCTCTTAGGCCTTAGAGCTCTGGTGTGGGAGAAATGGCTGCATGTTTGCACTTTGTGAGCTGGTCTGTGCGAAGAGTGAGAGTGAGCTTGCGAATGTGTATTGAGAGTGCTGGGAGGCAAGGCAAAAGTACATCCGCAGTGTCTGTCTGGGTGTGAAAGTGCTGGCAAGGGAAGGTGAGGACCAGCAAGAGCATTAAGCCCTTAGAAATATTAAGAGGGAAACATGGCTGTATGTTTTAACTTTGTGAGCTGGTGTGTGCCGAGAGTGAGAGTGAGCTTGCGAATGTGTCTTGGCAGTGGTAGGAGGCAAGGCAAGGGGAGATTCTTAGTGTATATTTGGCTGTGAAAGCACTGGCAAGGGAAGGTCAGAAACAGCAAGAGCTCTAAGCCCTTAGAGCTCTGGTGTGGGAGAAATGGCTGTATGTTTTTACTTTGTGAGCTGGTGTGTGCCGAGAGTGAGAGTGAGCTTGAGAATGTGTATTGAGAGTGGTGGGAGGCAAGGCAAGGGGAGATGCCAGGGGGGTGTCTGGCTGTGAGTGCGGTGGGAAGGGCAGTTGAATACAGCACCAGCTCTTAGGCCTTAGAGCTATGGTGTGGGAGAAATGGCTGTATGTTTTAACTTTGTGAGCTGGTGTGTGCCGAGAGTGAGAGTGAGCTTGCGAATGTGTCTTGGCAGTGGTAGGAGGCAAGGCAAGGGGAGATTCTTAGTGTATGTTTGGCTGTGAAAGCACTGGCAAGGGAAGGTCAGAAACAGCAAGAGCTCTAAGCCCTTAGAGCTCTGGTGAGAGAGAAATGGCTGTATGTTTTAACTTTGTGAGCTGGTGTGTGCCGAGAGTGAGAGTGAGCTTGAGAATGTGTCTTGGCAGGGCTAGGAGGCAAGGCAAAGGGAGATTCTTAGTGTATGTTTGGCTGTGAAAGCACTGGCAAGGGAAGGTCAGAATCAGCAAGAGCTCTAAGCGCTTAGAGCTCTGGTGTGGGAGAAATGGCTGTATGTTTTAACTTCGTGAGCTGGTCTGTGCCGAGAGTCAGAGTGAGCTTGAGAATGTGTCTTGGGAGTGGTGGGAGGCAAGGCAAGGGGAGATGCCAGGGGGGTGTCTGGCTGTGAGTGCGGTGGGAAGGGCAGTTGAATACAGCACCAGCTCTTAGGCCTTCGAGCTATGGTGTGGGAGAAATGGCTGCATGTTTGCACTTTGTGAGCTGGTCTGTGCGAAGAGTGAGAGTGAGCTTGCGAATGTGTATTGAGAGTGCTGGGAGGCAAGGCAAAAGTACATCCGCAGTGTCTGTCTGGGTGTGAAAGTGCTGGCAAGGGAAGGTGAGGACCAGCAAGAGCATTAAGCCCTTAGAAATATTAAGAGGGAAACATGGCTGTATGTTTTAAGTTTGTGAGCTGGTGTGTGCCGAGAGTGAGAGTGAGCTTGCGAATGTGTCTTGGCAGTGGTAGGAGGCAAGGCAAGGGGAGATTCTTAGTGTATGTTTGGCTGTGAAAGCACTGGCAAGGGAAGGTCAGAAACAGCAAGAGCTCTAAGCCCTTAGAGCTCTGGTGTGGGAGAAATGGCTGTATGTTTTAACTTTGTGAGCTGGTCTGTGCCGAGAGTGATAGTGAGCTTGAGAATGTGTATTGAGAGTGGTGGGAGGCAAGGCAAGGGGAGATTCTTAGTGTATGTTTGGCTGTGAAAGCACTGGCAAGGGAAGGTCAGAATCAGCAAGAGCTCTAAGCGCTTAGAGCTCTGGTGTGGGAGAAGTGGCTGTATGTTTTAACTTTGTGAGCTGGTGTGTGCCGAGAGTGAGAGTGAGCTTGAGAATGTGTCTTGGGAGTGGTGGGAGGCAAGGCAAGGGGAGATGCCAGGGGGGTGTCTGGCTGTGAGTGCGGTGGGAAGGGCAGTTGAATACAGCACCAGCTCTTAGGCCTTAGAGCTATGGTGTGGGAGAAATGGCTGTATGTGTCTTGGCAGTGGCAGGAGGCAAGGCAAGGGGAGATTCTTAGTGTATGTTTGGCTGTGAAAGCACTGGCAAGGGAAGGTCAGAAACAGCAAGAGCTCTAAGCGCTTAGAGCTGTGGTGTGGGAGAAATGGCTGTATGTGTCTTGGCAGTGGCAGGAGGCAAGGCAAGGGGAGATTCTTAGTGTATGTTTGGCTGTGAAAGCACTGGCAAGGGAAGGTCAGAAACAGCAAGAGCTCTAAGCCCTTAGAGCTCTGGTGTGGGAGAAATGGCTGTATGTTTTAACTTTGTGAGCTGGTGTGTGCCGAGAGTGAGAGTGAGCTTGAGAATGTGTCTTGGCAGTGGTAGGAGGCAAGGCAAGGGGAGATTCTTAGTGTATGTTTTTCTGTGAAAGCACTGGCAAGGGAAGGTCAGAAACAGCAAGAGCTCTAAGCCCTTAGAGCTCTGGTGTGGGAGAAATGGCTGTATGTTTTAACTTTGTGAGCTGGTGTGTGCCGAGAGTGAGAGTGAGCTTGAGAATGTGTCTTGGCAGTGGTAGGAGGCAAGGCAAGGGGAGATTCTTAGTGTATGTTTGGCTGTGAAAGCACTGGCAAGGGAAGGTCAGAAACAGCAAGAGCTCTAAGCCCTTAGAGCTCTGGTGTGGGAGAAATGGCTGTATGTTTTAACACTGGGAGCTGGTCTGTGCCGAGAGTGAGAGTGAGTTTGCGAATGTGTCTTGGCAGTGGTAGGAGGCAAGGCAAGGGGAGATTCTTAGTGTATGTTTGGCTGTGAAAGCACTGGCAAGGGAAGGTCAGAAACAGCAAGAGCTCTAAGCGCTTAGAGCTCTGGTGTGGGAGAAGTGGCTGTATGTTTTAACTTTGTGAGCTGGTGTGTGCCGAGAGTGAGAGTGAGCTTGCGAATGTGTCTTGGCAGTGGTAGGAGGCAAGGCAAGGGGAGATTCTTAGTGTATGTTTTTCTGTGAAAGCACTGGCAAGGGAAGGTCAGAAACAGCAAGAGCTCTAAGCCCTTAGAGCTCTGGTGTGGGAGAAATGGCTGTATGTTTTAACTTTGTGAGCTGGTGTGTGCCGAGAGTGAGAGTGAGCTTGAGAATGTGTCTTGGCAGTGGCAGGAGGCAAGGCAAGGGGAGATTCTTAGTGTATGTTTGGCTGTGAAAGCACTGGCAAGGGAAGGTCAGAAACAGCAAGAGCTCTAAGCGCTTAGAGCTCTGGTGTGGGAGAAATGGCTGTATGTTTTAACTTTGTGAGCTGGTCTGTGCCGAGAGTGAGAGTGTGCTTGAGAATGTGTCTTGGGAGTGGTGGGAGGCAAGGAAAGGGGAGATGCCAGGGGGGTGTCTGGCTGTGAGTGCGGTGGGAAGGGCAGTTGAATACAGCACCAGCTCTTAGGCCTTAGAGCTCTGGTGTGGGAGAAATGGCTGTATGTTTTAACTTTGTGAGCTGGTGTGTGCCGAGAGTGAGAGTGAGCTTGAGAATGTGTCTTGGCAGGGCTAGGAGGCAAGGCAAAGGGAGATTCTTAGTGTATGTTTGGCTGTGAAAGCACTGGCAAGGGAAGGTCAGAATCAGCAAGAGCTCTAAGCGCTTAGAGCTCTGGTGTGGGAGAAATGGCTGTATGTTTTAACTTCGTGAGCTGGTCTGTGCCGAGAGTGAGAGTGAGCTTGAGAATGTGTCTTGGGAGTGGTGGGAGGCAAGGCAAGGGGAGATGCCAGGGGGGTGTCTGGCTGTGAGTGCGGTGGGAAGGGCAGTTGAATACAGCACCAGCTCTTAGGCCTTAGAGCTATGGTGTGGGAGAAATGGCTGTATGTTTTAACTTTGTGAGCTGGTGTGTGCCGAGAGTGAGTATGAGCTTGCGAATGTGTGTTGGCAGTGGTAGGAGGCAAGGCAAGGGGAGATTCTTAGTGTATGTTTGGCTGTGAAAGCACTGGCAAGGGAAGGTCAGAATCAGCAAGAGCTCTAAGCGCTTAGAGCTCTGGTGTGGGAGAAATGGCTGTATGTTTTAACTTTGTGAGCTGGTGTGTGCCGAGAGTGAGAGTGAGCTTGAGAATGTGTCTTGGGAGTGGTGGGAGGCAAGGCAAGGGGAGATTCTTAGTGTATGTTTGGCTGTGAAAGCACTGGCAAGGGAAGGTCAGAAACAGCAAGAGCTCTAAGCGCTTAGAGCTCTGGTGTGGGAGAAGTGGCTGTATGTTTTAACTTTGTGAGCTGGTGTGTGCCGAGAGTGAGAGTGAGCTTGAGAATGTGTCTTGGGAGTGGTGGGAGGCAAGGCAAGGGGAGATGCCAGGGGGGTGTCTGGCTGTGAGTGTGGTGGGAAGGGCAGTTGAATACAGCACCAGCTCTTAGGCCTTAGAGCTCTGGTGTGGGAGAAATGGCTGCATGTTTGCACTTTGTGAGCTGGTCTGTGCGAAGAGTGAGAGTGAGCTTGCGAATGTGTATTGAGAGTGCTGGGAGGCAAGGCAAAAGTACATCCGCAGTGTCTGTCTGGGTGTGAAAGTGCTGGCAAGGGAAGGTGAGGACCAGCAAGAGCATTAAGCCCTTAGAAATATTAAGAGGGAAACATGGCTGTATGTTTTAACTTTGTGAGCTGGTGTGTGCCGAGAGTGAGAGTGAGCTTGCGAATGTGTCTTGGCAGTGGTAGGAGGCAAGGCAAGGGGAGATTCTTAGTGTATATTTGGCTGTGAAAGCACTGGCAAGGGAAGGTCAGAAACAGCAAGAGCTCTAAGCCCTTAGAGCTCTGGTGTGGGAGAAATGGCTGTATGTTTTTACTTTGTGAGCTGGTGTGTGCCGAGAGTGAGAGTGAGCTTGAGAATGTGTATTGAGAGTGGTGGGAGGCAAGGCAAGGGGAGATGCCAGGGGGGTGTCTGGCTGTGAGTGCGGTGGGAAGGGCAGTTGAATACAGCACCAGCTCTTAGGCCTTAGAGCTATGGTGTGGGAGAAATGGCTGTATGTTTTAACTTTGTGAGCTGGTGTGTGCCGAGAGTGAGAGTGAGCTTGCGAATGTGTCTTGGCAGTGGTAGGAGGCAAGGCAAGGGGAGATTCTTAGTGTATGTTTGGCTGTGAAAGCACTGGCAAGGGAAGGTCAGAAACAGCAAGAGCTCTAAGCCCTTAGAGCTCTGGTGAGAGAGAAATGGCTGTATGTTTTAACTTTGTGAGCTGGTGTGTGCCGAGAGTGAGAGTGAGCTTGAGAATGTGTCTTGGCAGGGCTAGGAGGCAAGGCAAAGGGAGATTCTTAGTGTATGTTTGGCTGTGAAAGCACTGGCAAGGGAAGGTCAGAATCAGCAAGAGCTCTAAGCGCTTAGAGCTCTGGTGTGGGAGAAATGGCTGTATGTTTTAACTTCGTGAGCTGGTCTGTGCCGAGAGTGAGAGTGAGCTTGAGAATGTGTCTTGGGAGTGGTGGGAGGCAAGGCAAGGGGAGATGCCAGGGGGGTGTCTGGCTGTGAGTGCGGTGGGAAGGGCAGTTGAATACAGCACCAGCTCTTAGGCCTTAGAGCTCTGGTGTGGGAGAAATGGCTGCATGTTTGCACTTTGTGAGCTGGTCTGTGCGAAGAGTGAGAGTGAGCTTGCGAATGTGTATTGAGAGTGCTGGGAGGCAAGGCAAAAGTACATCCGCAGTGTCTGTCTGGGTGTGAAAGTGCTGGCAAGGGAAGGTGAGGACCAGCAAGAGCATTAAGCCCTTAGAAATATTAAGAGGGAAACATGGCTGTATGTTTTAAGTTTGTGAGCTGGTGTGTGCCGAGAGTGAGAGTGAGCTTGCGAATGTGTCTTGGCAGTGGTAGGAGGCAAGGCAAGGGGAGATTCTTAGTGTATGTTTGGCTGTGAAAGCACTGGCAAGGGAAGGTCAGAAACAGCAAGAGCTCTAAGCCCTTAGAGCTCTGGTGAGAGAGAAATGGCTGTATGTTTTAACTTTGTGAGCTGGTCTGTGCCGAGAGTGATAGTGAGCTTGAGAATGTGTCTTGGCAGGGCTAGGAGGCAAGGCAAGGGGAGATTCTTAGTGTATGTTTGGCTGTGAAAGCACTGGCAAGGGAAGGTCAGAATCAGCAAGAGCTCTAAGCGCTTAGAGCTCTGGTGTGGGAGAAGTGGCTGTATGTTTTAACTTTGTGAGCTGGTGTGTGCCGAGAGTGAGAGTGAGCTTGAGAATGTGTCTTGGGAGTGGTGGGAGGCAAGGCAAGGGGAGATGCCAGGGGGGTGTCTGGCTGTGAGTGCGGTGGGAAGGGCAGTTGAATACAGCACCAGCTCTTAGGCCTTAGAGCTATGGTGTGGGAGAAATGGCTGTATGTTTTAACTTTGTGAGCTGGTGTGTGCCGAGAGTGAGTATGAGCTTGCGAATGTGTGTTGGCAGTGGTAGGAGGCAAGGCAAGGGGAGATTCTTAGTGTATGTTTGGCTGTGAAAGCACTGGCAAGGGAAGGTCAGAATCAGCAAGAGCTCTAAGCGCTTAGAGCTCTGGTGTGGGAGAAATGGCTGTATGTTTTAACTTTGTGAGCTGGTGTGTGCCGAGAGTGAGAGTGAGCTTGAGAATGTGTCTTGGGAGTGGTGGGAGGCAAGGCAAGGGGAGATTCTTAGTGTATGTTTGGCTGTGAAAGCACTGGCAAGGGAAGGTCAGAAACAGCAAGAGCTCTAAGCGCTTAGAGCTCTGGTGTGGGAGAAGTGGCTGTATGTTTTAACTTTGTGAGCTGGTGTGTGCCGAGAGTGAGAGTGAGCTTGAGAATGTGTCTTGGGAGTGGTGGGAGGCAAGGCAAGGGGAGATGCCAGGGGGGTGTCTGGCTGTGAGTGTGGTGGGAAGGGCAGTTGAATACAGCACCAGCTCTTAGGCCTTAGAGCTCTGGTGTGGGAGAAATGGCTGCATGTTTGCACTTTGTGAGCTGGTCTGTGCGAAGAGTGAGAGTGAGCTT
Organism: Pelecanus crispus; assembly: GCF_030463565.1. Taxonomy (NCBI): domain Eukaryota; kingdom Metazoa; phylum Chordata; class Aves; order Pelecaniformes; family Pelecanidae; genus Pelecanus; species Pelecanus crispus. The sequence continues at coordinate 90,114,974 of NC_134643.1, read as the reverse complement.
GCGAATGTGTATTGAGAGTGCTGGGAGGCAAGGCAAAAGTACATCCGCAGTGTCTGTCTGGGTGTGAAAGTGCTGGCAAGGGAAGGTGAGGACCAGCAAGAGCATTAAGCCCTTAGAAATATTAAGAGGGAAACATGGCTGTATGTTTTAACTTTGTGAGCTGGTGTGTGCCGAGAGTGAGAGTGAGCTTGCGAATGTGTCTTGGCAGTGGTAGGAGGCAAGGCAAGGGGAGATTCTTAGTGTATATTTGGCTGTGAAAGCACTGGCAAGGGAAGGTCAGAAACAGCAAGAGCTCTAAGCCCTTAGAGCTCTGGTGTGGGAGAAATGGCTGTATGTTTTTACTTTGTGAGCTGGTGTGTGCCGAGAGTGAGAGTGAGCTTGAGAATGTGTATTGAGAGTGGTGGGAGGCAAGGCAAGGGGAGATGCCAGGGGGGTGTCTGGCTGTGAGTGCGGTGGGAAGGGCAGTTGAATACAGCACCAGCTCTTAGGCCTTAGAGCTATGGTGTGGGAGAAATGGCTGTATGTTTTAACTTTGTGAGCTGGTGTGTGCCGAGAGTGAGAGTGAGCTTGCGAATGTGTCTTGGCAGTGGTAGGAGGCAAGGCAAGGGGAGATTCTTAGTGTATGTTTGGCTGTGAAAGCACTGGCAAGGGAAGGTCAGAAACAGCAAGAGCTCTAAGCCCTTAGAGCTCTGGTGAGAGAGAAATGGCTGTATGTTTTAACTTTGTGAGCTGGTGTGTGCCGAGAGTGAGAGTGAGCTTGAGAATGTGTCTTGGCAGGGCTAGGAGGCAAGGCAAAGGGAGATTCTTAGTGTATGTTTGGCTGTGAAAGCACTGGCAAGGGAAGGTCAGAATCAGCAAGAGCTCTAAGCGCTTAGAGCTCTGGTGTGGGAGAAATGGCTGTATGTTTTAACTTCGTGAGCTGGTCTGTGCCGAGAGTCAGAGTGAGCTTGAGAATGTGTCTTGGGAGTGGTGGGAGGCAAGGCAAGGGGAGATGCCAGGGGGGTGTCTGGCTGTGAGTGCGGTGGGAAGGGCAGTTGAATACAGCACCAGCTCTTAGGCCTTCGAGCTATGGTGTGGGAGAAATGGCTGCATGTTTGCACTTTGTGAGCTGGTCTGTGCGAAGAGTGAGAGTGAGCTTGCGAATGTGTATTGAGAGTGCTGGGAGGCAAGGCAAAAGTACATCCGCAGTGTCTGTCTGGGTGTGAAAGTGCTGGCAAGGGAAGGTGAGGACCAGCAAGAGCATTAAGCCCTTAGAAATATTAAGAGGGAAACATGGCTGTATGTTTTAAGTTTGTGAGCTGGTGTGTGCCGAGAGTGAGAGTGAGCTTGCGAATGTGTCTTGGCAGTGGTAGGAGGCAAGGCAAGGGGAGATTCTTAGTGTATGTTTGGCTGTGAAAGCACTGGCAAGGGAAGGTCAGAAACAGCAAGAGCTCTAAGCCCTTAGAGCTCTGGTGTGGGAGAAATGGCTGTATGTTTTAACTTTGTGAGCTGGTCTGTGCCGAGAGTGATAGTGAGCTTGAGAATGTGTATTGAGAGTGGTGGGAGGCAAGGCAAGGGGAGATTCTTAGTGTATGTTTGGCTGTGAAAGCACTGGCAAGGGAAGGTCAGAATCAGCAAGAGCTCTAAGCGCTTAGAGCTCTGGTGTGGGAGAAGTGGCTGTATGTTTTAACTTTGTGAGCTGGTGTGTGCCGAGAGTGAGAGTGAGCTTGAGAATGTGTCTTGGGAGTGGTGGGAGGCAAGGCAAGGGGAGATGCCAGGGGGGTGTCTGGCTGTGAGTGCGGTGGGAAGGGCAGTTGAATACAGCACCAGCTCTTAGGCCTTAGAGCTATGGTGTGGGAGAAATGGCTGTATGTGTCTTGGCAGTGGCAGGAGGCAAGGCAAGGGGAGATTCTTAGTGTATGTTTGGCTGTGAAAGCACTGGCAAGGGAAGGTCAGAAACAGCAAGAGCTCTAAGCGCTTAGAGCTGTGGTGTGGGAGAAATGGCTGTATGTGTCTTGGCAGTGGCAGGAGGCAAGGCAAGGGGAGATTCTTAGTGTATGTTTGGCTGTGAAAGCACTGGCAAGGGAAGGTCAGAAACAGCAAGAGCTCTAAGCCCTTAGAGCTCTGGTGTGGGAGAAATGGCTGTATGTTTTAACTTTGTGAGCTGGTGTGTGCCGAGAGTGAGAGTGAGCTTGAGAATGTGTCTTGGCAGTGGTAGGAGGCAAGGCAAGGGGAGATTCTTAGTGTATGTTTTTCTGTGAAAGCACTGGCAAGGGAAGGTCAGAAACAGCAAGAGCTCTAAGCCCTTAGAGCTCTGGTGTGGGAGAAATGGCTGTATGTTTTAACTTTGTGAGCTGGTGTGTGCCGAGAGTGAGAGTGAGCTTGAGAATGTGTCTTGGCAGTGGTAGGAGGCAAGGCAAGGGGAGATTCTTAGTGTATGTTTGGCTGTGAAAGCACTGGCAAGGGAAGGTCAGAAACAGCAAGAGCTCTAAGCCCTTAGAGCTCTGGTGTGGGAGAAATGGCTGTATGTTTTAACACTGGGAGCTGGTCTGTGCCGAGAGTGAGAGTGAGTTTGCGAATGTGTCTTGGCAGTGGTAGGAGGCAAGGCAAGGGGAGATTCTTAGTGTATGTTTGGCTGTGAAAGCACTGGCAAGGGAAGGTCAGAAACAGCAAGAGCTCTAAGCGCTTAGAGCTCTGGTGTGGGAGAAGTGGCTGTATGTTTTAACTTTGTGAGCTGGTGTGTGCCGAGAGTGAGAGTGAGCTTGCGAATGTGTCTTGGCAGTGGTAGGAGGCAAGGCAAGGGGAGATTCTTAGTGTATGTTTTTCTGTGAAAGCACTGGCAAGGGAAGGTCAGAAACAGCAAGAGCTCTAAGCCCTTAGAGCTCTGGTGTGGGAGAAATGGCTGTATGTTTTAACTTTGTGAGCTGGTGTGTGCCGAGAGTGAGAGTGAGCTTGAGAATGTGTCTTGGCAGTGGCAGGAGGCAAGGCAAGGGGAGATTCTTAGTGTATGTTTGGCTGTGAAAGCACTGGCAAGGGAAGGTCAGAAACAGCAAGAGCTCTAAGCGCTTAGAGCTCTGGTGTGGGAGAAATGGCTGTATGTTTTAACTTTGTGAGCTGGTCTGTGCCGAGAGTGAGAGTGTGCTTGAGAATGTGTCTTGGGAGTGGTGGGAGGCAAGGAAAGGGGAGATGCCAGGGGGGTGTCTGGCTGTGAGTGCGGTGGGAAGGGCAGTTGAATACAGCACCAGCTCTTAGGCCTTAGAGCTCTGGTGTGGGAGAAATGGCTGTATGTTTTAACTTTGTGAGCTGGTGTGTGCCGAGAGTGAGAGTGAGCTTGAGAATGTGTCTTGGCAGGGCTAGGAGGCAAGGCAAAGGGAGATTCTTAGTGTATGTTTGGCTGTGAAAGCACTGGCAAGGGAAGGTCAGAATCAGCAAGAGCTCTAAGCGCTTAGAGCTCTGGTGTGGGAGAAATGGCTGTATGTTTTAACTTCGTGAGCTGGTCTGTGCCGAGAGTGAGAGTGAGCTTGAGAATGTGTCTTGGGAGTGGTGGGAGGCAAGGCAAGGGGAGATGCCAGGGGGGTGTCTGGCTGTGAGTGCGGTGGGAAGGGCAGTTGAATACAGCACCAGCTCTTAGGCCTTAGAGCTCTGGTGTGGGAGAAATGGCTGCATGTTTGCACTTTGTGAGCTGGTCTGTGCGAAGAGTGAGAGTGAGCTTGCGAATGTGTATTGAGAGTGCTGGGAGGCAAGGCAAAAGTACATCCGCAGTGTCTGTCTGGGTGTGAAAGTGCTGGCAAGGGAAGGTGAGGACCAGCAAGAGCATTAAGCCCTTAGAAATATTAAGAGGGAAACATGGCTGTATGTTTTAAGTTTGTGAGCTGGTGTGTGCCGAGAGTGAGAGTGAGCTTGCGAATGTGTCTTGGCAGTGGTAGGAGGCAAGGCAAGGGGAGATTCTTAGTGTATGTTTGGCTGTGAAAGCACTGGCAAGGGAAGGTCAGAAACAGCAAGAGCTCTAAGCCCTTAGAGCTCTGGTGAGAGAGAAATGGCTGTATGTTTTAACTTTGTGAGCTGGTCTGTGCCGAGAGTGATAGTGAGCTTGAGAATGTGTCTTGGCAGGGCTAGGAGGCAAGGCAAGGGGAGATTCTTAGTGTATGTTTGGCTGTGAAAGCACTGGCAAGGGAAGGTCAGAATCAGCAAGAGCTCTAAGCGCTTAGAGCTCTGGTGTGGGAGAAGTGGCTGTATGTTTTAACTTTGTGAGCTGGTGTGTGCCGAGAGTGAGAGTGAGCTTGAGAATGTGTCTTGGGAGTGGTGGGAGGCAAGGCAAGGGGAGATGCCAGGGGGGTGTCTGGCTGTGAGTGCGGTGGGAAGGGCAGTTGAATACAGCACCAGCTCTTAGGCCTTAGAGCTATGGTGTGGGAGAAATGGCTGTATGTTTTAACTTTGTGAGCTGGTGTGTGCCGAGAGTGAGTATGAGCTTGCGAATGTGTGTTGGCAGTGGTAGGAGGCAAGGCAAGGGGAGATTCTTAGTGTATGTTTGGCTGTGAAAGCACTGGCAAGGGAAGGTCAGAATCAGCAAGAGCTCTAAGCGCTTAGAGCTCTGGTGTGGGAGAAATGGCTGTATGTTTTAACTTTGTGAGCTGGTGTGTGCCGAGAGTGAGAGTGAGCTTGAGAATGTGTCTTGGGAGTGGTGGGAGGCAAGGCAAGGGGAGATTCTTAGTGTATGTTTGGCTGTGAAAGCACTGGCAAGGGAAGGTCAGAAACAGCAAGAGCTCTAAGCGCTTAGAGCTCTGGTGTGGGAGAAGTGGCTGTATGTTTTAACTTTGTGAGCTGGTGTGTGCCGAGAGTGAGAGTGAGCTTGAGAATGTGTCTTGGGAGTGGTGGGAGGCAAGGCAAGGGGAGATGCCAGGGGGGTGTCTGGCTGTGAGTGTGGTGGGAAGGGCAGTTGAATACAGCACCAGCTCTTAGGCCTTAGAGCTCTGGTGTGGGAGAAATGGCTGCATGTTTGCACTTTGTGAGCTGGTCTGTGCGAAGAGTGAGAGTGAGCTTGCGAATGTGTATTGAGAGTGCTGGGAGGCAAGGCAAAAGTACATCCGCAGTGTCTGTCTGGGTGTGAAAGTGCTGGCAAGGGAAGGTGAGGACCAGCAAGAGCATTAAGCCCTTAGAAATATTAAGAGGGAAACATGGCTGTATGTTTTAACTTTGTGAGCTGGTGTGTGCCGAGAGTGAGAGTGAGCTTGCGAATGTGTCTTGGCAGTGGTAGGAGGCAAGGCAAGGGGAGATTCTTAGTGTATATTTGGCTGTGAAAGCACTGGCAAGGGAAGGTCAGAAACAGCAAGAGCTCTAAGCCCTTAGAGCTCTGGTGTGGGAGAAATGGCTGTATGTTTTTACTTTGTGAGCTGGTGTGTGCCGAGAGTGAGAGTGAGCTTGAGAATGTGTATTGAGAGTGGTGGGAGGCAAGGCAAGGGGAGATGCCAGGGGGGTGTCTGGCTGTGAGTGCGGTGGGAAGGGCAGTTGAATACAGCACCAGCTCTTAGGCCTTAGAGCTATGGTGTGGGAGAAATGGCTGTATGTTTTAACTTTGTGAGCTGGTGTGTGCCGAGAGTGAGAGTGAGCTTGCGAATGTGTGTTGGCAGTGGTAGGAGGCAAGGCAAGGGGAGATTCTTAGTGTATGTTTGGCTGTGAAAGCACTGGCAAGGGAAGGTCAGAAACAGCAAGAGCTCTAAGCGCTTAGAGCTCTGGTGTGGGAGAAGTGGCTGTATGTTTTAACTTTGTGAGCTGGTGTGTGCCGAGAGTGAGAGTGAGCTTGAGAATGTGTCTTGGGAGTGGTGGGAGGCAAGGCAAGGGGAGATGCCAGGGGGGTGTCTGGCTGTGAGTGTGGTGGGAAGGGCAGTTGAATACAGCACCAGCTCTTAGGCCTTCGAGCTATGGTGTGGGAGAAATGGCTGCATGTTTGCACTTTGTGAGCTGGTCTGTGCGAAGAGTGAGAGTGATCTTGCGAATGTGTCTTGGCAGTGGTAGGAGGCAAGGCAAAAGTACATCCGCAGTGTCTGTCTGGGTGTGAAAGTGCTGGCAAGGGAAGGTGAGGACCAGCAAGAGCATTAAGCCCTTAGAAATATTAAGAGGGAAACATGGCTGTATGTTTTAACTTTGTGAGCTGGTGTGTGCCGAGAGTGAGAGTGAGCTTGCGAATGTGTCTTGGCAGTGGCAGGAGGCAAGGCAAGGGGAGATTCTTAGTGTATATTTGGCTGTGAAAGCACTGGCAAGGGAAGGTCAGAAACAGCAGGAGCTCTAAGCCCTTAGAGCTCTGGTGTGGGAGAAATGGCTGTATGTTTTTACTTTGTGAGCTGGTCTGTGCCGAGAGTGAGAGTGAGCTTGAGAATGTGTATTGAGAGTGGTGGGAGGCAAGGCAAGGGGAGATGCCAGGGGGGTGTCTGGCTGTGAGTGCGGTGGGAAGGGCAGTTGAATACAGCACCAGCTCTTAGGCCTTAGAGCTATGGTGTGGGAGAAATGGCTGTATGTTTTAACTTTGTGAGCTGGTCTGTACCGAGAGTGAGAGTGAGCTTGAGAATGTGTCTTGGCAGTGGCAGGAGGCAAGGCAAGGGGAGATTCTTAGTGTATGTTTTTCTGTGAAAGCACTGGCAAGGGAAGGTCAGAAACAGCAAGAGCTCTAAGCCCTTAGAGCTCTGGTGTGGGAGAAATGGCTGTATGTTTTTACTTTGTGAGCTGGTCTGTGCCGAGAGTGAGAGTGAGCTAGCGAATGTGTCTTGGCAGTGGCAGGAGGCAAGGCAAGGGGAGATTCTTAGTGTATGTTTGGCTGTGAAAGCACTGGCAAGGGAAGGTCAGAATCAGCAAGAGCTCTAAGCGCTTAGAGCTCTCGTGTGGGAGAAATGGCTGGATGTTTTAACTTTGTGAGCTGGTGTGTGCCGAGAGTGAGAGTGAGCTTGAGAATGTGTCTTGGGAGTGGTAGGAGGCAAGGCAAGGGGAGATGCCAGGGGGGTGTCTGGCTGTGAGTGCGGTGGGAAGGGCAGTTGAATACAGCACCAGCTCTTAGGCCTTAGAGCTCTGGTGTGGGAGAAATGGCTGTATGTTTTAACTTTGTGAGCTGGTGTGTGCCGAGAGTGAGAGTGAGCTTGCGAATGTGTGTTGGCAGTGGTAGGAGGCAAGGCAAGGGGAGATTCTTAGTGTATGTTTGGCTGTGAAAGCACTGGCAAGGGAAGGTCAGAATCAGCAAGAGCTCTAAGCGCTTAGAGCTCTGGTTTGGGAGAAATGGCTGTATGTTTTAACTTTGTGAGCTGGTGTGTGCCGAGAGTGAGAGTGAGCTTGAGAATGTGTCTTGGGAGTGGTGGGAGGCAAGGCAAGGGGAGATGCCAGGGGGGTGTCTGGCTGTGAGTGTGGTGGGAAGGGCAGTTGAATACAGCACCAGCTCTTAGGCCTTAGAGCTCTGGTGTGGGAGAAATGGCTGCATGTTTGCACTTTGTGAGCTGGTCTGTGCGAAGAGTGAGAGTGAGCTTGCGAATGTGTATTGAGAGTGCTGGGAGGCAAGGCAAAAGTACATCCGCAGTGTCTGTCTGGGTGTGAAAGTGCTGGCAAGGGAAGGTGAGGATCAGCAAGAGCATTAAGCCCTTAGAAATATTAAGAGGGAAACATGGCTCTATGTTTTAACTTTGTGAGCTGGTGTGTGCCGAGAGTGAGAGTGAGCTTGCGAATGTGTGTTGGCAGTGGTAGGAGGCAAGGCAAGGGGAGATTCTTAGTGTATGTTTGGCTGTGAAAGCACTGGCAAGGGAAGGTCAGAATCAGCAAGAGCTCTAAGCCCTTAGAGCTCTGGTGTGGGAGAAATGAGTGTATGTTTTAACTTTGTGAGCTGGTCTGTGCCGAGAGTGAGAGTGAGCTTGCGAATGTGTCTTGGCAGTGGTAGGAGGCAAGGCAAGGGGAGATTCTTAGTGTATGTTTGGCTGTGAAAGCACTGGCAAGGGAATGTCAGAAACAGCAAGAGCTCTAAGCCCTTAGAGCTCTGGTGTGGGAGAAATGGCTGTATGTTTTAACACTGGGAGCTGGTGTGTGCCGAGAGTGAGAGTGAGTTTGCGAATGTGTCTTGGCAGTGGTAGGAGGCAAGGCAAGGGGAGATTCTTAGTGTATGTTTGGCTGTGAAAGCACTGGCAAGGGAAGGTCAGAATCAGCAAGAGGTCTAAGCGCTTAGAGCTCTGGTGTGGGAGAAATGGCTGGATGTTTTAACTTTGTGAGCTGGTGTGTGCCGAGAGTGAGAGTGAGCTTGAGAATGTGTCTTGGGAGTGGTGGGAGGCAAGGCAAGGGGAGATTCTTAGTGTATGTTTGGCTGTGAAAGCACTGGCAAGGGAATGTCAGAAACAGCAAGAGCTCTAAGCGCTTAGAGCTCTGGTGTGGGAGAAGTGGCTGTATGTTTTAACTTTGTGAGCTGGTGTGTGCCGAGAGTGAGAGTGAGCTTGAGAATGTGTCTTGGGAGTGGTGGGAGGCAAGGCAAGGGGAGATGCCAGGGGGGTGTCTGGCTGTGAGTGTGGTGGGAAGGGCAGTTGAATACAGCACCAGCTCTTAGGCCTTCGAGCTATGGTGTGGGAGAAATGGCTGCATGTTTGCACTTTGTGAGCTGGTCTGTGCGAAGAGTGAGAGTGATCTTGCGAATGTGTCTTGGCAGTGGTAGGAGGCAAGGCAAAAGTACATCCGCAGTGTCTGTCTGGGTGTGAAAGTGCTGCAAGGGAAGGTGAGGACCAGCAAGAGCATTAAGCCCTTAGAAATATTAAGAGGGAAACATGGCTGTATGTTTTAACTTTGTGAGCTGGTGTGTGCCGAGAGTGAGAGTGAGCTTGCGAATGTGTCTTGGCAGTGGCAGGAGGCAAGGCAAGGGGAGATTCTTAGTGTATATTTGGCTGTGAAAGCACTGGCAAGGGAAGGTCAGAAACAGCAGGAGCTCTAAGCCCTTAGAGCTCTGGTGTGGCAGAAATGGCTGTATGTTTTTACTTTGTGAGCTGGTCTGTGCCGAGAGTGAGAGTGAGCTTGAGAATGTGTATTGAGAGTGGTGGGAGGCAAGGCAAGGGGAGATGCCAGGGGGGTGTCTGGCTGTGAGTGCGGTGGGAAGGGCAGTTGAATACAGCACCAGCTCTTAGGCCTTAGAGCTCTGGTGTGGGAGAAATGGCTGTATGTTTTAACTTTGTGAGCTGGTGTGTGCCGAGAGTGAGAGTGAGCTTGCGAATGTGTCTTGGCAGTGGCAGGAGGCAAGGCAAGGGGAGATTCTTAGTGTATGTTTTTCTGTGAAAGCACTGGCAAGGGAAGGTCAGAAACAGCAAGAGCTCTAAGCCCTTAGAGCTCTGGTGTGGGAGAAATGGCTGTATGTTTTAACTTTGTGAGCTGGTCTGTGCCGAGAGTGAGAGTGAGCTAGCGAATGTGTCTTGGCAGTGGCAGGAGGCAAGGCAAGGGGAGATTCTTAGTGTATGTTTGGCTGTGAAAGCACTGGCAAGGGAAGGTCAGAATCAGCAAGAGCTCTAAGCGCTTAGAGCTGTGGTGTGGGAGAAATGGCTGTATGTTTTAACTTTGTGAGCTGGTGTGTGCCGAGAGTGATAGTGAGCTTGAGAATGTGTCTTGGCAGTGGTAGGAGGCAAGGCAAGGGGAGATGCCAGGGGGGTGTCTGGCTGTGAGTGCGGTGGGAAGGGCAGTTGAATACAGCACCAGCTCTTAGGCCTTAGAGCTCTGGTGTGAGAGAAATGGCTGTATGTTTTAACTTTGTGAGCTGGTGTGTGCCGAGAGTGAGAGTGAGCTTGCGAATGTGTGTTGGCAGTGGTAGGAGGCAAGGCAAGGGGAGATTCTTAGTGTATGTTTGGCTGTGAAAGCACTGGCAAGGGAAGGTCAGAATCAGCAAGAGCTCTAAGCGCTTAGAGCTCTGGTGTGGGAGAAATGGCTGTATGTTTTAACTTTGTGAGCTGGTGTGTGCCGAGAGTGAGAGTGAGCTTGAGAATGTGTCTTGGGAGTGGTGGGAGGCAAGGCAAGGGGAGATGCCAGGGGGGTGTCTGGCTGTGAGTGCGGTGGGAAGGGCAGTTGAATACAGCACCAGCTCTTAGGCCTTAGAGCTATGGTGTGGGAGAAATGGCTGCATGTTTGCACTTTGTGAGCTGGTCTGTGCGAAGAGTGAGAGTGAGCTTGCGAATGTGTATTGAGAGTGCTGGGAGGCAAGGCAAAACTACATCCGCAGTGTCTGTCTGGGTGTGAAAGTGCTGGCAAGGGAAGGTGAGGACCAGCAAGAGCATTAAGCCCTTAGAAATATTAAGAGGGAAACATGGCTGTATGTTTTAACTTTGTGAGCTGGTGTGTGCCGAGAGTGAGAGTGAGCTTGCGAATGTGTGTTGGCAGTGGTAGGAGGCAAGGCAAGGGGAGATTCTTAGTGTATGTTTGGCTGTGAAAGCACTGGCAAGGGAAGGTCAGAAACAGCAAGAGCTCTAAGCCCTTAGAGCTCTGGTGTGGGAGAAATGAGTGTATGTTTTAACTTTGTGAGCTGGTGTGTGCCGAGAGTGAGAGTGAGCTTGCGAATGTGTGTTGGCAGTGGTAGGAGGCAAGGCAAGGGGAGATTCTTAGTGTATGTTTGGCTGTGAAAGCACTGGCAAGGGAAGGTCAGAAACAGCAAGAGCTCTAAGCCCTTAGAGCTCTGGTGTGGGAGAAATGGCTGTATGTTTTAACTTTGTGAGCTGGTCTGTGCCGAGAGTGAGAGTGAGTTTGCGAATGTGTGTTGGCAGTGGTAGGAGGCAAGGCAAGGGGAGATTCTTAGTGTATGTTTGGCTGTGAAAGCACTGGCAAGGGAAGGTCAGAAACAGCAAGAGCTCTAAGCGCTTAGAGCTCTGGTGTGGGAGAAGTGGCTGTATGTTTTAACTTTGTGAGCTGGTGTGTGCCGAGAGTGAGAGTGAGCTTGAGAATGTGTCTTGGGAGTGGTGGGAGGCAAGGCAAGGGGAGATGCCAGGGGGGTGTCTGGCTGTGAGTGTGGTGGGAAGGGCAGTTGAATACAGCACCAGCTCTTAGGCCTTCGAGCTATGGTGTGGGAGAAATGGCTGCATGTTTGCACTTTGTGAGCTGGTCTGTGCGAAGAGTGAGAGTGATCTTGCGAATGTGTCTTGGCAGTGGTAGGAGGCAAGGCAAAAGTACATCCGCAGTGTCTGTCTGGGTGTGAAAGTGCTGCAAGGGAAGGTGAGGACCAGCAAGAGCATTAAGCCCTTAGAAATATTAAGAGGGAAACATGGCTGTATGTTTTAACTTTGTGAGCTGGTGTGTGCCGAGAGTGAGAGTGAGCTTGCGAATGTGTCTTGGCAGTGGCAGGAGGCAAGGCAAGGGGAGATTCTTAGTGTATATTTGGCTGTGAAAGCACTGGCAAGGGAAGGTCAGAAACAGCAGGAGCTCTAAGCCCTTAGAGCTCTGGTGTGGCAGAAATGGCTGTATGTTTTTACTTTGTGAGCTGGTCTGTGCCGAGAGTGAGAGTGAGCTTGAGAATGTGTATTGAGAGTGGTGGGAGGCAAGGCAAGGGGAGATGCCAGGGGGGTGTCTGGCTGTGAGTGCGGTGGGAAGGGCAGTTGAATACAGCACCAGCTCTTAGGCCTTAGAGCTCTGGTGTGGGAGAAATGGCTGTATGTTTTAACTTTGTGAGCTGGTCTGTGCCGAGAGTGAGAGTGAGCTTGCGAATGTGTCTTGGCAGTGGCAGGAGGCAAGGCAAGGGGAGATTCTTAGTGTATGTTTTTCTGTGAAAGCACTGGCAAGGGAAGGTCAGAAACAGCAAGAGCTCTAAGCGCTTAGAGCTCTGGTGTGGGAGAAATGGCTGTATGTTTTAACTTTGTGAGCTGGTCTGTGCCGAGAGTGAGAGTGAGCTAGCGAATGTGTCTTGGCAGTGGCAGGAGGCAAGGCAAGGGGAGATTCTTAGTGTATGTTTGGCTGTGAAAGCACTGGCAAGGGAAGGTCAGAATCAGCAAGAGCTCTAAGCGCTTAGAGCTGTGGTGTGGGAGAAATGGCTGTATGTTTTAACTTTGTGAGCTGGTGTGTGCCGAGAGTGATAGTGAGCTTGAGAATGTGTCTTGGCAGTGGTAGGAGGCAAGGCAAGGGGAGATGCCAGGGGGGTGTCTGGCTGTGAGTGCGGTGGGAAGGGCAGTTGAATACAGCACCAGCTCTTAGGCCTTAGAGCTCTGGTGTGGGAGAAATGGCTGTATGTTTTAACTTTGTGAGCTGGTGTGTGCCGAGAGTGAGAGTGAGCTTGCGAATGTGTGTTGGCAGTGGTAGGAGGCAAGGCAAGGGGAGATTCTTAGTGTATGTTTGGCTGTGAAAGCACTGGCAAGGGAAGGTCAGAATCAGCAAGAGCTCTAAGCGCTTAGAGCTCTGGTGTGGGAGAAATGGCTGTATGTTTTAACTTTGTGAGCTGGTGTGTGCCGAGAGTGAGAGTGAGCTTGAGAATGTGTCTTGGGAGTGGTGGGAGGCAAGGCAAGGGGAGATGCCAGGGGGGTGTCTGGCTGTGAGTGCGGTGGGAAGGGCAGTTGAATACAGCACCAGCTCTTAGGCCTTAGAGCTCTGGTGTGGGAGAAATGGCTGTATGTTTTAACTTTGTGAGCTGGTGTGTGCCGAGAGTGAGAGTGAGCTTGCGAATGTGTGTTGGCAGTGGTAGGAGGCAAGGCAAGGGGAGATTCTTAGTGTATGTTTGGCTGTGAAAGCACTGGCAAGGGAAGGTCAGAATCAGCAAGAGCTCTAAGCGCTTAGAGCTCTCGTGTGGGAGAAATGGCTGTATGTTTTAACTTTGTGAGCTGGTGTGTGCCGAGAGTGATAGTGAGGTTGAGAATGTGTCTTGGGAGTGGTGGGAGGCAAGGCAAGGGGAGATGCCAGGGGGGTGTCTGGCTGTGAGTGCGGTGGGAAGGGCAGTTGAATACAGCACCAGCTCTTAGGCCTTAGAGCTATGGTGTGGGAGAAATGGCTGCATGTTTGCACTTTGTGAGCTGGTCTGTGCGAAGAGTGAGAGTGAGCTTGCGAATGTGTATTGAGAGTGCTGGGAGGCAAGGCAAAAGTACATCCGCAGTGTCTGTCTGGGTGTGAAAGTGCTGGCAAGGGAAGGTGAGGACCAGCAAGAGCATTAAGCCCTTAGAAATATTAAGAGGGAAACATGGCTCTATGTTTTAACTTTGTGAGCTGGTGTGTGCCGAGAGTGAGAGTGAGCTTGCGAATGTGTGTTGGCAGTGGTAGGAGGCAAGGCAAGGGGAGATTCTTAGTGTATGTTTGGCTGTGAAAGCACTGGCAAGGGAAGGTCAGAAACAGCAAGAGCTCTAAGCCCTTAGAGCTCTGGTGTGGGAGAAATGAGTGTATGTTTTAACTTTGTGAGCTGGTGTGTGCCGAGAGTGAGAGTGAGCTTGCGAATGTGTGTTGGCAGTGGTAGGAGGCAAGGCAAGGGGAGATTCTTAGTGTATGTTTGGCTGTGAAAGCACTGGCAAGGGAAGGTCAGAAACAGCAAGAGCTCTAAGCCCTTAGAGCTCTGGTGTGGGAGAAATGGCTGTATGTTTTAACTTTGTGAGCTGGTGTGTGCCGAGAGTGAGAGTGAGTTTGCGAATGTGTCTTGGCAGTGGTAGGAGGCAAGGCAAGGGGAGATTCTTAGTGTATGTTTGGCTGTGAAAGCACTGGCAAGGGAAGGTCAGAAACAGCAAGAGCTCTAAGCGCTTAGAGCTCTGGTGTGGGAGAAGTGGCTGTATGTTTTAACTTTGTGAGCTGGTGTGTGCCGAGAGTGAGAGTGAGCTTGAGAATGTGTCTTGGGAGTGGTGGGAGGCAAGGCAAGGGGAGATGCCAGGGGGGTGTCTGGCTGTGAGTGTGGTGGGAAGGGCAGTTGAATACAGCACCAGCTCTTAGGCCTTCGAGCTATGGTGTGGGAGAAATGGCTGCATGTTTGCACTTTGTGAGCTGGTCTGTGCGAAGAGTGAGAGTGATCTTGCGAATGTGTCTTGGCAGTGGTAGGAGGCAAGGCAAAAGTACATCCGCAGTGTCTGTCTGGGTGTGAAAGTGCTGGCAAGGGAAGGTGAGGACCAGCCAGAGCATTAAGCCCTTAGAAATATTAAGAGGGAAACATGGCTGTATGTTTTAACTTTGTGAGCTGGTGTGTGCCGAGAGTGATAGTGAGCTTGAGAATGTGTCTTGGCAGTGGTAGGAGGCAAGGCAAGGGGAGATGCCAGGGGGGTGTCTGGCTGTGAGTGCGGTGGGAAGGGCAGTTGAATACAGCACCAGCTCTTAGGCCTTAGAGCTCTGGTGTGGGAGAAATGGCTGTATGTTTTAACTTTGTGAGCTGGTGTGTGCCGAGAGTGAGAGTGAGCTTGCGAATGTGTGTTGGCAGTGGTAGGAGGCAAGGCAAGGGGAGATTCTTAGTGTATGTTTGGCTGTGAAAGCACTGGCAAGGGAAGGTCAGAAACAGCAAGAGCTCTAAGCGCTTAGAGCTCTGGTGTGGGAGAAATGTCTGTATGTTTTAACTTTGTGAGCTGGTCTGTGCCGAGAGTGAGAGTGAGCTTGAGAATGTGTCTTGGGAGTGGTGGGAGGCAAGGCAAGGGTAGATGCCAGGGGGGTGTCTGGCTGTGAGTGCGGTGGGAAGGGCAGTTGAATACAGCACCAGCTCTTAGGCCTTAGAGCTATGGTGTGGGAGAAATGGCTGTATGTTTTAACTTTGTGAGCTGGTGTGTGCCGAGAGTGAGAGTGAGCTTGCGAATGTGTGTTGGCAGTGGTAGGAGGCAAGGCAAGGGGAGATTCTTAGTGTATGTTTGGCTGTGAAAGCACTGGCAAGGGAAGGTCAGAATCAGCAAGAGCTCTAAGCGCTTAGAGCTCTGGTGTTGGAGAAATGCCTGGATGTTTTAACTTTGTGAGCTGGTGTGTGCCGAGAGTGAGAGTGAGCTTGAGAATGTGTCTTTGGAGTGGTGGGAGGCAAGGCAAGGGGAGATTCTTAGTGTATGTTTGGCTGTGAAAGCACTGGCAAGGGAATGTCAGAAACAGCAAGAGCTCTAAGCCCTTAGAGCTCTGGTGTGGGAGAAATGGCTGTATGTTTTAACTTTGTGAGCTGGTCTGTGCCGAGAGTGAGAGTGAGTTTGCGAATGTGTGTTGGCAGTGGTAGGAGGCAAGGCAAGGGGAGATTCTTAGTGTATGTTTGGCTGTGAAAGCACTGGCAAGGGAAGGTCAGAAACAGCAAGAGCTCTAAGCGCTTAGAGCTCTGGTGTGGGAGAAGTGGCTGTATGTTTTAACTTTGTGAGCTGGTGTGTGCCGAGAGTGAGAGTGAGCTTGAGAATGTGTCTTGGGAGTGGTGGGAGGCAAGGCAAGGGGAGATGCCAGGGGGGTGTCTGGCTGTGAGTGTGGTGGGAAGGGCAGTTGAATACAGCACCAGCTCTTAGGCCTTCGAGCTATGGTGTGGGAGAAATGGCTGCATGTTTGCACTTTGTGAGCTGGTCTGTGCGAAGAGTGAGAGTGATCTTGCGAATGTGTCTTGGCAGTGGTAGGAGGCAAGGCAAAAGTACATCCGCAGTGTCTGTCTGGGTGTGAAAGTGCTGGCAAGGGAAGGTGAGGACCAGCAAGAGCATTAAGCCCTTAGAAATATTAAGAGGGAAACATGGCTGTATGTTTTAACTTTGTGAGCTGGTGTGTGCCGAGAGTGAGAGTGAGCTTGCGAATGTGTCTTGGCAGTGGCAGGAGGCAAGGCAAGGGGAGATTCTTAGTGTATATTTGGCTGTGAAAGCACTGGCAAGGGAAGGTCAGAAACAGCAGGAGCTCTAAGCCCTTAGAGCTCTGGTGTGGGAGAAATGGCTGTATGTTTTTACTTTGTGAGCTGGTCTGTGCCGAGAGTGAGAGTGAGCTTGAGAATGTGTATTGAGAGTGGTGGGAGGCAAGGCAAGGGGAGATGCCAGGGGGGTGTCTGGCTGTGAGTGCGGTGGGAAGGGCAGTTGAATACAGCACCAGCTCTTAGGCCTTAGAGCTATGGTGTGGGAGAAATGGCTGTATGTTTTAACTTTGTGAGCTGGTCTGTGCCGAGAGTGAGAGTGAGCTTGCGAATGTGTCTTGGCAGTGGCAGGAGGCAAGGCAAGGGGAGATTCTTAGTGTATGTTTTTCTGTGAAAGCACTGGCAAGGGAAGGTCAGAAACAGCAAGAGCTCTAAGCCCTTAGAACTCTGGTGTGGGAGAAATGGCTGTATGTTTTAACTTTGTGAGCTGGTCTGTGCCGAGAGTGAGAGTGAGCTTGCGAATGTGTCTTGGCAGTGGCAGGAGGCAAGGCAAGGGGAGATTCTTAGTGTATGTTTGGCTGTGAAAGCACTGGCAAGGGAAGGTCAGAATCAGCAAGAGCTCTAAGCGCTTAGAGCTGTGGTGTGGGAGAAATGGCTGTATGTTTTAACTTTGTGAGCTGGTGTGTGCCGAGAGTGAGAGTGAGCTTGAGAATGTGTCTTGGCAGTGGTAGGAGGCAAGGCAAGGGGAGATGCCAGGGGGGTGTCTGGCTGTGAGTGCGGTGGGAAGGGCAGTTGAATACAGCACCAGCTCTTAGGCCTTAGAGCTCTGGTGTGGGAGAAATGGCTGTATGTTTTAACTTTGTGAGCTGGTGTGTGCCGAGAGTGAGAGTGAGCTTGCGAATGTGTGTTGGCAGTGGTAGGAGGCAAGGCAAGGGGAGATTCTTAGTGTATGTTTGGCTGTGAAAGCACTGGCAAGGGAAGGTCAGAAACAGCAAGAGCTCTAAGCGCTTAGAGCTGTGGTGTGGGAGAAATGGCTGTATGTTTTAACTTTGTGAGCTGGTGTGTGCCGAGAGTGAGAGTGAGCTTGAGAATGTGTCTTGGGAGTGGTGGGAGGCAAGGCAAGGGGAGATGCCAGGGGGGTGTCTGGCTGTGAGTGCGGTGGGAAGGGCAGTTGAATACAGCACCAGCTCTTAGGCCTTAGAGCTATGGTGTGGGAGAAATGGCTGTATGTTTTAACTTTGTGAGCTGGTGTGTGCCGAGAGTGAGAGTGAGCTTGCGAATGTGTCTTGGCAGTGGCAGGAGGCAAGGCAAGGGGAGATTCTTAGTGTATGTTTGGCTGTGAAAGCACTGGCAAGGGAAGGTCAGAATCAGCAAGAGCTCTAAGCGCTTAGAGCTCTGGTGTGGGAGAAATGGCTGGATGTTTTAACTTTGTGAGCTGGTGTGTGCGGAGAGTGAGAGTGAGCTTGAGAATGTGTCTTGGGAGTGGTGGGAGGCAAGGCAAGGGGAGATTCTTAGTGTATGTTTGGCTGTGAAAGCACTGGCAAGGGAATGTCAGAAACAGCAAGAGCTCTAAGCCCTTAGAGCTCTGGTGTGGGAGAAATGGCTGTATGTTTTAACACTGGGAGCTGGTCTGTGCCGAGAGTGAGAGTGAGTTTGCGAATGTGTGTTGGCAGTGGTAGGAGGCAAGGCAAGGGGAGATTCTTAGTGTATGTTTGGCTGTGAAAGCACTGGCAAGGGAAGGTCAGAAACAGCAAGAGCTCTAAGCGCTTAGAGCTCTGGTGTGGGAGAAGTGGCTGTATGTTTTAACTTTGTGAGCTGGTGTGTGCCGAGAGTGAGAGTGAGCTTGAGAATGTGTCTTGGGAGTGGTGGGAGGCAAGGCAAGGGGAGATGCCAGGGGGGTGTCTGGCTGTGAGTGTGGTGGGAAGGGCAGTTGAATACAGCACCAGCTCTTAGGCCTTCGAGCTATGGTGTGGGAGAAATGGCTGCATGTTTGCACTTTGTGAGCTGGTCTGTGCGAAGAGTGAGAGTGATCTTGCGAATGTGTCTTGGCAGTGGTAGGAGGCAAGGCAAAAGTACATCCGCAGTGTCTGTCTGGGTGTGAAAGTGCTGGCAAGGGAAGGTGAGGACCAGCAAGAGCATTAAGCCCTTAGAAATATTAAGAGGGAAACATGGCTGTATGTTTTAACTTTGTGAGCTGGTGTGTGCCGAGAGTGAGAGTGAGCTTGCGAATGTGTCTTGGCAGTGGCAGGAGGCAAGGCAAGGGGAGATTCTTAGTGTATATTTGGCTGTGAAAGCACTGGCAAGGGAAGGTCAGAAACAGCAGGAGCTCTAAGCCCTTAGAGCTCTGGTGTGGGAGAAATGGCTGTATGTTTTTACTTTGTGAGCTGGTCTGTGCCGAGAGTGAGAGTGAGCTTGAGAATGTGTATTGAGAGTGGTGGGAGGCAAGGCAAGGGGAGATGCCAGGGGGGTGTCTGGCTGTGAGTGCGGTGGGAAGGGCAGTTGAATACAGCACCAGCTCTTAGGCCTTAGAGCTATGGTGTGGGAGAAATGGCTGTATGTTTTAACTTTGTGAGCTGGTCTGTACCGAGAGTGAGAGTGAGCTTGAGAATGTGTCTTGGCAGTGGCAGGAGGCAAGGCAAGGGGAGATTCTTAGTGTATGTTTTTCTGTGAAAGCACTGGCAAGGGAAGGTCAGAAACAGCAAGAGCTCTAAGCCCTTAGAGCTCTGGTGTGGGAGAAATGGCTGTATGTTTTTACTTTGTGAGCTGGTCTGTGCCGAGAGTGAGAGTGAGCTAGCGAATGTGTCTTGGCAGTGGCAGGAGGCAAGGCAAGGGGAGATTCTTAGTGTATGTTTGGCTGTGAAAGCACTGGCAAGGGAAGGTCAGAATCAGCAAGAGCTCTAAGCGCTTAGAGCTCTCGTGTGGGAGAAATGGCTGGATGTTTTAACTTTGTGAGCTGGTGTGTGCCGAGAGTGAGAGTGAGCTTGAGAATGTGTCTTGGGAGTGGTAGGAGGCAAGGCAAGGGGAGATGCCAGGGGGGTGTCTGGCTGTGAGTGCGGTGGGAAGGGCAGTTGAATACAGCACCAGCTCTTAGGCCTTAGAGCTCTGGTGTGGGAGAAATGGCTGTATGTTTTAACTTTGTGAGCTGGTGTGTGCCGAGAGTGAGAGTGAGCTTGAGAATGTGTCTTGGGAGTGGTGGGAGGCAAGGCAAGGGGAGATGCCAGGGGGGTGTCTGGCTGTGAGTGTGGTGGGAAGGGCAGTTGAATACAGCACCAGCTCTTAGGCCTTAGAGCTCTGGTGTGGGAGAAATGGCTGCATGTTTGCACTTTGTGAGCTGGTCTGTGCGAAGAGTGAGAGTGAGCTTGCGAATGTGTATTGAGAGTGCTGGGAGGCAAGGCAAAAGTACATCCGCAGTGTCTGTCTGGGTGTGAAAGTGCTGGCAAGGGAAGGTGAGGATCAGCAAGAGCATTAAGCCCTTAGAAATATTAAGAGGGAAACATGGCTCTATGTTTTAACTTTGTGAGCTGGTGTGTGCCGAGAGTGAGAGTGAGCTTGCGAATGTGTGTTGGCAGTGGTAGGAGGCAAGGCAAGGGGAGATTCTTAGTGTATGTTTGGCTGTGAAAGCACTGGCAAGGGAAGGTCAGAATCAGCAAGAGCTCTAAGCCCTTAGAGCTCTGGTGTGGGAGAAATGAGTGTATGTTTTAACTTTGTGAGCTGGTCTGTGCCGAGAGTGAGAGTGAGCTTGCGAATGTGTCTTGGCAGTGGTAGGAGGCAAGGCAAGGGGAGATTCTTAGTGTATGTTTGGCTGTGAAAGCACTGGCAAGGGAAGGTCAGAAACAGCAAGAGCTCTAAGCCCTTAGAGCTCTGGTGTGGGAGAAATGGCTGTATGTTTTAACACTGGGAGCTGGTGTGTGCCGAGAGTGAGAGTGAGTTTGCGAATGTGTCTTGGCAGTGGTAGGAGGCAAGGCAAGGGGAGATTCTTAGTGTATGTTTGGCTGTGAAAGCACTGGCAAGGGAAGGTCAGAATCAGCAAGAGGTCTAAGCGCTTAGAGCTCTGGTGTGGGAGAAATGGCTGGATGTTTTAACTTTGTGAGCTGGTGTGTGCCGAGAGTGAGAGTGAGCTTGAGAATGTGTCTTGGGAGTGGTGGGAGGCAAGGCAAGGGGAGATTCTTAGTGTATGTTTGGCTGTGAAAGCACTGGCAAGGGAATGTCAGAAACAGCAAGAGCTCTAAGCGCTTAGAGCTCTGGTGTGGGAGAAGTGGCTGTATGTTTTAACTTTGTGAGCTGGTGTGTGCCGAGAGTGAGAGTGAGCTTGAGAATGTGTCTTGGGAGTGGTGGGAGGCAAGGCAAGGGGAGATGCCAGGGGGGTGTCTGGCTGTGAGTGTGGTGGGAAGGGCAGTTGAATACAGCACCAGCTCTTAGGCCTTCGAGCTATGGTGTGGGAGAAATGGCTGCATGTTTGCACTTTGTGAGCTGGTCTGTGCGAAGAGTGAGAGTGATCTTGCGAATGTGTCTTGGCAGTGGTAGGAGGCAAGGCAAAAGTACATCCGCAGTGTCTGTCTGGGTGTGAAAGTGCTGCAAGGGAAGGTGAGGACCAGCAAGAGCATTAAGCCCTTAGAAATATTAAGAGGGAAACATGGCTGTATGTTTTAACTTTGTGAGCTGGTGTGTGCCGAGAGTGAGAGTGAGCTTGCGAATGTGTCTTGGCAGTGGCAGGAGGCAAGGCAAGGGGAGATTCTTAGTGTATATTTGGCTGTGAAAGCACTGGCAAGGGAAGGTCAGAAACAGCAGGAGCTCTAAGCCCTTAGAGCTCTGGTGTGGCAGAAATGGCTGTATGTTTTTACTTTGTGAGCTGGTCTGTGCCGAGAGTGAGAGTGAGCTTGAGAATGTGTATTGAGAGTGGTGGGAGGCAAGGCAAGGGGAGATGCCAGGGGGGTGTCTGGCTGTGAGTGCGGTGGGAAGGGCAGTTGAATACAGCACCAGCTCTTAGGCCTTAGAGCTCTGGTGTGGGAGAAATGGCTGTATGTTTTAACTTTGTGAGCTGGTGTGTGCCGAGAGTGAGAGTGAGCTTGCGAATGTGTCTTGGCAGTGGCAGGAGGCAAGGCAAGGGGAGATTCTTAGTGTATGTTTTTCTGTGAAAGCACTGGCAAGGGAAGGTCAGAAACAGCAAGAGCTCTAAGCCCTTAGAGCTCTGGTGTGGGAGAAATGGCTGTATGTTTTAACTTTGTGAGCTGGTCTGTGCCGAGAGTGAGAGTGAGCTAGCGAATGTGTCTTGGCAGTGGCAGGAGGCAAGGCAAGGGGAGATTCTTAGTGTATGTTTGGCTGTGAAAGCACTGGCAAGGGAAGGTCAGAATCAGCAAGAGCTCTAAGCGCTTAGAGCTGTGGTGTGGGAGAAATGGCTGTATGTTTTAACTTTGTGAGCTGGTGTGTGCCGAGAGTGATAGTGAGCTTGAGAATGTGTCTTGGCAGTGGTAGGAGGCAAGGCAAGGGGAGATGCCAGGGGGGTGTCTGGCTGTGAGTGCGGTGGGAAGGGCAGTTGAATACAGCACCAGCTCTTAGGCCTTAGAGCTCTGGTGTGGGAGAAATGGCTGTATGTTTTAACTTTGTGAGCTGGTGTGTGCCGAGAGTGAGAGTGAGCTTGCGAATGTGTGTTGGCAGTGGTAGGAGGCAAGGCAAGGGGAGATTCTTAGTGTATGTTTGGCTGTGAAAGCACTGGCAAGGGAAGGTCAGAATCAGCAAGAGCTCTAAGCGCTTAGAGCTCTGGTGTGGGAGAAATGGCTGTATGTTTTAACTTTGTGAGCTGGTGTGTGCCGAGAGTGAGAGTGAGCTTGAGAATGTGTCTTGGGAGTGGTGGGAGGCAAGGCAAGGGGAGATGCCAGGGGGGTGTCTGGCTGTGAGTGCGGTGGGAAGGGCAGTTGAATACAGCACCAGCTCTTAGGCCTTAGAGCTATGGTGTGGGAGAAATGGCTGCATGTTTGCACTTTGTGAGCTGGTCTGTGCGAAGAGTGAGAGTGAGCTTGCGAATGTGTATTGAGAGTGCTGGGAGGCAAGGCAAAACTACATCCGCAGTGTCTGTCTGGGTGTGAAAGTGCTGGCAAGGGAAGGTGAGGACCAGCAAGAGCATTAAGCCCTTAGAAATATTAAGAGGGAAACATGGCTGTATGTTTTAACTTTGTGAGCTGGTGTGTGCCGAGAGTGAGAGTGAGCTTGCGAATGTGTGTTGGCAGTGGTAGGAGGCAAGGCAAGGGGAGATTCTTAGTGTATGTTTGGCTGTGAAAGCACTGGCAAGGGAAGGTCAGAAACAGCAAGAGCTCTAAGCCCTTAGAGCTCTGGTGTGGGAGAAATGAGTGTATGTTTTAACTTTGTGAGCTGGTGTGTGCCGAGAGTGAGAGTGAGCTTGCGAATGTGTGTTGGCAGTGGTAGGAGGCAAGGCAAGGGGAGATTCTTAGTGTATGTTTGGCTGTGAAAGCACTGGCAAGGGAAGGTCAGAAACAGCAAGAGCTCTAAGCCCTTAGAGCTCTGGTGTGGGAGAAATGGCTGTATGTTTTAACTTTGTGAGCTGGTCTGTGCCGAGAGTGAGAGTGAGTTTGCGAATGTGTCTTGGCAGTGGTAGGAGGCAAGGCAAGGGGAGATTCTTAGTGTATGTTTGGCTGTGAAAGCACTGGCAAGGGAAGGTCAGAAACAGCAAGAGCTCTAAGCGCTTAGAGCTCTGGTGTGGGAGAAGTGGCTGTATGTTTTAACTTTGTGAGCTGGTGTGTGCCGAGAGTGAGAGTGAGCTTGAGAATGTGTCTTGGGAGTGGTGGGAGGCAAGGCAAGGGGAGATGCCAGGGGGGTGTCTGGCTGTGAGTGTGGTGGGAAGGGCAGTTGAATACAGCACCAGCTCTTAGGCCTTAGAGCTCTGGTGTGGGAGAAATGGCTGCATGTTTGCACTTTGTGAGCTGGTCTGTGCGAAGAGTGAGAGTGAGCTTGCGAATGTGTCTTGGCAGTGGTAGGAGGCAAGGCAAAAGTACATCCGCAGTGTCTGTCTGGGTGTGAAAGTGCTGGCAAGGGAAGGTGAGGACCAGCAAGAGCATTAAGCCCTTAGAAATATTAAGAGGGAAACATGGCTGTATGTTTTAACTTTGTGAGCTGGTGTGTGCCGAGAGTGAGAGTGAGCTTGCGAATGTGTCTTGGCAGTGGTAGGAGGCAAGGCAAGGGGAGATTCTTAGTGTATGTTTGGCTGTGAAAGCACTGGCAAGGGAAGGTCAGAAACAGCAAGAGCTCTAAGCCCTTAGAGCTCTGGTGTGGGAGAAATGAGTGTATGTTTTAACTTTGTGAGCTGGTCTGTGCCGAGAGTGAGAGTGAGCTTGCGAATGTGTCTTGGCAGTGGTAGGAGGCAAGGCAAGGGGAGATTCTTAGTGTATGTTTGGCTGTGAAAGCACTGGCAAGGGAAGGTCAGAAACAGCAAGAGCTCTAAGCCCTTAGAGCTCTGGTGTGGGAGAAATGGCTGTATGTTTTAACACTGGGAGCTGGTGTGTGCCGAGAGTGAGAGTGAGTTTGCGAATGTGTCTTGGCAGTGGTAGGAGGCAAGGCAAGGGGAGATTCTTAGTGTATGTTTGGCTGTGAAAGCACTGGCAAGGGAAGGTCAGAAACAGCAAGAGCTCTAAGCGCTTAGAGCTCTGGTGTGGGAGAAGTGGCTGTATGTTTTAACTTTGTGAGCTGGTGTGTGCCGAGAGTGAGAGTGAGCTTGAGAATGTGTCTTGGGAGTGGTGGGAGGCAAGGCAAGGGGAGATGCCAGGGGGGTGTCTGGCTGTGAGTGTGGTGGGAAGGGCAGTTGAATACAGCACCAGCTCTTAGGCCTTCGAGCTATGGTGTGGGAGAAATGGCTGCATGTTTGCACTTTGTGAGCTGGTCTGTGCGAAGAGTGAGAGTGATCTTGCGAATGTGTCTTGGCAGTGGTAGGAGGCAAGGCAAAAGTACATCCGCAGTGTCTGTCTGGGTGTGAAAGTGCTGGCAAGGGAAGGTGAGGACCAGCCAGAGCATTAAGCCCTTAGAAATATTAAGAGGGAAACATGGCTGTATGTTTTAACTTTGTGAGCTGGTGTGTGCCGAGAGTGAGAGTGAGCTTGCGAATGTTTGTTGGCAGTGGCAGGAGGCAAGGCAAGGGGAGATTCTTAGTGTATATTTGGCTGTGAAAGCACTGGCAAGGGAAGGTCAGAAACAGCAGGAGCTCTAAGCCCTTAGAGCTCTGGTGTGGGAGAAATGGCTGTATGTTTTTACTTTGTGAGCTGGTGTGTGCCGAGAGTGAGAGTGAGCTTGAGAATGTGTATTGAGAGTGGTGGGAGGCAAGGCAAGGGGAGATGCCAGGGGGGTGTCTGGCTGTGAGTGCGGTGGGAAGGGCAGTTGAATACAGCACCAGCTCTTAGGCCTTAGAGCTATGGTGTGGGAGAAATGGCTGTATGTTTTAACTTTGTGAGCTGGTGTGTGCCGAGAGTGAGAGTGAGCTTGCGAATGTGTGTTGGCAGTGGCAGGAGGCAAGGCAAGGGGAGATTCTTAGTGTATGTTTGGCTGTGAAAGCACTGGCAAGGGAAGGTCAGAAACAGCAAGAGCTCTAAGCCCTTAGAGCTCTGGTGTGGGAGAAATGGCTGTATGTTTTAACTTTGTGAGCTGGTCTGTGCCGAGAGTGAGAGTGAGCTAGCGAATGTGTCTTGGCAGTGGCAGGAGGCAAGGCAAGGGGAGATTCTTAGTGTATGTTTGGCTGTGAAAGCACTGGCAAGGGAAGGTCAGAATCAGCAAGAGCTCTAAGCGCTTAGAGCTCTGGTGTGGGAGAAATGGCTGTATGTTTTAACTTTGTGAGCTGGTGTGTGACGAGAGTGATAGTGAGCTTGAGAATGTGTCTTGGCAGTGGTAGGAGGCAAGGCAAGGGGAGATGCCAGGGGGGTGTCTGGCTGTGAGTGCGGTGGGAAGGGCAGTTGAATACAGCACCAGCTCTTAGGCCTTAGAGCTATGGTGTGGGAGAAATGGCTGTATGTTTTAACTTTGTGAGCTGGTGTGTGCCGAGAGTGAGAGTGAGCTTGCGAATGTGTGTTGGCAGTGGTAGGAGGCAAGGCAAGGGGAGATTCTTAGTGTATGTTTGGCTGTGAAAGCACTGGCAAGGGAAGGTCAGAAACAGCAAGAGCTCTAAGCGCTTAGAGCTCTGGTGTGGGAGAAATGGCTGTATGTTTTAACTTTGTGAGCTGGTCTGTGCCGAGAGTGAGAGTGAGCTTGAGAATGTGTCTTGGGAGTGGTGGGAGGCAAGGCAAGGGTAGATGCCAGGGGGGTGTCTGGCTGTGAGTGCGGTGGGAAGGGCAGTTGAATACAGCACCAGCTCTTAGGCCTTAGAGCTATGGTGTGGGAGAAATGGCTGTATGTTTGCACTTTGTGAGCTGGTGTGTGCCGAGAGTGAGAGTGAGCTTGAGAATGTGTCTTGGGAGTGGTGGGAGGCAAGGCAAGGGGAGATTCTTAGTGTATGTTTGGCTGTGAAAGCACTGGCAAGGGAATGTCAGAAACAGCAAGAGCTCTAAGCCCTTAGAGCTCTGGTGTGGGAGAAATGGCTGTATGTTTTAACACTGGGAGCTGGTCTGTGCCGAGAGTGAGAGTGAGTTTGCGAATGTGTGTTGGCAGTGGTAGGAGGCAAGGCAAGGGGAGATTCTTAGTGTATGTTTGGCTGTGAAAGCACTGGCAAGGGAAGGTCAGAAACAGCAAGAGCTCTAAGCGCTTAGAGCTCTGGTGTGGGAGAAGTGGCTGTATGTTTTAACTTTGTGAGCTGGTGTGTGCCGAGAGTGAGAGTGAGCTTGAGAATGTGTCTTGGGAGTGGTGGGAGGCAAGGCAAGGGGAGATGCCAGGGGGGTGTCTGGCTGTGAGTGTGGTGGGAAGGGCAGTTGAATACAGCACCAGCTCTTAGGCCTTCGAGCTATGGTGTGGGAGAAATGGCTGCATGTTTGCACTTTGTGAGCTGGTCTGTGCGAAGAGTGAGAGTGATCTTGCGAATGTGTCTTGGCAGTGGTAGGAGGCAAGGCAAAAGTACATCCGCAGTGTCTGTCTGGGTGTGAAAGTGCTGGCAAGGGAAGGTGAGGACCAGCAAGAGCATTAAGCCCTTAGAAATATTAAGAGGGAAACATGGCTGTATGTTTTAACTTTGTGAGCTGGTGTGTGCCGAGAGTGAGAGTGAGCTTGCGAATGTGTCTTGGCAGTGGCAGGAGGCAAGGCAAGGGGAGATTCTTAGTGTATATTTGGCTGTGAAAGCACTGGCAAGGGAAGGTCAGAAACAGCAGGAGCTCTAAGCCCTTAGAGCTCTGGTGTGGGAGAAATGGCTGTATGTTTTTACTTTGTGAGCTGGTCTGTGCCGAGAGTGAGAGTGAGCTTGAGAATGTGTATTGAGAGTGGTGGGAGGCAAGGCAAGGGGAGATGCCAGGGGGGTGTCTGGCTGTGAGTGCGGTGGGAAGGGCAGTTGAATACAGCACCAGCTCTTAGGCCTTAGAGCTATGGTGTGGGAGAAATGGCTGTATGTTTTAACTTTGTGAGCTGGTCTGTGCCGAGAGTGAGAGTGAGCTTGCGAATGTGTCTTGGCAGTGGCAGGAGGCAAGGCAAGGGGAGATTCTTAGTGTATGTTTTTCTGTGAAAGCACTGGCAAGGGAAGGTCAGAAACAGCAAGAGCTCTAAGCCCTTAGAGCTCTGGTGTGGGAGAAATGGCTGTATGTTTTAACTTTGTGAGCTGGTCTGTGCCGAGAGTGAGAGTGAGCTTGCGAATGTGTCTTGGCAGTGGCAGGAGGCAAGGCAAGGGGAGATTCTTAGTGTATGTTTGGCTGTGAAAGCACTGGCAAGGGAAGGTCAGAATCAGCAAGAGCTCTAAGCGCTTAGAGCTGTGGTGTGGGAGAAATGGCTGTATGTTTTAACTTTGTGAGCTGGTGTGTGCCGAGAGTGATAGTGAGCTTGCGAATGTGTGTTGGCAGTGGTAGGAGGCAAGGCAAGGGGAGATGCCAGGGGGGTGTCTGGCTGTGAGTGCGGTGGGAAGGGCAGTTGAATACAGCACCAGCTCTTAGGCCTTAGAGCTCTGGTGTGGGAGAAATGGCTGTATGTTTTAACTTTGTGAGCTGGTGTGTGCCGAGAGTGAGAGTGAGCTTGCGAATGTGTGTTGGCAGTGGTAGGAGGCAAGGCAAGGGGAGATTCTTAGTGTATGTTTGGCTGTGAAAGCACTGGCAAGGGAAGGTCAGAAACAGCAAGAGCTCTAAGCGCTTAGAGCTCTGGTGTGGGAGAAATGGCTGTATGTTTTAACTTTGTGAGCTGGTGTGTGCCGAGAGTGAGAGTGAGCTTGAGAATGTGTCTTGGGAGTGGTGGGAGGCAAGGCAAGGGGAGATGCCAGGGGGGTGTCTGGCTGTGAGTGCGGTGGGAAGGGCAGTTGAATACAGCACCAGCTCTTAGGCCTTAGAGCTATGGTGTGGGAGAAATGGCTGTATGTTTTAACTTTGTGAGCTGGTGTGTGCCGAGAGTGAGAGTGAGCTTGCGAATGTGTCTTGGCAGTGGCAGGAGGCAAGGCAAGGGGAGATTCTTAGTGTATGTTTGGCTGTGAAAGCACTGGCAAGGGAAGGTCAGAATCAGCAAGAGCTCTAAGCGCTTAGAGCTCTGGTGTGGGAGAAATGGCTGGATGTTTTAACTTTGTGAGCTGGTGTGTGCGGAGAGTGAGAGTGAGCTTGAGAATGTGTCTTGGGAGTGGTGGGAGGCAAGGCAAGGGGAGATTCTTAGTGTATGTTTGGCTGTGAAAGCACTGGCAAGGGAATGTCAGAAACAGCAAGAGCTCTAAGCCCTTAGAGCTCTGGTGTGGGAGAAATGGCTGTATGTTTTAACACTGGGAGCTGGTCTGTGCCGAGAGTGAGAGTGAGTTTGCGAATGTGTCTTGGCAGTGGTAGGAGGCAAGGGAAGGGGAGATTCTTAGTGTATGTTTGGCTGTGAAAGCACTGGCAAGGGAAGGTCAGAAACAGCAAGAGCTCTAAGCCCTTAGAGCTCTGGTGTGGGAGAAGTGGCTGTATGTTTTAACTTTGTGAGCTGGTGTGTGCCGAGAGTGAGAGTGAGCTTGAGAATGTGTCTTGGGAGTGGTGGGAGGCAAGGCAAGGGGAGATGCCAGGGGGGTGTCTGGCTGTGAGTGTGGTGGGAAGGGCAGTTGAATACAGCACCAGCTCTTAGGCCTTAGAGCTATGGTGTGGGAGAAATGGCTGCATGTTTGCACTTTGTGAGCTGGTCTATGCGAAGAGTGAGAGTGATCTTGCGAATGTGTCTTGGCAGTGGTAGGAGGCAAGGCAAAAGTACATCCGCAGTGTCTGTCTGGGTGTGAAAGTGCTGGCAAGGGAAGGTGAGGACCAGCAAGAGCATTAAGCCCTTAGAAATATTAAGAGGGAAACATGGCTGTATGTTTTAACTTTGTGAGCTGGTGTGTGCCGAGAGTGAGAGTGAGCTTGCGAATGTGTCTTGGCAGTGGTAGGAGGCAAGGCAAGGGGAGATTCTTAGTGTATATTTGGCTGTGAAAGCACTGGCAAGGGAAGGTCAGAAACAGCAGGAGCTCTAAGCCCTTAGAGCTCTGGTGTGGGAGAAATGGCTGTATGTTTTTACTTTGTGAGCTGGTGTGTGCCGAGAGTGAGAGTGAGCTTGAGAATGTGTATTGAGAGTGGTGGGAGGCAAGGCAAGGGGAGATGCCAGGGGGGTGTCTGGCTGTGAGTGCGGTGGGAAGGGCAGTTGAATACAGCACCAGCTCTTAGGCCTTAGAGCTATGGTGTGGGAGAAATGGCTGTATGTTTTAACTTTGTGAGCTGGTGTGTGCCGAGAGTGAGAGTGAGCTTGCGAATGTGTCTTGACAGTGGCAGGAGGCAAGGCAAGGGGAGATTCTTAGTGTATGTTTTTCTGTGAAAGCACTGGCAAGGGAAGGTCAGAAACAGCAAGAGCTCTAAGCGCTTAGAGCTCTGGTGTGGGAGAAATGGCTGTATGTTTTAACTTTGTGAGCTGGTGTGTGCCGAGAGTGAGAGTGAGCTAGCGAATGTGTCTTGGCAGTGGTAGGAGGCAAGGCAAGGGGAGATTCTTAGTGTATGTTTGGCTGTGAAAGCACTGGCAAGGGAAGGTCAGAATCAGCAAGAGCTCTAAGCGCTTAGAGCTCTCGTGTGGGAGAAATGGCTGTATGTTTTAACTTTGTGAGCTGGTGTGTGCCGAGAGTGAGAGTGAGCTTGAGAATGTGTCTTGGGAGTGGTGGGAGGCAAGGCAAGGGGAGATGCCAGGGGGGTGTCTGGCTGTGAGTGCGGTGGGAAGGGCAGTTGAATACAGCACCAGCTCTTAGGCCTTAGAGCTCTGGTGTGGGAGAAATGGCTGTATGTTTTAACTTTGTGAGCTGGTGTGTGCCGAGAGTGAGAGTGAGCTTGCGAATGTGTGTTGGCAGTGGTAGGAGGCAAGGCAAGGGGAGATTCTTAGTGTATGTTTGGCTGTGAAAGCACTGGCAAGGGAAGGTCAGAATCAGCAAGAGCTCTAAGCGCTTAGAGCTCTCGTGTGGGAGAAATGGCTGTATGTTTTAACTTTGTGAGCTGGTGTGTGCCGAGAGTGAGAGTGAGCTTGAGAATGTGTCTTGGGAGTGGTGGGAGGCAAGGCAAGGGGAGATGCCAGGGGGGTGTCTGGCTGTGAGTGCGGTGGGAAGGGCAGTTGAATACAGCACCAGCTCTTAGGCCTTAGAGCTATGGTGTGGGAGAAATGGCTGCATGTTTGCACTTTGTGAGCTGGTCTGTGCGAAGAGTGAGAGTGAGCTTGCGAATGTGTATTGAGAGTGCTGGGAGGCAAGGCAAAAGTACATCCGCAGTGTCTGTCTGGGTGTGAAAGTGCTGGCAAGGGAAGGTGAGGACCAGCAAGAGCATTAAGCCCTTAGAAATATTAAGAGGGAAACATGGCTGTATGTTTTAACTTTGTGAGCTGGTGTGTGCCGAGAGTGAGAGTGAGCTTGCGAATGTGTGTTGGCAGTGGTAGGAGGCAAGGCAAGGGGAGATTCTTAGTGTATGTTTGGCTGTGAAAGCACTGGCAAGGGAAGGTCAGAAACAGCAAGAGCTCTAAGCCCTTAGAGCTCTGGTGTGGGAGAAATGAGTGTATGTTTTAACTTTGTGAGCTGGTCTGTGCCGAGAGTGAGAGTGAGCTTGCGAATGTGTCTTGGCAGTGGTAGGAGGCAAGGCAAGGGGAGATTCTTAGTGTATGTTTGGCTGTGAAAGCACTGGCAAGGGAAGGTCAGAAACAGCAAGAGCTCTAAGCCCTTAGAGCTCTGGTGTGGGAGAAATGGCTGTATGTTTTAACTTTGTGAGCTGGTCTGTGCCGAGAGTGAGAGTGAGTTTGCGAATGTGTCTTGGCAGTGGTAGGAGGCAAGGCAAGGGGAGATTCTTAGTGTATGTTTGGCTGTGAAAGCACTGGCAAGGGAAGGTCAGAAACAGCAAGAGCTCTAAGCGCTTAGAGCTCTGGTGTGGGAGAAGTGGCTGTATGTTTTAACTTTGTGAGCTGGTGTGTGCCGAGAGTGAGAGTGAGCTTGAGAATGTGTCTTGGGAGTGGTGGGAGGCAAGGCAAGGGGAGATGCCAGGGGGGTGTCTGGCTGTGAGTGTGGTGGGAAGGGCAGTTGAATACAGCACCAGCTCTTAGGCCTTCGAGCTATGGTGTGGGAGAAATGGCTGCATGTTTGCACTTTGTGAGCTGGTCTGTGCGAAGAGTGACAGTGATCTTGCGAATGTGTCTTGGCAGTGGTAGGAGGCAAGGCAAAAGTACATCCGCAGTGTCTGTCTGGGTGTGAAAGTGCTGGCAAGGGAAGGTGAGGACCAGCAAGAGCATTAAGCCCTTAGAAATATTAAGAGGGAAACATGGCTGTATGTTTTAACTTTGTGAGCTGGTGTGTGCCGAGAGTGAGAGTGAGCTTGCGAATGTGTCTTGGCAGTGGCAGGAGGCAAGGCAAGGCGAGATTCTTAGTGTATATTTGGCTGTGAAAGCACTGGCAAGGGAAGGTCAGAAACAGCAGGAGCTCTAAGCCCTTAGAGCTCTGGTGTGGAAGAAATGGCTGTATGTTTTTACTTTGTGAGCTGGTCTGTGCCGAGAGTGAGAGTGAGCTTGAGAATGTGTAGTGAGAGTGGTGGGAGGCAAGGCAAGGGGAGATGCCAGGGGGGTGTCTGGCTGTGAGTGCGGTGGGAAGGGCAGTTGAATACAGCACCAGCTCTTAGGCCTTAGAGCTATGGTGTGGGAGAAATGGCTGTATGTTTTAACTTTGTGAGCTGGTGTGTGCCGAGAGTGAGAGTGAGCTTGCGAATGTGTCTTGGCAGTGGCAGGAGGCAAGGCAAGGGGAGATTCTTAGTGTATGTTTTTCTGTGAAAGCACTGGCAAGGGAAGGTCAGAAACAGCAAGAGCTCTAAGCCCTTAGAGCTCTGGTGTGGGAGAAATGGCTGTATGTTTTAACTTTGTGAGCTGGTCTGTGCCGAGAGTGAGAGTGAGCTAGCGAATGTGTCTTGGCAGTGGCAGGAGGCAAGGCAAGGGGAGATTCTTAGTGTATGTTTGGCTGTGAAAGCACTGGCAAGGGAAGGTCAGAATCAGCAAGAGCTCTAAGCGCTTAGAGCTGTGGTGTGGGAGAAATGGCTGGATGTTTTAACTTTGTGAGCTGGTGTGTGCCGAGAGTGATAGTGAGCTTGAGAATGTGTCTTGGCAGTGGTAGGAGGCAAGGCAAGGGGAGATGCCAGGGGGGTGTCTGGCTGTGAGTGCGGTGGGAAGGGCAGTTGAATACAGCACCAGCTCTTAGGCCTTAGAGCTCTGGTGTGGGAGAAACGGCTGTATGTTTTAACTTTGTGAGCTGGTGTGTGCTGAGAGTGAGAGTGGGCTTGCGAATGTGTGTTGGCAGTGGCAGGAGGCAAGGCAAGGGGAGATTCTCAGTGTATGTTTGGCTGTGAAAGCACTGGCAAGGGAAGGTCAGAAACAGCAAGAGCTCTAAGCGCTTAGAGCTCTGGTGTGGGAGAAATGGCTGTATGTTTTAACTTTGTGAGCTGGTGTGTGCCGAGAGTGAGAGTGAGCTAGCGAATGTGTCTTGGCAGTGGCAGGAGGCAAGGCAAGGGGAGATTCTTAGTGTATGTTTGGCTGTGAAAGCACTGGCAAGGGAAGGTCAGAATCAGCAAGAGCTCTAAGCGCTTAGAGCTCTGGTGTGGGAGAAATGGCTGTATGTTTTAACTTTGTGAACTGGTGTGTGCCGAGAGTGAGAGTGAGTTTGCGAATGTGTGTTGGCAGTGGTAGGAGGCAAGGCAAGGGGAGATTCTTAGTGTATGTTTGGCTGTGAAAGCACTGGCAAGGGAAGGTCAGAAACAGCAAGAGCTCTAAGCGCTTAGAGCTCTGGTGTGGGAGAAGTGGCTGTATGTTTTAACTTTGTGAGCTGGTGTGTGCCGAGAGTGAGAGTGAGCTTGAGAATGTGTCTTGGGAGTGGTGGGAGGCAAGGCAAGGGGAGATGCCAGGGGGGTGTCTGGCTGTGAGTGCGGTGGGAAGGGCAGTTGAATACAGCACCAGCTCTTAGGCCTTAGAGCTATGGTGTGGGAGAAATGGCTGTATGTTTTAACTTTGTGAGCTGGTGTGTGCCGAGAGTGAGAGTGAGCTTGCGAATGTGTGTTGGCAGTGGTAGGAGGCAAGGCAAGGGGAGATTCTTAGTGTATGTTTGGCTGTGAAAGCACTGGCAAGGGAAGGTCAGAATCAGCAAGAGCTCTAAGCGCTTAGAGCTCTCGTGTGGGAGAAATGGCTGTATGTTTTAACTTTGTGAGCTGGTGTGTGCCGAGAGTGAGAGTGAGCTTGAGAATGTGTCTTGGGAGTGGTGGGAGGCAAGGCAAGGGGAGATGCCAGGGGGGTGTCTGGCTGTGAGTGCGGTGGGAAGGGCAGTTGAATACAGCACCAGCTCTTAGGCCTTAGAGCTATGGTGTGGGAGAAATGGCTGCATGTTTGCACTTTGTGAGCTGGTCTGTGCGAAGAGTGAGAGTGAGCTTGCGAATGTGTATTGAGAGTGCTGGGAGGCAAGGCAAAAGTACATCCGCAGTGTCTGTCTGGGTGTGAAAGTGCTGGCAAGGGAAGGTGAGGACCAGCAAGAGCATTAAGCCCTTAGAAATATTAAGAGGGAAACATGGCTGTATGTTTTAAGTTTGTGAGCTGGTGTGTGCCGAGAGTGAGAGTGAGCTTGCGAATGTGTGTTGGCAGTGGTAGGAGGCAAGGCAAGGGGAGATTCTTAGTGTATGTTTGGCTGTGAAAGCACTGGCAAGGGAAGGTCAGAAACAGCAAGAGCTCTAAGCCCTTAGAGCTCTGGTGTGGGAGAAATGAGTGTATGTTTTAACTTTGTGAGCTGGTCTGTGCCGAGAGTGAGAGTGAGCTTGCGAATGTGTCTTGGCAGTGGTAGGAGGCAAGGCAAGGGGAGATTCTTAGTGTATGTTTGGCTGTGAAAGCACTGGCAAGGGAAGGTCAGAAACAGCAAGAGCTCTAAGCCCTTAGAGCTCTGGTGTGGGAGAAATGGCTGTATGTTTTAACTTTGTGAGCTGGTCTGTGCCGAGAGTGAGAGTGAGTTTGCGAATGTGTCTTGGCAGTGGTAGGAGGCAAGGCAAGGGGAGATTCTTAGTGTATGTTTGGCTGTGAAAGCACTGGCAAGGGAAGGTCAGAAACAGCAAGAGCTCTAAGCGCTTAGAGCTCTGGTGTGGGAGAAGTGGCTGTATGTTTTAACTTTGTGAGCTGGTGTGTGCCGAGAGTGAGAGTGAGCTTGAGAATGTGTCTTGGGAGTGGTGGGAGGCAAGGCAAGGGGAGATGCCAGGGGGGTGTCTGGCTGTGAGTGTGGTGGGAAGGGCAGTTGAATACAGCACCAGCTCTTAGGCCTTCGAGCTATGGTGTGGGAGAAATGGCTGCATGTTTGCACTTTGTGAGCTGGTCTGTGCGAAGAGTGAGAGTGAGCTTGCGAATGTATATTGAGAGTGCTGGGAGGCAAGGCAAAAGTACATCCGCAGTGTCTGTCTGGGTGTGAAATTGCTGGCAAGGGAAGGTGAGGACCAGCAAGAGCATTAAGCCCTTAGAAATATTAAGAGGGAAACATGGCTGTATGTTTTAAGTTTGTGAGCTGGTGTGTGCCGAGAGTGAGAGTGAGCTTGCGAATGTGTCTTGGCAGTGGCAGGAGGCAAGGCAAGGCGAGATTCTTAGTGTATATTTGGCTGTGAAAGCACTGGCAAGGGAAGGTCAGAAACAGCAGGAGCTCTAAGCCCTTAGAGCTCTGGTGTGGAAGAAATGGCTGTATGTTTTTACTTTGTGAGCTGGTCTGTGCCGAGAGTGAGAGTGAGCTTGAGAATGTGTAGTGAGAGTGGTGGGAGGCAAGGCAAGGGGAGATGCCAGGGGGGTGTCTGGCTGTGAGTGCGGTGGGAAGGGCAGTTGAATACAGCACCAGCTCTTAGGCCTTAGAGCTATGGTGTGGGAGAAATGGCTGTATGTTTTAACTTTGTGAGCTGGTCTGTGCCGAGAGTGAGAGTGAGCTTGCGAATGTGTCTTGGCAGTGGCAGGAGGCAAGGCAAGGGGAGATTCTTAGTGTATGTTTTTCTGTGAAAGCACTGGCAAGGGAAGGTCAGAAACAGCAAGAGCTCTAAGCCCTTAGAGCTCTGGTGTGGGAGAAATGGCTGTATGTTTTAACTTTGTGAGCTGGTCTGTGCCGAGAGTGAGAGTGAGCTTGCGAATGTGTCTTGGCAGTGGTAGGAGGCAAGGCAAGGGGAGATTCTTAGTGTATGTTTGGCTGTGAAAGCACTGGCAAGGGAAGGTCAGAATCAGGAAGAGCTCTAAGCGCTTAGAGCTGTGGTGTGGGAGAAATGGCTGGATGTTTTAACTTTGTGAGCTGGTGTGTGCCGAGAGTGATAGTGAGCTTGAGAATGTGTCTTGGCAGTGGTAGGAGGCAAGGCAAGGGGAGATGCCAGGGGGGTGTCTGGCTGTGAGTGCGGTGGGAAGGGCAGTTGAATACAGCACCAGCTCTTAGGCCTTAGAGCTCTGGTGTGGGAGAAACGGCTGTATGTTTTAACTTTGTGAGCTGGTGTGTGCTGAGAGTGAGAGTGGGCTTGCGAATGTGTGTTGGCAGTGGCAGGAGGCAAGGCAAGGGGAGATTCTCAGTGTATGTTTGGCTGTGAAAGCACTGGCAAGGGAAGGTCAGAAACAGCAAGAGCTCTAAGCGCTTAGAGCTCTGGTGTGGGAGAAATGGCTGTATGTTTGCACTTTGTGAGCTGGTCTGTGCCGAGAGTGAGAGTGAGCTTGAGAATGTGTCTTGGGAGTGGTGGGAGGCAAGGCAAGGGGAGATGCCAGGGGGGTGTCTGGCTGTGAGTGCGGTGGGAAGGGCAGTTGAATACAGCACCAGCTCTTAGGCCTTAGAGCTATGGTGTGGGAGAAATGGCTGTATGTTTTAACTTTGTGAGCTGGTGTGTGCCGAGAGTGAGAGTGAGCTTGCGAATGTGTGTTGGCAGTGGTAGGAGGCAAGGCAAGGGGAGATTCTTAGTGTATGTTTGGCTGTGAAAGCACTGGCAAGGGAAGGTCAGAATCAGCAAGAGCTCTAAGCGCTTAGAGCTCTGGTGTGGGAGAAATGGCTGGATGTTTTAACTTTGTGAGCTGGTGTGTGCCGAGAGTGAGAGTGAGCTTGAGAATGTGTCTTGGGAGTGGTGGGAGGCAAGGCAAGGGGAGATTCTTAGTGTATGTTTGGCTGTGAAAGCACTGGCAAGGGAATGTCAGAAACAGCAAGAGCTCTAAGCCCTTAGAGCTCTGGTGTGGGAGAAATGGCTGTATGTTTTAACACTGGGAGCTGGTCTGTGCCGAGAGTGAGAGTGAGTTTGCGAATGTGTCTTGGCAGTGGTAGGAGGCAAGGCAAGGGGAGATTCTTAGTGTATGTTTGGCTGTGAAAGCACTGGCAAGGGAAGGTCAGAAACAGCAAGAGCTCTAAGCGCTTAGAGCTCTGGTGTGGGAGAAGTGGCTGTATGTTTTAACTTTGTGAGCTGGTGTGTGCCGAGAGTGAGAGTGAGCTTGAGAATGTGTCTTGGGAGTGGTGGGAGGCAAGGCAAGGGGAGATGCCAGGGGGGTGTCTGGCTGTGAGTGTGGTGGGAAGGGCAGTTGAATACAGCACCAGCTCTTAGGCCTTAGAGCTATGGTGTGGGAGAAATGGCTGCATGTTTGCACTTTGTGAGCTGGTCTGTGCGAAGAGTGAGAGTGATCTTGCGAACGTGTCTTGGCAGTGGTAGGAGGCAAGGCAAAAGTACATCCGCAGTGTCTGTCTGGGTGTGAAAGTGCTGGCAAGGGAAGGTGAGGACCAGCAAGAGCATTAAGCCCTTAGAAATATTAAGAGGGAAACATGGCTGTATGTTTTAACTTTGTGAGCTGGTGTGTGCCGAGAGTGAGAGTGAGCTTGCGAATGTGTCTTGGCAGTGGCAGGAGGCAAGGCAAGGGGAGATTCTTAGTGTATATTTGGCTGTGAAAGCACTGGCAAGGGAAGGTCAGAAACAGCAGGAGCTCTAAGCCCTTAGAGCTCTGGTGTGGGAGAAATGGCTGTATGTTTTTACTTTGTGAGCTGGTCTGTGCCGAGAGTGAGAGTGAGCTTGAGAATGTGTAGTGAGAGTGGTGGGAGGCAAGGCAAGGGGAGATGCCAGGGGGGTGTCTGGCTGTGAGTGCGGTGGGAAGGGCAGTTGAATACAGCACCAGCTCTTAGGCCTTAGAGCTATGGTGTGGGAGAAATGGCTGTATGTTTTAACTTTGTGAGCTGGTCTGTACCGAGAGTGAGAGTGAGCTTGCGAATGTGTCTTGGCAGTGGCAGGAGGCAAGGCAAGGGGAGATTCTTAGTGTATGTTTTTCTGTGAAAGCACTGGCAAGGGAAGTTCAGAATCAGCAAGAGCTCTAAGCGCTTAGAGCTCTGGTGTGGGAGAAATGGCTGTATGTTTTAACTTTGTGAGCTGGTGTGTGCCGAGAGTGAGACTGAGCTAGCGAATGTGTCTTGGCAGTGGCAGGAGGCAAGGCAAGGGGAGATTCTTAGTGTATGTTTGGCTGTGAAAGCACTGGCAAGGGAAGGTCAGAATCAGCAAGAGCTCTAAGCGCTTAGAGCTGTGGTGTGGGAGAAATGGCTGGATGTTTTAACTTTGTGAGCTGGTGTGTGCCGAGAGTGAGAGTGAGCTTGAGAATGTGTCTTGGGAGTGGTGGGAGGCAAGGCAAGGGGAGATGCCAGGGGGGTGTCTGGCTGTGAGTGCGGTGGGAAGGGCAGTTGAATACAGCACCAGCTCTTAGGCCTTAGAGCTATGGTGTGGGAGAAATGGCTGTATGTTTTAACTTTGTGAGCTGGTGTGTGCCGAGAGTGAGAGTGAGCTTGCGAATGTGTCTTGGCAGTGGTAGGAGGCAAGGCAAGGGGAGATTCTTAGTGTATGTTTGGCTGTGAAAGCACTGGCAAGGGAAGGTCAGAATCAGCAAGAGCTCTAAGCGCTTAGAGCTCTGGTGTGGGAGAAATGGCTGGATGTTTTAACTTTGTGAGCTGGTGTGTGCCGAGAGTGAGAGTGAGCTTGAGAATGTGTCTTGGGAGTGGTGGGAGGCAAGGCAAGGGGAGATTCTTAGTGTATGTTTGGCTGTGAAAGCACTGGCAAGGGAATGTCAGAAACAGCAAGAGCTCTAAGCCCTTAGAGCTCTGGTGTGGGAGAAATGGCTGTATGTTTTAACACTGGGAGCTGGTCTGTGCCGAGAGTGAGAGTGAGTTTGCGAATGTGTCTTGGCAGTGGTAGGAGGCAAGGCAAGGGGAGATTCTTAGTGTATGTTTGGCTGTGAAAGCACTGGCAAGGGAAGGTCAGAAACAGCAAGAGCTCTAAGCGCTTAGAGCTCTGGTGTGGGAGAAGTGGCTGTATGTTTTAACTTTGTGAGCTGGTGTGTGCCGAGAGTGAGAGTGAGCTTGAGAATGTGTCTTGGGAGTGGTGGGAGGCAAGGCAAGGGGAGATGCCAGGGGGGTGTCTGGCTGTGAGTGCGGTGGGAAGGGCAGTTGAATACAGCACCAGCTCTTAGGCCTTAGAGCTATGGTGTGGGAGAAATGGCTGCATGTTTGCACTTTGTGAGCTGGTCTGTGCGAAGAGTGAGAGTGATCTTGCGAACGTGTCTTGGCAGTGGTAGGAGGCAAGGCAAAAGTACATCCGCAGTGTCTGTCTGGGTGTGAAAGTGCTGGCAAGGGAAGGTGAGGACCAGCAAGAGCATTAAGCCCTTAGAAATATTAAGAGGGAAACATGGCTGTATGTTTTAACTTTGTGAGCTGGTGTGTGCCGAGAGTGAGAGTGAGCTTGCGAATGTGTCTTGGCAGTGGCAGGAGGCAAGGCAAGGGGAGATTCTTAGTGTATATTTGGCTGTGAAAGCACTGGCAAGGGAAGGTCAGAAACAGCAAGAGCTCTAAGCCCTTAGAGCTCTGGTGTGGGAGAAATGGCTGTATGTTTTTACTTTGTGAGCTGGTCTGTGCCGAGAGTGAGAGTGAGCTTGAGAATGTGTAGTGAGAGTGGTGGGAGGCAAGGCAAGGGGAGATGCCAGGGGGGTGTCTGGCTGTGAGTGCGGTGGGAAGGGCAGTTGAATACAGCACCAGCTCTTAGGCCTTAGAGCTATGGTGTGGGAGAAATGGCTGTATGTTTTAACTTTGTGAGCTGGTCTGTACCGAGAGTGAGAGTGAGCTTGCGAATGTGTCTTGGCAGTGGCAGGAGGCAAGGCAAGGGGAGATTCTTAGTGTATGTTTTTCTGTGAAAGCACTGGCAAGGGAAGTTCAGAATCAGCAAGAGCTCTAAGCCCTTAGAGCTCTGGTGTGGGAGAAATGGCTGTATGTTTTAACTTTGTGAGCTGGTGTGTGCCGAGAGTGAGACTGAGCTAGCGAATGTGTCTTGGCAGTGGCAGGAGGCAAGGCAAGGGGAGATTCTTAGTGTATGTTTGGCTGTGAAAGCACTGGCAAGGGAAGGTCAGAATCAGCAAGAGCTCTAAGCGCTTAGAGCTGTGGTGTGGGAGAAATGGCTGGATGTTTTAACTTTGTGAGCTGGTGTGTGCCGAGAGTGAGAGTGAGCTTGAGAATGTGTCTTGGGAGTGGTGGGAGGCAAGGCAAGGGGAGATGCCAGGGGGGTGTCTGGCTGTGAGTGCGGTGGGAAGGGCAGTTGAATACAGCACCAGCTCTTAGGCCTTAGAGCTATGGTGTGGGAGAAATGGCTGTATGTTTTAACTTTGTGAGCTGGTGTGTGCCGAGAGTGAGAGTGAGCTTGCGAATGTGTGTTGGCAGTGGTAGGAGGCAAGGCAAGGGGAGATTCTTAGTGTATGTTTGGCTGTGAAAGCACTGGCAAGGGAAGGTCAGAAACAGCAAGAGCTCTAAGCCCTTAGAGCTCTGGTGTGGGAGAAATGGCTGTATGTTTTAACTTTGTGAGCTGGTCTGTGCCGAGAGTGAGAGTGAGCTTGCGAATGTGTCTTGGCAGTGGTAGGAGGCAAGGCAAGGGGAGATTCTTAGTGTATGTTTGGCTGTGAAAGCACTGGCAAGGGAAGGTCAGAAACAGCAAGAGCTCTAAGCCCTTAGAGCTCTGGTGTGGGAGAAATGGCTGTATGTTTTAACTTTGTGAGCTGGTCTGTGCCGAGAGTGAGAGTGAGTTTGCGAATGTGTCTTGGCAGTGGTAGGAGGCAAGGCAAGGGGAGATTCTTAGTGTATGTTTGGCTGTGAAAGCACTGGCAAGGGAAGGTCAGAAACAGCAAGAGCTCTAAGCGCTTAGAGCTCTGGTGTGGGAGAAGTGGCTGTATGTTTTAACTTTGTGAGCTGGTGTGTGCCGAGAGTGAGAGTGAGCTTGAGAATGTGTCTTGGGAGTGGTGGGAGGCAAGGCAAGGGGAGATGCCAGGGGGGTGTCTGGCTGTGAGTGTGGTGGGAAGGGCAGTTGAATACAGCACCAGCTCTTAGGCCTTCGAGCTATGGTGTGGGAGAAATGGCTGCATGTTTGCACTTTGTGAGCTGGTCTGTGCGAAGAGTGAGAGTGATCTTGCGAATGTGTCTTGGCAGTGGTAGGAGGCAAGGCAAAAGTACATCCGCAGTGTCTGTCTGGGTGTGAAAGTGCTGGCAAGGGAAGGTGAGGACCAGCAAGAGCATTAAGCCCTTAGAAATATTAAGAGGGAAACATGGCTGTATGTTTTAACTTTGTGAGCTGGTGTGTGCCGAGAGTGAGAGTGAGCTTGCGAATGTGTCTTGGCAGTGGCAGGAGGCAAGGCAAGGCGAGATTCTTAGTGTATATTTGGCTGTGAAAGCACTGGCAAGGGAAGGTCAGAAACAGCAGGAGCTCTAAGCCCTTAGAGCTCTGGTGTGGAAGAAATGGCTGTATGTTTTTACTTTGTGAGCTGGTCTGTGCCGAGAGTGAGAGTGAGCTTGAGAATGTGTAGTGAGAGTGGTGGGAGGCAAGGCAAGGGGAGATGCCAGGGGGGTGTCTGGCTGTGAGTGCGGTGGGAAGGGCAGTTGAATACAGCACCAGCTCTTAGGCCTTAGAGCTATGGTGTGGGAGAAATGGCTGTATGTTTTAACTTTGTGAGCTGGTCTGTGCCGAGAGTGAGAGTGAGCTTGCGAATGTGTCTTGGCAGTGGCAGGAGGCAAGGCAAGGGGAGATTCTTAGTGTATGTTTTTCTGTGAAAGCACTGGCAAGGGAAGGTCAGAAACAGCAAGAGCTCTAAGCCCTTAGAGCTCTGGTGTGGGAGAAATGGCTGTATGTTTTAACTTTGTGAGCTGGTGTGTGCCGAGAGTGAGAGTGAGCTAGCGAATGTGTCTTGGCAGTGGTAGGAGGCAAGGCAAGGGGAGATGCCAGGGGGGTGTCTGGCTGTGAGTGCGGTGGGAAGGGCAGTTGAATACAGCACCAGCTCTTAGGCCTTAGAGCTCTGGTGTGGGAGAAACGGCTGTATGTTTTAACTTTGTGAGCTGGTGTGTGCTGAGAGTGAGAGTGGGCTTGCGAATGTGTGTTGGCAGTGGCAGGAGGCAAGGCAAGGGGAGATTCTCAGTGTATGTTTGGCTGTGAAAGCACTGGCAAGGGAAGGTCAGAAACAGCAAGAGCTCTAAGCGCTTAGAGCTCTGGTGTGGGAGAAATGGCTGTATGTTTTAACTTTGTGAGCTGGTCTGTGCCGAGAGTGAGAGTGAGCTTGAGAATGTGTCTTGGGAGTGGTGGGAGGCAAGGCAAGGGGAGATGCCAGGGGCGTGTCTGGCTGTGAGTGCGGTGGGAAGGGCAGTTGAATACAGCACCAGCTCTTAGGCCTTAGAGCTATGGTGTGGGAGAAATGGCTGTATGTTTTAACTTTGTGAGCTGGTGTGTGCCGAGAGTGAGAGTGAGCTTGCGAATGTGTGTTGGCAGTGGTAGGAGGCAAGGCAAGGGGAGATTCTTAGTGTATGTTTGGCTGTGAAAGCACTGGCAAGGGAAGGTCAGAATCAGCAAGAGCTCTAAGCGCTTAGAGCTCTGGTGTGGGAGAAATGGCTGGATGTTTTAACTTTGTGAGCTGGTGTGTGCCGAGAGTGAGAGTGAGCTTGAGAATGTGTCTTGGGAGTGGTGGGAGGCAAGGCAAGGGGAGATTCTTAGTGTATGTTTGGCTGTGAAAGCACTGGCAAGGGAATGTCAGAAACAGCAAGAGCTCTAAGCCCTTAGAGCTCTGGTGTGGGAGAAATGGCTGTATGTTTTAACACTGGGAGCTGGTCTGTGCCGAGAGTGAGAGTGAGTTTGCGAATGTGTCTTGGCAGTGGTAGGAGGCAAGGCAAGGGGAGATTCTTAGTGTATGTTTGGCTGTGAAAGCACTGGCAAGGGAAGGTCAGAAACAGCAAGAGCTCTAAGCGCTTAGAGCTCTGGTGTGGGAGAAGTGGCTGTATGTTTTAACTTTGTGAGCTGGTGTGTGCCGAGAGTGAGAGTGAGCTTGAGAATGTGTCTTGGGAGTGGTGGGAGGCAAGGCAAGGGGAGATGCCAGGGGGGTGTCTGGCTGTGAGTGTGGTGGGAAGGGCAGTTGAATACAGCACCAGCTCTTAGGCCTTAGAGCTATGGTGTGGGAGAAATGGCTGCATGTTTGCACTTTGTGAGCTGGTCTGTGCGAAGAGTGAGAGTGATCTTGCGAATGTGTATTGAGAGTGCTGGGAGGCAAGGCAAAAGTACATCCGCAGTGTCTGTCTGGGTGTGAAAGTGCTGGCAAGGGAAGGTGAGGACCAGCAAGAGCATTAAGCCCTTAGAAATATTAAGAGGGAAACATGGCTGTATGTTTTAAGTTTGTGAGCTGGTGTGTGCCGAGAGTGAGAGTGAGCTTGCGAATGTGTGTTGGCAGTGGTAGGAGGCAAGGCAAGGGGAGATTCTTAGTGTATGTTTGGCTGTGAAAGCACTGGCAAGGGAAGGTCAGAAACAGCAAGAGCTCTAAGCCCTTAGAGCTCTGGTGTGGGAGAAATGAGTGTATGTTTTAACTTTGTGAGCTGGTCTGTGCCGAGAGTGAGAGTGAGCTTGCGAATGTGTCTTGGCAGTGGTAGGAGGCAAGGCAAGGGGAGATTCTTAGTGTATGTTTGGCTGTGAAAGCACTGGCAAGGGAAGGTCAGAAACAGCAAGAGCTCTAAGCCCTTAGAGCTCTGGTGTGGGAGAAATGGCTGTATGTTTTAACTTTGTGAGCTGGTCTGTGCCGAGAGTGAGAGTGAGTTTGCGAATGTGTCTTGGCAGTGGTAGGAGGCAAGGCAAGGGGAGATTCTTAGTGTATGTTTGGCTGTGAAAGCACTGGCAAGGGAAGGTCAGAAACAGCAAGAGCTCTAAGCGCTTAGAGCTCTGGTGTGGGAGAAGTGGCTGTATGTTTTAACTTTGTGAGCTGGTGTGTGCGGAGAGTGAGAGTGAGCTTGAGAATGTGTCTTGGGAGTGGTGGGAGGCAAGGCAAGGGGAGATGCCAGGGGGGTGTCTGGCTGTGAGTGTGGTGGGAAGGGCAGTTGAATACAGCACCAGCTCTTAGGCCTTCGAGCTATGGTGTGGGAGAAATGGCTGCATGTTTGCACTTTGTGAGCTGGTCTGTGCGAAGAGTGAGAGTGATCTTGCGAATGTGTCTTGGCAGTGGTAGGAGGCAAGGCAAAAGTACATCCGCAGTGTCTGTCTGGGTGTGAAAGTGCTGGCAAGGGAAGGTGGGGACCAGCAAGAGCATTAAGCCCTTAGAAATATTAAGAGGGAAACATGGCTGTATGTTTTAAGTTTGTGAGCTGGTGTGTGCCGAGAGTGAGAGTGAGCTTGCGAATGTGTCTTGGCAGTGGCAGGAGGCAAGGCAAGGCGAGATTCCTAGTGTATATTTGGCTGTGAAAGCACTGGCAAGGGAAGGTCAGAAACAGCAGGAGCTCTAAGCCCTTAGAGCTCTGGTGTGGAAGAAATGGCTGTATGTTTTTACTTTGTGAGCTGGTCTGTGCCGAGAGTGAGAGTGAGCTTGAGAATGTGTAGTGAGAGTGGTGGGAGGCAAGGCAAGGGGAGATGCCAGGGGGGTGTCTGGCTGTGAGTGCGGTGGGAAGGGCAGTTGAATACAGCACCAGCTCTTAGGCCTTAGAGCTATGGTGTGGGAGAAATGGCTGTATGCTTTAACTTTGTGAGCTGGTCTGTGCCGAGAGTGAGAGTGAGCTTGCGAATGTGTCTTGGCAGTGGCAGGAGGCAAGGCAAGGGGAGATTCTTAGTGTATGTTTTTCTGTGAAAGCACTGGCAAGGGAAGGTCAGAAACAGCAAGAGCTCTAAGCCCTTAGAGCTCTGGTGTGGGAGAAATGGCTGTATGTTTTAACTTTGTGAGCTGGTGTGTGCCGAGAGTGAGAGTGAGCTAGCGAATGTGTCTTGGCAGTGGCAGGAGGCAAGGCAAGGGGAGATTCTTAGTGTATGTTTGGCTGTGAAAGCACTGGCAAGGGAAGGTCAGAATCAGCAAGAGCTCTAAGCGCTTAGAGCTGTGGTGTGGGAGAAATGGCTGGATGTTTTAACTTTGTGAGCTGGTCTGTGCCGAGAGT
This sequence comes from Pelecanus crispus, assembly GCF_030463565.1. NCBI lineage: Eukaryota > Metazoa > Chordata > Aves > Pelecaniformes > Pelecanidae > Pelecanus > Pelecanus crispus. The sequence continues at coordinate 90,071,274 of NC_134643.1, read as the reverse complement.
GAGAGTGAGCTTGAGAATGTGTCTTGGGAGTGGTGGGAGGCAAGGCAAGGGGAGATGCCAGGGGCGTGTCTGGCTGTGAGTGCGGTGGGAAGGGCAGTTGAATACAGCACCAGCTCTTAGGCCTTAGAGCTATGGTGTGGGAGAAATGGCTGTATGTTTTAACTTTGTGAGCTGGTGTGTGCCGAGAGTGAGAGTGAGCTTGCGAATGTGTGTTGGCAGTGGTAGGAGGCAAGGCAAGGGGAGATTCTTAGTGTATGTTTGGCTGTGAAAGCACTGGCAAGGGAAGGTCAGAAACAGCAAGAGCTCTAAGCCCTTAGAGCTCTGGTGTGGGAGAAATGAGTGTATGTTTTAACTTTGTGAGCTGGTCTGTGCCGAGAGTGAGAGTGAGCTTGCGAATGTGTCTTGGCAGTGGTAGGAGGCAAGGCAAGGGGAGATTCTTAGTGTATGTTTGGCTGTGAAAGCACTGGCAAGGGAAGGTCAGAATCAGCAAGAGCTCTAAGCGCTTAGAGCTGTGGTGTGGGAGAAATGGCTGGATGTTTTAACTTTGTGAGCTGGTGTGTGCCGAGAGTGATAGTGAGCTTGAGAATGTGTCTTGGCAGTGGTAGGAGGCAAGGCAAGGGGAGATGCCAGGGGGGTGTCTGGCTGTGAGTGCGGTGGGAAGGGCAGTTGAATACAGCACCAGCTCTTAGGCCTTAGAGCTCTGGTGTGGGAGAAACGGCTGTATGTTTTAACTTTGTGAGCTGGTGTGTGCTGAGAGTGAGAGTGGGCTTGCGAATGTGTGTTGGCAGTGGCAGGAGGCAAGGCAAGGGGAGATTCTCAGTGTATGTTTGGCTGTGAAAGCACTGGCAAGGGAAGGTCAGAAACAGCAAGAGCTCTAAGCGCTTAGAGCTCTGGTGTGGGAGAAATGGCTGTATGTTTTAACTTTGTGAGCTGGTCTGTGCCGAGAGTGAGAGTGAGCTTGAGAATGTGTCTTGGGAGTGGTGGGAGGCAAGGCAAGGGGAGATGCCAGGGGCGTGTCTGGCTGTGAGTGCGGTGGGAAGGGCAGTTGAATACAGCACCAGCTCTTAGGCCTTAGAGCTATGGTGTGGGAGAAATGGCTGTATGTTTTAACTTTGTGAGCTGGTGTGTGCCGAGAGTGAGAGTGAGCTTGCGAATGTGTGTTGGCAGTGGTAGGAGGCAAGGCAAGGGGAGATTCTTAGTGTATGTTTGGCTGTGAAAGCACTGGCAAGGGAAGGTCAGAATCAGCAAGAGCTCTAAGCGCTTAGAGCTCTGGTGTGGGAGAAATGGCTGGATGTTTTAACTTTGTGAGCTGGTGTGTGCCGAGAGTGAGAGTGAGCTTGAGAATGTGTCTTGGGAGTGGTGGGAGGCAAGGCAAGGGGAGATTCTTAGTGTATGTTTGGCTGTGAAAGCACTGGCAAGGGAATGTCAGAAACAGCAAGAGCTCTAAGCCCTTAGAGCTCTGGTGTGGGAGAAATGGCTGTATGTTTTAACACTGGGAGCTGGTCTGTGCCGAGAGTGAGAGTGAGTTTGCGAATGTGTCTTGGCAGTGGTAGGAGGCAAGGCAAGGGGAGATTCTTAGTGTATGTTTGGCTGTGAAAGCACTGGCAAGGGAAGGTCAGAAACAGCAAGAGCTCTAAGCGCTTAGAGCTCTGGTGTGGGAGAAGTGGCTGTATGTTTTAACTTTGTGAGCTGGTGTGTGCCGAGAGTGAGAGTGAGCTTGAGAATGTGTCTTGGGAGTGGTGGGAGGCAAGGCAAGGGGAGATGCCAGGGGGGTGTCTGGCTGTGAGTGTGGTGGGAAGGGCAGTTGAATACAGCACCAGCTCTTAGGCCTTAGAGCTATGGTGTGGGAGAAATGGCTGCATGTTTGCACTTTGTGAGCTGGTCTGTGCGAAGAGTGAGAGTGATCTTGCGAACGTGTCTTGGCAGTGGTAGGAGGCAAGGCAAAAGTACATCCGCAGTGTCTGTCTGGGTGTGAAAGTGCTGGCAAGGGAAGGTGAGGACCAGCAAGAGCATTAAGCCCTTAGAAATATTAAGAGGGAAACATGGCTGTATGTTTTAACTTTGTGAGCTGGTGTGTGCCGAGAGTGAGAGTGAGCTTGCGAATGTGTCTTGGCAGTGGCAGGAGGCAAGGCAAGGGGAGATTCTTAGTGTATATTTGGCTGTGAAAGCACTGGCAAGGGAAGGTCAGAAACAGCAGGAGCTCTAAGCCCTTAGAGCTCTGGTGTGGGAGAAATGGCTGTATGTTTTTACTTTGTGAGCTGGTCTGTGCCGAGAGTGAGAGTGAGCTTGAGAATGTGTAGTGAGAGTGGTGGGAGGCAAGGCAAGGGGAGATGCCAGGGGGGTGTCTGGCTGTGAGTGCGGTGGGAAGGGCAGTTGAATACAGCACCAGCTCTTAGGCCTTAGAGCTATGGTGTGGGAGAAATGGCTGTATGTTTTAACTTTGTGAGCTGGTCTGTACCGAGAGTGAGAGTGAGCTTGCGAATGTGTCTTGGCAGTGGCAGGAGGCAAGGCAAGGGGAGATTCTTAGTGTATGTTTTTCTGTGAAAGCACTGGCAAGGGAAGTTCAGAATCAGCAAGAGCTCTAAGCCCTTAGAGCTCTGGTGTGGGAGAAATGGCTGTATGTTTTAACTTTGTGAGCTGGTGTGTGCCGAGAGTGAGACTGAGCTAGCGAATGTGTCTTGGCAGTGGCAGGAGGCAAGGCAAGGGGAGATTCTTAGTGTATGTTTGGCTGTGAAAGCACTGGCAAGGGAAGGTCAGAATCAGCAAGAGCTCTAAGCGCTTAGAGCTGTGGTGTGGGAGAAATGGCTGTATGTTTTAACTTTGTGAGCTGGTGTGTGCCGAGAGTGAGAGTGAGCTTGAGAATGTGTCTTGGGAGTGGTGGGAGGCAAGGCAAGGGGAGATGCCAGGGGGGTGTCTGGCTGTGAGTGCGGTGGGAAGGGCAGTTGAATACAGCACCAGCTCTTAGGCCTTAGAGCTATGGTGTGGGAGAAATGGCTGTATGTTTTAACTTTGTGAGCTGGTGTGTGCCGAGAGTGAGAGTGAGCTTGCGAATGTGTGTTGGCAGTGGTAGGAGGCAAGGCAAGGGGAGATTCTTAGTGTATGTTTGGCTGTGAAAGCACTGGCAAGGGAAGGTCAGAAACAGCAAGAGCTCTAAGCCCTTAGAGCTCTGGTGTGGGAGAAATGAGTGTATGTTTTAACTTTGTGAGCTGGTCTGTGCCGAGAGTGAGAGTGAGCTTGCGAATGTGTCTTGGCAGTGGTAGGAGGCAAGGCAAGGGGAGATTCTTAGTGTATGTTTGGCTGTGAAAGCACTGGCAAGGGAAGGTCAGAAACAGCAAGAGCTCTAAGCCCTTAGAGCTCTGGTGTGGGAGAAATGGCTGTATGTTTTAACTTTGTGAGCTGGTCTGTGCCGAGAGTGAGAGTGAGTTTGCGAATGTGTCTTGGCAGTGGTAGGAGGCAAGGCAAGGGGAGATTCTTAGTGTATGTTTGGCTGTGAAAGCACTGGCAAGGGAAGGTCAGAAACAGCAAGAGCTCTAAGCGCTTAGAGCTCTGGTGTGGGAGAAGTGGCTGTATGTTTTAACTTTGTGAGCTGGTGTGTGCCGAGAGTGAGAGTGAGCTTGAGAATGTGTCTTGGGAGTGGTGGGAGGCAAGGCAAGGGGAGATGCCAGGGGGGTGTCTGGCTGTGAGTGTGGTGGGAAGGGCAGTTGAATACAGCACCAGCTCTTAGGCCTTCGAGCTATGGTGTGGGAGAAATGGCTGTATGTTTTAACTTTGTGAGCTGGTCTGTGCCGAGAGTGAGAGTGAGCTTGCGAATGTGTGTTGGCAGTGGCAGGAGGCAAGGCAAGGGGAGATTCTTAGTGTATGTTTTTCTGTGAAAGCACTGGCAAGGGAAGGTCAGAAACAGCAAGAGCTCTAAGCCCTTAGAGCTCTGGTGTGGGAGAAATGGCTGTATGTTTTAACTTTGTGAGCTGGTGTGTGCCGAGAGTGAGAGTGAGCTAGCGAATGTGTCTTGGCAGTGGTAGGAGGCAAGGCAAGGGGAGATGCCAGGGGGGTGTCTGGCTGTGAGTGCGGTGGGAAGGGCAGTTGAATACAGCACCAGCTCTTAGGCCTTAGAGCTCTGGTGTGGGAGAAACGGCTGTATGTTTTAACTTTGTGAGCTGGTGTGTGCTGAGAGTGAGAGTGGGCTTGCGAATGTGTGTTGGCAGTGGCAGGAGGCAAGGCAAGGGGAGATTCTCAGTGTATGTTTGGCTGTGAAAGCACTGGCAAGGGAAGGTCAGAAACAGCAAGAGCTCTAAGCGCTTAGAGCTCTGGTGTGGGAGAAATGGCTGTATGTTTTAACTTTGTGAGCTGGTCTGTGCCGAGAGTGAGAGTGAGCTTGAGAATGTGTCTTGGGAGTGGTGGGAGGCAAGGCAAGGGGAGATGCCAGGGGCGTGTCTGGCTGTGAGTGCGGTGGGAAGGGCAGTTGAATACAGCACCAGCTCTTAGGCCTTAGAGCTATGGTGTGGGAGAAATGGCTGTATGTTTTAACTTTGTGAGCTGGTGTGTGCCGAGAGTGAGAGTGAGCTTGCGAATGTGTGTTGGCAGTGGTAGGAGGCAAGGCAAGGGGAGATTCTTAGTGTATGTTTGGCTGTGAAAGCACTGGCAAGGGAAGGTCAGAATCAGCAAGAGCTCTAAGCGCTTAGAGCTCTGGTGTGGGAGAAATGGCTGGATGTTTTAACTTTGTGAGCTGGTGTGTGCCGAGAGTGAGAGTGAGCTTGAGAATGTGTCTTGGGAGTGGTAGGAGGCAAGGCAAGGGGAGATTCTTAGTGTATGTTTGGCTGTGAAAGCACTGGCAAGGGAAGGTCAGAATCAGCAAGAGCTCTAAGCGCTTAGAGCTCTGGTGTGGGAGAAATGGCTGTATGTTTTAACTTTGTGAGCTGGTCTGTGCCGAGAGTGAGAGTGAGCTTGAGAATGTGTCTTGGGAGTGGTGGGAGGCAAGGCAAGGGGAGATGCCAGGGGCGTGTCTGGCTGTGAGTGCGGTGGGAAGGGCAGTTGAATACAGCACCAGCTCTTAGGCCTTAGAGCTATGGTGTGGGAGAAATGGCTGTATGTTTTAACTTTGTGAGCTGGTGTGTGCCGAGAGTGAGAGTGAGCTTGCGAATGTGTCTTGGCAGTGGCAGGAGGCAAGGCAAGGGGAGATTCTTAGTGTATGTTTGGCTGTGAAAGCACTGGCAAGGGAATGTCAGAAACAGCAAGAGCTCTAAGCCCTTAGAGCTCTGGTGTGGGAGAAATGGCTGTATGTTTTAACAGTGGGAGCTGGTGTGTGCCGAGAGTGAGAGTGAGTTTGCGAATGTGTCTTGGCAGTGGTAGGAGGCAAGGCAAGGGGAGATTCTTAGTGTATGTTTGGCTGTGAAAGCACTGGCAAGGGAAGGTCAGAAACAGCAAGAGCTCTAAGCGCTTAGAGCTCTGGTGTGGGAGAAGTGGCTGTATGTTTTAACTTTGTGAGCTGGTGTGTGCCGAGAGTGAGAGTGAGCTTGAGAATGTGTCTTGGGAGTGGTGGGAGGCAAGGCAAGGGGAGATGCCAGGGGGGTGTCTGGCTGTGAGTGTGGTGGGAAGGGCAGTTGAATACAGCACCAGCTCTTAGGCCTTCGAGCTATGGTGTGGGAGAAATGGCTGCATGTTTGCACTTTGTGAGCTGGTCTGTGCGAAGAGTGAGAGTGATCTTGCGAACGTGTCTTGGCAGTGGTAGGAGGCAAGGCAAAAGTACATCCGCAGTGTCTGTCTGGGTGTGAAAGTGCTGGCAAGGGAAGGTGAGGACCAGCAAGAGCATTAAGCCCTTAGAAATATTAAGAGGGAAACATGGCTGTATGTTTTAACTTTGTGAGCTGGTGTGTGCCGAGAGTGAGAGTGAGCTTGCGAATGTGTCTTGGCAGTGGCAGGAGGCAAGGCAAGGGGAGATTCTTAGTGTATGTTTGGCTGTGAAAGCACTGGCAAGGGAAGGTCAGAAACAGCAGGAGCTCTAAGCCCTTAGAGCTCTGGTGTGGGAGAAATGGCTGTATGTTTTAACTTTGTGAGCTGGTGTGTGCCGAGAGTGAGAGTGAGCTTGAGAATGTGTAGTGAGAGTGGTGGGAGGCAAGGCAAGGGGAGATGCCAGGGGGGTGTCTGGCTGTGAGTGCGGTGGGAAGGGCAGTTGAATACAGCACCAGCTCTTAGGCCTTAGAGCTATGGTGTGGGAGAAATGGCTGTATGTTTTAACTTTGTGAGCTGGTGTGTGCCGAGAGTGAGAGTGAGCTTGCGAATGTGTGTTGGCAGTGGCAGGAGGCAAGGCAAGCGGAGATTCTTAGTGTATGTTTGGCTGTGAAAGCACTGGCAAGGGAAGGTCAGAAACAGCAAGAGCTCTAAGCCCTTAGAGCTCTGGTGTGGGAGAAATGGCTGTATGTTTTAACTTTGTGAGCTGGTGTGTGCCGAGAGTGAGAGTGAGCTTGCGAATGTGTCTTGGCAGTGGCAGGAGGCAAGGCAAGGGGAGATTCTTAGTGTATGTTTTTCTGTGAAAGCACTGGCAAGGGAAGTTCAGAATCAGCAAGAGCTCTAAGCCCTTAGAGCTCTGGTGTGGGAGAAATGGCTGTATGTTTTAACTTTGTGAGCTGGTGTGTGCCGAGAGTGAGACTGAGCTAGCGAATGTGTCTTGGCAGTGGCAGGAGGCAAGGCAAGGGGAGATTCTTAGTGTATGTTTGGCTGTGAAAGCACTGGCAAGGGAAGGTCAGAAACAGCAAGAGCTCTAAGCGCTTAGAGCTGTGGTGTGGGAGAAATGGCTGGATGTTTTAACTTTGTGAGCTGGTGTGTGCCGAGAGTGAGAGTGAGCTTGAGAATGTGTCTTGGGAGTGGTGGGAGGCAAGGCAAGGGGAGATGCCAGGGGGGTGTCTGGCTGTGAGTGCGGTGGGAAGGGCAGTTGAATACAGCACCAGCTCTTAGGCCTTAGAGCTATGGTGTGGGAGAAATGGCTGTATGTTTTAACTTTGTGAGCTGGTGTGTGCCGAGAGTGAGAGTGAGCTTGCGAATGTGTGTTGGCAGTGGCAGGAGGCAAGGCAAGCGGAGATTCTTAGTGTATGTTTGGCTGTGAAAGCACTGGCAAGGGAAGGTCAGAAACAGCAAGAGCTCTAAGCGCTTAGAGCTCTGGTGTGGGAGAAATGGCTGTATGTTTTAACTTTGTGAGCTGGTGTGTGCCGAGAGTGAGAGTGAGCTTGAGAATGTGTCTTGGGAGTGGTGGGAGGCAAGGCAAGGGGAGATGCCAGGGGCGTGTCTGGCTGTGAGTGCGGTGGGAAGGGCAGTTGAATACAGCACCAGCTCTTAGGCCTTAGAGCTATGGTGTGGGAGAAATGGCTGTATGTTTTAAGTTTGTGAGCTGGTGTGTGCCGAGAGTGAGAGTGAGCTTGCGAATGTGTGTTGGCAGTGGTAGGAGGCAAGGCAAGGGGAGATTCTTAGTGTATGTTTGGCTGTGAAAGCACTGGCAAGGGAAGGTCAGAATCAGCAAGAGCTCTAAGCGCTTAGAGCTCTGGTGTGGGAGAAATGGCTGGATGTTTTAACTTTGTGAGCTGGTGTGTGCCGAGAGTGAGAGTGAGCTTGAGAATGTGTCTTGGGAGTGGTGGGAGGCAAGGCAAGGGGAGATTCTTAGTGTATGTTTGGCTGTGAAAGCACTGGCAAGGGAATGTCAGAAACAGCAAGAGCTCTAAGCCCTTAGAGCTCTGGTGTGGGAGAAATGGCTGTATGTTTTAACACTGGGAGCTGGTGTGTGCCGAGAGTGAGAGTGAGTTTGCGAATGTGTCTTGGCAGTGGTAGGAGGCAAGGCAAGGGGAGATTCTTAGTGTATGTTTGGCTGTGAAAGCACTGGCAAGGGAAGGTCAGAAACAGCAAGAGCTCTAAGCGCTTAGAGCTCTGGTGTGGGAGAAGTGGCTGTATGTTTTAACTTTGTGAGCTGGTGTGTGCCGAGAGTGAGAGTGAGCTTGAGAATGTGTCTTGGGAGTGGTGGGAGGCAAGGCAAGGGGAGATGCCAGGGGGGTGTCTGGCTGTGAGTGTGGTGGGAAGGGCAGTTGAATACAGCACCAGCTCTTAGGCCTTAGAGCTATGGTGTGGGAGAAATGGCTGCATGTTTGCACTTTGTGAGCTGGTCTGTGCGAAGAGTGAGAGTGATCTTGCGAACGTGTCTTGGCAGTGGTAGGAGGCAAGGCAAAAGTACATCCTCAGTGTCTGTCTGGGTGTGAAAGTGCTGGCAAGGGAAGGTGAGGACCAGCAAGAGCATTAAGCCCTTAGAAATATTAAGAGGGAAACATGGCTGTATGTTTTAACTTTGTGAGCTGGTGTGTGCCGAGAGTGAGAGTGAGCTTGCGAATGTGTCTTGGCAGTGGCAGGAGGCAAGGCAAGGGGAGATTCTTAGTGTATATTTGGCTGTGAAAGCACTGGCAAGGGAAGGTCAGAAACAGCAGGAGCTCTAAGCCCTTAGAGCTCTGGTGTGGGAGAAATGGCTGTATGTTTTTACTTTGTGAGCTGGTCTGTGCCGAGAGTGAGAGTGAGCTTGAGAATGTGTAGTGAGAGTGGTGGGAGGCAAGGCAAGGGGAGATGCCAGGGGGGTGTCTGGCTGTGAGTGCGGTGGGAAGGGCAGTTGAATACAGCACCAGCTCTTAGGCCTTAGAGCTATGGTGTGGGAGAAATGGCTGTATGTTTTAACTTTGTGAGCTGGTCTGTACCGAGAGTGAGAGTGAGCTTGCGAATGTGTCTTGGCAGTGGCAGGAGGCAAGGCAAGGGGAGATTCTTAGTGTATGTTTTTCTGTGAAAGCACTGGCAAGGGAAGTTCAGAATCAGCAAGAGCTCTAAGCCCTTAGAGCTCTGGTGTGGGAGAAATGGCTGTATGTTTTAACTTTGTGAGCTGGTGTGTGCCGAGAGTGAGACTGAGCTAGCGAATGTGTCTTGGCAGTGGCAGGAGGCAAGGCAAGGGGAGATTCTTAGTGTATGTTTGGCTGTGAAAGCACTGGCAAGGGAAGGTCAGAAACAGCAAGAGCTCTAAGCGCTTAGAGCTGTGGTGTGGGAGAAATGGCTGTATGTTTTAACTTTGTGAGCTGGTGTGTGCCGAGAGTGAGAGTGAGCTTGAGAATGTGTCTTGGGAGTGGTGGGAGGCAAGGCAAGGGGAGATGCCAGGGGGGTGTCTGGCTGTGAGTGCGGTGGGAAGGGCAGTTGAATACAGCACCAGCTCTTAGGCCTTAGAGCTATGGTGTGGGAGAAATGGCTGTATGTTTTAACTTTGTGAGCTGGTGTGTGCCGAGAGTGAGAGTGAGCTTGCGAATGTGTGTTGGCAGTGGTAGGAGGCAAGGCAAGGGGAGATTCTTAGTGTATGTTTTTCTGTGAAAGCACTGGCAAGGGAAGGTCAGAATCAGCAAGAGCTCTAAGCGCTTAGAGCTCTGGTGTGGGAGAAATGGCTGGATGTTTTAACTTTGTGAGCTGGTGTGTGCCGAGAGTGAGAGTGAGCTTGAGAATGTGTCTTGGGAGTGGTGGGAGGCAAGGCAAGGGGAGATTCTTAGTGTATGTTTGGCTGTGAAAGCACTGGCAAGGGAATGTCAGAAACAGCAAGAGCTCTAAGCCCTTAGAGCTCTGGTGTGGGAGAAATGGCTGTATGTTTTAACACTGGGAGCTGGTCTGTGCCGAGAGTGAGAGTGAGTTTGCGAATGTGTCTTGGCAGTGGTAGGAGGCAAGGCAAGGGGAGATTCTTAGTGTATGTTTGGCTGTGAAAGCACTGGCAAGGGAAGGTCAGAAACAGCAAGAGCTCTAAGCGCTTAGAGCTCTGGTGTGGGAGAAGTGGCTGTATGTTTTAACTTTGTGAGCTGGTGTGTGCCGAGAGTGAGAGTGAGCTTGAGAATGTGTCTTGGGAGTGGTGGGAGGCAAGGCAAGGGGAGATGCCAGGGGGGTGTCTGGCTGTGAGTGTGGTGGGAAGGGCAGTTGAATACAGCACCAGCTCTTAGGCCTTCGAGCTATGGTGTGGGAGAAATGGCTGCATGTTTGCACTTTGTGAGCTGGTCTGTGCGAAGAGTGAGAGTGATCTTGCGAACGTGTCTTGGCAGTGGTAGGAGGAAAGGCAAAAGTACATCCGCAGTGTCTGTCTGGGTGTGAAAGTGCTGGCAAGGGAAGGTGAGGACCAGCAAGAGCATTAAGCCCTTAGAAATATTAAGAGGGAAACATGGCTGTATGTTTTAACTTTGTGAGCTGGTGTGTGCCGAGAGTGAGAGTGAGCTTGCGAATGTGTCTTGGCAGTGGCAGGAGGCAAGGCAAGGGGAGATTCTTAGTGTATATTTGGCTGTGAAAGCACTGGCAAGGGAAGGTCAGAAACAGCAGGAGCTCTAAGCCCTTAGAGCTCTGGTGTGGGAGAAATGGCTGTATGTTTTTACTTTGTGAGCTGGTCTGTGCCGAGAGTGAGAGTGAGCTTGAGAATGTGTAGTGAGAGTGGTGGGAGGCAAGGCAAGGGGAGATGCCAGGGGGGTGTCTGGCTGTGAGTGCGGTGGGAAGGGCAGTTGAATACAGCACCAGCTCTTAGGCCTTAGAGCTATGGTGTGGGAGAAATGGCTGTATGTTTTAACTTTGTGAGCTGGTCTGTACCGAGAGTGAGAGTGAGCTTGCGAATGTGTCTTGGCAGTGGCAGGAGGCAAGGCAAGGGGAGATTCTTAGTGTATGTTTTTCTGTGAAAGCACTGGCAAGGGAAGTTCAGAATCAGCAAGAGCTCTAAGCCCTTAGAGCTCTGGTGTGGGAGAAATGGCTGTATGTTTTAACTTTGTGAGCTGGTGTGTGCCGAGAGTGAGACTGAGCTAGCGAATGTGTCTTGGCAGTGGCAGGAGGCAAGGCAAGGGGAGATTCTTAGTGTATGTTTGGCTGTGAAAGCACTGGCAAGGGAAGGTCAGAATCAGCAAGAGCTCTAAGCGCTTAGAGCTGTGGTGTGGGAGAAATGGCTGTATGTTTTAACTTTGTGAGCTGGTGTGTGCCGAGAGTGAGAGTGAGCTTGAGAATGTGTCTTGGGAGTGGTGGGAGGCAAGGCAAGGGGAGATGCCAGGGGGGTGTCTGGCTGTGAGTGCGGTGGGAAGGGCAGTTGAATACAGCACCAGCTCTTAGGCCTTAGAGCTATGGTGTGGGAGAAATGGCTGTATGTTTTAACTTTGTGAGCTGGTGTGTGCCGAGAGTGAGAGTGAGCTTGCGAATGTGTGTTGGCAGTGGTAGGAGGCAAGGCAAGGGGAGATTCTTAGTGTATGTTTGGCTGTGAAAGCACTGGCAAGGGAAGGTCAGAAACAGCAAGAGCTCTAAGCCCTTAGAGCTCTGGTGTGGGAGAAATGAGTGTATGTTTTAACTTTGTGAGCTGGTCTGTGCCGAGAGTGAGAGTGAGCTTGCGAATGTGTCTTGGCAGTGGTAGGAGGCAAGGCAAGGGGAGATTCTTAGTGTATGTTTGGCTGTGAAAGCACTGGCAAGGGAAGGTCAGAAACAGCAAGAGCTCTAAGCCCTTAGAGCTCTGGTGTGGGAGAAATGGCTGTATGTTTTAACTTTGTGAGCTGGTCTGTGCCGAGAGTGAGAGTGAGTTTGCGAATGTGTCTTGGCAGTGGTAGGAGGCAAGGCAAGGGGAGATTCTTAGTGTATGTTTGGCTGTGAAAGCACTGGCAAGGGAAGGTCAGAAACAGCAAGAGCTCTAAGCGCTTAGAGCTCTGGTGTGGGAGAAGTGGCTGTATGTTTTAACTTTGTGAGCTGGTGTGTGCCGAGAGTGAGAGTGAGCTTGAGAATGTGTCTTGGGAGTGGTGGGAGGCAAGGCAAGGGGAGATGCCAGGGGGGTGTCTGGCTGTGAGTGTGGTGGGAAGGGCAGTTGAATACAGCACCAGCTCTTAGGCCTTCGAGCTATGGTGTGGGAGAAATGGCTGTATGTTTTAACTTTGTGAGCTGGTCTGTGCCGAGAGTGAGAGTGAGCTTGCGAATGTGTCTTGGCAGTGGCAGGAGGCAAGGCAAGGGGAGATTCTTAGTGTATGTTTTTCTGTGAAAGCACTGGCAAGGGAAGGTCAGAAACAGCAAGAGCTCTAAGCCCTTAGAGCTCTGGTGTGGGAGAAATGGCTGTATGTTTTAACTTTGTGAGCTGGTGTGTGCCGAGAGTGAGAGTGAGCTAGCGAATGTGTCTTGGCAGTGGTAGGAGGCAAGGCAAGGGGAGATGCCAGGGGGGTGTCTGGCTGTGAGTGCGGTGGGAAGGGCAGTTGAATACAGCACCAGCTCTTAGGCCTTAGAGCTCTGGTGTGGGAGAAACGGCTGTATGTTTTAACTTTGTGAGCTGGTGTGTGCTGAGAGTGAGAGTGGGCTTGCGAATGTGTGTTGGCAGTGGCAGGAGGCAAGGCAAGGGGAGATTCTCAGTGTATGTTTGGCTGTGAAAGCACTGGCAAGGGAAGGTCAGAAACAGCAAGAGCTCTAAGCGCTTAGAGCTCTGGTGTGGGAGAAATGGCTGTATGTTTTAACTTTGTGAGCTGGTCTGTGCCGAGAGTGAGAGTGAGCTTGAGAATGTGTCTTGGGAGTGGTGGGAGGCAAGGCAAGGGGAGATGCCAGGGGCGTGTCTGGCTGTGAGTGCGGTGGGAAGGGCAGTTGAATACAGCACCAGCTCTTAGGCCTTAGAGCTATGGTGTGGGAGAAATGGCTGTATGTTTTAACTTTGTGAGCTGGTGTGTGCCGAGAGTGAGAGTGAGCTTGCGAATGTGTGTTGGCAGTGGTAGGAGGCAAGGCAAGGGGAGATTCTTAGTGTATGTTTGGCTGTGAAAGCACTGGCAAGGGAAGGTCAGAATCAGCAAGAGCTCTAAGCGCTTAGAGCTCTGGTGTGGGAGAAATGGCTGGATGTTTTAACTTTGTGAGCTGGTGTGTGCCGAGAGTGAGAGTGAGCTTGAGAATGTGTCTTGGGAGTGGTAGGAGGCAAGGCAAGGGGAGATTCTTAGTGTATGTTTGGCTGTGAAAGCACTGGCAAGGGAAGGTCAGAATCAGCAAGAGCTCTAAGCGCTTAGAGCTCTGGTGTGGGAGAAATGGCTGTATGTTTTAACTTTGTGAGCTGGTCTGTGCCGAGAGTGAGAGTGAGCTTGAGAATGTGTCTTGGGAGTGGTGGGAGGCAAGGCAAGGGGAGATGCCAGGGGCGTGTCTGGCTGTGAGTGCGGTGGGAAGGGCAGTTGAATACAGCACCAGCTCTTAGGCCTTAGAGCTATGGTGTGGGAGAAATGGCTGTATGTTTTAACTTTGTGAGCTGGTGTGTGCCGAGAGTGAGAGTGAGCTTGCGAATGTGTCTTGGCAGTGGCAGGAGGCAAGGCAAGGGGAGATTCTTAGTGTATGTTTGGCTGTGAAAGCACTGGCAAGGGAATGTCAGAAACAGCAAGAGCTCTAAGCCCTTAGAGCTCTGGTGTGGGAGAAATGGCTGTATGTTTTAACAGTGGGAGCTGGTGTGTGCCGAGAGTGAGAGTGAGTTTGCGAATGTGTCTTGGCAGTGGTAGGAGGCAAGGCAAGGGGAGATTCTTAGTGTATGTTTGGCTGTGAAAGCACTGGCAAGGGAAGGTCAGAAACAGCAAGAGCTCTAAGCGCTTAGAGCTCTGGTGTGGGAGAAGTGGCTGTATGTTTTAACTTTGTGAGCTGGTGTGTGCCGAGAGTGAGAGTGAGCTTGAGAATGTGTCTTGGGAGTGGTGGGAGGCAAGGCAAGGGGAGATGCCAGGGGGGTGTCTGGCTGTGAGTGTGGTGGGAAGGGCAGTTGAATACAGCACCAGCTCTTAGGCCTTCGAGCTATGGTGTGGGAGAAATGGCTGCATGTTTGCACTTTGTGAGCTGGTCTGTGCGAAGAGTGAGAGTGATCTTGCGAACGTGTCTTGGCAGTGGTAGGAGGCAAGGCAAAAGTACATCCGCAGTGTCTGTCTGGGTGTGAAAGTGCTGGCAAGGGAAGGTGAGGACCAGCAAGAGCATTAAGCCCTTAGAAATATTAAGAGGGAAACATGGCTGTATGTTTTAACTTTGTGAGCTGGTGTGTGCCGAGAGTGAGAGTGAGCTTGCGAATGTGTCTTGGCAGTGGCAGGAGGCAAGGCAAGGGGAGATTCTTAGTGTATGTTTGGCTGTGAAAGCACTGGCAAGGGAAGGTCAGAAACAGCAGGAGCTCTAAGCCCTTAGAGCTCTGGTGTGGGAGAAATGGCTGTATGTTTTAACTTTGTGAGCTGGTGTGTGCCGAGAGTGAGAGTGAGCTTGAGAATGTGTAGTGAGAGTGGTGGGAGGCAAGGCAAGGGGAGATGCCAGGGGGGTGTCTGGCTGTGAGTGCGGTGGGAAGGGCAGTTGAATACAGCACCAGCTCTTAGGCCTTAGAGCTCTGGTGTGGGAGAAATGGCTGTATGTTTTAACTTTGTGAGCTGGTGTGTGCCGAGAGTGAGAGTGAGCTTGCGAATGTGTGTTGGCAGTGGCAGGAGGCAAGGCAAGCGGAGATTCTTAGTGTATGTTTGGCTGTGAAAGCACTGGCAAGGGAAGGTCAGAAACAGCAAGAGCTCTAAGCCCTTAGAGCTCTGGTGTGGGAGAAATGGCTGTATGTTTTAACTTTGTGAGCTGGTGTGTGCCGAGAGTGAGAGTGAGCTTGCGAATGTGTCTTGGCAGTGGCAGGAGGCAAGGCAAGGGGAGATTCTTAGTGTATGTTTTTCTGTGAAAGCACTGGCAAGGGAAGTTCAGAATCAGCAAGAGCTCTAAGCCCTTAGAGCTATGGTGTGGGAGAAATGGCTGTATGTTTTAACTTTGTGAGCTGGTGTGTGCCGAGAGTGAGAGTGAGCTTGCGAATGTGTGTTGGCAGTGGCAGGAGGCAAGGCAAGCGGAGATTCTTAGTGTATGTTTGGCTGTGAAAGCACTGGCAAGGGAAGGTCAGAAACAGCAAGAGCTCTAAGCGCTTAGAGCTCTGGTGTGGGAGAAATGGCTGGATGTTTTAACTTTGTGAGCTGGTGTGTGCCGAGAGTGAGAGTGAGCTTGAGAATGTGTCTTGGGAGTGGTGGGAGGCAAGGCAAGGGGAGATGCCAGGGGCGTGTCTGGCTGTGAGTGCGGTGGGAAGGGCAGTTGAATACAGCACCAGCTCTTAGGCCTTAGAGCTATGGTGTGGGAGAAATGGCTGTATGTTTTAAGTTTGTGAGCTGGTGTGTGCCGAGAGTGAGAGTGAGCTTGCGAATGTGTGTTGGCAGTGGTAGGAGGCAAGGCAAGGGGAGATTCTTAGTGTATGTTTGGCTGTGAAAGCACTGGCAAGGGAAGGTCAGAATCAGCAAGAGCTCTAAGCGCTTAGAGCTCTGGTGTGGGAGAAATGGCTGGATGTTTTAACTTTGTGAGCTGGTGTGTGCCGAGAGTGAGAGTGAGCTTGAGAATGTGTCTTGGGAGTGGTGGGAGGCAAGGCAAGGGGAGATTCTTAGTGTATGTTTGGCTGTGAAAGCACTGGCAAGGGAATGTCAGAAACAGCAAGAGCTCTAAGCCCTTAGAGCTCTGGTGTGGGAGAAATGGCTGTATGTTTTAACACTGGGAGCTGGTGTGTGCCGAGAGTGAGAGTGAGTTTGCGAATGTGTCTTGGCAGTGGTAGGAGGCAAGGCAAGGGGAGATTCTTAGTGTATGTTTGGCTGTGAAAGCACTGGCAAGGGAAGGTCAGAAACAGCAAGAGCTCTAAGCGCTTAGAGCTCTGGTGTGGGAGAAGTGGCTGTATGTTTTAACTTTGTGAGCTGGTGTGTGCCGAGAGTGAGAGTGAGCTTGAGAATGTGTCTTGGGAGTGGTGGGAGGCAAGGCAAGGGGAGATGCCAGGGGGGTGTCTGGCTGTGAGTGTGGTGGGAAGGGCAGTTGAATACAGCACCAGCTCTTAGGCCTTAGAGCTATGGTGTGGGAGAAATGGCTGCATGTTTGCACTTTGTGAGCTGGTCTGTGCGAAGAGTGAGAGTGATCTTGCGAACGTGTCTTGGCAGTGGTAGGAGGCAAGGCAAAAGTACATCCTCAGTGTCTGTCTGGGTGTGAAAGTGCTGGCAAGGGAAGGTGAGGACCAGCAAGAGCATTAAGCCCTTAGAAATATTAAGAGGGAAACATGGCTGTATGTTTTAACTTTGTGAGCTGGTGTGTGCCGAGAGTGAGAGTGAGCTTGCGAATGTGTCTTGGCAGTGGCAGGAGGCAAGGCAAGGGGAGATTCTTAGTGTATATTTGGCTGTGAAAGCACTGGCAAGGGAAGGTCAGAAACAGCAGGAGCTCTAAGCCCTTAGAGCTCTGGTGTGGGAGAAATGGCTGTATGTTTTTACTTTGTGAGCTGGTCTGTGCCGAGAGTGAGAGTGAGCTTGAGAATGTGTAGTGAGAGTGGTGGGAGGCAAGGCAAGGGGAGATGCCAGGGGGGTGTCTGGCTGTGAGTGCGGTGGGAAGGGCAGTTGAATACAGCACCAGCTCTTAGGCCTTAGAGCTATGGTGTGGGAGAAATGGCTGTATGTTTTAACTTTGTGAGCTGGTCTGTACCGAGAGTGAGAGTGAGCTTGCGAATGTGTCTTGGCAGTGGCAGGAGGCAAGGCAAGGGGAGATTCTTAGTGTATGTTTTTCTGTGAAAGCACTGGCAAGGGAAGTTCAGAATCAGCAAGAGCTCTAAGCCCTTAGAGCTCTGGTGTGGGAGAAATGGCTGTATGTTTTAACTTTGTGAGCTGGTGTGTGCCGAGAGTGAGACTGAGCTAGCGAATGTGTCTTGGCAGTGGCAGGAGGCAAGGCAAGGGGAGATTCTTAGTGTATGTTTGGCTGTGAAAGCACTGGCAAGGGAAGGTCAGAAACAGCAAGAGCTCTAAGCGCTTAGAGCTGTGGTGTGGGAGAAATGGCTGTATGTTTTAACTTTGTGAGCTGGTGTGTGCCGAGAGTGAGAGTGAGCTTGAGAATGTGTCTTGGGAGTGGTGGGAGGCAAGGCAAGGGGAGATGCCAGGGGGGTGTCTGGCTGTGAGTGCGGTGGGAAGGGCAGTTGAATACAGCACCAGCTCTTAGGCCTTAGAGCTATGGTGTGGGAGAAATGGCTGTATGTTTTAACTTTGTGAGCTGGTGTGTGCCGAGAGTGAGAGTGAGCTTGCGAATGTGTGTTGGCAGTGGTAGGAGGCAAGGCAAGGGGAGATTCTTAGTGTATGTTTGGCTGTGAAAGCACTGGCAAGGGAAGGTCAGAATCAGCAAGAGCTCTAAGCGCTTAGAGCTCTGGTGTGGGAGAAATGGCTGGATGTTTTAACTTTGTGAGCTGGTGTGTGCCGAGAGTGAGAGTGAGCTTGAGAATGTGTCTTGGGAGTGGTGGGAGGCAAGGCAAGGGGAGATTCTTAGTGTATGTTTGGCTGTGAAAGCACTGGCAAGGGAATGTCAGAAACAGCAAGAGCTCTAAGCCCTTAGAGCTCTGGTGTGGGAGAAATGGCTGTATGTTTTAACACTGGGAGCTGGTCTGTGCCGAGAGTGAGAGTGAGTTTGCGAATGTGTCTTGGCAGTGGTAGGAGGCAAGGCAAGGGGAGATTCTTAGTGTATGTTTGGCTGTGAAAGCACTGGCAAGGGAAGGTCAGAAACAGCAAGAGCTCTAAGCGCTTAGAGCTCTGGTGTGGGAGAAGTGGCTGTATGTTTTAACTTTGTGAGCTGGTGTGTGCCGAGAGTGAGAGTGAGCTTGAGAATGTGTCTTGGGAGTGGTGGGAGGCAAGGCAAGGGGAGATGCCAGGGGGGTGTCTGGCTGTGAGTGTGGTGGGAAGGGCAGTTGAATACAGCACCAGCTCTTAGGCCTTCGAGCTATGGTGTGGGAGAAATGGCTGCATGTTTGCACTTTGTGAGCTGGTCTGTGCGAAGAGTGAGAGTGATCTTGCGAACGTGTCTTGGCAGTGGTAGGAGGCAAGGCAAAAGTACATCCGCAGTGTCTGTCTGGGTGTGAAAGTGCTGGCAAGGGAAGGTGAGGACCAGCAAGAGCATTAAGCCCTTAGAAATATTAAGAGGGAAACATGGCTGTATGTTTTAACTTTGTGAGCTGGTGTGTGCCGAGAGTGAGAGTGAGCTTGCGAATGTGTCTTGGCAGTGGCAGGAGGCAAGGCAAGGGGAGATTCTTAGTGTATATTTGGCTGTGAAAGCACTGGCAAGGGAAGGTCAGAAACAGCAGGAGCTCTAAGCCCTTAGAGCTCTGGTGTGGGAGAAATGGCTGTATGTTTTTACTTTGTGAGCTGGTCTGTGCCGAGAGTGAGAGTGAGCTTGAGAATGTGTAGTGAGAGTGGTGGGAGGCAAGGCAAGGGGAGATGCCAGGGGGGTGTCTGGCTGTGAGTGCGGTGGGAAGGGCAGTTGAATACAGCACCAGCTCTTAGGCCTTAGAGCTATGGTGTGGGAGAAATGGCTGTATGTTTTAACTTTGTGAGCTGGTCTGTACCGAGAGTGAGAGTGAGCTTGCGAATGTGTCTTGGCAGTGGCAGGAGGCAAGGCAAGGGGAGATTCTTAGTGTATGTTTTTCTGTGAAAGCACTGGCAAGGGAAGTTCAGAATCAGCAAGAGCTCTAAGCCCTTAGAGCTCTGGTGTGGGAGAAATGGCTGTATGTTTTAACTTTGTGAGCTGGTGTGTGCCGAGAGTGAGACTGAGCTAGCGAATGTGTCTTGGCAGTGGCAGGAGGCAAGGCAAGGGGAGATTCTTAGTGTATGTTTGGCTGTGAAAGCACTGGCAAGGGAAGGTCAGAAACAGCAAGAGCTCTAAGCGCTTAGAGCTGTGGTGTGGGAGAAATGGCTGTATGTTTTAACTTTGTGAGCTGGTGTGTGCCGAGAGTGAGAGTGAGCTTGAGAATGTGTCTTGGGAGTGGTGGGAGGCAGGGCAAGGGGAGATGCCAGGGGGGTGTCTGGCTGTGAGTGCGGTGGGAAGGGCAGTTGAATACAGCACCAGCTCTTAGGCCTTAGAGCTATGGTGTGGGAGAAATGGCTGTATGTTTTAACTTTGTGAGCTGGTGTGTGCCGAGAGTGAGAGTGAGCTTGCGAATGTGTGTTGGCAGTGGTAGGAGGCAAGGCAAGGGGAGATTCTTAGTGTATGTTTGGCTGTGAAAGCACTGGCAAGGGAAGGTCAGAATCAGCAAGAGCTCTAAGCGCTTAGAGCTCTGGTGTGGGAGAAATGGCTGGATGTTTTAACTTTGTGAGCTGGTGTGTGCCGAGAGTGAGAGTGAGCTTGAGAATGTGTCTTGGGAGTGGTGGGAGGCAAGGCAAGGGGAGATTCTTAGTGTATGTTTGGCTGTGAAAGCACTGGCAAGGGAATGTCAGAAACAGCAAGAGCTCTAAGCCCTTAGAGCTCTGGTGTGGGAGAAATGGCTGTATGTTTTAACACTGGGAGCTGGTCTGTGCCGAGAGTGAGAGTGAGTTTGCGAATGTGTCTTGGCAGTGGTAGGAGGCAAGGCAAGGGGAGATTCTTAGTGTATGTTTGGCTGTGAAAGCACTGGCAAGGGAAGGTCAGAAACAGCAAGAGCTCTAAGCGCTTAGAGCTCTGGTGTGGGAGAAGTGGCTGTATGTTTTAACTTTGTGAGCTGGTGTGTGCCGAGAGTGAGAGTGAGCTTGAGAATGTGTCTTGGGAGTGGTGGGAGGCAAGGCAAGGGGAGATGCCAGGGGGGTGTCTGGCTGTGAGTGTGGTGGGAAGGGCAGTTGAATACAGCACCAGCTCTTAGGCCTTCGAGCTATGGTGTGGGAGAAATGGCTGCATGTTTGCACTTTGTGAGCTGGTCTGTGCGAAGAGTGAGAGTGATCTTGCGAATGTGTCTTGGCAGTGGTAGGAGGCAAGGCAAAAGTACATCCGCAGTGTCTGTCTGGGTGTGAAAGTGCTGGCAAGGGAAGGTGAGGACCAGCAAGAGCATTAAGCCCTTAGAAATATTAAGAGGGAAACATGGCTGTATGTTTTAACTTTGTGAGCTGGTGTGTGCCGAGAGTGAGAGTGAGCTTGCGAATGTGCCTTGGCAGTGGCAGGAGGCAAGGCAAGGGGAGATTCTTAGTGTATATTTGGCTGTGAAAGCACTGGCAAGGGAAGGTCAGAAACAGCAGGAGCTCTAAGCCCTTAGAGCTCTGGTGTGGAAGAAATGGCTGTATGTTTTTACTTTGTGAGCTGGTCTGTGCCGAGAGTGAGAGTGAGCTTGAGAATGTGTATTGAGAGTGGTGGGAGGCAAGGTAAGGGGAGATGCCAGGGGGGTGTCTGGCTGTGAGTGCGGTGGGAAGGGCAGTTGAATACAACACCAGCTCTTAGGCCTTAGAGCTCTGGTGTGGCAGAAACGGCTGTATGTTTTAACTTTGTGAGCTGGTGTGTGCTGAGAGTGAGAGTGAGCTTGCGAATGTGTGTTGGCAGTGGCAGGAGGCAAGGCAAGGGGAGATTCTTAGTGTATGTTTGGCTGTGAAAGCACTGGCAAGGGAAGGTCAGAAACAGCAAGAGCTCTAAGCGCTTAGAGCTCTGGTGTGGGAGAAATGGCTGGATGTTTTAACTTTGTGAGCTGGTCTGTGCCGAGAGTGAGAGTGAGCTTGAGAATGTGTCTTGGGAGTGGTGGGAGGCAAGGCAAGGGGAGATTCTTAGTGTATGTTTGGCTGTGAAAGCACTGGCAAGGGAATGTCAGAAACAGCAAGAGCTCTAAGCCCTTAGAGCTCTGGTGTGGGAGAAATGGCTGTATGTTTTAACACTGGGAGCTGGTGTGTGCCGAGAGTGAGAGTGAGTTTGCGAATGTGTCTTGGCAGTGGTAGGAGGCAAGGCAAGGGGAGATTCTTAGTGTATGTTTGGCTGTGAAAGCACTGGCAAGGGAAGGTCAGAAACAGCAAGAGCTCTAAGCGCTTAGAGCTCTGGTGTGGGAGAAGTGGCTGTATGTTTTAACTTTGTGAGCTGGTGTGTGCCGAGAGTGAGAGTGAGCTTGAGAATGTGTCTTGGGAGTGGTGGGAGGCAAGGCAAGGGGAGATGCCAGGGGGGTGTCTGGCTGTGAGTGTGGTGGGAAGGGCAGTTGAATACAGCACCAGCTCTTAGGCCTTAGAGCTATGGTGTGGGAGAAATGGCTGCATGTTTGCACTTTGTGAGCTGGTCTGTGCGAAGAGTGAGAGTGAGCTTGCGAATGTGTATTGAGAGTGCTGGGAGGCAAGGCAAAAGTACATCCGCAGTGTCTGTCTGGGTGTGAAAGTGCTGGCAAGGGAAGGTGAGGACCAGCAAGAGCATTAAGCCCTTAGAAATATTAAGAGGGAAACATGGCTGTATGTTTTAACTTTGTGAGCTGGTGTGTGCCGAGAGTGAGAGTGAGCTTGCGAATGTGTCTTGGCAGTGGCAGGAGGCAAGGCAAGGGGAGATTCTTAGTGTATATTTGGCTGTGAAAGCACTGGCAAGGGAAGGTCAGAAACAGCAGGAGCTCTAAGCCCTTAGAGCTCTGGTGTGGGAGAAATGGCTGTATGTTTTTACTTTGTGAGCTGGTCTGTGCCGAGAGTGAGAGTGAGCTTGAGAATGTGTAGTGAGAGTGGTGGGAGGCAAGGCAAGGGGAGATGCCAGGGGGGTGTCTGGCTGTGAGTGCGGTGGGAAGGGCAGTTGAATACAGCACCAGCTCTTAGGCCTTAGAGCTATGGTGTGGGAGAAATGGCTGTATGTTTTAACTTTGTGAGCTGGTCTGTACCGAGAGTGAGAGTGAGCTTGCGAATGTGTCTTGGCAGTGGCAGGAGGCAAGGCAAGGGGAGATTCTTAGTGTATGTTTTTCTGTGAAAGCACTGGCAAGGGAAGGTCAGAAACAGCAAGAGCTCTAAGCCCTTAGAGCTCTGGTGTGGGAGAAATGGCTGTATGTTTTAACTTTGTGAGCTGGTGTGTGCCGAGAGTGAGAGTGAGCTAGCGAATGTGTCTTGGCAGTGGCAGGAGGCAAGGCAAGGGGAGATTCTTAGTGTATGTTTGGCTGTGAAAGCACTGGCAAGGGAAGGTCAGAATCAGCAAGAGCTCTAAGCGCTTAGAGCTGTGGTGTGGGAGAAATGGCTGGATGTTTTAACTTTGTGAGCTGGTGTGTGCCGAGAGTGAGAGTGATCTTGCGAATGTGTCTTGGCAGTGGTAGGAGGCAAGGCAAAAGTACATCCGCAGTGTCTGTCTGGGTGTGAAAGTGCTGGCAAGGGAAGGTGAGGACCAGCAAGAGCATTAAGCCCTTAGAAATATTAAGAGGGAAACATGGCTGTATGTTTTAACTTTGTGAGCTGGTGTGTGCCGAGAGTGAGAGTGAGCTTGCGAATGTGTCTTGGCAGTGGCAGGAGGCAAGGCAAGGGGAGATTCTTAGTGTATATTTGGCTGTGAAAGCACTGGCAAGGGAAGGTCAGAAACAGCAGGAGCTCTAAGCCCTTAGAGCTCTGGTGTGGGAGAAATGGCTGTATGTTTTTACTTTGTGAGCTGGTCTGTGCCGAGAGTGAGAGTGAGCTTGAGAATGTGTATTGAGAGTGGTGGGAGGCAAGGCAAGGGGAGATGCCAGGGGGGTGTCTGGCTGTGAGTGCGGTGGGAAGGGCAGTTGAATACAGCACCAGCTCTTAGGCCTTAGAGCTATGGTGTGGGAGAAATGGCTGTATGTTTTAACTTTGTGAGCTGGTGTGTGCCAGGAGTGAGAGTGAGCTTGCGAATGTGTGTTGGCAGTGGTAGGAGGCAAGGCAAGGGGAGATTCTTAGTGTATGTTTGGCTGTGAAAGCACTGGCAAGGGAAGGTCAGAAACAGCAAGAGCTCTAAGCGCTTAGAGCTGTGGTTTGGGAGAAATGGCTGTATGTTTTAACTTTGTGAGCTGGTGTGTGCCGAGAGTGAGAGTGAGCTTGAGAATGTGTCTTGGGAGTGGTGGGAGGCAAGGCAAGGGGAGATGCCAGGGGGGTGTCTGGCTGTGAGTGCGGTGGGAAGGGCAGTTGAATACAGCACCAGCTCTTAGGCCTTAGAGCTCTGGTGTGGGAGAAATGGCTGTATGTTTTAACTTTGTGAGCTGGTGTGTGCCGAGAGTGAGAGTGAGCTTGCAAATGTGTGTTGGCAGTGGTAGGAGGCAAGGCAAGGGGAGATTCTTAGTGTATGTTTGGCTGTGAAAGCACTGGCAAGGGAAGGTCAGAATCAGCAAGAGCTCTAAGCGCTTAGAGCTCTGGTTTGGGAGAAATGGCTGTATGTTTTAACTTTGTGAGCTGGTGTGTGCCGAGAGTGAGAGTGAGCTTGAGAATGTGTCTTGGGAGTGGTAGGAGGCAAGGCAAGGGGAGATGCCAGGGGGGTGTCTGGCTGTGAGTGCGGTGGGAAGGGCAGTTGAATACAGCACCAGCTCTTAGGCCTTAGAGCTATTGTGTGGGAGAAATGGCTGCATGTTTGCACTTTGTGAGCTGGTCTGTGCGAAGAGTGAGAGTGAGCTTGCGAATGTGTATTGAGAGTGCTGGGAGGCAAGGCAAAAGTACATCCGCAGTGTCTGTCTGGGTGTGAAAGTGCTGGCAAGGGAAGGTGAGGACCAGCAAGAGCATTAAGCCCTTAGAAATATTAAGAGGGAAACATGGCTCTATGTTTTAACTTTGTGAGCTGGTGTGTGCCGAGAGTGAGAGTGAGCTTGCGAATGTGTGTTGGCAGTGGTAGGAGGCAAGGCAAGGGGAGATTCTTAGTGTATGTTTGGCTGTGAAAGCACTGGCAAGGGAAGGTCAGAAACAGCAAGAGCTCTAAGCCCTTAGAGCTCTGGTGTGGGAGAAATGAGTGTATGTTTTAACTTTGTGAGCTGGTCTGTGCCGAGAGTGAGAGTGAGCTTGCGAATGTGTGTTGGCAGTGGTAGGAGGCAAGGCAAGGGGAGATTCTTAGTGTATGTTTGGCTGTGAAAGCACTGGCAAGGGAAGGTCAGAAACAGCAAGAGCTCTAAGCCCTTAGAGCTCTGGTGTGGGAGAAATGGCTGTATGTTTTAACACTGGGAGCTGGTCTGTGCCGAGAGTGAGAGTGAGTTTGCGAATGTGTCTTGGCAGTGGTAGGAGGCAAGGCAAGGGGAGATTCTTAGTGTATGTTTGGCTGTGAAAGCACTGGCAAGGGAAGGTCAGAAACAGCAAGAGCTCTAAGCGCTTAGAGCTCTGGTGTGGGAGAAGTGGCTGTATGTTTTAACTTTGTGAGCTGGTGTGTGCCGAGAGTGAGAGTGAGCTTGAGAATGTGTCTTGGGAGTGGTGGGAGGCAAGGCAAGGGGAGATGCCAGGGGGGTGTCTGGCTGTGAGTGTGGTGGGAAGGGCAGTTGAATACAGCACCAGCTCTTAGGCCTTCGAGCTATGGTGTGGGAGAAATGGCTGCATGTTTGCACTTTGTGAGCTGGTCTGTGCGAAGAGTGAGAGTGAGCTTGCGAATGTGTCTTGGCAGTGGTAGGAGGCAAGGCAAAAGTACATCCGCAGTGTCTGTCTGGGTGTGAAAGTGCTGGCAAGGGAAGGTGAGGACCAGCAAGAGCATTAAGCCCTTAGAAATATTAAGAGGGAAACATGGCTGTATGTTTTAACTTTGTGAGCTGGTGTGTGCCGAGAGTGAGAGTGAGCTTGCGAATGTGTCTTGGCAGTGGCAGGAGGCAAGGCAAGGGGAGATTCTTAGTGTATATTTGGCTGTGAAAGCACTGGCAAGGGAAGGTCAGAAACAGCAGGAGCTCTAAGCCCTTAGAGCTCTGGTGTGGGAGAAATGGCTGTATGTTTTTACTTTGTGAGCTGGTCTGTGCCGAGAGTGAGAGTGAGCTTGAGAATGTGTCTTGGCAGTGGTGGGAGGCAAGGCAAGGGGAGATGCCAGGGGGGTGTCTGGCTGTGAGTGCGGTGGGAAGGGCAGTTGAATACAGCACCAGCTCTTAGGCCTTAGAGCTATGGTGTGGGAGAAATGGCTGTATGTTTTAACACTGGGAGCTGGTCTGTGCCGAGAGTGAGAGTGAGTTTGCGAATGTGTCTTGGCAGTGGTAGGAGGCAAGGCAAGGGGAGATTCTTAGTGTATGTTTGGCTGTGAAAGCACTGGCAAGGGAAGGTCAGAATCAGCAAGAGCTCTAAGCGCTTAGAGCTCTGGTTTGGGAGAAATGGCTGTATGTTTTAACTTTGTGAGCTGGTGTGTGCCGAGAGTGAGAGTGAGCTTGAGAATGTGTCTTGGGAGTGGTGGGAGGCAAGGCAAGGGGAGATGCCAGGGGGGTGTCTGGCTGTGAGTGCGGTGGGAAGGGCAGTTGAATACAGCACCAGCTCTTAGGCCTTAGAGCTATGGTGTGGGAGAAATGGCTGCATGTTTGCACTTTGTGAGCTGGTCTGTGCGAAGAGTGAGAGTGAGCTTGCGAATGTGTATTGAGAGTGCTGGGAGGCAAGGCAAAAGTACATCCGCAGTGTCTGTCTGGGTGTGAAAGTGCTGGAAAGGGAAGGTGAGGACCAGCAAGAGCATTAAGCCCTTAGAAATATTAAGAGGGAAACATGGCTCTATGTTTTAACTTTGTGAGCTGGTGTGTGCCGAGAGTGAGAGTGAGCTTGCGAATGTGTGTTGGCAGTGGTAGGAGGCAAGGCAAGGGGAGATTCTTAGTGTATGTTTGGCTGTGAAAGCACTGGCAAGGGAAGGTCAGAAACAGCAAGAGCTCTAAGCCCTTAGAGCTCTGGTGTGGGAGAAATGGCTGTATGTTTTAACACTGGGAGCTGGTCTGTGCCGAGAGTGAGAGTGAGTTTGCGAATGTGTCTTGGCAGTGGTAGGAGGCAAGGCAAGGGGAGATTCTTAGTGTATGTTTGGCTGTGAAAGCACTGGCAAGGGAAGGTCAGAAACAGCAGGAGCTCTAAGCCCTTAGAGCTCTGGTGTGGGAGAAATGGCTGTATGTTTTAACACTGGGAGCTGGTCTGTGCCGAGAGTGAGAGTGAGTTTGCGAATGTGTCTTGGCAGTGGTAGGAGGCAAGGCAAGGGGAGATTCTTAGTGTATGTTTGGCTGTGAAAGCACTGGCAAGGGAAGGTCAGAAACAGCAAGAGGTCTAAGCGCTTAGAGCTCTGGTGTGGGAGAAGTGGCTGTATGTTTTAACTTTGTGAGCTGGTGTGTGCCGAGAGTGAGAGTGAGCTTGAGAATGTGTCTTGGGAGTGGTGGGAGGCAAGGCAAGGGGAGATGCCAGGGGGGTGTCTGGCTGTGAGTGTGGTGGGAAGGGCAGTTGAATACAGCACCAGCTCTTAGGCCTTCGAGCTATGGTGTGGGAGAAATGGCTGCATGTTTGCACTTTGTGAGCTGGTCTGTGCGAAGAGTGAGAGTGATCTTGCGAATGTGTCTTGGCAGTGGTAGGAGGCAAGGCAAAAGTACATCCGCAGTGTCTGTCTGGGTGTGAAAGTGCTGGCAAGGGAAGGTGAGGACCAGCAAGAGCATTAAGCCCTTAGAAATATTAAGAGGGAAACATGGCTGTATGTTTTAACTTTGTGAGCTGGTGTGTGCCGAGAGTGAGAGTGAGCTTGCGAATGTGTGTTGGCAGTGGTAGGAGGCAAGGCAAGGGGAGATTCTTAGTGTATGTTTGGCTGTGAAAGCACTGGCAAGGGAAGGTCAGAAACAGCAAGAGCTCTAAGCCCTTAGAGCTCTGGTGTGGGAGAAATGAGTGTATGTTTTAACTTTGTGAGCTGGTCTGTGCCGAGAGTGAGAGTGAGCTTGCGAATGTCTCTTGGCAGTGGTAGGAGGCAAGGCAAGGGGAGATTCTTAGTGTATGTTTGGCTGTGAAAGCACTGGCAAGGGAAGGTCAGAAACAGCAAGAGCTCTAAGCCCTTAGAGCTCTGGTGTGGGAGAAATGGCTGTATGTTTTAACACTGTGAGCTGGTGTGTGCCGAGAGTGAGAGTGAGCTTGCGAATGTGTGTTGGCAGTAGTAGGAGGCAAGGCAAGGGGAGATTCTTAGTGTATGTTTGGCTGTGAAAGCACTGGCAAGGGAAGGTCAGAATCAGCAAGAGCTCTAAGCGCTTAGAGCTCTGGTTTGGGAGAAATGGCTGTATGTTTTAACTTTGTGAGCTGGTGTGTGCCGAGAGTGAGAGTGAGCTTGAGAATGTGTCTTGGGAGTGGTGGGAGGCAAGGCAAGGGGAGATGCCAGGGGGGTGTCTGGCTGTGAGTGCGGTGGGAAGGGCAGTTGAATACAGCACCAGCTCTTAGGCCTTCGAGCTATGGTGTGGGAGAAATGGCTGCATGTTTGCACTTTGTGAGCTGGTCTGTGCGAAGAGTGAGAGTGAGCTTGCGAATGTGTATTGAGAGTGCTGGGAGGCAAGGCAAAAGTACATCCGCAGTGTCTGTCTGGGTGTGAAAGTGCTGGCAAGGGAAGGTGAGGACCAGCAAGAGCATTAAGCCCTTAGAAATATTAAGAGGGAAACATGGCTGTATGTTTTAACTTTGTGAGCTGGTGTGTGCCGAGAGTGAGAGTGAGCTTGCGAATGTGTGTTGGCAGTGGTAGGAGGCAAGGCAAGGGGAGATTCTTAGTGTATGTTTGGCTGTGAAAGCACTGGCAAGGGAAGGTCAGAATCAGCAAGAGCTCTAAGCGCTTAGAGCTGTGGTGTGGGAGAAATGGCTGTATGTTTTAACTTTGTGAGCTGGTGTGTGCCGAGAGTGAGAGTGAGCTTGAGAATGTGTCTTGGGAGTGGTGGGAGGCAAGGCAAGGGGAGATGCCAGGGGGGTGTCTGGCTGTGAGTGCGGTGGGAAGGGCAGTTGAATACAGCACCAGCTCTTAGGCCTTAGAGCTATGGTGTGGGAGAAATGGCTGCATGTTTGCACTTTGTGAGCTGGTCTGTGCGAAGAGTGAGAGTGAGCTTGCGAATGTGTATTGAGAGTGCTGGGAGGCAAGGCAAAAGTACATCCGCAGTGTCTGTCTGGGTGTGAAAGTGCTGGCAAGGGAAGGTGAGGACCAGCAAGAGCATTAAGCCCTTAGAAATATTAAGAGGGAAACATGGCTCTATGTTTTAACTTTGTGAGCTGGTGTGTGCCGAGAGTGAGAGTGAGCTTGCGAATGTGTGTTGGCAGTGGTAGGAGGCAAGGCAAGGGGAGATTCTTAGTGTATGTTTGGCTGTGAAAGCACTGGCAAGGGAAGGTCAGAAACAGCAAGAGCTCTAAGCCCTTAGAGCTCTGGTGTGGGAGAAATGAGTGTATGTTTTAACTTTGTGAGCTGGTGTGTGCCGAGAGTGAGAGTGAGCTTGCGAATGTGTCTTGGCAGTGGTAGGAGGCAAGGCAAGGGGAGATTCTTAGTGTATGTTTGGCTGTGAAAGCACTGGCAAGGGAAGGTCAGAAACAGCAAGAGCTCTAAGCCCTTAGAGCTCTGGTGTGGGAGAAATGGCTGTATGTTTTAACTTTGTGAGCTGGTGTGTGCCGAGAGTGAGAGTGAGCTTGCGAATGTGTCTTGGCAGTGGTAGGAGGCAAGGCAAGGGGAGATTCTTAGTGTATGTTTGGCTGTGAAAGCACTGGCAAGGGAAGGTCAGAAACAGCAAGAGCTCTAAGCGCTTAGAGCTCTGGTGTGGGAGAAGTGGCTGTATGTTTTAACTTTGTGAGCTGGTGTGTGCCGAGAGTGAGAGTGAGCTTGAGAATGTGTCTTGGGAGTGGTGGGAGGCAAGGCAAGGGGAGATGCCAGGGGGGTGTCTGGCTGTGAGTGTGGTGGGAAGGGCAGTTGAATACAGCACCAGCTCTTAGGCCTTCGAGCTATGGTGTGGGAGAAATGGCTGCATGTTTGCACTTTGTGAGCTGGTCTGTGCGAAGAGTGAGAGTGAGCTTGCGAATGTGTCTTGGCAGTGGTAGGAGGCAAGGCAAAAGTACATCCGCAGTGTCTGTCTGGGTGTGAAAGTGCTGGCAAGGGAAGGTGAGGACCAGCAAGAGCATTAAGCCCTTAGAAATATTAAGAGGGAAACATGGCTGTATGTTTTAACTTTGTGAGCTGGTGTGTGCCGAGAGTGAGAGTGAGCTTGCGAATGTGTCTTGGCAGTGGCAGGAGGCAAGGCAAGGGGAGATTCTTAGTGTATATTTGGCTGTGAAAGCACTGGCAAGGGAAGGTCAGAATCAGCAGGAGCTCTAAGCCCTTAGAGCTCTGGTGTGGGAGAAATGGCTGTATGTTTTTACTTTGTGAGCTGGTGTGTGCCGAGAGTGAGAGTGAGCTTGAGAATGTGTCTTGGGAGTGGTGGGAGGCAAGGCAAGGGGAGATGCCAGGGGGGTGTCTGGCTGTGAGTGCGGTGGGAAGGGCAGTTGAATACAGCACCAGCTCTTAGGCCTTAGAGCTATGGTGTGGGAGAAATGGCTGCATGTTTGCACTTTGTGAGCTGGTCTGTGCGAAGAGTGAGAGTGAGCTTGCGAATGTGTATTGAGAGTGCTGGGAGGCAAGGCAAAAGTACATCCGCAGTGTCTGTCTGGGTGTGAAAGTGCTGGCAAGGGAAGGTGAGGACCAGCAAGAGCATTAAGCCCTTAGAAATATTAAGAGGGAAACATGGCTCTATGTTTTAACTTTGTGAGCTGGTGTGTGCCGAGAGTGAGAGTGAGCTTGCGAATGTGTGTTGGCAGTGGTAGGAGGCAAGGCAAGGGGAGATTCTTAGTGTATGTTTGGCTGTGAAAGCACTGGCAAGGGAAGGTCAGAAACAGCAAGAGCTCTAAGCCCTTAGAGCTCTGGTGTGGGAGAAATGAGTGTATGTTTTAACTTTGTGAGCTGGTCTGTGCCGAGAGTGAGAGTGAGCTTGCGAATGTGTCTTGGCAGTGGTAGGAGGCAAGGCAAGGGGAGATTCTTAGTGTATGTTTGGCTGTGAAAGCACTGGCAAGGGAAGGTCAGAAACAGCAAGAGCTCTAAGCCCTTAGAGCTCTGGTGTGGGAGAAATGGCTGTATGTTTTAACTTTGTGAGCTGGTGTGTGCCGAGAGTGAGAGTGAGTTTGCGAATGTGTCTTGGCAGTGGTAGGAGGCAAGGCAAGGGGAGATTCTTAGTGTATGTTTGGCTGTGAAAGCACTGGCAAGGGAAGGTCAGAAACAGCAAGAGCTCTAAGCGCTTAGAGCTCTGGTGTGGGAGAAGTGGCTGTATGTTTTAACTTTGTGAGCTGGTGTGTGCCGAGAGTGAGAGTGAGCTTGAGAATGTGTCTTGGGAGTGGTGGGAGGCAAGGCAAGGGGAGATGCCAGGGGGGTGTCTGGCTGTGAGTGTGGTGGGAAGGGCAGTTGAATACAGCACCAGCTCTTAGGCCTTCGAGCTATGGTGTGGGAGAAATGGCTGCATGTTTGCACTTTGTGAGCTGGTCTGTGCGAAGAGTGAGAGTGATCTTGCGAATGTGTCTTGGCAGTGGTAGGAGGCAAGGCAAAAGTACATCCGCAGTGTCTGTCTGGGTGTGAAAGTGCTGGCAAGGGAAGGTGAGGACCAGCAAGAGCATTAAGCCCTTAGAAATATTAAGAGGGAAACATGGCTGTATGTTTTAACTTTGTGAGCTGGTGTGTGCCGAGAGTGAGAGTGAGCTTGCGAATGTGTCTTGGCAGTGGCAGGAGGCAAGGCAAGGGGAGATTCTTAGTGTATATTTGGCTGTGAAAGCACTGGCAAGGGAAGGTCAGAAACAGCAGGAGCTCTAAGCCCTTAGAGCTCTGGTGTGGGAGAAATGAGTGTATGTTTTAACTTTGTGAGCTGGTCTGTGCCGAGAGTGAGAGTGAGCTTGCGAATGTCTCTTGGCAGTGGTAGGAGGCAAGGCAAGGGGAGATTCTTAGTGTATGTTTGGCTGTGAAAGCACTGGCAAGGGAAGGTCAGAATCAGCAGGAGCTCTAAGCCCTTAGAGCTCTGGTGTGGGAGAAATGGCTGTATGTTTTTACTTTGTGAGCTGGTGTGTGCCGAGAGTGAGAGTGAGCTTGAGAATGTGTCTTGGGAGTGGTGGGAGGCAAGGCAAGGGGAGATGCCAGGGGGGTGTCTGGCTGTGAGTGCGGTGGGAAGGGCAGTTGAATACAGCACCAGCTCTTAGGCCTTCGAGCTATGGTGTGGGAGAAATGGCTGCATGTTTGCACTTTGTGAGCTGGTCTGTGCGAAGAGTGAGAGTGATCTTGCGAATGTGTCTTGGCAGTGGTAGGAGGCAAGGCAAAAGTACATCCGCAGTGTCTGTCTGGGTGTGAAAGTGCTGGCAAGGGAAGGTGAGGACCAGCAAGAGCATTAAGCCCTTAGAAATATTAAGAGGGAAACATGGCTGTATGTTTTAACTTTGTGAGCTGGTGTGTGCCGAGAGTGAGAGTGAGCTTGCGAATGTGTGTTGGCAGTGGTAGGAGGCAAGGCAAGGGGAGATTCTTAGTGTATGTTTGGCTGTGAAAGCACTGGCAAGGGAAGGTCAGAAACAGCAAGAGCTCTAAGCCCTTAGAGCTCTGGTGTGGGAGAAATGAGTGTATGTTTTAACTTTGTGAGCTGGTCTGTGCCGAGAGTGAGAGTGAGCTTGCGAATGTGTCTTGGCAGTGGTAGGAGGCAAGGCAAGGGGAGATTCTTAGTGTATGTTTGGCTGTGAAAGCACTGGCAAGGGAAGGTCAGAAACAGCAAGAGCTCTAAGCCCTTAGAGCTCTGGTGTGGGAGAAATGGCTGTATGTTTTAACTTTGTGAGCTGGTCTGTGCCGAGAGTGAGAGTGAGTTTGCGAATGTGTCTTGGCAGTGGTAGGAGGCAAGGCAAGGGGAGATTCTTAGTGTATGTTTGGCTGTGAAAGCACTGGCAAGGGAAGGTCAGAAACAGCAAGAGCTCTAAGCGCTTAGAGCTCTGGTGTGGGAGAAGTGGCTGTATGTTTTAACTTTGTGAGCTGGTGTGTGCCGAGAGTGAGAGTGAGCTTGAGAATGTGTCTTGGGAGTGGTGGGAGGCAAGGCAAGGGGAGATGCCAGGGGGGTGTCTGGCTGTGAGTGTGGTGGGAAGGGCAGTTGAATACAGCACCAGCTCTTAGGCCTTCGAGCTATGGTGTGGGAGAAATGGCTGCATGTTTGCACTTTGTGAGCTGGTCTGTGCGAAGAGTGAGAGTGATCTTGCGAATGTGTCTTGGCAGTGGTAGGAGGCAAGGCAAAAGTACATCCGCAGTGTCTGTCTGGGTGTGAAAGTGCTGGCAAGGGAAGGTGAGGACCAGCAAGAGCATTAAGCCCTTAGAAATATTAAGAGGGAAACATGGCTGTATGTTTTAACTTTGTGAGCTGGTCTGTGCCGAGAGTGAGAGTGAGCTTGCGAATGTGTCTTGGCAGTGGCAGGAGGCAAGGCAAGGGGAGATTCTTAGTGTATATTTGGCTGTGAAAGCACTGGCAAGGGAAGGTCAGAATCAGCAGGAGCTCTAAGCCCTTAGAGCTCTGGTGTGGGAGAAATGGCTGTATGTTTTTACTTTGTGAGCTGGTGTGTGCCGAGAGTGAGAGTGAGCTTGAGAATGTGTCTTGGGAGTGGTGGGAGGCAAGGCAAGGGGAGATGCCAGGGGGGTGTCTGGCTGTGAGTGCGGTGGGAAGGGCAGTTGAATACAGCACCAGCTCTTAGGCCTTAGAGCTCTGGTGTGGGAGAAATGGCTGTATGTTTTAACTTTGTGAGCTGGTCTGTACCGAGAGTGAGAGTGAGCTTGCGAATGTGTCTTGGCAGTGGCAGGAGGCAAGGCAAGGGGAGATTCTTAGTGTATGTTTTTCTGTGAAAGCACTGGCAAGGGAAGGTCAGAATCAGCAAGAGCTCTAAGCGCTTAGAGCTCTGGTTTGTGAGAAATGGCTGTATGTTTTAACTTTGTGAGCTCGTGTGTGCCGAGAGTGAGAGTGAGCTTGAGAATGTTTCTTGGGAGTGGTGGGAGGCAAGGCAAGGGGAGATGCCAGGGCGGTGTCTGGCTGTGAGTGCGGTGGGAAGGGCAGTTGAATACAGCACCAGCTCTTAGGCCTTAGAGCTATGGTGTGGGAGAAATGGCTGCATGTTTGCACTTTGTGAGCTGGTCTGTGCGAAGAGTGAGAGTGAGCTTGCGAATGTGTATTGAGAGTGCTGGGAGGCAAGGCAAAAGTACATCCGCAGTGTCTGTCTGGGTGTGAAAGTGCTGGCAAGGGAAGGTGAGGACCAGCAAGAGCATTAAGCCCTTAGAAATATTAAGAGGGAAACATGGCTCTATGTTTTAACTTTGTGAGCTGGTGTGTGCCGAGAGTGAGAGTGAGCTTGCGAATGTGTGTTGGCAGTGGTAGGAGGCAAGGCAAGGGGAGATTCTTAGTGTATGTTTGGCTGTGAAAGCACTGGCAAGGGAAGGTCAGAAACAGCAAGAGCTCTAAGCCCTTAGAGCTCTGGTGTGGGAGAAATGAGTGTATGTTTTAACTTTGTGAGCTGGTCTGTGCCGAGAGTGAGAGTGAGCTTGCGAATGTCTCTTGGCAGTGGTAGGAGGCAAGGCAAGGGGAGATTCTTAGTGTATGTTTGGCTGTGAAAGCACTGGCAAGGGAAGGTCAGAAACAGCAAGAGCTCTAAGCCCTTAGAGCTCTGGTGTGGGAGAAATGGCTGTATGTTTTAACTTTGTGAGCTGGTCTGTGCCGAGAGTGAGAGTGAGTTTGCGAATGTGTCTTGGCAGTGGTAGGAGGCAAGGCAAGGGGAGATTCTTAGTGTATGTTTGGCTGTGAAAGCACTGGCAAGGGAAGGTCAGAAACAGCAAGAGCTCTAAGCGCTTAGAGCTCTGGTGTGGGAGAAGTGGCTGTATGTTTTAACTTTGTGAGCTGGTGTGTGCCGAGAGTGAGAGTGAGCTTGAGAATGTGTCTTGGGAGTGGTGGGAGGCAAGGCAAGGGGAGATGCCAGGGGGGTGTCTGGCTGTGAGTGTGGTGGGAAGGGCAGTTGAATACAGCACCAGCTCTTAGGCCTTCGAGCTATGGTGTGGGAGAAATGGCTGCATGTTTGCACTTTGTGAGCTGGTCTGTGCGAAGAGTGAGAGTGATCTTGCGAATGTGTCTTGGCAGTGGTAGGAGGCAAGGCAAAAGTACATCCGCAGTGTCTGTCTGGGTGTGAAAGTGCTGGCAAGGGAAGGTGAGGACCAGCAAGAGCATTAAGCCCTTAGAAATATTAAGAGGGAAACATGGCTGTATGTTTTAACTTTGTGAGCTGGTGTGTGCCGAGAGTGAGAGTGAGCTTGCGAATGTGTGTTGGCAGTGGTAGGAGGCAAGGCAAGGGGAGATTCTTAGTGTATGTTTGGCTGTGAAAGCACTGGCAAGGGAAGGTCAGAAACAGCAAGAGCTCTAAGCCCTTAGAGCTCTGGTGTGGGAGAAATGAGTGTATGTTTTAACTTTGTGAGCTGGTCTGTGCCGAGAGTGAGAGTGAGCTTGCGAATGTCTCTTGGCAGTGGTAGGAGGCAAGGCAAGGGGAGATTCTTAGTGTATGTTTGGCTGTGAAAGCACTGGCAAGGGAAGGTCAGAAACAGCAAGAGCTCTAAGCCCTTAGAGCTCTGGTGTGGGAGAAATGGCTGTATGTTTTAACACTGGGAGCTGGTCTGTGCCGAGAGTGAGAGTGAGCTTGCGAATGTGTCTTGGCAGTGGTAGGAGGCAAGGGAAGGGGAGATTCTTAGTGTACGTTTGGCTGTGAAAGCACTGGCAAGGGAAGGTCAGAAACAGCAAGAGCTCTAAGCGCTTAGAGCTCTGGTGTGGGAGAAGTGGCTGTATGTTTTAACTTTGTGAGCTGGTGTGTGCCGAGAGTGAGAGTGAGCTTGAGAATGTGTCTTGGGAGTGGTGGGAGGCAAGGCAAGGGGAGATGCCAGGGGGGTGTCTGGCTGTGAGTGTGGTGGGAAGGGCAGTTGAATACAGCACCAGCTCTTAGGCCTTCGAGCTATGGTGTGGGAGAAATGGCTGCATGTTTGCACTTTGTGAGCTGGTCTGTGCGAAGAGTGAGAGTGATCTTGCGAATGTGTCTTGGCAGTGGTAGGAGGCAAGGCAAAAGTACATCCGCAGTGTCTGTCTGGGTGTGAAAGTGCTGGCAAGGGAAGGTGAGGACCAGCAAGAGCATTAAGCCCTTAGAAATATTAAGAGGGAAACATGGCTGTATGTTTTAACTTTGTGAGCTGGTGTGTGCCGAGAGTGAGAGTGAGCTTGCGAATGTGTGTTGGCAGTGGTAGGAGGCAAGGCAAGGGGAGATTCTTAGTGTATGTTTGGCTGTGAAAGCACTGGCAAGGGAAGGTCAGAAACAGCAAGAGCTCTAAGCCCTTAGAGCTCTGGTGTGGGAGAAATGAGTGTATGTTTTAACTTTGTGAGCTGGTCTGTGCCGAGAGTGAGAGTGAGCTTGCGAATGTCTCTTGGCAGTGGTAGGAGGCAAGGCAAGGGGAGATTCTTAGTGTATGTTTGGCTGTGAAAGCACTGGCAAGGGAAGGTCAGAAACAGCAAGAGCTCTAAGCCCTTAGGGCTCTGGTGTGGGAGAAATGGCTGTATGTTTTAACTTTGTGAGCTGGTGTGTGCCGAGAGTGAGAGTGAGCTTGCGAATGTGTGTTGGCAGTGGTAGGAGGCAAGGCAAGGGGAGATTCTTAGTGTATGTTTGGCTGTGAAAGCACTGGCAAGGGAAGGTCAGAATCAGCAAGAGCTCTAAGCGCTTAGAGCTCTGGTTTGGGAGAAATGGCTGTATGTTTTAACTTTGTGAGCTGGTGTGTGCCGAGAGTGAGAGTGAGCTTGAGAATGTGTCTTGGGAGTGGTGGGAGGCAAGGCAAGGGGAGATGCCAGGGGGGTGTCTGGCTGTGAGTGCGGTGGGAAGGGCAGTTGAATACAGCACCAGCTCTTAGGCCTTAGAGCTATGGTGTGGGAGAAATGGCTGCATGTTTGCACTTTGTGAGCTGGTCTGTGCGAAGAGTGAGAGTGAGCTTGCGAATGTGTATTGAGAGTGCTGGGAGGCAAGGCAAAAGTACATCCGCAGTGTCTGTCTGGGTGTGAAAGTGCTGGCAAGGGAAGGTGAGGACCAGCAAGAGCATTAAGCCCTTAGAAATATTAAGAGGGAAACATGGCTCTATGTTTTAACTTTGTGAGCTGGTGTGTGCCGAGAGTGAGAGTGAGCTTGCGAATGTGTGTTGGCAGTGGTAGGAGGCAAGGCAAGGGGAGATTCTTAGTGTATGTTTGGCTGTGAAAGCACTGGCAAGGGAAGGTCAGAAACAGCAAGAGCTCTAAGCCCTTAGAGCTCTGGTGTGGGAGAAATGAGTGTATGTTTTAACTTTGTGAGCTGGTCTGTGCCGAGAGTGAGAGTGAGCTTGCGAATGTGTCTTGGCAGTGGTAGGAGGCAAGGCAAGGGGAGATTCTTAGTGTATGTTTGGCTGTGAAAGCACTGGCAAGGGAAGGTCAGAAACAGCAAGAGCTCTAAGCCCTTAGAGCTCTGGTGTGGGAGAAATGGCTGGATGTTTTAACACTGGGAGCTGGTCTGTGCCGAGAGTGAGAGTGAGTTTGCGAATGTGTCTTGGCAGTGGTAGGAGGCAAGGCAAGGGGAGATTCTTAGTGTATGTTTGGCTGTGAAAGCACTGGCAAGGGAAGGTCAGAAACAGCAAGAGCTCTAAGCGCTTAGAGCTCTGGTGTGGGAGAAGTGGCTGTATGTTTTAACTTTGTGAGCTGGTGTGTGCCGAGAGTGAGAGTGAGCTTGAGAATGTGTCTTGGGAGTGGTGGGAGGCAAGGCAAGGGGAGATGCCAGGGGGGTGTCTGGCTGTGAGTGTGGTGGGAAGGGCAGTTGAATACAGCACCAGCTCTTAGGCCTTCGAGCTATGGTGTGGGAGAAATGGCTGCATGTTTGCACTTTGTGAGCTGGTCTGTGCGAAGAGTGAGAGTGATCTTGCGAATGTGTCTTGGCAGTGGTAGGAGGCAAGGCAAAAGTACATCCGCAGTGTCTGTCTGGGTGTGAAAGTGCTGGCAAGGGAAGGTGAGGACCAGCAAGAGCATTAAGCCCTTAGAAATATTAAGAGGGAAACATGGCTGTATGTTTTAACTTTGTGAGCTGGTGTGTGCCGAGAGTGAGAGTGAGCTTGCGAATGTGTCTTGGCAGTGGCAGGAGGCAAGGCAAGGGGAGATTCTTAGTGTATATTTGGCTGTGAAAGCACTGGCAAGGGAAGGTCAGAAACAGCAGGAGCTCTAAGCCGTTAGAGCTCTGGTGTGGGAGAAATGGCTGTATGTTTTTACTTTGTGAGCTGGTCTGTGCCGAGAGTGAGAGTGAGCTTGAGAATGTGTCTTGGGAGTGGTGGGAGGCAAGGCAAGGGGAGATGCCAGGGGGGTGTCTGGCTGTGAGTGCGGTGGGAAGGGCAGTTGAATACAGCACCAGCTCTTAGGCCTTAGAGCTATGGTGTGGGAGAAATGGCTGCATGTTTGCACTTTGTGAGCTGGTCTGTGCGAAGAGTGAGAGTGAGCTTGCGAATGTGTATTGAGAGTGCTGGGAGGCAAGGCAAAAGTACATCCGCAGTGTCTGTCTGGGTGTGAAAGTGCTGGCAAGGGAAGGTGAGGACCAGCCAGAGCATTAAGCCCTTAGAAATATTAAGAGGGAAACATGGCTGTATGTTTTAACTTTGTGAGCTGGTGTGTGCCGAGAGTGAGAGTGAGCTTGCGAATGTGTCTTGGCAGTGGTAGGAGGCAAGGCAAGGGGAGATTCTTAGTGTATGTTTGGCTGTGAAAGCACTGGCAAGGGAAGGTCAGAAACAGCAAGAGCTCTAAGCCCTTAGAGCTCTGGTGTGGGAGAAATGAGTGTATGTTTTAACTTTGTGAGCTGGTCTGTGCCGAGAGTGAGAGTGAGCTTGCGAATGTGTCTTGGCAGTGGTAGGAGGCAAGGCAAGGGGAGATTCTTAGTGTATGTTTGGCTGTGAAAGCACTGGCAAGGGAAGGTCAGAAACAGCAAGAGCTCTAAGCCCTTAGAGCTCTGGTGTGGGAGAAATGGCTGTATGTTTTAACACTGGGAGCTGGTCTGTGCCGAGAGTGAGAGTGAGTTTGCGAATGTGTCTTGGCAGTGGTAGGAGGCAAGGCAAGGGGAGATTCTTAGTGTATGTTTGGCTGTGAAAGCACTGGCAAGGGAAGGTCAGAAACAGCAAGAGCTCTAAGCGCTTAGAGCTCTGGTGTGGGAGAAGTGGCTGTATGTTTTAACTTTGTGAGCTGGTGTGTGCCGAGAGTGAGAGTGAGCTTGAGAATGTGTCTTGGGAGTGGTGGGAGGCAAGGCAAGGGGAGATGCCAGGGGGGTGTCTGGCTGTGAGTGTGGTGGGAAGGGCAGTTGAATACAGCACCAGCTCTTAGGCCTTCGAGCTATGGTGTGGGAGAAATGGCTGCATGTTTGCACTTTGTGAGCTGGTCTGTGCGAAGAGTGAGAGTGATCTTGCGAATGTGTCTTGGCAGTGGTAGGAGGCAAGGCAAAAGTACATCCGCAGTGTCTGTCTGGGTGTGAAAGTGCTGGCAAGGGAAGGTGAGGACCAGCAAGAGCATTAAGCCCTTAGAAATATTAAGAGGGAAACATGGCTGTATGTTTTAACTTTGTGAGCTGGTGTGTGCCGAGAGTGAGAGTGAGCTTGCGAATGTGTCTTGGCAGTGGCAGGAGGCAAGGCAAGGGGAGATTCTTAGTGTATATTTGGCTGTGAAAGCACTGGCAAGGGAAGGTCAGAAACAGCAGGAGCTCTAAGCCCTTAGAGCTCTGGTGTGGGAGAAATGGCTGTATGTTTTTACTTTGTGAGCTGGTCTGTGCCGAGAGTGAGAGTGAGCTTGAGAATGTGTCTTGGGAGTGGTGGGAGGCAAGGCAAGGGGAGATGCCAGGGGGGTGTCTGGCTGTGAGTGCGGAGGGAAGGGCAGTTGAATACAGCACCAGCTCTTAGGCCTTCGAGCTATGGTGTGGGAGAAATGGCTGCATGTTTGCACTTTGTGAGCTGGTCTGTGCGAAGAGTGAGAGTGAGCTTGCGAATGTGTATTGAGAGTGCTGGGAGGCAAGGCAAAAGTACATCCGCAGTGTCTGTCTGGGTGTGAAAGTGCTGGCAAGGGAAGGTGAGGACCAGCAAGAGCATTAAGCCCTTAGAAATATTAAGAGGGAAACATGGCTGTATGTTTTAACTTTGTGAGCTGGTGTGTGCCGAGAGTGAGAGTGAGCTTGCGAATGTGTCTTGGCAGTGGTAGGAGGCAAGGCAAGGGGAGATTCTTAGTGTATGTTTGGCTGTGAAAGCACTGGCAAGGGAAGGTCAGAAACAGCAAGAGCTCTAAGCCCTTAGAGCTCTGGTGTGGGAGAAATGAGTGTATGTTTTAACTTTGTGAGCTGGTCTGTGCCGAGAGTGAGAGTGAGCTTGCGAATGTGTCTTGGCAGTGGTAGGAGGCAAGGCAAGGGGAGATTCTTAGTGTATGTTTGGCTGTGAAAGCACTGGCAAGGGAAGGTCAGAAACAGCAAGAGCTCTAAGCGCTTAGAGCTGTGGTGTGGGAGAAATGGCTGTATGTTTTAACTTTGTGAGCTGGTCTGTGCCGAGAGTGAGAGTGAGTTTGCGAATGTGTGTTGGCAGTGGTAGGAGGCAAGGCAAGGGGAGATTCTTAGTGTATATTTGGCTGTGAAAGCACTGGCAAGGGAAGGTCAGAAACAGCAGGAGCTCTAAGCCCTTAGAGCTCTGGTGTGGGAGAAATGGCTGTATGTTTTTACTTTGTGAGCTGGTCTGTGCCGAGAGTGAGAGTGAGCTTGAGAATGTGTCTTGGGAGTGGTGGGAGGCAAGGCAAGGGGAGATGCCAGGGGGGTGTCTGGCTGTGAGTGCGGTGGGAAGGGCAGTTGAATACAGCACCAGCTCTTAGGCCTTCGAGCTATGGTGTGGGAGAAATGGCTGCATGTTTGAACTTTGTGAGCTGGTCTGTGCGAAGAGTGAGAGTGAGCTTGCGAATGTGTATTGAGAGTGCTGGGAGGCAAGGCAAAAGTACATCCGCAGTGTCTGTCTGGGTGTGAAAGTGCTGGCAAGGGAAGGTGAGGACCAGCAAGAGCATTAAGCCCTTAGAAATATTAAGAGGGAAACATGGCTGTATGTTTTAACTTTGTGAGCTGGTGTGTGCCGAGAGTGAGAGTGAGCTTGCGAATGTGTGTTGGCAGTGGTAGGAGGCAAGGCAAGGGGAGATTCTTAGTGTATGTTTGGCTGTGAAAGCACTGGCAAGGGAAGGTCAGAAACAGCAAGAGCTCTAAGCCCTTAGAGCTCTGGTGTGGGAGAAATGGCTGTATGTTTTAACACTGGGAGCTGGTCTGTGCCGAGAGTGAGAGTGAGTTTGCAAATGTGTCTTGGCAGTGGTAGGAGGCAAGGCAAGGGGAGATTCTTAGTGTATGTTTGGCTGTGAAAGCACTGGCAAGGGAAGGTCAGAAACAGCAAGAGCTCTAAGCCCTTAGAGCTCTGGTGTGGGAGAAGTGGCTGTATGTTTTAACTTTGTGAGCTGGTGTGTGCCGAGAGTGAGAGTGAGCTTGAGAATGTGTCTTGGGAGTGGTGGGAGGCAAGGCAAGGGGAGATGCCAGGGGGGTGTCTGGCTGTGAGTGTGGTGGGAAGGGCAGTTGAATACAGCACCAGCTCTTAGGCCTTCGAGCTATGGTGTGGGAGAAATGGCTGCATGTTTGCACTTTGTGAGCTGGTCTGTGCGAAGAGTGAGAGTGAGCTTGCGAATGTGTATTGAGAGTGCTGGGAGGCAAGGCAAAAGTACATCCGCAGTGTCTGTCTGGGTGTGAAAGTGCTGGCAAGGGAAGGTGAGGACCAGCAAGAGCATTAAGCCCTTAGAAATATTAAGAGGGAAACATGGCTGTATGTTTTAACTTTGTGAGCTGGTGTGTGCCGAGAGTGAGAGTGAGCTTGCGAATGTGTGTTGGCAGTGGTAGGAGGCAAGGCAAGGGGAGATTCTTAGTGTATGTTTGGCTGTGAAAGCACTGGCAAGGGAAGGTCAGAAACAGCAAGAGCTCTAAGCCCTTAGAGCTCTGGTGTGGGAGAAATGAGTGTATGTTTTAACTTTGTGAGCTGGTCTGTGCCGAGAGTGAGAGTGAGCTTGCGAATGTGTCTTGGCAGTGGTAGGAGGCAAGGCAAGGGGAGATTCTTAGTGTATGTTTGGCTGTGAAAGCACTGGCAAGGGAAGGTCAGAAACAGCAAGAGCTCTAAGCCCTTAGAGCTCTGGTGTGGGAGAAATGGCTGTATGTTTTAACACTGGGAGCTGGTCTGTGCCGAGAGTGAGAGTGAGTTTGCGAATGTGTCTTGGCAGTGGTAGGAGGCAAGGCAAGGGGAGATTCTTAGTGTATGTTTGGCTGTGAAAGCACTGGCAAGGGAAGGTCAGAAACAGCAAGAGCTCTAAGCGCTTAGAGCTCTGGTGTGGGAGAAGTGGCTGTATGTTTTAACTTTGTGAGCTGGTGTGTGCCGAGAGTGAGAGTGAGCTTGAGAATGTGTCTTGGGAGTGGTGGGAGGCAAGGCAAGGGGAGATGCCAGGGGGGTGTCTGGCTGTGAGTGTGGTGGGAAGGGCAGTTGAATACAGCACCAGCTCTTAGGCCTTCGAGCTATGGTGTGGGAGAAATGGCTGCATGTTTGCACTTTGTGAGCTGGTCTGTGCGAAGAGTGAGAGTGATCTTGCGAATGTGTCTTGGCAGTGGTAGGAGGCAAGGCAAAAGTACATCCGCAGTGTCTGTCTGGGTGTGAAAGTGCTGGCAAGGGAAGGTGAGGACCAGCAAGAGCATTAAGCCCTTAGAAATATTAAGAGGGAAACATGGCTGTA
Organism: Pelecanus crispus; assembly: GCF_030463565.1. Taxonomy (NCBI): domain Eukaryota; kingdom Metazoa; phylum Chordata; class Aves; order Pelecaniformes; family Pelecanidae; genus Pelecanus; species Pelecanus crispus. The sequence continues at coordinate 90,029,762 of NC_134643.1, read as the reverse complement.
TGTTTTAACTTTGTGAGCTGGTGTGTGCCGAGAGTGAGAGTGAGCTTGCGAATGTGTCTTGGCAGTGGCAGGAGGCAAGGCAAGGGGAGATTCTTAGTGTATATTTGGCTGTGAAAGCACTGGCAAGGGAAGGTCAGAAACAGCAGGAGCTCTAAGCCCTTAGAGCTCTGGTGTGGGAGAAATGGCTGTATGTTTTTACTTTGTGAGCTGGTCTGTGCCGAGAGTGAGAGTGAGCTTGAGAATGTGTCTTGGGAGTGGTGGGAGGCAAGGCAAGGGGAGATGCCAGGGGGGTGTCTGGCTGTGAGTGCGGTGGGAAGGGCAGTTGAATACAGCACCAGCTCTTAGGCCTTCGAGCTATGGTGTGGGAGAAATGGCTGCATGTTTGCACTTTGTGAGCTGGTCTGTGCGAAGAGTGAGAGTGAGCTTGCGAATGTGTATTGAGAGTGCTGGGAGGCAAGGCAAAAGTACATCCGCAGTGTCTGTCTGGGTGTGAAAGTGCTGGCAAGGGAAGGTGAGGACCAGCAAGAGCATTAAGCCCTTAGAAATATTAAGAGGGAAACATGGCTGTATGTTTTAACTTTGTGAGCTGGTGTGTGCTGAGAGTGAGAGTGAGCTTGCGAATGTGTGTTGGCAGTGGTAGGAGGCAAGGCAAGGGGAGATTCTTAGTGTATGTTTGGCTGTGAAAGCACTGGCAAGGGAAGGTCAGAAACAGCAAGAGCTCTAAGCCCTTAGAGCTCTGGTGTGGGAGAAATGAGTGTATGTTTTAACTTTGTGAGCTGGTCTGTGCCGAGAGTGAGAGTGAGCTTGCGAATGTGTCTTGGCAGTGGTAGGAGGCAAGGCAAGGGGAGATTCTTAGTGTATGTTTGGCTGTGAAAGCACTGGCAAGGGAAGGTCAGAAACAGCAAGAGCTCTAAGCCCTTAGAGCTCTGGTGTGGGAGAAATGGCTGTATGTTTTAACACTGGGAGCTGGTCTGTGCCGAGAGTGAGAGTGAGTTTGCGAATGTGTCTTGGCAGTGGTAGGAGGCAAGGCAAGGGGAGATTCTTAGTGTATGTCTGGCTGTGAAAGCACTGGCAAGGGAAGGTCAGAAACAGCAAGAGCTCTAAGCGCTTAGAGCTCTGGTGTGGGAGAAGTGGCTGTATGTTTTAACTTTGTGAGCTGGTGTGTGCCGAGAGTGAGAGTGAGCTTGAGAATGTGTCTTGGGAGTGGTGGGAGGCAAGGCAAGGGGAGATGCCAGGGGGGTGTCTGGCTGTGAGTGTGGTGGGAAGGGCAGTTGAATACAGCACCAGCTCTTAGGCCTTCGAGCTATGGTGTGGGAGAAATGGCTGCATGTTTGCACTTTGTGAGCTGGTCTGTGCGAAGAGTGAGAGTGAGCTTGCGAATGTGTATTGAGAGTGCTGGGAGGCAAGGCAAAAGTACATCCGCAGTGTCTGTCTGGGTGTGAAAGTGCTGGCAAGGGAAGGTGAGGACCAGCAAGAGCATTAAGCCCTTAGAAATATTAAGAGGGAAACATGGCTGTATGTTTTAACTTTGTGAGCTGGTGTGTGCCGAGAGTGAGAGTGAGCTTGCGAATGTGTGTTGGCAGTGGTAGGAGGCAAGGCAAGGGGAGATTCTTAGTGTATGTTTGGCTGTGAAAGCACTGGCAAGGGAAGGTCAGAAACAGCAAGAGCTCTAAGCCCTTAGAGCTCTGGTGTGGGAGAAATGAGTGTATGTTTTAACTTTGTGAGCTGGTCTGTGCCGAGAGTGAGAGTGAGCTTGCGAATGTGTCTTGGCAGTGGTAGGAGGCAAGGCAAGGGGAGATTCTTAGTGTATGTTTGGCTGTGAAAGCACTGGCAAGGGAAGGTCAGAAACAGCAAGAGCTCTAAGCGCTTAGAGCTCTGGTGTGGGAGAAGTGGCTGTATGTTTTAACTTTGTGAGCTGGTGTGTGCCGAGAGTGAGAGTGAGCTTGAGAATGTGTCTTGGGAGTGGTGGGAGGCAAGGCAAGGGGAGATGCCAGGGGGGTGTCTGGCTGTGAGTGTGGTGGGAAGGGCAGTTGAATACAGCACCAGCTCTTAGGCCTTCGAGCTATGGTGTGGGAGAAATGGCTGCATGTTTGCACTTTGTGAGCTGGTCTGTGCGAAGAGTGAGAGTGATCTTGCGAATGTGTCTTGGCAGTGGTAGGAGGCAAGGCAAAAGTACATCCGCAGTGTCTGTCTGGGTGTGAAAGTGCTGGCAAGGGAAGGTGAGGACCAGCAAGAGCATTAAGCCCTTAGAAATATTAAGAGGGAAACATGGCTGTATGTTTTAACTTTGTGAGCTGGTGTGTGCCGAGAGTGAGAGTGAGCTTGCGAATGTGTCTTGGCAGTGGCAGGAGGCAAGGCAAGGGGAGATTCTTAGTGTATATTTGGCTGTGAAAGCACTGGCAAGGGAAGGTCAGAAACAGCAGGAGCTCTAAGCCCTTAGAGCTCTGGTGTGGGAGAAATGGCTGTATGTTTTTACTTTGTGAGCTGGTCTGTGCCGAGAGTGAGAGTGAGCTTGAGAATGTGTCTTGGGAGTGGTGGGAGGCAAGGCAAGGGGAGATGCCAGGGGGGTGTCTGGCTGTGAGTGCGGTGGGAAGGGCAGTTGAATACAGCACCAGCTCTTAGGCCTTAGAGCTATGGTGTGGGAGAAATGGCTGCATGTTTGCACTTTGTGAGCTGGTCTGTGCGAAGAGTGAGAGTGAGCTTGCGAATGTGTATTGAGAGTGCTGGGAGGCAAGGCAAAAGTACATCCGCAGTGTCTGTCTGGGTGTGAAAGTGCTGGCAAGGGAAGGTGAGGACCAGCAAGAGCATTAAGCCCTTAGAAATATTAAGAGGGAAACATGGCTGTATGTTTTAACTTTGTGAGCTGGTGTGTGCCGAGAGTGAGAGTGAGCTTGCGAATGTGTGTTGGCAGTGGTAGGAGGCAAGGCAAGGGGAGATTCTTAGTGTATGTTTGGCTGTGAAAGCACTGGCAAGGGAAGGTCAGAAACAGCAAGAGCTCTAAGCCCTTAGAGCTCTGGTGTGGGAGAAATGAGTGTATGTTTTAACTTTGTGAGCTGGTCTGTGCCGAGAGTGAGAGTGAGCTTGCGAATGTGTCTTGGCAGTGGTAGGAGGCAAGGCAAGGGGAGATTCTTAGTGTATGTTTGGCTGTGAAAGCACTGGCAAGGGAAGGTCAGAAACAGCAAGAGCTCTAAGCCCTTAGAGCTCTGGTGTGGGAGAAATGGCTGTATGTTTTAACTTTGTGAGCTGGTCTGTGCCGAGAGTGAGAGTGAGTTTGCGAATGTGTCTTGGCAGTGGTAGGAGGCAAGGCAAGGGGAGATTCTTAGTGTATGTTTGGCTGTGAAAGCACTGGCAAGGGAAGGTCAGAAACAGCAAGAGCTCTAAGCGCTTAGAGCTCTGGTGTGGGAGAAGTGGCTGTATGTTTTAACTTTGTGAGCTGGTGTGTGCCGAGAGCGAGAGTGAGCTTGAGAATGTGTCTTGGGAGTGGTGGGAGGCAAGGCAAGGGGAGATGCCAGGGGGGTGTCTGGCTGTGAGTGTGGTGGGAAGGGCAGTTGAATACAGCACCAGCTCTTAGGCCTTCGAGCTATGGTGTGGGAGAAATGGCTGCATGTTTGCACTTTGTGAGCTGGTCTGTGCGAAGAGTGAGAGTGATCTTGCGAATGTGTCTTGGCAGTGGTAGGAGGCAAGGCAAAAGTACATCCGCAGTGTCTGTCTGGGTGTGAAAGTGCTGGCAAGGGAAGGTGAGGACCAGCAAGAGCATTAAGCCCTTAGAAATATTAAGAGGGAAACATGGCTGTATGTTTTAACTTTGTGAGCTGGTGTGTGCCGAGAGTGAGAGTGAGCTTGCGAATGTGTCTTGGCAGTGGCAGGAGGCAAGGCAAGGGGAGATTCTTAGTGTATATTTGGCTGTGAAAGCACTGGCAAGGGAAGGTCAGAAACAGCAGGAGCTCTAAGCCCTTAGAGCTCTGGTGTGGGAGAAATGGCTGTATGTTTTTACTTTGTGAGCTGGTCTGTGCCGAGAGTGAGAGTGAGCTTGAGAATGTGTCTTGGGAGTGGTGGGAGGCAAGGCAAGGGGAGATGCCAGGGGGGTGTCTGGCTGTGAGTGCGGTGGGAAGGGCAGTTGAATACAGCACCAGCTCTTAGGCCTTAGAGCTCTGGTGTGGGAGAAATGGCTGTATGTTTTAACTTTGTGAGCTGGTCTGTGCCGAGAGTGAGAGTGAGCTTGCGAATGTGTCTTGGCAGTGGTAGGAGGCAAGGCAAGGGGAGATTCTTAGTGTATGTTTGGCTGTGAAAGCACTGGCAAGGGAAGGTCAGAAACAGCAAGAGCTCTAAGCCCTTAGAGCTCTGGTGTGGGAGAAATGGCTGTATGTTTTAACACTGGGAGCTGGTCTGTGCCGAGAGTGAGAGTGAGTTTGCGAATGTGTCTTGGCAGTGGTAGGAGGCAAGGCAAGGGGAGATTCTTAGTGTATGTTTGGCTGTGAAAGCACTGGCAAGGGAAGGTCAGAAACAGCAGGAGCTCTAAGCGCTTAGAGCTCTGGTGTGGGAGAAGTGGCTGTATGTTTTAACTTTGTGAGCTGGTGTGTGCCGAGAGTGAGAGTGAGCTTGAGAATGTGTCTTGGGAGTGGTGGGAGGCAAGGCAAGGGGAGATGCCAGGGGGGTGTCTGGCTGTGAGTGTGGTGGGAAGGGCAGTTGAATACAGCACCAGCTCTTAGACTTCGAGCTATGGTGTGGGAGAAATGGCTGCATGTTTGCACTTTGTGAGCTGGTCTGTGCGAAGAGTGAGAGTGATCTTGCGAATGTGTCTTGGCAGTGGTAGGAGGCAAGGCAAAAGTACATCCGCAGTGTCTGTCTGGGTGTGAAAGTGCTGGCAAGGGAAGGTGAGGACCAGCAAGAGCATTAAGCCCTTAGAAATATTAAGAGGGAAACATGGCTGTATGTTTTAACTTTGTGAGCTGGTGTGTGCCGAGAGTGAGAGTGAGCTTGCGAATGTGTGTTGGCAGTGGTAGGAGGCAAGGCAAGGGGAGATTCTTAGTGTATGTTTGGCTGTGAAAGCACTGGCAAGGGAAGGTCAGAAACAGCAAGAGCTCTAAGCCCTTAGAGCTCTGGTGTGGGAGAAATGAGTGTATGTTTTAACTTTGTGAGCTGGTCTGTGCCGAGAGTGAGAGTGAGCTTGCGAATGTGTCTTGGCAGTGGTAGGAGGCAAGGCAAGGGGAGATTCTTAGTGTATGTTTGGCTGTGAAAGCACTGGCAAGGGAAGGTCAGAAACAGCAAGAGCTCTAAGCCCTTAGAGCTCTGGTGTGGGAGAAATGGCTGTATGTTTTAACACTGTGAGCTGGTCTGTGCCGAGAGTGAGAGTGAGCTTGCGAATGTGTGTTGGCAGTGGTAGGAGGCAAGGCAAGGGGAGATTCTTAGTGTATGTTTGGCTGTGAAAGCACTGGCAAGGGAAGGTCAGAATCAGCAAGAGCTCTAAGCGCTTAGAGCTCTGGTTTGGGAGAAATGGCTGTATGTTTTAACTTTGTGAGCTGGTGTGTGCCGAGAGTGAGAGTGAGCTTGAGAATGTGTCTTGGGAGTGGTGGGAGGCAAGGCAAGGGGAGATGCCAGGGGGGTGTCTGGCTGTGAGTGCGGTGGGAAGGGCAGTTGAATACAGCACCAGCTCTTAGGCCTTAGAGCTATGGTGTGGGAGAAATGGCTGCATGTTTGCACTTTGTGAGCTGGTCTGTGCGAAGAGTGAGAGTGAGCTTGCGAATGTGTATTGAGAGTGCTGGGAGGCAAGGCAAAAGTACATCCGCAGTGTCTGTCTGGGTGTGAAAGTGCTGGCAAGGGAAGGTGAGGACCAGCAAGAGCATTAAGCCCTTAGAAATATTAAGAGGGAAACATGGCTCTATGTTTTAACTTTGTGAGCTGGTGTGTGCCGAGAGTGAGAGTGAGCTTGCGAATGTGTGTTGGCAGTGGTAGGAGGCAAGGCAAGGGGAGATTCTTAGTGTATGTTTGGCTGTGAAAGCACTGGCAAGGGAAGGTCAGAATCAGCAAGAGCTCTAAGCGCTTAGAGCTCTGGTGTGGGAGAAATGGCTGGATGTTTTAACTTTGTGAGCTGGTGTGTGCCGAGAGTGAGAGTGAGCTTGAGAATGTGTCTTGGGAGTGGTGGGAGGCAAGGCAAGGGGAGATTCCCGGGGGGTGTCTGGCTGTGAGTGCGGTGGGAAGGGCAGTTGAATACAGCACCAGCTCTTAGGCCTTAGAGCTCTGGTGTGGGAGAAATGGCTGCATGTTTGCACTTTGTGAGCTGGTCTGTGCGAAGAGTGAGAGTGAGCTTGCGAATGTGTATTGAGAGTGCTGGGAGGCAAGGCAAAAGTACATCCGCAGTGTCTGTCTGGGTGTGAAAGTGCTGGCAAGGGAAGGTGAGGACCAGCAAGAGCATTAAGCCCTTAGAAATATTAAGAGGGAAACATGGCTGTATGTTTTAACTTTGTGAGCTGGTGTGTGCCGAGAGTGAGAGTGAGCTTGCGAATGTGTATTGAGAGTGGTGGGAGGCAAGGCAAGGGGAGATGCCAGGGGGGTGTCTGGCTGTGAGTGCGGTGGGAAGGGCAGTTGAATACAGCACCAGCTCTTAGGCCTTAGAGCTATGGTGTGGGAGAAATGGCTGTATGTTTTAACTTTGTGAGCTGGTCTGTGCCGAGAGTGAGAGTGAGCTTGCGAATGTGTCTTGGCAGTGGCAGGAGGCAAGGCAAGGGGAGATTCTTAGTGTATGTTTGGCTGTGAAAGCACTGGCAAGGGAAGGTCAGAATCAGCAAGAGCTCTAAGCGCTTAGAGCTCTGGTGTGGGAGAAATGGCTGGATGTTTTAACTTTGTGAGCTGGTCTGTGCCGAGAGTCAGAGTGAGCTTGAGAATGTGTCTTGGCAGTGGTAGGAGGCAAGGCAAGGGGAGATGCCAGGGGGGTGTCTGGCTGTGAGTGCGGTGGGAAGGGCAGTTGAATACAGCACCAGCTCTTAGGCCTTAGAGCTATGGTGTGGGAGAAATGGCTGTATGTTTTAACTTTGTGAGCTGGTCTGTGCCGAGAGTGAGAGTGAGCTAGCGAATGTGTCTTGGCAGTGGCAGGAGGCAAGGCAAGGGGAGATTCTTAGTGTATGTTTGGCTGTGAAAGCACTGGCAAGGGAAGGTCAGAATCAGCAAGAGCTCTAAGCGCTTAGAGCTCTGGTGTGGGAGAAATGGCTGGATGTTTTAACTTTGTGAGCTGGTGTGTGCCGAGAGTGAGAGTGAGCTTGAGAATGTGTCTTGGCAGTGGTAGGAGGCAAGGCAAGGGGAGATGCCAGGGGGGTGTCTGGCTGTGAGTGCGGTGGGAAGGGCAGTTGAATACAGCACCAGCTCTTAGGCCTTAGAGCTATGGTGTGGGAGAAATGGCTGTATGTTTTAACTTTGTGAGCTGGTGTGTGCCGAGAGTGAGAGTGAGCTTGCGAATGTGTGTTGGCAGTGGTAGGAGGCAAGGCAATGGGAGATTCTTAGTGTATGTTTGGCTGTGAAAGCACTGGCAAGGGAAGGTCAGAATCAGCAAGAGCTCTAAGCGCTTAGAGCTCTGGTGTGGGAGAAGTGGCTGTATGTTTTAACTTTGTGAGCTGGTGTGTGCCGAGAGTGAGAGTGAGCTTGAGAATGTGTATTGAGAGTGGTGGGAGGCAAGGCAAGGGGAGATGCCAGGGGGGTGTCTGGCTGTGAGTGCGGTGGGAAGGGCAGTTGAATACACCACCAGCTCTTAGGCCTTAGAGCTCTGGTGTGGGAGAAATGGCTGTATGTTTTAACTTTGTGAGCTGGCATGTGCCGAGAGTGAGAGTGAGCTTGCGAATGTGTCTTGGCAGTGGCAGGAGGCAAGGCAAGGGGAGATTCTTAGTGTATGTTTTTCTGTGAAAGCACTGGCAAGGGAAGGTCAGAAACAGCAAGAGCTCTAAGCCCTTAGAGCTCTGGTGTGGGAGAAATGGCTGTATGTTTTAACTTTGTGAGCTGGTCTGTGCCGAGAGTGAGAGTGAGCTAGCGAATGTGTCTTGGCAGTGGCAGGAGGCAAGGCAAGGGGAGATTCTTAGTGTATGTTTGGCTGTGAAAGCACTGGCAAGGGAAGGTCAGAATCAGCAAGAGCTCTAAGCGCTTAGAGCTGTGGTGTGGGAGAAATGGCTGTATGTTTTAACTTTGTGAGCTGGTCTGTGCCGAGAGTGAGAGTGAGCTTGAGAATGTGTCTTGGGAGTGGTGGGAGGCAAGGCAAGGGGAGATGCCAGGGGGGTGTCTGGCTGTGAGTGCGGTGGGAAGGGCAGTTGAATACAGCACCAGCTCTTAGGCCTTAGAGCTCTGGTGTGGGAGAAATGGCTGTATGTTTTAACTTTGTGAGCTGGTGTGTGCCGAGAGTGAGAGTGAGCTTGCGAATGTGTGTTGGCAGTGGTAGGAGGCAAGGCAAGGGGAGATTCTTAGTGTATGTTTGGCTGTGAAAGCACTGGCAAGGGAAGGTCAGAAACAGCAAGAGCTCTAAGCGCTTAGAGCTCTGGTGTGGGAGAAATGGCTGGATGTTTTAACTTTGTGAGCTGGTGTGTGCCGAGAGTGAGAGTGAGCTTGAGAATGTGTCTTGGGAGTGGTGGGAGGCAAGGCAAGGGGAGATTCTTAGTGTATGTTTGGCTGTGAAAGCACTGGCAAGGGAAGGTCAGAAACAGCAAGAGCTCTAAGCCCTTAGAGCTCTGGTGTGGGAGAAATGGCTGTATGTTTTAACACTGGGAGCTGGTCTGTGCCGAGAGTGAGAGTGAGTTTGCGAATGTGTCTTGGCAGTGGTAGGAGGCAAGGCAAGGGGAGATTCTTAGTGTATGTTTGGCTGTGAAAGCACTGGCAAGGGAAGGTCAGAAACAGCAAGAGCTCTAAGCGCTTAGAGCTCTGGTGTGGGAGAAGTGGCTGTATGTTTTAACTTTGTGAGCTGGTGTGTGCCGAGAGTGAGAGTGAGCTTGAGAATGTGTCTTGGGAGTGGTGGGAGGCAAGGCAAGGGGAGATGCCAGGGGGGTGTCTGGCTGTGAGTGTGGTGGGAAGGGCAGTTGAATACAGCACCAGCTCTTAGGCCTTAGAGCTATGGTGTGGGAGAAATGGCTGCATGTTTGCACTTTGTGAGCTGGTCTGTGCGAAGAGTGAGAGTGAGCTTGCGAATGTGTCTTGGCAGTGGTAGGAGGCAAGGCAAAAGTACATCCGCAGTGTCTGTCTGGGTGTGAAAGTGCTGGCAAGGGAAGGTGAGGACCAGCAAGAGCATTAAGCCCTTAGAAATATTAAGAGGGAAACATGGCTGTATGTTTTAACTTTGTGAGCTGGTGTGTGCCGAGAGTGAGAGTGAGCTTGCGAATGTGTCTTGGCAGTGGCAGGAGGCAAGGCAAGGGGAGATTCTTAGTGTATGTTTGGCTGTGAAAGCACTGGCAAGGGAAGGTCAGAAACAGCAGGAGCTCTAAGCCCTTAGAGCTCTGGTGTGGGAGAAATGGCTGTATGTTTTTACTTTGTGAGCTGGTCTGTGCCGAGAGTGAGAGTGAGCTTGAGAATGTGTATTGAGAGTGGTGGGAGGCAAGGCAAGGGGAGATGCCAGGGGGGTGTCTGGCTGTGAGTGCGGTGGGAAGGGCAGTTGAATACAGCACCAGCTCTTAGGCCTTAGAGCTATGGTGTGGGAGAAATGGCTGTATGTTTTAACTTTGTGAGCTGGTGTGTGCCGAGAGTGAGAGTGAGCTAGCGAATGTGTCTTGGCAGTGGCAGGAGGCAAGGCAAGGGGAGATTCTTAGTGTATGTTTTTCTGTGAAAGCACTGGCAAGGGAAGGTCAGAATCAGCAAGAGCTCTAAGCGCTTAGAGCTCTGGTGTGGGAGAAATGGCTGTATGTTTTAACTTTGTGAGCTGGTGTGTGCCGAGAGTGAGAGTGAGCTTGAGAATGTGTCTTGGGAGTGGTGGGAGGCAAGGCAAGGGGAGATTCTTAGTGTATGTTTGGCTGTGAAAGCACTGGCAAGGGAATGTCAGAAACAGCAAGAGCTCAAAGCCCTTAGAGCTCTGGTGTGGGAGAAATGGCTGTATGTTTTAACACTGTGAGCTGGTGTGTGCCGAGAGTGAGAGTGAGTTTGCGAATGTGTCTTGGCAGTGGTAGGAGTCAAGGGAAGGGGAGATTCTTAGTGTATGTTTGGCTGTGAAAGCACTGGCAAGGGAAGGTCAGAAACAGCAAGAGCTCTAAGCGCTTAGAGCTCTGGTGTGGGAGAAGTGGCTGTATGTTTTAACTTTGTGAGCTGGTGTGTGCCGAGAGTGAGAGTGAGCTTGAGAATGTGTCTTGGGAGTGGTGGGAGGCAAGGCAAGGGGAGATGCCAGGGGGGTGTCTGGCTGTGAGTGCGGTGGGAAGGGCAGTTGAATACAGCACCAGCTCTTAGGCCTTAGAGCTATGGTGTGGGAGAAATGGCTGTATGTTTTAACTTTGTGAGCTGGTGTGTGCCGAGAGTGAGAGTGAGCTTGCGAATGTGTGTTGGCAGTGGTAGGAGGCAAGGCAAGGGGAGATTCTTAGTGTATGTTTGGCTGTGAAAGCACTGGCAAGGGAAGGTCAGAATCAGCAAGAGATGCCAGGAGATGCCAGGGGGGTGTCTGGCTGTGAGTGCGGTGGGAAGGGCTGTTGAATACAGCACCAGCTCTTAGGCCTTAGAGCTATGGTGTGGGAGAAATGGCTGCATGTTTGCACTTTGTGAGCTGGTCTGTGCGAAGAGTGAGAGTGAGCTTGCGAATGTGTATTGAGAGTGCTGGGAGGCAAGGCAAAAGTACATCCGCAGTGTCTGTCTGGGTGTGAAAGTGCTGGCAAGGGAAGGTGAGGACCAGCAAGAGCATTAAGCCCTTAGAAATATTAAGAGGGAAACATGGCTCTATGTTTTAACTTTGTGAGCTGGTGTGTGCCGAGAGTGAGAGTGAGCTTGCGAATGTGTGTTGGCAGTGGTAGGAGGCAAGGCAAGGGGAGATTCTTAGTGTATGTTTGGCTGTGAAAGCACTGGCAAGGGAAGGTCAGAAACAGCAAGAGCTCTAAGCCCTTAGAGCTCTGGTGTGGGAGAAATGAGTGTATGTTTTAACTTTGTGAGCTGGTCTGTGCCGAGAGTGAGAGTGAGCTTGCGAATGTGTCTTGGCAGTGGTAGGAGGCAAGGCAAGGGGAGATTCTTAGTGTATGTTTGGCTGTGAAAGCACTGGCAAGGGAAGGTCAGAAACAGCAAGAGCTCTAAGCCCTTAGAGCTCTGGTGTGGGAGAAATGGCTGTATGTTTTAACACTGTGAGCTGGTCTGTGCCGAGAGTGAGAGTGAGCTTGCGAATGTGTGTTGGCAGTGGTAGGAGGCAAGGCAAGGGGAGATTCTTAGTGTATGTTTGGCTGTGAAAGCACTGGCAAGGGAAGGTCAGAATCAGCAAGAGCTCTAAGCGCTTAGAGCTCTGGTTTGGGAGAAATGGCTGTATGTTTTAACTTTGTGAGCTGGTGTGTGCCGAGAGTGAGAGTGAGCTTGAGAATGTGTCTTGGGAGTGGTGGGAGGCAAGGCAAGGGGAGATGCCAGGGGGGTGTCTGGCTGTGAGTGCGGTGGGAAGGGCAGTTGAATACAGCACCAGCTCTTAGGCCTTAGAGCTATGGTGTGGGAGAAATGGCTGCATGTTTGCACTTTGTGAGCTGGTCTGTGCGAAGAGTGAGAGTGAGCTTGCGAATGTGTATTGAGAGTGCTGGGAGGCAAGGCAAAAGTACATCCGCAGTGTCTGTCTGGGTGTGAAAGTGCTGGCAAGGGAAGGTGAGGACCAGCAAGAGCATTAAGCCCTTAGAAATATTAAGAGGGAAACATGGCTCTATGTTTTAACTTTGTGAGCTGGTGTGTGCCGAGAGTGAGAGTGAGCTTGCGAATGTGTGTTGGCAGTGGTAGGAGGCAAGGCAAGGGGAGATTCTTAGTGTATGTTTGGCTGTGAAAGCACTGGCAAGGGAAGGTCAGAATCAGCAAGAGCTCTAAGCGCTTAGAGCTCTGGTGTGGGAGAAATGGCTGGATGTTTTAACTTTGTGAGCTGGTGTGTGCCGAGAGTGAGAGTGAGCTTGAGAATGTGTCTTGGGAGTGGTGGGAGGCAAGGCAAGGGGAGATTCCCGGGGGGTGTCTGGCTGTGAGTGCGGTGGGAAGGGCAGTTGAATACAGCACCAGCTCTTAGGCCTTAGAGCTCTGGTGTGGGAGAAATGGCTGCATGTTTGCACTTTGTGAGCTGGTCTGTGCGAAGAGTGAGAGTGAGCTTGCGAATGTGTATTGAGAGTGCTGGGAGGCAAGGCAAAAGTACATCCGCAGTGTCTGTCTGGGTGTGAAAGTGCTGGCAAGGGAAGGTGAGGACCAGCAAGAGCATTAAGCCCTTAGAAATATTAAGAGGGAAACATGGCTGTATGTTTTAACTTTGTGAGCTGGTGTGTGCCGAGAGTGAGAGTGAGCTTGCGAATGTGTATTGAGAGTGGTGGGAGGCAAGGCAAGGGGAGATGCCAGGGGGGTGTCTGGCTGTGAGTGCGGTGGGAAGGGCAGTTGAATACAGCACCAGCTCTTAGGCCTTAGAGCTATGGTGTGGGAGAAATGGCTGTATGTTTTAACTTTGTGAGCTGGTCTGTGCCGAGAGTGAGAGTGAGCTTGCGAATGTGTCTTGGCAGTGGCAGGAGGCAAGGCAAGGGGAGATTCTTAGTGTATGTTTGGCTGTGAAAGCACTGGCAAGGGAAGGTCAGAATCAGCAAGAGCTCTAAGCGCTTAGAGCTCTGGTGTGGGAGAAATGGCTGGATGTTTTAACTTTGTGAGCTGGTCTGTGCCGAGAGTCAGAGTGAGCTTGAGAATGTGTCTTGGCAGTGGTAGGAGGCAAGGCAAGGGGAGATGCCAGGGGGGTGTCTGGCTGTGAGTGCGGTGGGAAGGGCAGTTGAATACAGCACCAGCTCTTAGGCCTTAGAGCTATGGTGTGGGAGAAATGGCTGTATGTTTTAACTTTGTGAGCTGGTCTGTGCCGAGAGTGAGAGTGAGCTAGCGAATGTGTCTTGGCAGTGGCAGGAGGCAAGGCAAGGGGAGATTCTTAGTGTATGTTTGGCTGTGAAAGCACTGGCAAGGGAAGGTCAGAATCAGCAAGAGCTCTAAGCGCTTAGAGCTCTGGTGTGGGAGAAATGGCTGGATGTTTTAACTTTGTGAGCTGGTGTGTGCCGAGAGTGAGAGTGAGCTTGAGAATGTGTCTTGGCAGTGGTAGGAGGCAAGGCAAGGGGAGATGCCAGGGGGGTGTCTGGCTGTGAGTGCGGTGGGAAGGGCAGTTGAATACAGCACCAGCTCTTAGGCCTTAGAGCTATGGTGTGGGAGAAATGGCTGTATGTTTTAACTTTGTGAGCTGGTGTGTGCCGAGAGTGAGAGTGAGCTTGCGAATGTGTGTTGGCAGTGGTAGGAGGCAAGGCAATGGGAGATTCTTAGTGTATGTTTGGCTGTGAAAGCACTGGCAAGGGAAGGTCAGAATCAGCAAGAGCTCTAAGCGCTTAGAGCTCTGGTGTGGGAGAAGTGGCTGTATGTTTTAACTTTGTGAGCTGGTGTGTGCCGAGAGTGAGAGTGAGCTTGAGAATGTGTATTGAGAGTGGTGGGAGGCAAGGCAAGGGGAGATGCCAGGGGGGTGTCTGGCTGTGAGTGCGGTGGGAAGGGCAGTTGAATACACCACCAGCTCTTAGGCCTTAGAGCTCTGGTGTGGGAGAAATGGCTGTATGTTTTAACTTTGTGAGCTGGCATGTGCCGAGAGTGAGAGTGAGCTTGCGAATGTGTCTTGGCAGTGGCAGGAGGCAAGGCAAGGGGAGATTCTTAGTGTATGTTTTTCTGTGAAAGCACTGGCAAGGGAAGGTCAGAAACAGCAAGAGCTCTAAGCCCTTAGAGCTCTGGTGTGGGAGAAATGGCTGTATGTTTTAACTTTGTGAGCTGGTCTGTGCCGAGAGTGAGAGTGAGCTAGCGAATGTGTCTTGGCAGTGGCAGGAGGCAAGGCAAGGGGAGATTCTTAGTGTATGTTTGGCTGTGAAAGCACTGGCAAGGGAAGGTCAGAATCAGCAAGAGCTCTAAGCGCTTAGAGCTGTGGTGTGGGAGAAATGGCTGTATGTTTTAACTTTGTGAGCTGGTCTGTGCCGAGAGTGAGAGTGAGCTTGAGAATGTGTCTTGGGAGTGGTGGGAGGCAAGGCAAGGGGAGATGCCAGGGGGGTGTCTGGCTGTGAGTGCGGTGGGAAGGGCAGTTGAATACAGCACCAGCTCTTAGGCCTTAGAGCTCTGGTGTGGGAGAAATGGCTGTATGTTTTAACTTTGTGAGCTGGTGTGTGCCGAGAGTGAGAGTGAGCTTGCGAATGTGTGTTGGCAGTGGTAGGAGGCAAGGCAAGGGGAGATTCTTAGTGTATGTTTGGCTGTGAAAGCACTGGCAAGGGAAGGTCAGAAACAGCAAGAGCTCTAAGCGCTTAGAGCTCTGGTGTGGGAGAAATGGCTGGATGTTTTAACTTTGTGAGCTGGTGTGTGCCGAGAGTGAGAGTGAGCTTGAGAATGTGTCTTGGGAGTGGTGGGAGGCAAGGCAAGGGGAGATTCTTAGTGTATGTTTGGCTGTGAAAGCACTGGCAAGGGAAGGTCAGAAACAGCAAGAGCTCTAAGCCCTTAGAGCTCTGGTGTGGGAGAAATGGCTGGATGTTTTAACACTGGGAGCTGGTCTGTGCCGAGAGTGAGAGTGAGTTTGCGAATGTGTCTTGGCAGTGGTAGGAGGCAAGGCAAGGGGAGATTCTTAGTGTATGTTTGGCTGTGAAAGCACTGGCAAGGGAAGGTCAGAAACAGCAAGAGCTCTAAGCGCTTAGAGCTCTGGTGTGGGAGAAGTGGCTGTATGTTTTAACTTTGTGAGCTGGTGTGTGCCGAGAGTGAGAGTGAGCTTGAGAATGTGTCTTGGGAGTGGTGGGAGGCAAGGCAAGGGGAGATGCCAGGGGGGTGTCTGGCTGTGAGTGTGGTGGGAAGGGCAGTTGAATACAGCACCAGCTCTTAGGCCTTAGAGCTATGGTGTGGGAGAAATGGCTGCATGTTTGCACTTTGTGAGCTGGTCTGTGCGAAGAGTGAGAGTGAGCTTGCGAATGTGTCTTGGCAGTGGTAGGAGGCAAGGCAAAAGTACATCCGCAGTGTCTGTCTGGGTGTGAAAGTGCTGGCAAGGGAAGGTGAGGACCAGCAAGAGCATTAAGCCCTTAGAAATATTAAGAGGGAAACATGGCTGTATGTTTTAACTTTGTGAGCTGGTGTGTGCCGAGAGTGAGAGTGAGCTTGCGAATGTGTCTTGGCAGTGGCAGGAGGCAAGGCAAGGGGAGATTCTTAGTGTATGTTTGGCTGTGAAAGCACTGGCAAGGGAAGGTCAGAAACAGCAGGAGCTCTAAGCCCTTAGAGCTCTGGTGTGGGAGAAATGGCTGTATGTTTTTACTTTGTGAGCTGGTCTGTGCCGAGAGTGAGAGTGAGCTTGAGAATGTGTATTGAGAGTGGTGGGAGGCAAGGCAAGGGGAGATGCCAGGGGGGTGTCTGGCTGTGAGTGCGGTGGGAAGGGCAGTTGAATACAGCACCAGCTCTTAGGCCTTAGAGCTATGGTGTGGGAGAAATGGCTGTATGTTTTAACTTTGTGAGCTGGTGTGTGCCGAGAGTGAGAGTGAGCTAGCGAATGTGTCTTGGCAGTGGCAGGAGGCAAGGCAAGGGGAGATTCTTAGTGTATGTTTTTCTGTGAAAGCACTGGCAAGGGAAGGTCAGAATCAGCAAGAGCTCTAAGCGCTTAGAGCTCTGGTGTGGGAGAAATGGCTGTATGTTTTAACTTTGTGAGCTGGTGTGTGCCGAGAGTGAGAGTGAGCTTGAGAATGTGTCTTGGGAGTGGTGGGAGGCAAGGCAAGGGGAGATTCTTAGTGTATGTTTGGCTGTGAAAGCACTGGCAAGGGAATGTCAGAAACAGCAAGAGCTCAAAGCCCTTAGAGCTCTGGTGTGGGAGAAATGGCTGTATGTTTTAACACTGTGAGCTGGTGTGTGCCGAGAGTGAGAGTGAGTTTGCGAATGTGTCTTGGCAGTGGTAGGAGTCAAGGGAAGGGGAGATTCTTAGTGTATGTTTGGCTGTGAAAGCACTGGCAAGGGAAGGTCAGAAACAGCAAGAGCTCTAAGCGCTTAGAGCTCTGGTGTGGGAGAAGTGGCTGTATGTTTTAACTTTGTGAGCTGGTGTGTGCCGAGAGTGAGAGTGAGCTTGAGAATGTGTCTTGGGAGTGGTGGGAGGCAAGGCAAGGGGAGATGCCAGGGGGGTGTCTGGCTGTGAGTGCGGTGGGAAGGGCAGTTGAATACAGCACCAGCTCTTAGGCCTTAGAGCTATGGTGTGGGAGAAATGGCTGTATGTTTTAACTTTGTGAGCTGGTGTGTGCCGAGAGTGAGAGTGAGCTTGCGAATGTGTGTTGGCAGTGGTAGGAGGCAAGGCAAGGGGAGATTCTTAGTGTATGTTTGGCTGTGAAAGCACTGGCAAGGGAAGGTCAGAATCAGCAAGAGATGCCAGGAGATGCCAGGGGGGTGTCTGGCTGTGAGTGCGGTGGGAAGGGCTGTTGAATACAGCACCAGCTCTTAGGCCTTAGAGCTATGGTGTGGGAGAAATGGCTGCATGTTTGCACTTTGTGAGCTGGTCTGTGCGAAGAGTGAGAGTGAGCTTGCGAATGTGTATTGAGAGTGCTGGGAGGCAAGGCAAAAGTACATCCGCAGTGTCTGTCTGGGTGTGAAAGTGCTGGCAAGGGAAGGTGAGGACCAGCAAGAGCATTAAGCCCTTAGAAATATTAAGAGGGAAACATGGCTCTATGTTTTAACTTTGTGAGCTGGTGTGTGCCGAGAGTGAGAGTGAGCTTGCGAATGTGTGTTGGCAGTGGTAGGAGGCAAGGCAAGGGGAGATTCTTAGTGTATGTTTGGCTGTGAAAGCACTGGCAAGGGAAGGTCAGAAACAGCAAGAGCTCTAAGCCCTTAGAGCTCTGGTGTGGGAGAAATGAGTGTATGTTTTAACTTTGTGAGCTGGTCTGTGCCGAGAGTGAGAGTGAGCTTGCGAATGTGTCTTGGCAGTGGTAGGAGGCAAGGCAAGGGGAGATTCTTAGTGTATGTTTGGCTGTGAAAGCACTGGCAAGGGAAGGTCAGAAACAGCAAGAGCTCTAAGCCCTTAGAGCTCTGGTGTGGGAGAAGTGGCTGTATGTTTTAACTTTGTGAGCTGGTGTGTGCCGAGAGTGAGAGTGAGCTTGAGAATGTGTCTTGGGAGTGGTGGGAGGCAAGGCAAGGGGAGATGCCAGGGGGGTGTCTGGCTGTGAGTGTGGTGGGAAGGGCAGTTGAATACAGCACCAGCTCTTAGGCCTTAGAGCTATGGTGTGGGAGAAATGGCTGCATGTTTGCACTTTGTGAGCTGGTCTGTGCGAAGAGTGAGAGTGATCTTGCGAATGTGTCTTGGCAGTGGTAGGAGGCAAGGCAAAAGTACATCCGCAGTGTCTGTCTGGGTGTGAAAGTGCTGGCAAGGGAAGGTGAGGACCAGCAAGAGCATTAAGCCCTTAGAAATCTTAAGAGGGAAACATGGCTGTATGTTTTAACTTTGTGAGCTGGTGTGTGCCGAGAGTGAGAGTGAGCTTGCGAATGTGTCTTGGCAGTGGCAGGAGGCAAGGCAAGGGGAGATTCTTAGTGTATATTTGGCTGTGAAAGCACTGGCAAGGGAAGGTCAGAAACAGCAGGAGCTCTAAGCCCTTAGAGCTCTGGTGTGGGAGAAATGGCTGTATGTTTTCACTTTGTGAGCTGGTCTGTGCCGAGAGTGAGAGTGAGCTTGAGAATGTGTATTGAGAGTGGTGGGAGGCAAGGCAAGGGGAGATGCCAGGGGGGTGTCTGGCTGTGAGTGCGGTGGGAAGGGCAGTTGAATACAGCACCAGCTCTTAGGCCTTAGAGCTCTGGTGTGGGAGAAATGGCTGTATGTTTTAACTTTGTGAGCTGGTCTGTGCCGAGAGTGAGAGTGAGCTTGCGAATGTGTGTTGGCAGTGGCAGGAGGCAAGGCAAGGGGAGATTCTTAGTGTATGTTTTTCTGTGAAAGCACTGGCAAGGGAAGGTCAGAAACAGCAAGAGCTCTAAGCCCTTAGAGCTCTGGTGTGGGAGAAATGGCTGTATGTTTTAACTTTGTGAGCTGGTCTGTGCCGAGAGTGAGAGTGAGCTTGCGAATGTGTCTTGGCAGTGGCAGGAGGCAAGGCAAGGGGAGATTCTTAGTGTATGTTTGGCTGTGAAAGCACTGGCAAGGGAAGGTCAGAATCAGCAAGAGCTCTAAGCGCTTAGAGCTCTGGTGTGGGAGAAATGGCTGGATGTTTTAACTTTGTGAGCTGGTGTGTGCCGAGAGTGAGAGTGAGCTTGAGAATGTGTCTTGGGAGTGGTAGGAGGCAAGGCAAGGGGAGATGCCAGGGGGGTGTCTGGCTGTGAGTGCGGTGGGAAGGGCAGTTGAATACAGCACCAGCTCTTAGGCCTTCGAGCTCTGGTGTGGGAGAAATGGCTGTATGTTTTAACTTTGTGAGCTGGTGTGTGCCGAGAGTGAGAGTGAGTTTGCGAATGTGTGTTGGCAGTGGTAGGAGGCAAGGCAAGGGGAGATTCTTAGTGTATGTTTGGCTGTGAAAGCACTGGCAAGGGAAGGTCAGAAACAGCAAGAGCTCTAAGCGCTTAGAGCTCTGGTGTGGGAGAAATGGCTGTATGTTTTAACTTTGTGAGCTGGTGTGTGCCGAGAGTGAGAGTGAGCTTGAGAATGTGTCTTGGGAGTGGTGGGAGGCAAGGCAAGGGGAGATGCCAGGGGGGTGTCTGGCTGTGAGTGCGGTGGGAAGGGCAGTTGAATACAGCACCAGCTCTTAGGCCTTAGAGCTATGGTGTGGGAGAAATGGCTGTATGTTTTAACTTTGTGAGCTGGTGTGTGCCGAGAGTGAGAGTGAGCTTGCGAATGTGTGTTGGCAGTGGTAGGAGGCAAGGCAAGGGGAGATTCTTAGTGTATGTTTGGCTGTGAAAGCACTGGCAAGGGAAGGTCAGAATCAGCAAGAGCTCTAAGCGCTTAGAGCTCTGGTTTGGGAGAAATGGCTGTATGTTTTAACTTTGTGAGCTGGTGTGTGCCGAGAGTGAGAGTGAGCTTGAGAATGTGTCTTGGGAGGGGTGGGAGGCAAGGCAAGGGGAGATGCCAGGGGGGTGTCTGGCTGTGAGTGCGGTGGGAAGGGCAGTTGAATACAGCACCAGCTCTTAGGCCTTAGAGCTCTGGTGTGGGAGAAATGGCTGCATGTTTGCACTTTGTGAGCTGGTCTGTGCGAAGAGTGAGAGTGAGCTTGCGAATGTGTATTGAGAGTGCTGGGAGGCAAGGCAAAAGTACATCCGCAGTGTCTGTCTGGGTGTGAAAGTGCTGGCAAGGGAAGGTGAGGACCAGCAAGAGCATTAAGCCCTTAGATATATTAAGAGGGAAACATGGCTCTATGTTTTAACTTTGTGAGCTGGTGTGTGCCGAGAGTGAGAGTGAGCTTGCGAATGTGTGTTGGCAGTGGTAGGAGGCAAGGCAAGGGGAGATTCTTAGTGTATGTTTGGCTGTGAAAGCACTGGCAAGGGAAGGTCAGAAACAGCAAGAGCTCTAAGCGCTTAGAGCTCTGGTGTGGGAGAAATGAGTGTATGTTTTAACTTTGTGAGCTGGTGTGTGCCGAGAGTGAGAGTGAGCTTGCGAATGTGTCTTGGCAGTGGTAGGAGGCAAGGCAAGGGGAGATTCTTAGTGTATGTTTGGCTGTGAAAGCACTGGCAAGGGAAGGTCAGAAACAGCAAGAGCTCTAAGCCCTTAGAGCTCTGGTGTGGGAGAAATGGCTGTATGTTTTAACACTGGGAGCTGGTCTGTGCCGAGAGTGAGAGTGAGTTTGCGAATGTGTCTTGGCAGTGGTAGGAGGCAAGGCAAGGGGAGATTCTTAGTGTATGTTTGGCTGTGAAAGCACTGGCAAGGGAAGGTCAGAAACAGCAAGAGCTCTAAGCGCTTAGAGCTCTGGTGTGGGAGAAGTGGCTGTATGTTTTAACTTTGTGAGCTGGTGTGTGCCGAGAGTGAGAGTGAGCTTGAGAATGTGTCTTGGGAGTGGTGGGAGGCAAGGCAAGGGGAGATGCCAGGGGGGTGTCTGGCTGTGAGTGTGGTGGGAAGGGCAGTTGAATACAGCACCAGCTCTTAGGCCTTCGAGCTATGGTGTGGGAGAAATGGCTGCATGTTTGCACTTTGTGAGCTGGTCTGTGCGAAGAGTGAGAGTGATCTTGCGAATGTGTCTTGGCAGTGGTAGGAGGCAAGGCAAAAGTACATCCGCAGTGTCTGTCTGGGTGTGAAAGTGCTGGCAAGGGAAGGTGAGGACCAGCAAGAGCATTAAGCCCTTAGAAATATTAAGAGGGAAACATGGCTGTATGTTTTAACTTTGTGAGCTGGTGTGTGCCGAGAGTGAGAGTGAGCTAGCGAATGTGTCTTGGCAGTGGCAGGAGGCAAGGCAAGGGGAGATTCTTAGTGTATGTTTGGCTGTGAAAGCACTGGCAAGGGAAGGTCAGAATCAGCAAGAGCTCTAAGCGCTTAGAGCTCTGGTGTGGGAGAAATGGCTGGATGTTTTAACTTTGTGAGCTGGTGTGTGCCGAGAGTGAGAGTGAGCTTGAGAATGTGTCTTGGCAGTGGTAGGAGGCAAGGCAAGGGGAGATGCCAGGGGGGTGTCTGGCTGTGAGTGCGGTGGGAAGGGCAGTTGAATACAGCACCAGCTCTTAGGCCTTAGAGCTCTGGTGTGGGAGAAATGGCTGTATGTTTTAACTTTGTGAGCTGGTGTGTGCCGAGAGTGAGAGTGAGCTTGCGAATGTGTGTTGGCAGTGGTAGGAGGCAAGGCAAGGGGAGATTCTTAGTATATGTTTGGCTGTGAAAGCACTGGCAAGGGAAGGTCAGAAACAGCAAGAGCTCTAAGCGCTTAGAGCTCTGGTGTGGGAGAAATGGCTGGATGTTTTAACTTTGTGAGCTGGTGTGTGCCGAGAGTGAGAGTGAGCTTGAGAATGTGTCTTGGGAGTGGTGGGAGGCAAGGCAAGGGGAGATGCCAGGGGGGTGTCTGGCTGTGAGTGCGGTGGGAAGGGCAGTTGAATACAGCACCAGCTCTTAGGCCTTAGAGCTCTGGTGTGGGAGAAATGGCTGCATGTTTGCACTTTGTGAGCTGGTCTGTGCGAAGAGTGAGAGTGAGCTTGCGAATGTGTATTGAGAGTGCTGGGAGGCAAGGCAAAAGTACATCCGCAGTGTCTGTCTGGGTGTGAAAGTGCTGGCAAGGGAAGGTGAGGACCAGCCAGAGCATTAAGCCCTTAGAAATATTAAGAGGGAAACATGGCTGTATGTTTTAACTTTGTGAGCTGGTGTGTGCCGAGAGTGAGAGTGAGCTTGCGAATGTGTGTTGGCAGTGGTAGGAGGCAAGGCAAGGGGAGATTCTTAGTGTATGTTTGGCTGTGAAAGCACTGGCAAGGGAAGGTCAGAAACAGCAAGAGCTCTAAGCCCTTAGAGCTCTGGTGTGGGAGAAATGGCTGTATGTTTTAACACTGGGAGCTGGTCTGTGCCGAGAGTGAGAGTGAGTTTGCGAATGTGTCTTGGCAGTGGTAGGAGGCAAGGCAAGGGGAGATTCTTAGTGTATGTTTGGCTGTGAAAGCACTGGCAAGGGAAGGTCAGAAACAGCAAGAGCTCTAAGCGCTTAGAGCTCTGGTGTGGGAGAAGTGGCTGTATGTTTTAACTTTGTGAGCTGGTGTGTGCCGAGAGTGAGAGTGAGCTTGAGAATGTGTCTTGGGAGTGGTGGGAGGCAAGGCAAGGGGAGATGCCAGGGGGGTGTCTGGCTGTGAGTGTGGTGGGAAGGGCAGTTGAATACAGCACCAGCTCTTAGGCCTTAGAGCTATGGTGTGGGAGAAATGGCTGCATGTTTGCACTTTGTGAGCTGGTCTGTGCGAAGAGTGAGAGTGATCTTGCGAATGTGTCTTGGCAGTGGTAGGAGGCAAGGCAAAAGTACATCCGCAGTACTCTGTCTGGGTGTGAAAGTGCTGGCAAGGGAAGGTGAGGACCAGCAAGAGCATTAAGCCCTTAGAAATATTAAGAGGGAAACATGGCTGTATGTTTTAACTTTGTGAGCTGGTGTGTGCCGAGAGTGAGAGTGAGCTTGCGAATGTGTCTTGGCAGTGGCAGGAGGCAAGGCAAGGGGAGATTCTTAGTGTATGTTTGGCTGTGAAAGCACTGGCAAGGGAAGGTCAGAATCAGCAAGAGCTCTAAGCGCTTAGAGCTGTGGTGTGGGAGAAATGGCTGGATGTTTTAACTTTGTGAGCTGGTGTGTGCCGAGAGTGAGAGTGAGCTTGAGAATGTGTCTTGGCAGTGGTAGGAGGCAAGGCAAGGGGAGATGCCAGGGGGGTGTCTGGCTGTGAGTGCGGTGGGAAGGGCAGTTGAATACAGCACCAGCTCTTAGGCCTTAGAGCTATGGTGTGGGAGAAATGGCTGTATGTTTTAACTTTGTGAGCTGGTGTGTGCCGAGAGTGAGAGTGAGTTTGCGAATGTGTGTTGGCAGTGGTAGGAGGCAAGGCAAGGGGAGATTCTTAGTGTATGTTTGGCTGTGAAAGCACTGGCAAGGGAAGGTCAGAATCAGCAAGAGCTCTAAGCGCTTAGAGCTCTGGTGTGGGAGAAATGGCTGTATGTTTTAACTTTGTGAGCTGGTGTGTGCCGAGAGTGAGAGTGAGCTTGAGAATGTGTCTTGGGAGTGGTGGGAGGCAAGGCAAGGGGAGATTCTTAGTGTATGTTTGGCTGTGAAAGCACTGGCAAGGGAATGTCAGAAACAGCAAGAGCTCAAAGCCCTTAGAGCTCTGGTGTGGGAGAAATGGCTGTATGTTTCAACACTGTGAGCTGGTGTGTGCCGAGAGTGAGAGTGAGTTTGCGAATGTGTCTTGGCAGTGGTAGGAGTCAAGGGAAGGGGAGATTCTTAGTGTATGTTTGGCTGTGAAAGCACTGGCAAGGGAAGGTCAGAAACAGCAAGAGCTCTAAGCGCTTAGAGCTCTGGTGTGGGAGAAGTGGCTGTATGTTTTAACTTTGTGAGCTGGTGTGTGCCGAGAGTGAGAGTGAGCTTGAGAATGTGTCTTGGGAGTGGTGGGAGGCAAGGCAAGGGGAGATGCCAGGGGGGTGTCTGGCTGTGAGTGTGGTGGGAAGGGCAGTTGAATACAGCACCAGCTCTTAGGCCTTAGAGCTCTGGTGTGGGAGAAATGGCTGCATGTTTGCACTTTGTGAGCTGGTCTGTGCGAAGAGTGAGAGTGAGCTTGCGAATGTGTCTTGGCAGTGGTAGGAGGCAAGGCAAAAGTACATCCGCAGTGTCTGTCTGGGTGTGAAAGTGCTGGCAAGGGAAGGTGAGGACCAGCAAGAGCATTAAGCCCTTAGAAATATTAAGAGGGAAACATGGCTGTATGTTTTAACTTTGTGAGCTGGTGTGTGCCGAGAGTGAGAGTGAGCTTGCGAATGTGTCTTGGCAGTGGCAGGAGGCAAGGCAAGGGGAGATTCTTAGTGTATGTTTGGCTGTGAAAGCACTGGCAAGGGAAGGTCAGAAACAGCAGGAGCTCTAAGCCCTTAGAGCTCTGGTGTGGGAGAAATGGCTGTATGTTATTACTTTGTGAGCTGGTCTGTGCCGAGAGTGAGAGTGAGCTTGAGAATGTGTATTGAGAGTGGTGGGAGGCAAGGCAAGGGGAGATGCCAGGGGGGTGTCTGGCTGTGAGTGCGGTGGGAAGGGCAGTTGAATACAGCACCAGCTCTTAGGCCTTAGAGCTATGGTGTGGGAGAAATGGCTGTATGTTTTAACTTTGTGAGCTGGTGTGTGCCGAGAGTGAGAGTGAGCTAGCGAATGTGTGTTGGCAGTGGTAGGAGGCAAGGCAAGGGGAGATTCTTAGTATATGTTTGGCTGTGAAAGCACTGGCAAGGGAAGGTCAGAAACAGCAAGAGCTCTAAGCGCTTAGAGCTCTGGTGTGGGAGAAATGGCTGGATGTTTTAACTTTGTGAGCTGGTGTGTGCCGAGAGTGAGAGTGAGCTTGAGAATGTGTCTTGGGAGTGGTGGGAGGCAAGGCAAGGGGAGATGCCAGGGGGGTGTCTGGCTGTGAGTGCGGTGGGAAGGGCAGTTGAATACAGCACCAGCTCTTAGGCCTTAGAGCTCTGGTGTGGGAGAAATGGCTGCATGTTTGCACTTTGTGAGCTGGTCTGTGCGAAGAGTGAGAGTGAGCTTGCGAATGTGTATTGAGAGTGCTGGGAGGCAAGGCAAAAGTACATCCGCAGTGTCTGTCTGGGTGTGAAAGTGCTGGCAAGGGAAGGTGAGGACCAGCAAGAGCATTAAGCCCTTAGAAATATTAAGAGGGAAACATGGCTGTATGTTTTAACTTTGTGAGCTGGTGTGTGCCGAGAGTGAGAGTGAGCTTGCGAATGTGTGTTGGCAGTGGTAGGAGGCAAGGCAAGGGGAGATTCTTAGTGTATGTTTGGCTGTGAAAGCACTGGCAAGGGAAGGTCAGAAACAGCAAGAGCTCTAAGCGCTTAGAGCTCTGGTGTGGGAGAAATGAGTGTATGTTTTAACTTTGTGAGCTGGTGTGTGCCGAGAGTGAGAGTGAGCTTGCGAATGTGTGTTGGCAGTGGTAGGAGGCAAGGCAAGGGGAGATTCTTAGTGTATGTTTGGCTGTGAAAGCACTGGCAAGGGAAGGTCAGAAACAGCAAGAGCTCTAAGCCCTTAGAGCTCTGGTGTGGGAGAAATGGCTGTATGTTTTAACACTGGGAGCTGGTCTGTGCCGAGAGTGAGAGTGAGTTTGCGAATGTGTCTTGGCAGTGGTAGGAGGCAAGGCAAGGGGAGATTCTTAGTGTATGTTTGGCTGTGAAAGCACTGGCAAGGGAAGGTCAGAAACAGCAAGAGCTCTAAGCGCTTAGAGCTCTGGTGTGGGAGAAGTGGCTGTATGTTTTAACTTTGTGAGCTGGTGTGTGCCGAGAGTGAGAGTGAGCTTGAGAATGTGTCTTGGGAGTGGTGGGAGGCAAGGCAAGGGGAGATGCCAGGGGGGTGTCTGGCTGTGAGTGTGGTGGGAAGGGCAGTTGAATACAGCACCAGCTCTTAGGCCTTCGAGCTATGGTGTGGGAGAAATGGCTGCATGTTTGCACTTTGTGAGCTGGTCTGTGCGAAGAGTGAGAGTGATCTTGCGAATGTGTCTTGGCAGTGGTAGGAGGCAAGGCAAAAGTACATCCGCAGTGTCTGTCTGGGTGTGAAAGTGCTGGCAAGGGAAGGTGAGGACCAGCAAGAGCATTAAGCCCTTAGAAATATTAAGAGGGAAACATGGCTCTATGTTTTAACTTTGTGAGCTGGTGTGTGCCGAGAGTGAGAGTGAGCTTGCGAATGTGTCTTGGCAGTGGCAGGAGGCAAGGCAAGGGGAGATTCTTAGTGTATGTTTGGCTGTGAAAGCACTGGCAAGGGAAGGTCAGAATCAGCAAGAGCTCTAAGCGCTTAGAGCTGTGGTGTGGGAGAAATGGCTGGATGTTTTAACTTTGTGAGCTGGTGTGTGCCGAGAGTGAGAGTGAGCTTGAGAATGTGTCTTGGCAGTGGTAGGAGGCAAGGCAAGGGGAGATGCCAGGGGGGTGTCTGGCTGTGAGTGCGGTGGGAAGGGCAGTTGAATACAGCACCAGCTCTTAGGCCTTAGAGCTATGGTGTGGGAGAAATGGCTGTATGTTTTAACTTTGTGAGCTGGTGTGTGCCGAGAGTGAGAGTGAGTTTGCGAATGTGTGTTGGCAGTGGTAGGAGGCAAGGCAAGGGGAGATTCTTAGTGTATGTTTGGCTGTGAAAGCACTGGCAAGGGAAGGTCAGAATCAGCAAGAGCTCTAAGCGCTTAGAGCTCTGGTGTGGGAGAAATGGCTGTATGTTTTAACTTTGTGAGCTGGTGTGTGCCGAGAGTGAGAGTGAGCTTGAGAATGTGTCTTGGGAGTGGTGGGAGGCAAGGCAAGGGGAGATTCTTAGTGTATGTTTGGCTGTGAAAGCACTGGCAAGGGAATGTCAGAAACAGCAAGAGCTCAAAGCCCTTAGAGCTCTGGTGTGGGAGAAATGGCTGTATGTTTTAACACTGTGAGCTGGTGTGTGCCGAGAGTGAGAGTGAGTTTGCGAATGTGTCTTGGCAGTGGTAGGAGTCAAGGGAAGGGGAGATTCTTAGTGTATGTTTGGCTGTGAAAGCACTGGCAAGGGAAGGTCAGAAACAGCAAGAGCTCTAAGCGCTTAGAGCTCTGGTGTGGGAGAAGTGGCTGTATGTTTTAACTTTGTGAGCTGGTGTGTGCCGAGAGTGAGAGTGAGCTTGAGAATGTGTCTTGGGAGTGGTGGGAGGCAAGGCAAGGGGAGATGCCAGGGGGGTGTCTGGCTGTGAGTGTGGTGGGAAGGGCAGTTGAATACAGCACCAGCTCTTAGGCCTTCGAGCTATGGTGTGGGAGAAATGGCTGCATGTTTGCACTTTGTGAGCTGGTCTGTGCGAAGAGTGAGAGTGAGCTTGCGAATGTGTCTTGGCAGTGGTAGGAGGCAAGGCAAAAGTACATCCGCAGTGTCTGTCTGGGTGTGAAAGTGCTGGCAAGGGAAGGTGAGGACCAGCAAGAGCATTAAGCCCTTAGAAATATTAAGAGGGAAACATGGCTGTATGTTTTAACTTTGTGAGCTGGTGTGTGCCGAGAGTGAGAGTGAGCTTGCGAATGTGTCTTGGCAGTGGCAGGAGGCAAGGCAAGGTGAGATTCTTAGTGTATGTTTGGCTGTGAAAGCACTGGCAAGGGAAGGTCAGAAACAGCAGGAGCTCTAAGCCCTTAGAGCTCTGGTGTGGGAGAAATGGCTGTATGTTTTTACTTTGTGAGCTGGTCTGTGCCGAGAGTGAGAGTGAGCTTGAGAATGTGTATTGAGAGTGGTGGGAGGCAAGGCAAGGGGAGATGCCAGGGGGGTGTCTGGCTGTGAGTGCGGTGGGAAGGGCAGTTGAATACAGCACCAGCTCTTAGGCCTTAGAGCTATGGTGTGGGAGAAATGGCTGTATGATTTAACTTTGTGAGCTGGTGTGTGCCGAGAGTGAGAGTGAGCTAGCGAATGTGTCTTGGCAGTGGCAGGAGGCAAGGCAAGGGGAGATTCTTAGTGTATGTTTTTCTGTGAAAGCACTGGCAAGGGAAGGTCAGAATCAGCAAGAGCTCTAAGCGCTTAGAGCTCTGGTGTGGGAGAAATGGCTGGATGTTTTAACTTTGTGAGCTGGTCTGTGCCGAGAGTCAGAGTGAGCTTGAGAATGTGTCTTGGCAGTGGTAGGAGGCAAGGCAAGGGGAGATGCCAGGGGGGTGTCTGGCTGTGAGTGCGGTGGGAAGGGCAGTTGAATACAGCACCAGCTCTTAGGCCTTCGAGCTATGGTGTGGGAGAAATGGCTGTATGTTTTAACTTTGTGAGCTGGTGTGTGCCGAGAGTGAGAGTGAGCTTGCGAATGTGTGTTGGCAGTGGTAGGAGGCAAGGCAAGGGGAGATTCTTAGTGTATGTTTGGCTGTGAAAGCACTGGCAAGGGAAGGTCAGAAACAGCAAGAGCTCTAAGCGCTTAGAGCTGTGGTGTTGGAGAAATGAGTGTATGTTTTAACTTTGTGAGCTGGTGTGTGCCGAGAGTGAGAGTGAGCTTGAGAATGTGTCTTGGGAGTGGTGGGAGGCAAGGCAAGGGGAGATGCCAGGGGGGTGTCTGGCTGTGAGTGCGGTGGGAAGGGCAGTTGAATACAGCACCAGCTCTTAGGCCTTAGAGCTATGGTGTGGGAGAAATGGCTGTATGTTTTAACTTTGTGAGCTGGTGTGTGCCGAGAGTGAGAGTGAGCTTGCGAATGTGTGTTGGCAGTGGTAGGAGGCAAGGCAAGGGGAGATTCTTAGTGTATGTTTGGCTGTGAAAGCACTGGCAAGGGAAGGTCAGAATCAGCAAGAGATGCCAGGAGATGCCAGGGGGGTGTCTGGCTGTGAGTGCGGTGGGAAGGGCTGTTGAATACAGCACCAGCTCTTAGGCCTTAGAGCTATGGTGTGGGAGAAATGGCTGCATGTTTGCACTTTGTGAGCTGGTCTGTGCGAAGAGTGAGAGTGAGCTTGCGAATGTGTATTGAGAGTGCTGGGAGGCAAGGCAAAAGTACATCCGCAGTGTCTGTCTGGGTGTGAAAGTGCTGGCAAGGGAAGGTGAGGACCAGCAAGAGCATTAAGCCCTTAGAAATATTAAGAGGGAAACATGGCTCTATGTTTTAACTTTGTGAGCTGGTGTGTGCCGAGAGTGAGAGTGAGCTTGCGAATGTGTGTTGGCAGTGGTAGGAGGCAAGGCAAGGGGAGATTCTTAGTGTATGTTTGGCTGTGAAAGCACTGGCAAGGGAAGGTCAGAAACAGCAAGAGCTCTAAGCCCTTAGAGCTGTGGTGTGGGAGAAATGGCTGTATGTTTTAACTTTGTGAGCTGGTCTGTGCCGAGAGTGAGAGTGAGCTTGCGAATGTGTCTTGGCAGTGGTAGGAGGCAAGGCAAGGGGAGATTCTTAGTGTATGTTTGGCTGTGAAAGCACTGGCAAGGGAAGGTCAGAAACAGCAAGAGCTCTAAGCCCTTAGAGCTCTGGTGTGGGAGAAGTGGCTGTATGTTTTAACTTTGTGAGCTGGTGTGTGCCGAGAGTGAGAGTGAGCTTGAGAATGTGTCTTGGGAGTGGTGGGAGGCAAGGCAAGGGGAGATGCCAGGGGGGTGTCTGGCTGTGAGTGTGGTGGGAAGGGCAGTTGAATACAGCACCAGCTCTTAGGCCTTAGAGCTATGGTGTGGGAGAAATGGCTGCATGTTTGCACTTTGTGAGCTGGTCTGTGCGAAGAGTGAGAGTGATCTTGCGAATGTGTCTTGGCAGTGGTAGGAGGCAAGGCAAAAGTACATCCGCAGTGTCTGTCTGGGTGTGAAAGTGCTGGCAAGGGAAGGTGAGGACCAGCAAGAGCATTAAGCCCTTAGAAATATTAAGAGGGAAACATGGCTGTATGTTTTAACTTTGTGAGCTGGTGTGTGCCGAGAGTGAGAGTGAGCTTGCGAATGTGTCTTGGCAGTGGCAGGAGGCAAGGCAAGGGGAGATTCTTAGTGTATATTTGGCTGTGAAAGCACTGGCAAGGGAAGGTCAGAAACAGCAGGAGCTCTAAGCCCTTAGAGCTCTGGTGTGGGAGAAATGGCTGTATGTTTTTACTTTGTGAGCTGGTCTGTGCCGAGAGTGAGAGTGAGCTTGAGAATGTGTATTGAGAGTGGTGGGAGGCAAGGCAAGGGGAGATGCCAGGGGGGTGTCTGGCTGTGAGTGCGGTGGGAAGGGCAGTTGAATACAGCACCAGCTCTTAGGCCTTAGAGCTCTGGTGTGGGAGAAATGGCTGTATGTTTTAACTTTGTGAGCTGGTCTGTGCCGAGAGTGAGAGTGAGCTTGCGAATGTGTGTTGGCAGTGGCAGGAGGCAAGGCAAGGGGAGATTCTTAGTGTATGTTTTTCTGTGAAAGCACTGGCAAGGGAAGGTCAGAAACAGCAAGAGCTCTAAGCCCTTAGAGCTCTGGTGTGGGAGAAATGGCTGTATGTTTTAACTTTGTGAGCTGGTCTGTGCCGAGAGTGAGAGTGAGCTAGCGAATGTGTCTTGGCAGTGGCAGGAGGCAAGGCAAGGGGAGATTCTTAGTGTATGTTTGGCTGTGAAAGCACTGGCAAGGGAAGGTCAGAATCAGCAAGAGCTCTAAGCGCTTAGAGCTCTGGTGTGGGAGAAATGGCTGGATGTTTTAACTTTGTGAGCTGGTGTGTGCCGAGAGTGAGAGTGAGCTTGAGAATGTGTCTTGGGAGTGGTAGGAGGCAAGGCAAGGGGAGATGCCAGGGGGGTGTCTGGCTGTGAGTGCGGTGGGAAGGGCAGTTGAATACAGCACCAGCTCTTAGGCCTTCGAGCTCTGGTGTGGGAGAAATGGCTGTATGTTTTAACTTTGTGAGCTGGTGTGTGCCGAGAGTGAGAGTGAGTTTGCGAATGTGTGTTGGCAGTGGTAGGAGGCAAGGCAAGGGGAGATTCTTAGTGTATGTTTGGCTGTGAAAGCACTGGCAAGGGAAGGTCAGAAACAGCAAGAGCTCTAAGCGCTTAGAGCTCTGGTGTGGGAGAAATGGCTGTATGTTTTAACTTTGTGAGCTGGTGTGTGCCGAGAGTGAGAGTGAGCTTGAGAATGTGTCTTGGGAGTGGTGGGAGGCAAGGCAAGGGGAGATGCCAGGGGGGTGTCTGGCTGTGAGTGCGGTGGGAAGGGCAGTTGAATACAGCACCAGCTCTTAGGCCTTAGAGCTATGGTGTGGGAGAAATGGCTGTATGTTTTAACTTTGTGAGCTGGTGTGTGCCGAGAGTGAGAGTGAGCTTGCGAATGTGTGTTGGCAGTGGTAGGAGGCAAGGCAAGGGGAGATTCTTAGTGTATGTTTGGCTGTGAAAGCACTGGCAAGGGAAGGTCAGAATCAGCAAGAGCTCTAAGCGCTTAGAGCTCTGGTTTGGGAGAAATGGCTGTATGTTTTAACTTTGTGAGCTGGTGTGTGCCGAGAGTGAGAGTGAGCTTGAGAATGTGTCTTGGGAGTGGTGGGAGGCAAGGCAAGGGGAGATGCCAGGGGGGTGTCTGGCTGTGAGTGCGGTGGGAAGGGCAGTTGAATACAGCACCAGCTCTTAGGCCTTAGAGCTCTGGTGTGGGAGAAATGGCTGCATGTTTGCACTTTGTGAGCTGGTCTGTGCGAAGAGTGAGAGTGAGCTTGCGAATGTGTATTGAGAGTGCTGGGAGGCAAGGCAAAAGTACATCCGCAGTGTCTGTCTGGGTGTGAAAGTGCTGGCAAGGGAAGGTGAGGACCAGCAAGAGCATTAAGCCCTTAGAAATATTAAGAGGGAAACATGGCTCTATGTTTTAACTTTGTGAGCTGGTGTGTGCCGAGAGTGAGAGTGAGCTTGCGAATGTGTGTTGGCAGTGGTAGGAGGCAAGGCAAGGGGAGATTCTTAGTGTATGTTTGGCTGTGAAAGCACTGGCAAGGGAAGGTCAGAAACAGCAAGAGCTCTAAGCGCTTAGAGCTCTGGTGTGGGAGAAATGAGTGTATGTTTTAACTTTGTGAGCTGGTGTGTGCCGAGAGTGAGAGTGAGCTTGCGAATGTGTCTTGGCAGTGGTAGGAGGCAAGGCAAGGGGAGATTCTTAGTGTATGTTTGGCTGTGAAAGCACTGGCAAGGGAAGGTCAGAAACAGCAAGAGCTCTAAGCCCTTAGAGCTCTGGTGTGGGAGAAATGGCTGTATGTTTTAACACTGGGAGCTGGTCTGTGCCGAGAGTGAGAGTGAGTTTGCGAATGTGTCTTGGCAGTGGTAGGAGGCAAGGCAAGGGGAGATTCTTAGTGTATGTTTGGCTGTGAAAGCACTGGCAAGGGAAGGTCAGAAACAGCAAGAGCTCTAAGCGCTTAGAGCTCTGGTGTGGGAGAAGTGGCTGTATGTTTTAACTTTGTGAGCTGGTGTGTGCCGAGAGTGAGAGTGAGCTTGAGAATGTGTCTTGGGAGTGGTGGGAGGCAAGGCAAGGGGAGATGCCAGGGGGGTGTCTGGCTGTGAGTGCGGTGGGAAGGGCAGTTGAATACAGCACCAGCTCTTAGGCCTTAGAGCTCTGGTGTGGGAGAAATGGCTGCATGTTTGCACTTTGTGAGCTGGTCTGTGCGAAGAGTGAGAGTGAGCTTGCGAATGTGTATTGAGAGTGCTGGGAGGCAAGGCAAAAGTACATCCGCAGTGTCTGTCTGGGTGTGAAAGTGCTGGCAAGGGAAGGTGAGGACCAGCAAGAGCATTAAGCCCTTAGAAATATTAAGAGGGAAACATGGCTCTATGTTTTAACTTTGTGAGCTGGTGTGTGCCGAGAGTGAGAGTGAGCTTGCGAATGTGTGTTGGCAGTGGTAGGAGGCAAGGCAAGGGGAGATTCTTAGTGTATGTTTGGCTGTGAAAGCACTGGCAAGGGAAGGTCAGAAACAGCAAGAGCTCTAAGCGCTTAGAGCTCTGGTGTGGGAGAAATGAGTGTATGTTTTAACTTTGTGAGCTGGTGTGTGCCGAGAGTGAGAGTGAGCTTGCGAATGTGTCTTGGCAGTGGTAGGAGGCAAGGCAAGGGGAGATTCTTAGTGTATGTTTGGCTGTGAAAGCACTGGCAAGGGAAGGTCAGAAACAGCAAGAGCTCTAAGCCCTTAGAGCTCTGGTGTGGGAGAAATGGCTGTATGTTTTAACACTGGGAGCTGGTCTGTGCCGAGAGTGAGAGTGAGTTTGCGAATGTGTCTTGGCAGTGGTAGGAGGCAAGGCAAGGGGAGATTCTTAGTGTATGTTTGGCTGTGAAAGCACTGGCAAGGGAAGGTCAGAAACAGCAAGAGCTCTAAGCGCTTAGAGCTCTGGTGTGGGAGAAGTGGCTGTATGTTTTAACTTTGTGAGCTGGTGTGTGCCGAGAGTGAGAGTGAGCTTGAGAATGTGTCTTGGGAGTGGTGGGAGGCAAGGCAAGGGGAGATGCCAGGGGGGTGTCTGGCTGTGAGTGCGGTGGGAAGGGCAGTTGAATACAGCACCAGCTCTTAGGCCTTCGAGCTATGGTGTGGGAGAAATGGCTGCATGTTTGCACTTTGTGAGCTGGTCTGTGCGAAGAGTGAGAGTGATCTTGCGAATGTGTCTTGGCAGTGGTAGGAGGCAAGGCAAAAGTACATCCGCAGTGTCTGTCTGGGTGTGAAAGTGCTGGCAAGGGAAGGTGAGGACCAGCAAGAGCATTAAGCCCTTAGAAATATTAAGAGGGAAACATGGCTGTATGTTTTAACTTTGTGAGCTGGTGTGTGCCGAGAGTGAGAGTGAGCTAGCGAATGTGTCTTGGCAGTGGCAGGAGGCAAGGCAAGGGGAGATTCTTAGTGTATGTTTGGCTGTGAAAGCACTGGCAAGGGAAGGTCAGAATCAGCAAGAGCTCTAAGCGCTTAGAGCTCTGGTGTGGGAGAAATGGCTGGATGTTTTAACTTTGTGAGCTGGTGTGTGCCGAGAGTGAGAGTGAGCTTGAGAATGTGTCTTGGCAGTGGTAGGAGGCAAGGCAAGGGGAGATGCCAGGGGGGTGTCTGGCTGTGAGTGCGGTGGGAAGGGCAGTTGAATACAGCACCAGCTCTTAGGCCTTAGAGCTCTGGTGTGGGAGAAATGGCTGGATGTTTTAACTTTGTGAGCTGGTGTGTGCCGAGAGTGAGAGTGAGCTTGAGAATGTGTCTTGGGAGTGGTGGGAGGCAAGGCAAGGGGAGATGCCAGGGGGGTGTCTGGCTGTGAGTGCGGTGGGAAGGGCAGTTGAATACAGCACCAGCTCTTAGGCCTTAGAGCTCTGGTGTGGGAGAAATGGCTGCATGTTTGCACTTTGTGAGCTGGTCTGTGCGAAGAGTGAGAGTGAGCTTGCGAATGTGTATTGAGAGTGCTGGGAGGCAAGGCAAAAGTACATCCGCAGTGTCTGTCTGGGTGTGAAAGTGCTGGCAAGGGAAGGTGAGGACCAGCAAGAGCATTAAGCCCTTAGAAATATTAAGAGGGAAACATGGCTGTATGTTTTAACTTTGTGAGCTGGTGTGTGCCGAGAGTGAGAGTGAGCTTGCGAATGTGTGTTGGCAGTGGTAGGAGGCAAGGCAAGGGGAGATTCTTAGTATATGTTTGGCTGTGAAAGCACTGGCAAGGGAAGGTCAGAAACAGCAAGAGCTCTAAGCGCTTAGAGCTCTGGTGTGGGAGAAATGGCTGGATGTTTTAACTTTGTGAGCTGGTGTGTGCCGAGAGTGAGAGTGAGCTTGAGAATGTGTCTTGGGAGTGGTGGGAGGCAAGGCAAGGGGAGATGCCAGGGGGGTGTCTGGCTGTGAGTGCGGTGGGAAGGGCAGTTGAATACAGCACCAGCTCTTAGGCCTTAGAGCTCTGGTGTGGGAGAAATGGCTGCATGTTTGCACTTTGTGAGCTGGTCTGTGCGAAGAGTGAGAGTGAGCTTGCGAATGTGTATTGAGAGTGCTGGGAGGCAAGGCAAAAGTACATCCGCAGTGTCTGTCTGGGTGTGAAAGTGCTGGCAAGGGAAGGTGAGGACCAGCAAGAGCATTAAGCCCTTAGAAATATTAAGAGGGAAACATGGCTGTATGTTTTAACTTTGTGAGCTGGTGTGTGCCGAGAGTGAGAGTGAGCTTGCGAATGTGTGTTGGCAGTGGTAGGAGGCAAGGCAAGGGGAGATTCTTAGTGTATGTTTGGCTGTGAAAGCACTGGCAAGGGAAGGTCAGAAACAGCAAGAGCTCTAAGCGCTTAGAGCTCTGGTGTGGGAGAAATGAGTGTATGTTTTAACTTTGTGAGCTGGTGTGTGCCGAGAGTGAGAGTGAGCTTGCGAATGTGTGTTGGCAGTGGTAGGAGGCAAGGCAAGGGGAGATTCTTAGTGTATGTTTGGCTGTGAAAGCACTGGCAAGGGAAGGTCAGAAACAGCAAGAGCTCTAAGCCCTTAGAGCTCTGGTGTGGGAGAAATGGCTGTATGTTTTAACACTGGGAGCTGGTCTGTGCCGAGAGTGAGAGTGAGTTTGCGAATGTGTCTTGGCAGTGGTAGGAGGCAAGGCAAGGGGAGATTCTTAGTGTATGTTTGGCTGTGAAAGCACTGGCAAGGGAAGGTCAGAAACAGCAAGAGCTCTAAGCGCTTAGAGCTCTGGTGTGGGAGAAGTGGCTGTATGTTTTAACTTTGTGAGCTGGTGTGTGCCGAGAGTGAGAGTGAGCTTGAGAATGTGTCTTGGGAGTGGTGGGAGGCAAGGCAAGGG